>NC_042615.1:118206715-118831804 GCF_901001135.1 Rhinatrema bivittatum | reverse complement strand
TTGGACCCGATCAGTACAAGTTACTGTACCATCGGATGGATGGGTGGTCAGAGTGAATACTAAAGCACCCTATAATTAAATTATAAAGAAACAGTTACCCTAACAAGAGGCTGAACATAGACAGGTCACAAGTTTAACAACTAACCCATGAAATCAATGGTTTGGACTGAAAGACGACCTCTTTTCACTATATTTTATTTTTCTAGGTATTGTCTGCAGATTTGCATGAAGCCCATATTCAGTTGGCCATGACCAGACAAAGTTACCTGAGCAACGTTGTCTGGTTAACCTTATCCACATATTCAGAACCTGAATCTGTGCCGGCTGAATATCTTGTTTAAAGTTACCCCAGACAAAGCTGTTTGGATAACTTTCAGCCTGCTATCTGTCCAACTAGAATTGCCAAGGTAAATCTGTCCGGCCAGCTCTGAATATCAGCAGTGCCTGGACAAAGTAAAACTGTGTCCTGGAAGTGCCCCTTAGTGTCACCTCTTTTTGTCTGGGTGAAGTTTGTCCAGATAATGATTTGCACGGACAAAACATTTCGCCAGTGAGTAGAGGGGAAATTGAAACCATCTGGATTTTCTCTGGCTACCTCCAAAAATGAGCAGGACAAACCGCTGGATATGAATATCTTACGTAATTTATTTGGAAGCAGAAATACTAAAAGTGATAGGTAATGCAGTTGGCAACTAAAACAAACCAAATAATTAAAACCTCCCTTTTTCATTCAGCCTTGTATATCATTCTTCAGGAGGTGTTAGTATCTAAAAGGAGGATTTTAAAAGTCCAGCGCACACCGAAAACAGGAGAAGTGTGCACAAGCAGGGTTCGTGGTGTGGCCGGAGCAGGGGCATTTCAGGGCGTGGACAAGAAATACACGCATAATTAATTTACGTGCCTGGACACATGCCCAGATCCACTGCTGCATAATTTTACTTCTGCTATGGAGGAGACGTAACTTACAAAATAAAAGAAATTAGCTATTTCTGCTGGGTTTAAAGGGTCTGGGTTAACTGGAGGAAGTGCAGACTATCAAACCAGGGGATGTTTGTCGGACCTAGCTCTTAACCGGGCAAACTGGTGGACGAACTGGTGAAACTGGCAATGACATGCACACGCACTAGATATAAAATACCCTGAACCTACAGGGTAGAATTGGGATTTATGTGCCTAGGTACGCACTCACTTAAAATCGGGTGCATATGAAGGTGCACTCAAGGTATTTTATAACATGCGTGCAAGTTATTAAATCGCCGCGTATCTTGGTGCACAGCGATGCACACGCACCATGGTGTATTTTCGGTTTTGTACACACATTTACCCACACATAAAAGGGGCTGCCTAGAGGCATTGCGTGGCAGGGCCAGAAGGTACATGTCGAAGTTATTTTATAAGAGGTTTACAAGAATACATTAGGCAATGCCTGCTAACAGTCTAGTGCAATTGATAGCAGACTTGGTCTGCTTTTTTGGGAGTTCAGGGTGAAGTACTAGAAGGGTCTCGGTGAACTGGAGAAGGACTGGATGAACTGGCAGAGATACTGGCAAACTGGATTTCAAGTACATGCGTGTATTTTAAAAAATACCTGCTTCCATGTAGAAATCAGGGTTTGCACATACATATATTTTTTCCCATATAAAATATGCACTCCTAAGTTTATAAAATAGGTAGAGAAAGTACATGCTTTCAATCCATTGCAAATATTTGTGCATACTGAAACACGCACGTATTTTCAGAGCTGAATGATGCTATATTTTATAAACCGTATAGCAACCCATTGCATAGTTTATAAAATACTAGGATAAACCCTTGTGTACACTTACACACAAATAGATTTGAAAGTTACCCTCTGTATGTATTATACATTGTAAAAAATAGTTTGCAAATATTTGTTTCATGTTCAGAAAATGTATTTTGTTCTTGCTTTGAAAGAAAGTGATGTTAGTAATCAATGCTAGGGAGAGGGAGCTAGAGAACAGAGCTAGGGAGGTTATCTTGCAGGGAGATGGAGAACAGGGAGAGAGGCACAGAGGGATAGGTGATGGAGGGAGGATGAGAGGAGGGAAGAGGAATTGTAGAGAGGGAAGAGGAGGAATCCTGGATCAGGAGAGGAAGGCAGATGCACTCTTACACACTTCCACCCAATGACCCTTGTTTCACTCTCACGATGACCCTTGTTTGCACACACACACTCCAAACCACCTCTAATCCCCTCACTCATTCTCTACCATCTCTGATTCCCTCCCTTATTCCACAAACATCCCCACTGTTCCTTCCCTCCAACAACCTCGCCCTTACACCATAACCTTTTCCCAACCTACCCCACTTTCATCCCCACCTCCCCTCCGATCCCCTCACTAGCACCTCTCCCTCTCATCCGCATGTGCCGATCTGGGCTTCCTTAGACAAGAGCATAGCAGCTGCAATGCAGCACCTCAGGCTGCCTCCTCTTCCTGTGCAGCCCGGGGCCACTGTGCTTTGAACCTCAGGAGCCACCATAGTGCCACGTGGCTTAAAATGTGACACTCTGGCAGGGGGCTGCACAGGCAGAAGTAAGGGCAGGAAAGGTGCGTCAGTCACCGTTGCCGCTACTGCTTAATGTCCTAACCTCCTGGTCTCCCATGGCAAATCCACAAAGAAGAAATTCTGCAGGAAGGGCTGGATTTTACTGCCCTTCCCATGGCTGTGGAATCATGGAAGACTAGGGACCCTGCAAACTGCCAGCATGTAAAGGGACCCCATCGGTTTGTGCTACCTAGGCACAGCAGACAGATAACCTGTGCTCTTTATTTACCATAAGAACACGCCATACTGGGTCAGACCAAGGGTCCATCAAGCCCAGCATCCTGTTTCCAACAGAGGCCAATCCAGGCCATAAGAACCTGGCAAGTACCCAAAAACTAAGTCTATCCCATGCTACTGTTGCTAGGAATAGCAGTGGTTATTATCTAAGTCAACTTAATTAATAGCAGGCAATGGACTTCTCCTCCAAGAACTTATCCAATCCTTTTTTAAACACAGCTATACTAACTGCACTAACCACATTCTCTGGCAACAAATTCCAGAGTTTAATTGTGCGTTGAGTAAAAAAGAACTTTCTCTGATTAGTTTTAAATGTGCCCCATGCTAACTTCATGGAGTGCCCCCTAGTCTATTATCCGAAAGAGTAAATAACCGATTCACATCTACCCATTCTAGACCTCTCATGATTTTAAACACCTCTATCATATCCCCCCTCAGCTGTCTCTTCTCCAAGCTGAAAAGTCCTAACCTCTTTAGTCTTTCCTCAGAGGGGAGTTGTTCCATTCCCTTTATCATTTTGGTCGCCCTTCTCTGTACCTTCTCCATTGCAATTATATCTTTTTTGAGACAAGAAGGGTGAGAGGCCAAGAAGGATTTGAGTGAATCAAGCCTACTACATCTACACAACTCTGGTGAAAAAGTTAAAACTTACCAAAAACTTCATCCAATTCTTCATGAACTTTCGTTTGCACCTCGGGATGAGATCCCAGCAAGAAGAGAACCCAGTTCATAGCAGCAGCTGTTGTGTCATGTCCCTACAAATGCACACCAGATCATAAATTTATAAGTTTACATTAATTTACAGGCAGATGCAACTGCTGAAATGGAAATACTAACTTACACAGTAGTTAGGAAATCATAGGATCATTAATAAAATTGTATTTATTATTAGAAGAAAGACAGTTAACTTCTATTTTTCCAGCAGTTCTGTTTTATTCTTTACATAAGATCTTTCCATGTTATTCTATTACTTCTATATTCATTTGCAATTGCCTTTTATTTAGTATTTTTTTATTAAAGTTAATTTTCAGATTTCCCATAAACTAACTTTTCGATTAAGTAATTTTATCCTCCGAATCAACTGCCTTTATCAACTTGCTTCTTTTCTGTAGATATTGTCCTATTCAAATTTGGGAAAACCCTTGCTTTATTTTTGATACAAATACAGAAATGGGCTGACCAAAATAAATTAACTATTAAAATGTTTTGACATGCATAACTGCATAATAGCGTTATGGCTTTTTCGCATGTGTTAAGGTGTTTTCGCATGCGTTAAGCACCTTTAACACATGCAAAAAATGCCTTTAACGAGTGCGATTGCACCATAACATATGGTGCAATGCAAATCAGAAAAAGCAGAAGAGTTAGGGGCGGGAGTGGGTTGAGTTCACCGTTTTGTGAAGCCCTATCGCACGGCTTTAACGCAGATTTTAGCGACACCTTTTTCAGTAGCGATAAGCCGTGCGATAGGTTGCATTAAGGCTTTATCGCATGTTGAGATGTGTTCTCAAATGCCGGATTTAGTGTAGGGGTTAGGGGCCACTTTGACATTCAAAGTGAGACCTACGAACAGAACAGTGCTCTCTTGTGAAGATTTGATGACTCTCGGCGTGAGGAAACTCACCCAAAGATGAGATTTGTGCAATGTTCTCTCAACCTAGCTTGATGTTACCCAGGTAGAGAATCCATCATCTAGGTTGAGATCATCTTTGCACAAATCTCATCTTTGAGGGTGTTTCCTCACTCCGATGGCCCCTAACCCCTACACTAATACTTAAACCTCACCTCTAGTTACTAGATGGGCCTCCCATAGAGATATAAATACCTATCTAGTGTGAGGGCATTATGGCTAGGCTCGCTCTCCCCCCCCCCCCCCGCCCCCCAGTGGCCCTAATAGCTAGGCTAGCTCTCCAGGACCTTAAAACATGGTTGTATGTAGGAAATACAACAATTCTGGCACTTATCTTAAAGTGCAAAAAAGTTTTCACAATTTGCAGTAACTTAAGCGCTTTCCATAGGTATTAGTGCAAATTGCAATAAACTGCCTATTACCATAAAACACACCCTTTTTTTTCTATCTCATGCAATATTTAGTGCATTTTGATAAATCCAGGCCTTAGATTGCAAAGGTTTAAAGACAATCTGAAAACAGTGGTAGAACACAATACACATGCTTGAATGCAATGACATTTACTGTATTCATTGGTCTTACAATAGGTAAATACCTAGCTTATTGTTTGACTTGAGACATTTTTACATTAAATCTAATAACAATAAGGAAACTACATATGGATATTTAATTTTATAACAAATCACTTGTTACTGACTGTATGTAACATAAGGGGTACTACTCATACTTTGAAATCCTCGGTTTAGTGTGCAGCAGCGGTCAAAAAAGTAAACAGAATGTTAGGAAATATTAGGAAAGGAATGTGCCTTTGTATTGCTCCATGGTGAGGCCACACCTGGAGTACTGTATGCAGTTCTGTTTGCCACATCTCAAAAAGGATATAGTTGAATTGGGAAAAGGAGGTTCAGCAAAATGATAAAGGGGATGAAACAGTTCCCCTATGAGGAAAGACAAAAGAGGTTGGGACTGTTCAGCTTGGAGAAGAGATAGCCAAGGGGCTATATGATAGAAGTGTATAAAATCATGAGAGGACTAGAACAGGTAAATGTGAATTGGTTATTTACTCTTTCAGATAATAGAAGGACTAGGTGGCACTCCATGAAGTTAGAAAGTAGCACATTTAAAACAAATCAGAGAAAATTCTTTCACTCAATGCACAATTAAGCTCTGGAATTCATTGCCGGAGAATGTGGTTAGGGCAGTTAGCTTATCTGGTTTTAATAAAGGTTTGGATAAGTTGCTGGAGGAGAAGTCCATAAACTGCTATTAATCAAGCTGATGTAGGGAATAGCTACTGTTATTACTGGCATTAGTAGCATTGGATCTATTAAATGTTTGGATACTTGCCAGGTACTTGTAACCTGGATTGGCTGTTAGAAAGAGGTTGCTGGGCTTGATGGACCCTTAGTCTGACCCAGTATGGCAAGTTCTTATGTTCTTATATTGGGTTCCCATAAAATTTGTGGTTAATGGCTTTATATCATCATAGTAGCCCTCCTCATGTATAAATGCACTGTTTCTATTTGATAATTTTTTAAATTGTTAATTAAAAAAATGGATTTAACTCATGAAGCAACAGTGCCACAATCATCTGCAATAAGGAACTCTGCTTGACACGGTCTACGTTTCAAAATATATCTTCCTCAGGAACTTAAAATTTTCCAAGATGCTGAACCTTCCATGACATAGTTCTCTCTCTCTGTGTGAAGATGACAGCCAACTGATGCAGATGCTCTTAGCACACGTTCTCAATAAAATTGAACAGAAAGTATCCGCATGGAAAGAGACTGCGTAATTTGTACCCACTTTTTTGTGCAGGCGGCTGAGAGGGGAAAAATAGCACACGCAATTGTGATGTTAAGTACATGTGCTATATTCCTCTTCCAGGCTAAACACACACCTCTGGGGTTGCCTCCTCACAGCCTGGATAAAAGTACACATCTTACAGAAGACTACGTGTACTTTTAGCCAGCCAGAGAAGGGCAATAATTTAGACAAGGCATTTTAAGAGGGTAAATGGCTTTTAAAGTGGTTCTATATTTATTGATTAGTTATCAGATGGTCTGACATTGTTTGTGAAAACAGGAACTTTATTTTTCAGGAATTTTTGAAGTACTCTGCAGCTGAAACTTCAAAATGCTTGTATGAATATAAGTGGTAATTGAATTTGATGCTCTTTTGCACCTCTGGATGTTTACTGAGTGAGCAGCAACAACTGGAAAGTTTTGGCAAACTATTTTCTTTTGAATGTGTACATTGATTTGTCACCAGTTCTATGTATTTATTTATTAGGAGTTAACTCACGTCTTTTTATTGGTAGCACAGGGCAAGTTAAATTCAAATACAGTTAAGAATTTCCCTGCCCCAGAAGGGGGCATTTACTAAGCTGTTCTTAGCATGAACATGCAGTAAACATTTGCAAAGCAGTACAAATCTCAAGAGGTAATTTTCAAAGAGTTACACTTGTAACATATAGGCATGCAAGTAATCTGTATTCATGTGATCGCTATTTTATAAACTTCAAAAGTATACACATACTTTACTTTTTGCATGCACATATAGACGCATAAAAAAGGGGCAGTGTAGGGGCATTCTGGGGCGTGGCCAACAGTTATGCATGTAAGTTGCTATTTTAAAAGACATTTATGTGCACACATTTGCCAACTTACATAATTTTAAACCTGCTAGGCATTTGGCATAATTGATATCAGACTTGTTTATTGTGTTCTATTGGCTGGGTGGGAGATCTGGGTGAACTGAAGGGACTTCAGGCTGAAGAAACAGGAGGGTCTCAATGACCTGGAGAAGGACTGGGCAAACAGGTGCAGTAACTGGTAAACTGGTTAATTTCAATTATATGTTTTTAAATAACTGACTTGCGTTAATAAGGTTTTATGCAAATAAGTCATACTGTATTTTGAGCATAAAATATAAGAATGTATATTTTTAAAATAGGTAGGAAAAGTAAGCGCTTTCAATGCATTGCATATACTCGCGCATAGGTCCAAGAAAACAAACCGGTAACCGATCCAAGATGGCTGATAGCAAACACACAACAAGGTGGAATCGGTAAATGGACTTTATTGAATCTTGCCCGCCCGCGCGTAAGCATAAATACATGTGCATGTTCCAGGGTAAAGATATGCATATTTTATAATGCGTGAATATGTAACAGGTTATAAAATACAGTTGTAGATCTACACGTGGCAATACATACATATGCCATGCATGTAGTTTGAAATGTATCCTCACTATGTGGAGATAACTCATGTATTTGAAATATTGCACGTTATCTCCCCCCCACCTCCCAAAAAAATTACTTTTCCCCCAAACCTGAAAACCGCTTCATCTCTCACACCCAGTCCCTTACCGACCAAGCCCTGGTGATCCAGTTAGACCCAGAAAGACATCTAGGGCAATGACACTGGTTGGCCATGGTAAAACCTTTTCCCCATCATGTGATAGGGCAAAGGTTTAACATCAGCTGGCCAGCATCATGTTCAAAATGATAGAGCCAGGGCCTCAGCCCTAGAGAGCATTCTAGGCCAATTGACCACCAGGGCTTGCTAATTAAGGGCTGTGGGGGTTAAGAGGGTTCCAGGTCTAAGAGGGTGGATTTTTCCACAAAGGGGAGGGGGATTTGAGAAGGAGCAGGGCCTGTACCTGGAACACTCAGCTTTGCAAATTTTTGTTTTTATTTTGCCAACCATGGTGCCATGGTGGGGAGAGGAGGGATGAGATAATAGGCCTCTCAAATCCACCCAAGGGTTCTACTGTTTGAGCCATTTGGGCCCTAGATGGCAACCCCAGGATGTGGGGGGGGGGGGGGGCACCATTGCATGATGTCTTTTAGTATCAGCTAAGCTGTGGTATTTTACTGGCCACTGGGGAAAATATCTCAGGATTCTTTTATCTGTGGAACTTGGTACCACAGCTTAGTGCATCTTCTGGTGTTTTCCCCACTGGGAAAAATACCATGGCTTGGTAAATAGACCCTATAGGTTGTACCTGAGGCAATTAAAGTGACTTACCCAAGGTCACAGGGAGAGTCAGTGGGATTTGAAACTTGGTTTCCACAATTGTCAGCCTAGTGCATTAACCATTAAGCTACCCCTCCTCTCCACTAACAGTGATATCAGTATCGTGACATTAACATCAATGCTAAGAATAGTGTCAAAGAAGCCTCACTTATAAGATTAGTCTCCCTGTCACTTGCAGTTATTGAGGTGATCATGACTTCTTGCTACTGCCATTTCTAGTTGAGACCTAAAATTAAAAATAAGTATGGTCTCAAGGACAATATTACCAACACATGTTCCTGCTTTTCCCTGTTCACGTTTATGACAAAAGCAGCAGATAACACACTATTCTTTTCTTTGGTATCAGAACTGAAAAGTGTTTGTTCATAGTGTACATTTGAGGATTTCACTGCTATTTGATATATGTTCATAACTCTTGACTCTTATTTTTCTCACAGTGGCCATGTACAATTACTGAACCACATTATTATCACATTTACACATACTATTCCCTACTTTTCTAGTTCTATTGTTTGTTCTGGTTTTATCTTTATGTTCCTTGCTTTCTTTTTCATATCTTTCTTTCTGTCTCTCCTGCTGCAATCTCAATGCCCATTAAAGTGAGCGTCCATCTTACAAACATCTTTGATCCATGTTCTCTAACTATGAATCTCAAAACATACTGGGGGCTGGACAAAGTTTTCTGTGTCAGGTCAGTGAGGCCTGAGACACAGCAGAGAAGAGGAGGGCAAGGTCAGAGTCATACCAAATTCTTCAAGGACATCTATTCTTTATTGACATACACATTTCTAACATATTCCATATGTCTTTACAACAGTGCACATCAGTTGTTCAATTATTTTCCTTGGTGAACTTTACTTAACTGTACCTTCTTCAAGCATATTTGAGAGATTACAGTAAATCGTCTTCTTGCAATTGAAAATCATGATTATTTGCATATTTTACTCTTTCATACTGTACAACATAGAATATTTATTTATTTATTTATTTAATTTTATATACCGACAGCCGTTTGCACATCGTGCCGGTTTACAGATAACTTACAAACCAAAAAATATATAGGCAAAGCCTTTACAAGGAACAGTGTGTAACAAACAATAGTAACAGAGTAAATAAGTTGATAACTAAGGGAGGGAGGGGTGGGGGTGATTGCGACAAAGGAGGGGGTAGGGGGGGTGAGAACAGATACATGAGGAAAAAATATGTACAGGGAATCAATGGGGAAATGATATGTACATAGGCTATATACAAAATTTGTCTAAGCGCATGGCCAACAGTGAAAGAAGTGAGAAGATGTGTGCGGTTCTGCTAGGTGGCAATTTATTATGTGCAGGAGGTTAAGTGTGGGGTTTGTACTGGCATATCATACAATACATCATACTGGCATATCATACAATTCAGAAGTTTGCAGGCAAAGAGTGCGTTTCATTGATAACGTTATGTGAATACAAGATGCAGATCTGCTCTTCCTAATATCACAACTGCTATAATTTCACTCATCACAGTGGGAATCCTTAATTACTGGAGTAAAACTCATTTCTCGCATAACAGTAAAACAACATCAAAGTTTCTTAAAATGGCACAATATCCCATAAGGTAAAAAAATATTGGCTCACCTCAAACATAAATGTATCAACTTCCTCTTGAATTTCCTTATGATTTAGTTTCTTTCCTTCATCGTCGGTTGCACTCAGAAGCATGTCAAGGAAAGCTTTTCTTTTTTTAGATGTTTTTGAATCAGGCTTGCTGTCAGCAATATTGGCACTGTTTTCAAGGTTTTGCATTTCACGGGCTCTTTCTTTGACAACCTTCGATACCAAAAATATATGTTTTAGGGTTCCAGAATCAACAAGATGTCAAGCCGTAGAATCGGCTTTCAATAATAATTCAGATTGGTAATGCTTAATATTGGCATCTATTTTGTCTACTGCTACACAGTGAGATGTCAACTGATTCCATGTCATCTCCACAGGCTGAGTCAGTCCTGGTTTTATCCCACTGCATTTATAAGTCTTCTAAATCTGCTTTCCTTTAAAAATATTGGAACAACAAAGCCATATATTTTTGTTGTCAGATTTATAAATCACCTCTTCCCATGGGGCTACAAGACAGTGGAAAACAATACATAAACAATATTAACAAAACAGTATTGATACAATAAAATTATATAAAGGATTTTGATACAATAGAATTATATAACAGAATTGATACCATAAAATTGTATAAAGGATTTTGATACAATAGAATTATATAACAGAATTGATACAATAAAATTGTATAAAGGATTTTGAGGAAAGACAATTTTTACATTGCTTTCAGAATGTGGAATAATTCACATGTAAGATAGTAAAGCTAAGATAAGCTCAATTTTCAAAGAGTTTGCACTCCTAACTTTTGGAGTTAGGCTCCTAAATCAGCCCTCTTGAAAATATACTAGGGCTGAGTTCCTAAACTTAGTGTCTAAAAGTGGGTGGCTATGAAGGTGGACTTAGGGCAGGCAGAAGTAGGCACCTAAATTAGGAGCCTAAATCTTGGCAAATGAATAGCAGGCCTAAAATTAGGATACAATTTAGGCTCCAAATTTAGGCTGAAAATACGCAATTAATTTACAGGGTCGTTTATCATTTTGCATTAGGGCCTTAACATTGTGCCTGCATTAACTGTGCGATACATACAGAAAAGGTTTTTAATCACAAATGCCGTGAGAGAGAGAGATGCTGCAGACACCAATATGTAACTTTACTATTTATACTACTGTAAGAGGGAGCACATTTAACTTGGGGTGGGGTTTGGGATTTGATGCACTCTCTGCCTAGCTTCAATCATGCTAGGTAGAGAATATATTGTACAAATCAACTCCTGTTTTAGCTTTCATCACTCCAAATGACAGAAAATCTTCACTGATGTCAACTTTGCTGTTCGTACCTCTGACTGTGTATGTAAAACTGCCCCCAAATCTACCCCACCCCCCCCAAATCCCACCCTGAGTTAAAAGTGCCCCCTCTTACAGTGGTATAAATAATAAAGTTACATATTGGTCTCTACAGAGGCGCTCTCTCTCTCACCTTTTTGGTCAGTAACATGCCTGCAGTGGATTAATCAGCATGCGATGCGAAAATTAGCACTGCGGAAATTACCTGTGCGAGGCAGGAGCAGGAAAATTAGGCTAAGCATGCTCCCCCCCCCCTTTTTTTTTTTTTTTTTTTACCATGGGTGCTATTTTGGGGCGGGGTGCTAACCAATAAGCAGAGGTTTGCAAGGTTCAGTAGCATCCTTTGATCAATGCTATTATTGCTGTAGAAGAATGGAGTGGGGGCCCCCATGCAATGCTGCCTCTAAGTTTTGAAAGGCTACATGCGCAAAAATATTGTTCAATTTTTTATAAAGCTGAGTTCAAATTTGTGTCCTACGAGCAAGTATAATGCAAATAATATTGGGATTTCTTGAACGCACTGTCAGGCCGATACAGTACAGCGCGATTCAGTAAGTAAAATGTACAGCCAAGCCGCACATTTTACTTTAAGAAATTAGCGCCTACCCAAAGGTAGGCGTTAATTTCTCTCGGCACCCTCCGACTTAATATCATGGCGATATTAAGTCGGAGGTCCCGAAAATAAAAAAAAAAGTTAAAAAAAAAAAAAAATTTTGAAATAGGCCCGCGGCTTGAAAACCGGACGCTCAATTTTGCCGGCGTCCAGTTTCCGAACCTGTGACTGTCAGCGGGTCAGAGAACAGATGCCGGCAAAATTGAGCGTCGGCTGTCAAACCCGCTGACAGCCGCTGCTCCTGTCCGAAAAGAGGCGCTAGGGACGCGCTAGTGTCCCTAGCACCTCTTTTTTTTACCGCCGGCCCTCTTTTAAATAAATTAAATTACTGTATCGCGCGCACAGGAGAGCGGGCGCTCACCCGTGATTTTTACTGCATTGGCCTGTAAGAGCCAACTTTTAAAAGCATTGCTGGTGCTAAAATTCCCACATACGCACGTATGTGGGCCACATGTGAGCAACACAGATTTTAAAAGGCTGAGATGTATGTGCACATATATGCATGCACGAGCAAAAAATTAAGGGGCAGAAAAAGGGCAGGGCATGGGCAATCCAGCAGTAACACACGCAACTTCATACTTTAAAACTGGAGACCCCAGCGCATGGCAGATTTTTAGCCGTGCAACTTTACTGGTGCCCTTGATGAAGAGCAAGACTGCAGATCTTGTGTTTTAGGACTTGCACAACAGGGTGAGGGATCTGGATCAACTGGGGAATGTGAAGGATGAAGAACCAGAGGGGTTTGGATGACTTCAAGATTGACTGGGCAAACTGAGAATGTCCCTCACTGGAGCATGTTTTAAAATCCGCTTTCATACGCGTGTTAAAACCGGTAAAGTCCTATGGAAGATACATGAACTAGGTTTCCTCAAGCAACCTCTTAAAATTAGGCGCATACTTATGCACAGTAGGCGAATTTTGTGTGCATAAATATGTGCACGATTTAAAATTGCAGCATATCTACGCTCGTACGCCCATACGTGCCCGCATGCTCGTTTTAAAACTGGCCTGCACATTTTGCTACATGCACAGGGTTTACAAGCTGTGTGCGCGCACACACGTGCACAGTTTAGAGGGAACAGTGCCCACATGGTAAAGGCAGATAGCAAGTTGTAGCAGGAATACTGCAGTTTCCTCTGATTTCCAGTCAGCTCATGGATTTCATTAGATGTGCTAGACAAGCAGAGTGGGCTCATGGCAGCATGGAAACAAGCATAGCCCGGGTAACAGTCTTCACAAAACTAAGTGAACAGGAGAAAACTGACAAAATCATTTCTTGTTAAGAAGCTAGGGCAGGGTTTTGCCAGGGAGACTAGGGTCAGCACCCAGAGGTATATGCACTCTCTCATTACACATGATGTTCTTGTCATTCTTCGAGAAGCAGTGGGATCTGTTTGTTCCTCTCCCAAGGAGGCTGTATTATTCCAAGTGGCATTTTCCTTTGCCTTTTTCGGGCCCTTCGGCCAAGTGAATTAGTTCTCCCAGCACATCTTTCTCCAGGGGTCTACGGGCCTTCTTTAGCAGGACGTGCACCAGACAGCAAGGTAGTCTTGTGCATTCAAAAATCTAAGACTGAACAGCTTGGCAGGGCTGGTAGGTTTGCCTGGGGCACGCTCCTAGTTTAGCAAACTGTGAATGCATGCACATTTCTGGACGTTTGGCTAAAGGGAAGATTATTTTGGCTGTTGCACATGGACTTAAGCCCATTGTCATTGTTCCAATTCAGGGCGATTCTTAAGAAATGTTATGGCAGAAATTGGGCTTAAATTGCAGTTTTTAGCACCTACTCATTCAGGATCAGTGCCGCCACCTTTGCAGCCACCCAAGGCCTGCTGCCCAAAATGATTATCACACTGGGTGCTGGCACTTCAACTGATATAAAGGTTATGTTTAGGGAGTGTAGAATAGAGATTGAGTCAGCATAGATAGGGGCAGTAAGGACTGGTGCAGCGGGATGTCAATCACTAACCTTACTAATTTAATGTCAATGGTTTTGTGGCCATTCTTTAATCTTCTGGGCTAGTAGGCAAGCTAGGAATGGCCCCTGGAGTGAGCATCATCTTGCCACCAGAGGAGTCAGATTGTGCTAGTTGGGGGAAAGCAGAATGCAATGCGGCCAGTTGAAGCCAGCATTTCTCGAGGCCAGACATTTGCTCCCTTTACCCTCTGCGATCCTGATTCACTTGGGTGGGAATGACTTGTGCTTAATCAGTAATAAAGAACTAACTGATCAGACAAAAGCAAAAATACTCCAAGTTTGGTCTATCCTTCCAGGGCCGATGCTGATCTGGCCCAACAATCTCTCATGGGGTTTGGTGGGGAAGTGAACAGTCTCAAAGTCATTGATAAATCATGGAGACGGGTCAACTGGGAATTGTCCAAGTTTGTGTCTCTGTTGTGTGGGTTTGATGGTTGCACGCAATCTCATTGTTCTTGATTGCCCAGACCTATATCAGGCAGATGGAGTACACCTATCCAAAATTGATCTCAGTGTTTTCTTAAATTCCTTTCATGATGTTCTGGAAGCAGGACTGGTTTTATCCTAGCTGCAGTAGTGGAGATTGAGCAAGGACAATTTACAATTTCAATTTAGTCTTATATTCTGCACCTCCAGGGATATGTCCAATACAGATTACAATTAAAACATTCACAATTAAAGTAAAACATACAGATGAAGGCATATCAGAATATTCAAAGCCAGTTTATTAAACCTCAGCCAACCATAGTTTTCTGAAAAAGCAGGTCAGGAAAATATCTGCCTATATAAAGTAATGGAACCCAAGTTTCTTAAGAATTTTTCCCAGTGGCTATACATAAATATTAAATAGGATGGCTGACAATGCTGTCTCCTGGGGTAACCCAGATGTTAAATCCAACCAGAGGGAACTGGAGTATTCCAAACATACACATTGTTTCCTATCTGATAAAAACAATCTGAACCAGGTTAGAAATGTACCATCTTTTGCTAGCTCATAAAGGCATAAGAGAGTATTAGTTCATGGTTTACTGTATCAAATACTGAGGTTATATCTAGTTGGACTAACATCACTGTTTCATCTCAATCAAGACTTGCATATAGGACATCTAACAAAAACCAGTAATTGCACTGTACTAGGTCCTTTATAAAAACCAAATTTCTGGGCATCCAAAACCATAGGGTCAGATTTTAAAAAGGTTACGTGCGCTGGGCCTATTTTAAAAAGGCCCGGTGACGCGCGTAAAGCCCCGGGACGCGTGTAAGTCCTGGGGTTTGCAAAAAAGTGGTGGGGAGGGGGCGGTCCAGGGCAGGGCAGGGCTGGGCCCAAGGCTCCAGGCATAGAAGCCATTTGCTTCAGCCCCAGGGCTGAAGCAAATTTGGAAACAACAAAAAGAAAACAAAAATTTAGGGAGGAAAGGGCAGGGGACGTAGGGGAAGGGAAGGGAAGGCGGGGTGGGGGGTAAGGGGACGGTAGCGCGGCTCGGCGCGCGCAAGGTGCACAATTGTGCATCCCCTTGCGCGCGCCGACCCCAGATTTTATAGCATGCACGCGCCTTATAACTGCGTGCAACCTTTTAAAATCCACCCCATATTCTTTACATGAAAATCACCCAACTGTAGGAGTACAGCCTTCTCAGCTATTTTACTCAGCATTTTTAAGTTGGAGACAGGACAAAAATTTTAAATCTCTCAAACAGGCAAAGCAAGTTTTTTTTGAAGTGGCCTATTGTCTTTGTCAATGATTCAGGTAAATAGCCTTCACCAAGAGATAAGAACATGCCATACTGGGTCAGACCAAGGGTCCATCTAGCCCAGCATTTCCAACAGTGGCCAATCCAGGCCATAAGAACCTGGCAAGTACCCAAAAACTAATTCCCTGTACGTACCCGGATCAGTCCAGACAGTGGGATGTGTCTCCCTTCCAGCAGATGGAGTCAGAGCAAAACTCGAAGGGTGGCCCCTTATAAGCTGGTGCGCCCTCTGCTTCCCTTCAGTATTTCTCTGACTCCAGCAGATGAAAGGTGGCAGACCCTACGGTTCCCTGCAAAGTTTGGAGAGAGAGACTGTTTCTCCTTTTCTTTTTCCTCACTACTTATTATTTCTCTTTAGTTTGTGGATGGATCAATTGTAAAAATATAACCAAATGATTTAAAAAAAAAAAAAAAAAAAAAAAAAAGGAACAGTTCAGGGATCAGTGCAGGCAATTTAAGCTTGCAATAGACCTGTTGGTACATTTCTGGGGTAAGTTTCTGTTCCTTTTATTCCCTTTTTCAGGTTAGCTTACTTTCCTGAATTAAGTGAAGTTTGAGAGGTCTATAGGGTGCATGCTGGAGGTCCAGCCTCTCCCCCACTCACTGATGCCCTGCCCTGAGAGGTCGTTTTCCTCAGGGCAGTGTCAATAGAGACGCGCAATAACTATTGAAGGAAGTTTACTGGCAGTTGTTGCACTTCTGAATGCAGGCATCCACTCTCATACCACCCTGCTCCTTCAGCACCATGCCGCGCCCGATCAGATGTAGTGCCTGCAGAGAGCCGGGATCGCGGCTCTTCCATGAAGGCCTATGCACGCGATGCCTCCCTGGTGGGAAGGGTCCCTCGCGCTCGGCTGGGCGGCTCATCTCTCGCTCCCAGGCGCGTCTGCCTGCAAGGCTGGCCCCATTCCTGTCCAGCGCGGGAACGGTGGCCATTTTGTGCTCAGAGCCGGCTGCTCCCATGCAGCCTGATGACTATTCTGACCTCGGATCACTGCCAGTTTTATTCCCTATGGACCCCCCAGAACCGGATCCAGAACATTCATCCGGGCCACCATCGGACCCCCCCCCCCCCCCCGGGGAATTCTACTGATTTTGTCCTCCTGATGCACAGTGCCTATATAGCTACTTTAAATCAGCAACAGGGTTCTGCGGTGGGTCCGCTTCCCCCTAAAGTTATTAGACTGTCGGGTACTTCGGATCCCTCAGTGACTCCTCAAGCACCGGTCATACCTCAGCCTGCAGGGGGCCCTCAGGGGCCAGGGGGACATCCACCAGTTTCCAGGGTCCAGGTAGTCCCTAATCCGGTACCCTTGGTGATCCAGAAATGGACGATCCCTCTACGTCTGCTCAAATGGAGGGAGATTTTTGCACCTTATGCTGTCCTTAGGTCCCTAAGCTTCTCTGTTCCTATACCCCCTATTACAGCTCTCCTGCCCCCCCCCCCCATTCTTCCATTAGAATTGTACAGCATTGTATCTTTGTAAGATTGTAAATGATTACTAGGGATATTATCACTCGATTTTATTGTACATATCCTATGATGTTATTGTGGTCACATAATAAGGTTATGCTCCTTCTCTCTCCTTAGCATTGTTCCTATCTTTTTCCTCTCTCTAATTCTTTATTTTCTCACTGCCTCTGCTAACCCCTCTCTTCTAGCCTGCTCCTCTTTCCCCCCCCCCTCCTTGTTCATTGTAATTTTTCCATTCTTGATAGTTACTTGTAAACCGGCGTGATGTTCCTACGAATGTCGGTATATAAAAGTTTATAAATAAAAATAAAATAAATAAATAGGGTGTTCTGCCTTTTCCAGAAGGATGAGTTGGACCCCTTCCTTCCCCACGTTCTGGATGAACTGGATATAGAAGCTCCACAGGACACCCCTGGGACTAGTTTATCGGCGAAAAAAGGCGATCCCGTTCTGGTCAGCCTGCAGCCCCCAACAAGAACTTTCCCTTTCCATCCTATGCTCCTGCAACTTCTATCGAGAGAATGGGATACCCTGGATGCTTCCCTTAGGGTAGGCAGAGCTATGGACAAGCTGTACCCTCTGCCAGATGAAGTTTTGGAGCTCCTCAAAATCCTTAAGGTGGACGCGTCTGTGTCTTCCGTTACGAAACGGACGACAATTCCGGTGACGGGGGGCACCGCCCTGAAGGACATGCAGGATCGTAAATTAGAAGTCGACCTCAAAAGAGTATTTGAAATCTCTGCCCTGGGTGTCAGGGCGACTGTCTGCAGGTCCCTCATGCAGCGAGCAGGGCTCCAGTCGGTGCAACAGCTGCTCGGCGTCCAGGAACTATCACCTGAAGAGGTGCCTGGAAGCTGTCATTGATCATGGAGTGGATGCTCTCTATGATCTCCTCAGGGTCCTAGCCAGATCCATGGTCTCAGTGGTCTCAGCCAAATGTGTGCTTTGGCTTTGCAACTGGTCAGTGGATTCCTCTTCCAAGACTCAGTTGGGATCTCTCCCCTTCAAAGGAAAATTACTCTTCGGCGAAGACCTCGAACAGCTCATTAAATCACTCAGAGAGAATAAGGTCCATAAGCTACCGGAGGATCGCCCGCAAAGTTTTAGAATGTTTAATTCTTCTAGAAGAAGTTTCCGAGGACAGCGCCGTTTCGTCAGTCAAGACCTGCAGCGCAGAGACCACCGTCTTCACGATCACAGTCCTGGTCTCATTCCTTTCGAGACCGGAGAACAGGTCGGGATAGCCCCTCTCAGGGGGCACCTTCCAAGTCTTCCCAATGAAGGCTTGCCGACCCACTCCTCCACTCCGCGGATAGGAGGACGTCTTTCCCTCTTCTACGAGGAGTGGATCCAAATTACCTCGGACCAATGGGTTCTGGATATTCTAAAGCACGGTTATGCTTTAGAATTTGCTCGGCCCCTAAGAGACAGGTTTCTCTTCTCTCCCTGAGGAACAGTGAAGAAGCAGGCTATTGTGCGACAGACGCTCGATTGGCTCTTGGCCTTGGGGGCAATACTACCGGTGCCTCTGGCGGAACAAGGATTAGGCCATTATTCCATCTATTTCGTAGTTCCCAAAAAGGAAGGTTCCTTCCGGCCGATCCTCGATCTCAAGTCGTTCAACAAGACCATGAAGATTCCACACTTCCGGATGGAAATCTTATGCTCAGTCATAGTGGCAGTACACTGGGGGGAGTTTCCGGCCTCCTTGGACTTGACGGAGGCTTACCTCCACATTCCCATCCTTAAGGCACATCAACGCTTTCTGCGCTTCAAAATTCTGGGCCAACATTTTCAATTTCAAGCTCTGCCTTTCTGTCTGGCGACAGCTCCCCAACACCTTCACCAAAATTGATGGCGGTGGTGGCAGCAGCTCTACGGAGGGAGGGAATCTTAGTTCATCCCTACCTAGACGACTGGCTCATCCGAGCAAAGTCATGAGAGCTATGTCAGCGGGCGGCCGAGAAGGTCTTGCACCTTCTCCACTCTCTCGGATGGGTCGTCAATTTTGCCAAGAGCAGCCTCACTCCTTCTCAAATGCTCGATTTTTTGGGAGCCCACTTGGATACCAGAGTGGACAAAGTCTTCCTCCGGCAGGATCGGGTTCGGTCTTTCATCACCCAAGTACTGCGCTTTCAAAGCCTTCAGCTCCCCACAGCTTGGGACTATCTTCAAGTCCTGGGTACTATGGCCTCAACTATAGACTTGGTGCCATGGGCCTTTTTGCATATGCATCCTCTCCAGAGAGCGTTACTTTCCCTTTGAAAGCCACTGTCTCAGGAGTTCCAAGCCCTCCTCCCGTTGTCAGACATCGCCAGGGACAGCCTCAATTGGTGGCTCTGCCTCGAACACTTGATGCAGGGAGTGGATCTGGAAATCCCACAGTGGGTGATTGTCACCATGGATGCCAGCCTATTGGGCTGAGGAGTGGTATGCCAAAAGCAGTCGGCTCAGGGATGATGGACGGCACTCCAGGCGACATGGCCGATCAATCGCCTAGAGACCAGAGCGGTTCGTCTTACATTGCAGAGTTTCTTCCCACTGGTCTGGCGTCAAGCAGTGCGGATACTCTCCAACAACACAACCACAGTGGCATATATCAACCGCCAATGGGGAACGAAGAGCCAGCATGTCTCTTGGGAGATGGACAGGTTGATGGCGTGGGCGGAACTCCATCTCTCTCGCCTAGCGGCGTCCCACATAGCAAGGATGGACAATGTTCAATCAGACTTCTTGAGCCGACAACATATAGATCCAGGGGAGTGGGAACTGTCCGACGAGGCAGCAGCACTTCTATTCAACCAGTGGGGAACACCACACCTGGACCTCATGGCCACTTTAAGAAACGCAAAGGCCCAATGCATCTTTAACTGCAGAAGGGAACACGGTGCACAGGGTGTGGATGCACTAGTCCTCCCATGGCCGTGAAACTTCCTTCTCTATGTATTCTCACCATGGCCACTGGTTGGCAAAGTACTTCGGAGAATAGAAATTCACCAAGGACCAGTCATACTAGTTGCGCCGGAATGGCCAAGAAGACCATTTGCAGACTTGGTCAATCTGGCAGTGGACGGCCCACTACGCCTGGGACATCTACCGAACCTCTTACAGCAAGGTCCAGTATTTTTCGACCAGGCAGATCGCTTCTGTCTTGCGGCCTGGCTTTTGAACAGCGGCAGTTAAGATGACGAGGTTACCCAGAGGATGTGATTTCCACTCTACTCCAGGCCCGGAAGACCTCCACTTCCATTTCCTACGTCAGAGTTTGGAAAGTGTTTGAGGCCTGGTGCGTATCCAGGGACATATTTCCACGTCACACATCAATTGCTCAGGTATTATCCTTTTTACAGGGGGCCTGGAGAAGGGCTTGGCCTACAATTCCTTGCGAGTACAAGTGGAGGCTCTTGGTTCTCTTGTTTGACAAGAGGGAGCCCCTCTTTCTTTGCATCCTGACATAGTCCATTTTTTAAGAGGGGTAAAGCATGTAAAACCACCAGTCCACTCCTTGTGCCCCTCCTGGAGTCTAAATTTGGTTCTTTGAGTCCTGGTAGGCCCGCCGTTCGAACCACTGAAGAGAGCAACCTTCAAGGACCTCACTCTGAAGGCGGTTTTTCTGGTGTCTATTTGTTCTGCCTGCAGAATTTCCGAACTCCAAGCTCTATCCTGCAGAGAGCCATACCTCTGTTTCACGGATTCAGGAGTGTCCTTGAGTACAGTACCATCTTTCCTGCCTAAAGTGGTTTCAGCGTTCCATCTGAATCAATCCGTAGAGCTTCCGTCCTTCTCTGAGGGTCCGGCGGAACTTCAAAGGCTCGATGTCAAGCAAGTTCTCATTCGCTATTTGGAGGTCACTAATGATTTTCGTTTGTCTGAACATCTTTTTGTCCTGTGGAGCGGTCCAAGGAAAGGGAACAAGGCTTCAAAGACCACTATTGCTCGCTGGTTAAAGGAAGCAATTTTTTCAGCGTATGTTGGTGTCCTCCAGACGGAATTAAAGCTCACTCACTACAGGCTCAAGCAGCTTCCTGGGCTGAGAGTCAGGCAGTTCTGCCGCAGGAAATATGCAGAGCAGCTACCTGGAAGTCATGGCACACCTTTGCCAGACACTATCACTTGAATGTACAATCACCGGATTTTGGCTCCTTTGGCGCTCAGGTCATTTGAGCTGGGCTATCCGGAGCCTACCGTATGTAGGGAAGCTTTGGTACATCCCACTGTCTGGACTGATCTGGGTACGTACAGAGAAAAGAAAATTATTTCCTACCTGCTCATTTTCGTTCCTGTAGTACCACGGATCAGTCCAGATGCCCTCCCTAAGATTGTATGGGATTAGGATAATGGAATAGGTACTCAACTTAGCTCGAATGCTTAACTTTATGTAATTCAGGATGTTTCAGAATTTTTGGTGATTGCCACCTGGTTCCATTTGCAAGTTTTCTTTAAAAACAATTTTTGCATTTTTGCTCATCTCTGTTAGTACGTCTAGTACATAATTACAGTTTTCTTGATCCATCCAGAACAGTTTCTTCTTGCTTTGATATTCTTAATACTGAAAAGAAGAGGAGGGCGCACCAGCTTATAAGGGGCCACCCTTCGAGTTTTGCTCTGACTCCATCTGCTGGAAGGGAGACACAACCCACTATCTGGACTGATCCATGGTACTACAGGAACGAATATTAGCAGGTAGGAAATAATTTTCTTGTCTATTCCATGCTACTGTTGCTAGTAATAGCCGTGGCTATTTTCTAAGTCAACTTAATTAATAGCAGGTAGTGGACTTCTCCTCCAAGAGCAGGTAATGGACTTCTCCTCAATTTACTATTGATTTTATAAATCGTATTGTCAAATCCTTTAGCCCCTTCACCACTGTGAAGGGACATGGGTTGAGATGGCAATAGATATTTCACAATTGCCCTGTGGCAGTTGAAATCTCTCTGAAAAACGTTAGTGAACTTGGAACATTTATCTACTACGCAACCAAGGCTAAGCAGGAGGTGAACTGCAATGCCAGCAGCAAATTGGGATTGAATTTTTAAAACTTTACCTTTAAAATAATTGCCAGCTCTTTGCTACTTGGTAAGAAGCAGAATGTCATTTTGGCTTCGCTAATAGGTTCTTAACAGTTAAAAATAAATCACAAGGTCGGTTTAAAGAGTTATCAATCTTCAAAACAATAAAAGCCCTCTTTCTCTCCAGACAGTTCTTTCTGTAATTTATCATTATGTCACTGTAATGACATTCAGTATGATTAGTATGATTCTTTTGCCATCTCCACTCTAACTTTCTCAATTCTTTTCGCTGACTGATTTATTCTTGAATAAACCAAGGTGCATGCTTACAAGAACATCTAATAGGAACTGTTTTAGAGGGGGCAAGCTCATCATATATTGTTGTCTTTAATGATGTTTCCTATAAATGTACTGAAGTTTCAATGTTATGTTCATTCTCTTTAGTCCCATCCAATCTCTCACTAATAACAGGGTAGAAATTACTTCCAAAAGTATCCTTAATCCAAAAGTGGTCTAACAGCCTTTGAATGTGTTTCATTACACTCTTTCTATGGGTTAAGTGATTCATCTGAAACAATATAAGAAACTGATCAGATCACAATAACTCCCAATAGTTTTTGCAGGACTAGGGAATAGGGATGTGAATCGTGTGCCCAATCGTCTTAACGATCGAGTTCGGCTGGAGGGAGAAAAAAATCTGATCGGTGGAAATGTGAATCGGAATCAGTTCAGATTCACATTGTTAATTTTTTTTAGTGAGGCCCGACCCTTTAAAATTGACCCCTTACCTTCCCCCACCCTCCTGAACCCCCCCAAAACTTTTTACGAGTACCTGGTGGTCCAGTGGGGGCGCGGGGACCGATCTCCCGCTCTCGGGCCATCGGCGCCATTTTGGCTGCCACTCAAAAATGGCGCCGATGGCCCGATAAAAAAAAACAAAACACCCGACCCTTTAAAAATGACCCCTTAGCTTCCCCCACCCTCCCGATCCCCCCAAAACATTTTAAAATTACCTGGTTGTCCAGTGGCGGTCCTGGGAACGATCTCCTGTTCTCAGGCCGTCGGCTGCCACTCATAAAGATGGCGCCGATGGCCCTTTGCCCTTACCATGTGACAGGGTATCCGTGCCATTGGCCGGCCCCTGTCACATGGTAGGAGCACTGGCTGGCTGGCTATATGGCGCCAGCCAGCCAGTGTTCCTACCATGTATGGCCGGCCAGCCAGTGCTCCTACCATGTGACAGGGGCCAGCCAATGGCACGGATACCCTGTCACATGGTAAGGGCAAAGGGCCATTGGCGCCATCTTTATGAGTGGCAGCCGACGGCCCGAGAACGGGAGATAGCTCCCGGGACCGCCACTGGACCAGGTAATTTTAAAATGTTTTGGGGGGGATCGGGAGGGTGGGGGAAGCTAAGGGGTCATTTTTAAAGGGTTGGGTGGTTAGTTTTTTTTAATCGGGCCATCGGCGCCATTTTTGAGTGGCAGCCAAAATGGCGCCGATGGCCCAAGAGCAGGAGATCGGTCCCCGCGCCCCCACTGGACCACCAGGTACTCGTAAAACGTTTTGGGGGGGTTCAGGAGTGTGGGAGAAAGTAAGGGATTAGTTTTATAGGGTCAGGGTGGGTTTAGGGGTTGTTTTGGTGTGCCGGTTTTCCCGCCCTCCCCCCAAATAACTCCCGTTAGTTGACACTAACGGGAGTAACAATTTTTCACGATAAATCGGGAAAATTTCTATTGTATCGAGCACTCTAACGATTTTTGACGATTTAAAAAATATCGGACGATTTTTTAAATCGTCAAAAAATGATTCACATCCCTACTAGGGAACATACCATGAAGTTAACAAGTAGCACATTTAAGACTAATCGGAGAAAATTCTTCTTCACTCAACCAAATTAAGCTCTGGAATTTGTTGCCAGAGGATGTGGTTAGTACAGTTAGTGTAGCTGGGTTCAAAAAAGGTTTGGATAAGTTCTTGGATGAGAAGTCCATTAATTGCTATTAATCAAGTGTACTTATTTATTTATTTAAACATTTTTCTATAACGCTGCTAAGTTAAATACCATCGCAACGGTTTACATGTAGGCACATATTTAATGAAGGTAAAAGCGTACTATAGTACATTCTAACAGGTGCCATTAAAGGTTCGGTTACAATATATCATTAGACATAGACATTTAGCGAAGTAATTCATGACCAGTTTTACCAAGGTACTTACACGGGTAGTTTTATCACACATAGTATTATAGTTATGTTTGTTGTGGTGTAGAGTTCATAGACTAATCTATTGTAAAGTTCTACGTAATGTGTGTCTGTGCCTTTCTGTCTTTTCCTGAATAATTTCTATTCTTTCGCCTCTTTGTAAAATGCTTGTTTAAAAAGCAATGTTTTCAAACTTTTCTTGAATGTCTTTAGATCACTTTGTAGCTGATCTCTGGAGGCATTGTGTTCCAGATTATGGGTCCTGCTAGTGATAGGGCTCTTTCTCTCACTTGGGTCAGTCTTGCTGTTTTAACTGATGGAATGGTTAGGAGTGCTTTATTTGCTGATCGGAGATTCCTGTGTGGAGTGTGCACCCGTAATGCTGTGTTTAGCCAATCTGATTTCTCATCATAAATTAGTTTGTGAATGATACATAGGGTTTTGTATTTAATTCTGTGTTCAATTGATAGCCAATGTAACTCTGCTAGGGTTTCAGTTATATGGTCCCGCCTTCTTTTTCCGGTTAGTATTCTAGCTGCTGTGTTCTGTAGTATTTGCAGTGGTCTTAATGTCGTATTTGGTAGTCCTAGCATAAGGGCATTGCAGTAGTCTGTGCTAAAGAAAATTAGTGCCTGTAGTATTGTTCGGAAGTCATTTTGAGTTAGTATTGGTTTAAGTTTTCTGAGTACCATGAGCTTTGCATAACCTTCCTTTACTTTTAGTGATATATGTTGTTTCAGATTGATTTCAGGGTCTATAATTATTCCCAGGTTACGTACTTTTCCAGTTAGTTCAATTTTCTGGTTGTCTTTGAGAATTGAGGTTTGACTGATTTCAGAATTTTTTCGTTCTAAGTGTAGAAATTTTGTTTTATCAATATTAATTACAAGTTCCATTTGTGTCAGTAGTTGTTTTATAATGCTTAGGTACATGTTGGCTAGGTTTAATGTTTCCTCTAAAGTGTCATCTATGGGTAGAATTAGTTGGATGTCGTCGGCGTAAATGTAGTGGATAATTCCTAGTCCTGCAAGTAGGTGGCAAAATGGCAGCATGTATATGTTAAAAAGGGTCGCAGGAAATAGCTTAGGAAATAGCTGCTGCTATTAATTGCATCAGTAGCATGGGATCTTCTTAGTGTTTGGGTAATTGCCAGGTTCTTGTGGCCTGGTTTGGCCTCTGTTGGAAACCGGACGCTGGGCTTGATGGACCCTTTTACTGACCCAGCATGGCAATTTCTTATGTTCTTATTGGAGAAGGGAGAAGAGCCACCCACCTCACAGAGTGAAAACAGAAAAGGAAGTGTCCAACAGAGGAGAATAGGAGAGTACAGCACAGAAGGAAACCACCTCAGAAACGGCTGTAGGAGCTGGGAGAGGGGCCCGCGCGATCGGCGCTTGAGCCCACCGGGGTAAGGCCTTCCTCTCGCCCTACCGACGCTGAGCCCCCGCGCCGACCACGTGGGAGCCCCAGCTCACCCGTCGATCCACCCACCGCCTACCTGAGACCAATCCCAGCCGCCCAGCAGTAGTTTAAAGCACAGGCGCGTTCCTTGGCGTCTCGCGCCGAGCGTCTCGCGCCGAAGGAGCGCGACAAAGGGGCCCGCCCCTTTGTGCGCCCCTTCGTGCAGACCCGAAGAGCAGAGCAAAACCTAAAAGTCTCCATCTCTCACCCGCAACTTCTACATTAATCCCGCTTCCGGACACCGACCAACGCGCAGACGTCCAACCACTCCAGACATCAGATAGCTTCGCACAGTGAGTAAAACGGCACCCGTTACCTCTTCAGCAATTCACATACACAACGGCCAGCCACTCCAGGACTCATAACGCTACTCGTAGTCTGAATCTCTCCTCCCCCTCCCTATTCCTCTTACTCCAGATCTCTACAGACAATTAATCCAACAACTCTCCTTTAAATCAGCTGATCCCCCCTCTTACCTAGCCAAACAATCTAGCCAATCCTTCATTTCTCTTTATTCCTAAGCTTGTTCATATACTTCCATTGTGATCAACAATCTTCCTCACAGCACTCATACAGTGTGATCAACAATCTTCCTCACAGCACTCATACAGTGTGATCAACAATCTTCCTCACAGCACTCATACAGTGTGACCAACAATCATTCGCTCAATATTCACACTGCATGATCCAGCAGCATTCAGCAGTAGGCAGCTACTCCAACATCCACCAAACTTCCATACCCAACCATTCAACGCACTCAATTTATCATCTGAGCTCATCACTCGAGCATCACTAACTCTACAGTCAGTATGACGACGAGATGTCAGATTCCGATTCTTCAACATAACCTACTCACTCCAGGAAAAACCACCTTGCTACAAAGATCCCGCAACTACACAGCCCTTATCCCTATTATGATTTCTCCTCTTACCCAATTACTAGGACTAACACTATTTTCCCTTTCGCTATTCAACGCTCAATCTCTCACCAAAAAATCTCTGATCCTCAATGACTATCTGTTGGACTCCAACCCAGACATCTGTGCCATAACAGAAACCTGGCTTAAACCAACAGATATTGCTATAATAAATCAACTCCCTACCGACCTCTACGACTTCTTTTCCCTCCCTCGTCTCAAAAAAAGGGGAGGGGGCATTCTTTTGGCAGCCAAAAAGGATCTGAAATTTACCCAACTCTCAGTCAAAGCAGTCTCTAAACTTGAAATAGGACTTTTCAAAACAGCTCAACTCCAAGTCCTACTCGTGTATGCCCCTCCAGGCGTTCTGGATTCAGATGCCTCCCCCATTGTAGGAATAATCACAACACACTTAAATCTGGAATCTCCGGCTATAATTTTAGGAGACTTTAACTTACATGTTGATAACCCTACACCTACCACCAATTGCGAAGCTCTACTTACTGCCCTCTCAGCTATGGGATTTGAACAGATCATTAACAAACCCACCCATAAAGCTGGACACACCTTGGACCTTATCTTCGTAAATACAGGGATCAAATACACCTCACCTCCGTCCTGCACCCCTGTCCCATGGTCAGATCATTCTCTAATCACCGCCACTTTTTCTCTGACACAATTCAGAAAACATCTCCCCTTGAAATCCTCATTTCTCTACAGAAGACCCTGCTCATCCGACGACCTCAACAGCCAGCTCACCTCAGAGCTTCCTCACATTAACCTCTCTGACCCTAACTCAGCCATCCTTTCCTGGAACAACATCACCGAGGCAGTAGCAAACAAACTTTGTCCACTTTCAGCAAAAAAACTAAACCCAAACCCAGCAAAAAGACAACCATGGTTCTCAAACAACCTCCATAAACTTAAACAAAGCCTAAGACACAAAGAAAGCAAATGGCGTAAGGCACCCTGCCCCAGCACCTTAGCCGCCTACAAACTAGCTCTACATCACTACAAGAACTCAACCCAAAAATCAAAAAGGGATTACTATGCTAGCAAGATCCATGACCTTGTATTTGACGCCGAAGCTCTTTTTGCTTACATATCTAACCTGACACACATCAACATACCAGATATTCCCATAGAACTAGCTCAATCGAAAGCCGAGGAATTGGCTATTTTCTTCCAAGACAAAATATCCAACCTGCTAAAGCGACTGACCCCCAGCAACAATTCTCGCCCTAAGACGCCGCAGATACAAAACAAAGGAACCTCCTTTGAATCATTCCAACCCATCACAGCCTATGAGATTCTTCTGTTACTTAAAAAAATGAAACCTTCCTCCCACCCTTTCGACCAAATACCCTCAAAGCTCCTCCTTCTAATACCGGAAACGATATCCAAAACTCTGGCAGATATCATAAACTGCTCATTATCCCAGGGTCTATTTCCAGAAGACCTTAAACTAGCTTCGCTAAAACCACTCCTAAAGAAACCTAATCTAGACCCCAAGGACCCCAACAACTTTCGTCCGATTTCCAATCTTCCATTTATTGCCAAGATAATGGAAAAGCTGGTCAACACTCAACTCTCCAACTACATTGAAGATCACAAAATACTTTACCCCTCACAACATGGTTTCCGTAAAGCTTTAAGTACAGAGACGCTACTCATATCCCTGACAGACCGCATCATCATGGGGCTAGACAAAGGCCAATCCTTTCTACTTATCCTTTTGGACCTTTCGGCCGCATTTGATACCGTCAAACACTCTATCCTCATCAATCAACTTGCGAACATAGGAATCTCAGGAACTGCCCTATCATGGTTCAATACTTTCCTCAACAACAGAGGCTATAAGGTCAAGATACATAATAAGGAATCCTCCCGCTTCTCTTCAGCTTTTGGAGTTCCTCAAGGCTCCTCCCTATCCCCTACACTCTTTAATATTTACCTTCTACCGCTATGTCAACTGCTAACCCACTTGAAACTAACTCACTTCCTATATGCAGACGATGTGCAGATCTTGATCCCCATCAAAGAAACCATCACCAAAACTCTTGAATTTTGGGAAATTTGCCTTAAAGAAATCAATCGCCTCCTCTCGAGTCTAAACCTGATATTAAATACAGCCAAAACGGAACTTCTTATCATCTCACCAGAAAATAGCAACCCACTTCCATGTCCTCTAACCCACCATCTTTCCACCCAAACAAGGGACTTAGGCGCAATTATCGACAACCATCTTAATTTAAAATCCTTCATCAAACAAACTACTAAAGACGGATTCTATAAACTTCAGGTACTTAAAAGAATCAAACCGCTCCTTCACATGCGAGACTTCAGAACGGTCCTTCAAGCAGTAATCTTTTCTAAGATAGACTACTGCAATTCCATCTTATTAGGTCTCCCTTCTGCTTCCATTAAACCCCTTCAGATGCTTCAGAATTCGGCTGCGAGAATTCTGACTAACACCAGGAGAAGAGACCACATCTCTCCTATTCTCAAGAACTTGCACTGGCTACCAATACACTTTAGAATTATCCACAAATCCCTCACTATCATCTACAAGACTATCCATCACCAAGCATCCCTCGATCTTCAAATTCCACTCAGAAAGCACACATCCACCAGACCCATCAGAGAAGCCTACAAAGGATCACTCCTTGTTCCACAAACCAAAACCACTCACCACCTAACCTACAGAGACCGAGCCTTCTCCACAGCCGGACCTTCACTATGGAACTCTATTCCTCCCGATCTAAGACAAGAACCATGCCTTCCTACTTTCAGAAAAAGGCTTAAGACATGGCTATTTGAGCAAGCCTTCCCAGATCCATATTGAAAGTCAGTAACATCTTATAAGACACTACACAATATTATGTAAATTATTAATGTAAATAATTCATCTTTTCTACTCAACTATCTTACTCTAATTCTCTCCCCAGTTATATGACCCTGTTGTAATGTAACTTTTATTTTATTTTATTTCTCTGCACTTGTCTTTGTTTTTGTGCACACCCTCTTGTTATTTGTAAACCGGCATGATGGGGTTTCTAATCTCGAATGCCGGTATAGAAAAACTATAAATAAATAAAATAAATAAATAAAATAAAGATCAAGCAGTGGATCCCAGGTATTTAGGGGAATCCTTATGGAGTTGGAGGATCCTTATTCCGCTTGTCCAAAGCAGTTTCAAATTGCTATTAAATTTCTTTAAAAAATTGCTTGAGGAACAGATCAAAGGAAACAAAGATTTACTAATTTACTGCTTAAAGATTGCATATTACTTCTGGTAGCATCCAAAATACAAAATGCCAAATTATTCATATTGGCCACATGCTTCAGTAAAGTTTTATGTTGGAATACCAGTACAGTGTCCATACTAATTATTGCTACTTAGAGCAATGGTTCTCAATCAGTGTGTCACCAAGCACACATAGGTGTGTTGCCACACTTCCTGGTCTCCCCCCCACCCCCGACCCAGCTGCTTTCCCTACCCAAGCAAAATAGGTCCTCCACCCGGGCTTAAAATGCTGATAGCCCAGGAGAAATGCGGCAGGGCAGCTGGAGTCAACAGCACCGGCATGCTCTCTTCTTCCCCTCTCTGCGGCCCGGAAGAGGAAGTGGTGAGCAGCGGGTGGCATGCGTGAGAAGAAGAGACCTAGTGCGGGCAGCGTCGACCTGAGGAAGAGAAGAGAGGTGCAGCCTGAGGAATGAGCAGCGTGGCTCAGAGAAAAACGAAGAACAACGTCAACCCCCACGATTGATGGGACTCCTTTCTCCGCGAGGGCTGAAAGTGAAGGAGGTTGCTGCTGCCTTTAGGGTTGGAAGTGGAGGAGGCTGCTGCTGTCGCTAGTTCAGGGGGGGGGGGGAAGTGAGTGAATGAGCAAGCATATGTGTTTGAGATCCTGTGTGTGTGTGCATGAGACAACATGTGTATGAATGATTGAGAGCCTGTATATGTGAAAGAGTGTATGAGTGCGATTGAGAGCCTGTATGTGAGAGATATAATTAGGGAGGAGGAATAGCCTAGTGGTTAGAGCAGTGGACTATGAACCAGGAGACCAGGGCTCGAGTCCTGCTGTCACTCCTTGTGACCTTGGGTAAGTCACTTTACCCTCCATTGCCTCAGGTACAAAAACTTAGATTGTAAGCTCTCTGGGGATAGAGAAATACCTACAGTACTTGAATGTAAACCGGTGTGATATCTCAATTGAGATCAAATGTCGGTATATAAAAATAAATAAAGTTTGTGTGAAAGAGTATGTGTGTGTGATTGAGATCCTTTGTGTGTGTGAGAGATCAGAGAAAGAGAGAGTGCATGTGTGTAAGCATGTGAAAGAGTGTGTGTGAGAGAAAAAGATAGCATGTATGTGTGCAATTGAAAGCCTGTGTGTGTAAGCGTGAAAAGACAGACAGCATGTGTGTAAATGTGTAATTAACAGCCTATATAAGTGAGAGAGAAAAAGCATGTGTATATGTGAGTGATTGAGAGCCAGTGTGAGAGAGAGAGGAGAAAGTTGCAAGCATATCAAACATTTGCAGGTATGCAGAGCAAAACATTTTTTGTATCCTTATTATTTTTCATTATTGGGCCTTTGTGTCTGCTATTTTGAAATATTTTATTGGTACCTAGAAATTTTTGATATGAGTTTTTAATTATTGGATATTCCATTCATCAGCTGTTTTGAAATAATCTGTTCTTTTTGTTAGTATGGTTTTGCTGCTATTAATTTTATATTTCTTGATTTGTTTATAAAGACTGATGATATTTCTCTTTTTCCTTTGTTACCCTGCATACAAAGATTCTGGCTTGTTGCAGTTTCCAATTCAGTTTTTGTCTGCATGCTTCTAGTTATGCGTTTTGGTCTCTTTATTTTTTGTTAGGTGAGGGTCAGCACATGTGATTCAGGTGAGGTTTTCTGCTGGCGTGTAGTTTCTGTGTAAGGATCTATAGTAGCCTGGCTTGTTCCGTTTTCCTAATAGGAGGTGTATTGGTGTCTTAAGGCCTGGTGTAATATTTTCAGTGTTGCCTTATAAGTAAGGTGTTTACTGTTTGAGTACTGGAAACTGGTGCTGTTTTGTGTGGGATGTTTACTATTTATGCAATTTCTGTTCAGACAGTATGTGTATCTTTCCCTTGTGTCATTCTTAACAATAAAAATAATACTGGGCCTTTATTTTTTTATTTCCACCGTGAATTGTAATGAGCAGTATGTCATACATGTGAACATGGACTGTCAGGTGTCTCATGATAGGAAAAAGGTTGAGAACCACTGACTTAGAGGATAAAAGCACACTTAATGCCTGGGTCTTGGAGGTTTATCCCTCCTCTCCTCCCCAATGGAGAATCTACACTGGAGTTTTGGGAGCGGGAGTCAGACTTAGCCGAAGTACTGAGTGTGAGTCCTATTCAACTTAAAGAGAACCTGGGTTAGGCTTACACTAGTAAAATATTTTAGCTATTTAGAATATTAGAAAGCTTTTCGTTAGACATGAGAAGGGAAGGATGCTGATGTGAACAAAATGGGGATCTTAAATGCTCAAATGCCCACAAAAGTAGAGTTCCATGGAGGACAGTGACAAAAACTGACCTGAGTAAGAACTGATATATTAAAATTGGTAATGCTCTATGACTACTGGGATATATCCTCAGTAATGTAGATAGGAATAACTGGGCAGATTGGATGATTGAGGTCAGAAATCCAGCCATTATATGCCACTTTTTATATAGAAAGAGAGAGATGCAATCTCAGGATATACCGATGAAAATATCAAAATTTCAGCATTTTTATTGTGTTCTAAGACTAGATTTCCTATACTTATCCTAAACTAATATGCTTTCAGGAACCATTATTGCAAGCCAACCTGAAAGACTAATTTACAGTACTTTCTAGCAGCATTCCTTTGATGGTTTTATAAAATTGTCACATGTATCTTACCTTTTCAGTAAATGTATGAAGGATGTTAAGATTTCTATCATGTTCCTTTCCTGATTTAAATTTAGAATATAGAAAATCACCCCAAAGCCATGGCATCTTCTGTCTACGATGTATTATTTCACTCATTCTATCATTGAAAAAAAAACAAACAATTGGTCATTTCTAAAATATGATGAAAATAAACTATCCTGTATAGTGTTTGAGTTTTCATGAGTTCAACCACAGTTTTGGGCTGAATTTGACGCAGCACAAAACAAACTGTGTAGCATTGCTATGGAAGCAACTCCAGTGTTGATCATTAGATTGAAGCTGTCACATGCAGGCTGTTCCATCTTATCAGAGAGATACATTGAAGTCAGTTTTCCCGAAGGGTATAAGAGCTTAAAAATCACTAAGCTGGTTATATTTACCCTCAGAGAAAAAGGGAAATATGTGAAATACGGTTAGTTTAAGAAGAGAAAATGTGTGTATATTTAATTTTCAGATAAACACATGTATTTTCCAATACATAGCAACTCACAGAAGTAGAAGATCCAAGGTATAAATATGGTACAGAAGTACTTGTAAATCTTGCACTGTAAAGGATAATATTCAAAGAATAATGTAAATATAACATTATCGTAGCAATTTTCAAAACCCCATTTACCCACATTAAGGGGTAGATTTTAAAAAGCATTTACTCGAGCAAAACTGGTTTTTGCTCGAGTAAATACACTTTACCCAAGTAAGTGGGCTTTTCAAAATTGCTACAATATATGCCATTGAATTGTCCATAGGATTTACTCAAGTAAGTGCACTTTACTCGAGTAAATAGCTTTTGAAAATTGCTACGATAGTATGTCACATTTACATGCATAACTCCTTTGAAAATGACTCCCTAAGTGTACTTAATCCAAAACCTATTTACAATTCAATAGCATATACTGTAGCAATTTTCAATTACTTAATGTATTTGGGCTTTTGAAAATTGAAAGACCTGCTGTAGAAAAGACCGAGCCTTTTCTACAGCAGGTCCAGCTATCTGGAACAACATCCCATCCGACCTCAGACTGGAACCCTGCCTCTTAACATTTAGAAAAAAACTCAAGACCTGGCTTTTCCGCCAGGCCTTCTCAGATCCGCCAGACACTCATTAGATGACCAAAAAGTCATCATGAACAATGGATCCCCTTACTATCCCCAAGCTCGATATAAGAGCCTACCCTGACTCTTAAAACAACTGTTATTATTATCCTAAGCACTTCGTTCCTTAGTCTTTTCTTTCCAGCAGTCTTTGCTTCCAAGTTTTACCTCCCTTGTTGAATGTAACTTTGTTCTTCCTGTTACCTACGGTTTCGTTACAGTTCCCCCTTTTTGATGTAAACAGACCTGATATGGTCCCTACCATGAAGGTCGGTATAGAAAAGTGTTAAATAAATAAATAAATGTTGCAAGTACATTTTCCTTGAAAATTATCCTGTAAGAGGATAACTTTAAAAGAACTGCGTGTGAGTCCATATTTGCATATGGGCTTGCACTAATGTGATTGAATTTTCTATCATGAATGTGCAAGTGCTTGCACAATATAAAATAATCACAACTTTTATGTCTACGTTGTTCATACATTTGTGCATGGTTTCTTGTTTGCATGCAATTTTGCACATGTTTCATTCACATATACCCTTCCACAACACACAACGTCTGGTTCTTCCAAGACAAGTTTATTGGGCTTTATTGGGCTCTTGAGTTGGTGGCCATGCACCGGTATACAGGTAGATCATTGGTGGCCATGCCACCACCAACTGAAGAGCCTAATCTCACCACTAGAGACATCGCCCTCCTGGCATCCCAGATGGTGCAAAATGAGAGGGTACTGTAGTTGTTGCGTGTGCTGGCCGCAGCAGGCCCATGAATGGGTCCACTTACCCCCATTTGCCTGCTCCAGTACCTGGTTCCACCTCTCTTGCGGCTGTGGGTAGCTGCCTCCATTCTCGGGCTGCTCCCGTTGCTCCCAGCTCCTCTGCTGATGTTCCAGCTCTGTGGCTGGCCTCTCCGCGTGGTCTGCGGGGAGACGCCGCCGTCTCATGCCACATCTCTCCCTAGGCGCGCGTGCGCACAACCGGGCTACCTTTAAAGGGGCCATGGTGGGAATCCACCCCGCGGCCCCAGATGATGATGTCACTGGATCCCGGTATATAAGGCCGAGCCCAGCCAGTGATTCCTTGCCTTGGCAACAGGTCTCCACAATAGTCGTGCTTAGTTGCTTGTTCCTGCGTTCCTGGTTCCCAGTTTGTTCCTGCTTTGTCTGTGTTCCTGATTCCTGATCCTGCCTTGCTCCTGGTACCTATTCCTGCTCCTGAGTTCCGCATCTTCCTTGTTTGTCTACACTTCTGATTGATACCTGGCTTGTCCCCTGCTTCGTCTGACTACGCTTCTGATACCTGGCTTGACCTCTACTTCGTTTGACTACATTCCTGCTTGACTCCTGGACTGACCTTTGCCTGCTGACCATCCTCTGCTTGACTCCGGTTTGACCCGTGTTCGTTTGCCACATCTCCTTGCCTGCCGCCTGCCCTGACCCCAGTCTGCTCTACCATGCCTCTGCTGAATCTACTCTGGACTTGGCCTTTCAGGCTTTGGCTTGTTCTTATTCGGGCGCCCTTGTCTACTCAGAGTTTCCTTTGGCGCCCAGGTTTCCTGGACTCAGCCTCATCTGGACTTGTTCTCCGTTCTCAGTCACCACTGCTGGCCTCTATCTGATTCACTCAGAATGCCTCTGGGAAGACCTCGGACAGAGGCCCATCTAAGACCAGCCAGACTCAGTACCCAAGGGTTCAACCTGCGGGGAACAAGGACTGGTATTGGCAAAGCTCTAGCTGGCCTCCTTTAATCAGCCAGCTCTGCCTACCGATGATGGGGACCCATAGAGCTTGCTCTGTGGCTAGCGTCAACCCCACCTCAGTCCAAGAGTCCACCTCTGGTGCAACAGTAGTTACACAATGTTAGGTTCCATATTAGGAATTACCTCCAAGGAAAAGGTTCTGGCCATCATAACAGACCATACGTTTATACTGAGGATTTCAAACAGGGAATGTCATAATACCTTTGTATTATTCCATAGTGAGACCACACCTGAAATACTGTATGCAATTGTGGTCAACGGATCTCATAAAAGATACAGTTGCATTGAAAAAGGTACAGAGAAGGGCGACCAAAATGATAAAAGAGGATATGGCTCCCTTATAGAAAAGGCTAAAGATGTTAGGGCTGTTCAGCTTGGAGAAGAGATGGCCGAGTGGGGGATATGATAGAGATCTATTAAATCATGTTATTTACTCTTTTAAAAAATACAAAGACTGGGGACACTCCCTGAAATTATTAAATTGCACATTTAAAAAATATTGTAGAAAATTATTTTATTCTTAAGTTTTGGAATTCATTACTGGGAAGATGTGATTAAGGCAGGTAGCACAGCTGAGTCTAAAAAAGGTTTGGACAAGTTTCTGGAAGAGTAGTTCATAAATTTTTACTAACAAAACAGACTTGGGGAATACCCACTTCTTATCACTGCGTGTTAGTAGCATGGGATCTATTTATTGTTTGGGATCTTCTCAGATACTTGTGATCTGGACTGGCCATTGTTGAAAATAGGATACTAAGCTTGAAGGACCCTCTGTCTGATCCAGTATGGCTATTCTTATGTCATAATGCCTCTATATCGCTCCATGGTGAGACCGCACCTTGAATTCTGTGTACAATTCTGGTCGCCGCATCTCAAAAAAGATATAGTTGTGATGGAGAAGGTACAGAGAAGGGCAACCAAAATAATAAAGGGGATGGAACAACTCCTCTATGAGGAAAGGCTGAAGAGGTTAGGGCTGTTCAGCTTGGGGAAGAGATGGCTGAGGGGGGATATGATAGAGGTCTTTAAGATCATGAGAGGTCTTGAAGGAGTAGTTGTGAATCTGTTATTTACACTTTCGAATAACAGAAGGATTAGGGAGCATTCCATGAAGTTAGAAAGTAGCACATTTAAGACTAATCAGAGAAAATTCTTTTTCACTCAACGCACACTAAAGCTGTGGAATTTGTTGCCAGAGGATGTGGTTAGTGCTGTTAGTGTACCTGGGTTCAAAAAAGGTTTGGATAAGTTCTTGGAGGAGAAGTCCATTAACTGCTATTAATCAAGTTTCCTTAGGGAATAGCCACTGCTATTAATTGCATCAGTAGCATGGGATCTTCTTAGTGCTTGGGTAATTGCCAGGTTCTTGTGGCCTGGTTTGGCCTCTGTTGGAAACAGGATGCTGGGTTTGATGGACCCTTGGTCTCACCCAGCATGGCAATTTCTTATGTTCTTATGAATTATTCTCCATTCGGGGTGTCGGAAGAAACCTCAGAAAAAACAAGCAAATCTGGAAAGGACTGCAGAGAGAATGTAACCACTGGATATCAGTGGGGTAGGTAGATAGTGGGTAGTAGAGGGCAGGAGAAAGTTAGGGTGTGCATGTGGGTTCACTGAGTGTGTGAAGGCATTTCTCGAGCCGCCAGTTTGTCTTTTAGCCGGGAGTTCAGGCCTTCAGAGTGTCTCCAGGCATCTTGAGTCCCAATTTAACTCTGAAGCCATAGACTTAAATTCTATGGCGAAATTGGGTAAAGGTTTATTACCTTGCTTCAGATGAACCAATGTAGATCCTGTTGAAGTGTACCGGGCAGGGTCATCAAATACAGATTTAAACAGTTCCAAAAACCCGGTAAGATCCTTCAGGCTGGGATCATCGTGCTCCCACAGCGGAGAAGCCCAAGCCAGTGCTCTTCCGTCCAGATAAGACAGGATATATGTGGTCTTGGCACACGCTGTAGGAAAATGATTAGGTTGCAGGGCAAAATGCATGCAACATTGATTGATGAATCCCCTACATCTCCAAGCTTCCCCTGAGAAGCGAGTAGGAGCGGAGAGGGGTACAACAGTCTTAACCGTCATTTCTGGCGGTGTTTCTTCTTTACCTGTGGTAGTAGGAGCATTCATCTGGGAGTGCAGTAGATTAAAGGCCACAGTCAAGCTATCCAGCAAGTTCTGTTGTTGGAGATTCGCTGGGCCAGGCCTGGAATGGCCTGCAATGCGGTGAGCTGAGCCGAATCCATGGAGTTAGCAATCTGTTAGGGTTTTGAGGTGTTAGTGGATTCTTAGGTGCTGCAGTGATGGCCACTCCCAAGGGGAGGAGCCCCACGGGGAGCTGCAGTACCGGGCTAGACTCAGATGCACAAACACAGAGATTGATTTTATTATACAGCTTGTACAGTTCACCAGAGGTGGCAGTAGTGAGCAGATTCCTGTAGCAACAGTCTTGGGTCCTCGGCTGAGGAGACTCATCCCACAATGGTGGTGTAGGGAGCTCTGATGCAGATTTTCAATAAGAACCTGTAGGTGAGACAGACTGGTAGTTGCTAGTTTACTCATACTCTTGTAGCTGTAATAGTGGCGTTCCTAGCAGGTAGACGTAATGGGTGCAGGCACCAAGGTAGACAGCTCAGGCCCTCGAGGAGCGAGTACCTGGATATCGGATAGGCACCTGGAAAAAGAAGCATAAGGCCCCCGAGGAGCGGGTACCCAAGTTAGTAGAACCCCGGAGAGTAAGGAGAGCTTCCAGCAGCAGCGAGAAGCGGCAGAGCAGCTTAGACCGGACGAATCCAATCTTTGCTAACTCAAAGTCAGTCAGCAAATGGGCAACCTAAATACCCGGATGTTCTGACATCCATAGCCCTCCCATGACGGCGGTGGTCCGGGGGCGGTCCAGAGTCCTCTATCACAGCGGCCTGTGCCAGGGTATGGTGCGCTGGAGTGCGCAAGTTACGCCTGCCTGCCTCAGGCAGGTGTAAAGTCTGAAACAAAAGTGGGGGGGGGATCTAGTTAGGGCTAGGGGTGGGTTAGATAAGGGAAGGGAGGGGAAGGTGGGGGGAGGGGAAGGTGGGGGGGGGGGGAAGCGGTAGAAAATTTCCCTCCGAGGCAGCCTGCGTGGCTTGGTGCGCGCAAGTTGCACAATTGTGCACCCCCTTGCTTGCGCCGACTCTGGATTTTATAACACGCGTGCGGCAATGCACACGTGTTATAAAATCGGGCATAGATTTGTTTGCGCCAAGTTGTGCGAACAAATCTGCGCCCGTGCGCAGATTTTAAAATCTGCCTCATATTCTTTAGTGCCTCAAAACTCTAGCATATCAGATAGACTTTCTCAGAAAAATATTAAGCAAAATCATTACGGTTCAAGTATATGGTATTAGTGTTCTTTGCTTGCCCCGGCCTATTCTAGAGTTAATTATATTAAGCTCTCTTGTAGGATTTGTGGCTGTTTGTAAAAATGGTCTTCTTTGTCTGCCTAATAGAATTCTGAAAATTATTATAATTCACCAAAAGATTTTTAGAGGCCAATTTTCAAAAGAAAGTGGACCCACATCAGTTCTTCAAGCGTATGTACATGCTCACTTCCCCTTTGAAAATTTCCTAAGGAAAAAGTCTTTGGTTTTGTTTGCAGATATTTTTTCTTTGAAAAACAATGCATATAGTTTTGAAAATGCAAAATTACACAGTTATTGCTGCCCCTGGCCTAACCCCGCCTTTGAGCCCCCTACTTTTCCCTACAGCTAAAAAAAAAAAGCATGTTGTTGATCCCTGTGCATATTTTTACCCAGGGAAAGGGTGGGTAATTTTCAGACAGCCCATTTACCCAGGTAAAAAGCTTTTGAAAACTGCCCTCCCTAAGGCTCATTTGCCCACTTACTTGTGTTCTACTTTCTGCCCAGTTCTCTTCTCAGAGAGAAAAGCCTTTAAAAGCCATGGGAAATTTTGTTCTTAACTGGCGCAACTGATTCTTATGGTGTTTCCCGATACCAGGTATTAACTTCAACCCCAGTATCTCCCATAATTCGATGTTTTTTTCATACCAATCCATACCCGTGAGGTGGTTCCTCCCGGTCTCGGTCTTGGAGCAGGGCATTCTGTCTCCTGGATATCAGCATGCAGAAGTGGATTGAGCAAGAGTGCCTCTTCTTTTCTTGTGCCTGTCCATCAAAGTCCCATTTCTTTCCATATCCAAGTCAACAGCTTATGGGCCAACATGGTAAAATTGGGCTATTCTACCAGACCTGAGACCTGCAACTGTGCTGAAAAGCAGGCCATGCAATACATTTTGGTCTGCCCACACACTACAAGACAGGAAAGCACCTCCACACCCATCAGGTAATTTCTACGAATCAGTGTATGCTAAAAGTGATATGGGCCTTATTGAAATTGATTACACATATAGATTACACATACCATAATAGGCCTTCAGGCATATTTAATGTCCTTAACAAACCCAAATGCTAAAATAGTGCAGAAGTATGAAAGTGAGCAAGCATCATCAGTCTCAGTCCTTAAGCTAGGACAATCATTCTGGCAAATAGAAGGAATGACTTAAAATTCACCAATATGCAAAGGTAAAGAAGCTACAGAATTAGCAAAACAAAACTCTTTAAAGAATCAGAGCAGCAAACAAGTAAGAATAATTGGCAGAAGCATAAATACTGTGGGAAGTACAGAGAGCTACTTCAACAGCCCTATATGGATCAAGATTTGACACAGCAATGGTTGAGAGGAGAGGAATTCAAGCTTACAAATCAGAGATTGGTAATTTCAGCACAGAAGAGTGGACTATGGCAAGATGGTTCACAGTCAGCATAGAAAAGATTGGTAAAATGGACAAATCTAGAGTAGAACTAGAAACGATTACAAATCTCATTGCTGGATGTGATGTCAGATGGCCTGTATACAGAAAGGCATAACAAGGTAGCATGGCATGGAAGTTGTGTAGACATTATAACACTGATGCAGCAAATAAACATTGGGAATATATCACTAACAGAATAGAAGAGAACAAAGAAGTTGTGATCACCTGGGGCAGTCCTAATCCCAGTAAAAGAAAATTAGGTCTTACCTTTGATAATTTTCATTCCTATAGTACCACGGATCAGTCCAGACTCCTGGGTTTTGCGCCCCCCCTAGCAGATGGAGACAGAAGTTTACAAACAAAACTCCGCCTTATCTAGACTGGCAGTATTACTTAATGTCAAAGCAGGATGGATCCCAAACAAAACACAAAATTAACTATATACAGTAACCAGCTCAACAACCCCCAAATGGGAACAGAACCCGAGCCACCGATAACAGGACATACAGAATTGAGCTGAGAATGAGAGGAAAAAAAACAATCAGCACGGACTCTCCCTTGTCATAGCAGAATAAATGGGTGGGACTCTGGACTAATCCGTGGTACTACAGGAACGAAAATTATCAAAGGTAAGACCTAATTTTCTTTTCCCTGTACGTACCCGGATCAGTCCAGACTCCTGGGATGTACCAGATCTGTCCTCAAATGGGATGGGATCCGGAGAGTCCCACTCTGAGCACCCCTGCCCCAAAATCCCCGCTGGCTGGAGCCTTAACATCCAAGCGATAATGCCGGGCGAACATATGTAAGGACTTAAGAACATAAGAAAATGCCATACTGGGTCAGACCAAGGGTCCATCAAGCCCAGCATCCTGTTTCCAACAGTGGCCAATCCAGGCCATAAGAACCTGGCAAGTACCCAAAAACTAAGTCTATTCCATGTTACCATTGCTAATGGCAGTGGCTATTCTTTAAGTGAACTTAATAGCAGGTAATGAACTTCTCCTCCAAGAACTTATCCAATCCTTTTTTAAACACAGCTATACTAACTGCACTAACCACATCCTCTGGCAACAAATTCCAGAGTTTAATTGTGCGTTGAGTAAAAAAGAACTTTCTCCAATTAGTTTTAAATGTGCCCCATGCTAACTTCATAGAGTGCCCCCTAGTCTTTCTACTATCCGAAAGAGTAAATAACCGATTCACATCTACCCGTTCTAGACCTCTCATGATTTTAAACACCTCTATCATATCCCCCCCTCAGTCGTCTCTTCTCCAAGCTGAAAAGTCCTAACCTCTTTAGTCTTTCCTCATAGGGGAGTTGTTCCATTCCCCTTATCATTTTGGTAGCCCTTCTCTGTACCTTCTCCATCGCAATTATATCTTTTTTGAGATGCGGCGACCAGAATTGTACACAGTATTCAAGGTGCGGTCTCACCATGGAGCGATAGAGGCATTATGATATTTTCCGTTTTATTCACCATTCCCTTTCTAATAATTCCCAACAAGCTGTTTGCTTTTTTGACTGCCGCAGCACACTGTACTGATGATTTCAATGTGCTATCCACTATGACACCTAGATCTCTTTCTTGGGTTGTAGCACCTAATATGGAACCCAACATTGTGTAATTATAACATGGGTTATTTTTCCCTATATGCATCACCTTGCACTTATCCACATTAAATTTCATCTGCCATTTGGATGCCCAATTTTCCAGTCTCACAAGGTCTTCCTGCAATTTATCACAATTTGCTTGTGATTTAACTACTCTGAACAATTTTGTGTCATGTGCAAATTTGATTATCTCACTCGTCGTATTTCTTTCCAGATTATTTATAAATATATTGAAAAGTAAGGGTCCCAATACAGATCCCTGAGGCACTCCACTGTCCACTCCCTTCCACTGAGAAAATTGCCCATTTAATCCTACTCTATGTTTCCTGTCTTTTAGCCAGTTTGCAATCCACAAAAGGACATCGCCACCTATCCCATGACTTTTTACTTTTCCTAGAAGCCTCTCATGAGGAACTTTGTCAAACGCCTTCTGAAAATCCAAGTATACTATATCTACCGGTTCACCTTTATCCACATGTTTATTAACTCCTTCAAAAAAGTGAAGCAGATTTGTGAGGCAAGACTTGCCCTGGGTAAAGCCATGCTGACTTTGTTCCATTAAACCATGTCTTTCTATATGTTCTGTGATTTTGATGTTTAGAACACTTTCCACTATTTTTCCTGGCACTGAAGTCAGGCTAACCGGTCTGTAGTTTCCCGGATCGCCCCTGGAGCTCTTTTTAAATATTGGGGTTACATTTGCTATCCTCCAGTCTTCAGGTACAACGGATGATTTTAATGATAAGTTACAAATTTTTACTAATAGGTCTGAAATTTCATTTTTTAGTTCCTTCAGAACTTCCATGTCGCTGCCCTACAAATCTCCTCTAGGGATATATGGTTACATTCCACCCAGGATGCAGCCTGGGAATGCGTAGAATGCACCTTGAGACCCACTGGTAAAGACCTACCCTGCAACAGATACGCAGAACTGATAGCCTCTTTCAACCAGCGAGCAATGGTAGTCTTGGAAGCACCATTATCCCGACGAGGTCCACTCCAAAGCACAAACAGATGATCTGATACCCGGAATGCGTTAGTAACTTCTAGGTAATGCAACAGCGTCCGATGGACATCCAACCTGCGCAAATCCTTAGACAAAGGATCCGCCCTGTCCAAATCTGAAAACAAAGGCAGTTCTACCATTTGATTGAGATGAAAAGCAGGTACCACCTTAGGTAGAAAGGAAGGAACTGCACAAAGCGACACACCCGTCTCCGATATTCGTAAGAAGGGCTCCAGACAAGACAGAGCTTGGAGCTCGTAAACCCGCCTTGCCGAGACAATGGGCACCAAGAACACCACCTTCAGCGTCAAATCTTTTAAGGTAGATTTGCGAAGAGGCTCAAAGGGAGCGCCACACAAAGCCAATACCAAATTCAGATTCCAGGAAGGACAAGGGCTACTTAACGATGGACATAAATGCTTAGCACCCCGAAGAAATCGAACCACATCTCGGTGCGACATCAAAGACACACCTTGGACCTGCCCGCGCAACGACACTAGAGCCGCCACCTGAACCCGTAGGGAACTACACGAGAGACCCTTTGCCAAACCATCCTGGAGAAAACGTAAGACCTCGGACACGGATGCGCGAGTAGGTACCACATCTCGAGCAAAACACCACGTCTCAAATACTTTCCAGACCCGCACGTAAGATAAAGACTTAGAAGCTTTGCGGGACCTTAAAAGGGTGGTCACTACCGCATCCGAATAACCTCTGGACTTCAGCCTTCGCCTCTCAAAAGCCATGCCGCTAGACAGAAACGTTCGACCTGGTCGAAACAAACGGGTCCTTGATGAAGAAGATCCGGTACATACGGAAACCGAATGGGGTCCTCTAAGGCTAGGTTTCGGAGATCCGCAAACCAAGGGCAACATGGCCATTCAAGCACTACGAGTACCACAGCCTTCGGGTGCAATTCTATGCGCCGTAGCGTCCGGCCAATGAGAGGCCATGGTGAGAAGACATAAATGCATCCACGCCCTCCGCTCCCGTTTCCCTGCGACAAGCAAAGAAGCGCGGAGACTTGGAATTCTCGAATGTTGCCATAAGGTCCAGAGCGGGCATCCCCCACCGTGCACAGTTGAGTCGAAATGCGACTTCCGCGAGTTCCCACTCTCTGGGGTCCAGGCGATTGCGACTGAGAAAATCTGCCTGAACATTCTCTACTCCGGCAATATGCAATGCCGCAATATTGCCCAGATGACGTTCCGCCCACTCCATCAGCTGTTGGGCTTCGCATGCAACTGGTTGGCTCTTGGTTCCCCCCTGATGATTGATGTAGGCTGCCGTGGTCGCATTGTCTGACAGTATTCTGACCGACTTGCCTCAGACCAGCGGAAGAAAAGCCTGGAGGGCCAGGCATACTGCCCTGGTCTCCAAACGATCGATGGACCAAGTAGCTTCCTGTGGGGACCAGATTCCCTGTACTGACTTTCGGAGAAAAATTGCTCCCCAACCGTACAAGCTGGCATCCATCGTGATCACTGTCCAGGAGGGAACTGCCAACGGCACTCCACGGCTCAAGTTGTCTGGACATAGCCACCAATCCATGCTGGACCGAGCAGACTGTGTTAGCGGTAAAGGTAGATGAAATTGCTCCGACACCGGATTCCACCGGGAAAACAACGCTGACTGTAAGGGTCACATATGAGCGAAAGCCCAGGGAACCAATTCCAACATTGAAGTCATTGACCCCACCATCTGGAGGTAATCCCAGACTATTGGCACTGGCTTGGCTAACAAGCGCCGAGCTTGACTCTGCAACTTGAGCATGCATTCCGGTGTGAGAGACACCATTCCCCGATGAGTGTCGAACAAAGCTCCCAAAAACTCCAGAGACTGAGAAGGAACCAGGTGACTTTTAGCCGTATTGATTACCCAGCCGAGCTTTTGCAACAAGTCGATCACCCGGTGAACTGCTTCCTGACAAAGCCGCTCCGACTTCGCACGAATCAGCCAATCGTCCAGATACGGGTGTACCAGGAAACCTTCCCTGCGAAGATGCGCTGCTACCACCACCATAATCTTGGTGAACGTGTGAGATGCGGTGGCAAGACCGAACGGCAAAGCCTGAAACTGAAAATGTTGTCCCATCACGGCGAACCTGAGGTATTGTTGGTGTTCTGCATGTATTATGATATGAAGATATGCTTCTGTGAGATCCAGAGACGCTAGAAACTCCCCTTGTCTCACCGAAGTGATGACGGATCGTAGGGTCTCCATATGAAAGCGAGGTATTCGCAGATACTTGTTGACGCTCTTTAGGTCGAGAATCTGTCGATAAGTTCCTTCCTTTTTTGGGGCCGCCGTGCAAAATCTAACATAACCTCGACTTATCACCTCTAGGACCCACTGATCCGAGGTGATCCTGGTCCACTCCTCGTAAAACCATGCTAATCTGCCGCCGACCACTGTTACCGAGAAGTGGACCGGCTACACATCATTGTGAACGCTTACTACTCTGTGTACTCGCACCGGCCCCTGGCCGTCCAAAACGGCTCCCGCGAAAGGACTGCGAGTATGACTGCAGCCGGTTGGCACTGTGCTGAAAGGAGGAGGCTGACTCCCACGAATTGCGAGGCCTCCGTCCTCCCCGAAAATGGGATCGCAACGACGGACCCCCCTCTAGACCTAGGTCTGTCCTCTGGCAAGTGATGTACCTTGTTCTCGCCTAGAGACTCAACCAAATCCTCCAGTTCTTTTCCAAACAACAACTTGCCCTTAAACGGCAGAGAACACAACCGAGCTTTAGATGACACATCCGCCGCCCAATGGCATAGCCACAACAAACGACGCGCCGATACCGCCGACACCATGGATCGAGCCGATGTGCAAAGTAAATCATAAAAGGCATCTGCACTATATGTTGTGACCAGGAATGTGGACCCTTGGGCCAGCCTTGCGGAGAAGAGTTAGAAGAGAAGTTGGACTCCGCTGAAGAGAAGACCGGGTTGGCGGCTAGCTGACTGAGTACCATGTAGAAGCTTCACCCTGGAAGTCCATGTTGAACCCAGGAGGAGCCCGTGAGCACCCGGACCGCTGGGACTTAGGCGAGAATAGTGAAGAGGGAGTCTTCACCCAGAAAGTCCAAGATCCCCCCCAAAAAGAGCCCGTGAGGACCTGGACCGCTGGGACTTAGGCGACGGTGGTGCGAAGCGATGAGAAGACGATCCAGAAGTCGGAGCAAGCAGCAGACAGGAGAACCAGACGAGAAGCTGAGGTCAAGAACCAGAGAATCAAGCTAAGGAATTTGAAACAGATACCGTGGACTGGATCAGGATCAGCAAGGCATGAGTCCAGAAGCTGAAGAGTCAGCAACTGGAGTCACCGAAGCAGGAGTCACAGAAGCTGAAGAATCAGGAACTGGAGTCTCTGGAGCAGGAGTCACAGAAGCAGGAATCACAGGAGGTGGAACTGTAGGATGGCAACTACACTCTCTGAAGAGAAACTTCGTTGCTAAGCAACTCTGAGCAGGCAGATGCCAGCTTAAGTATCTTGCAGGCGTCTGACATCATCCAGGGGGCTGTCCTCTGCCTGCAGGTGCTGAACCATTAGCAGTTCCATTCTCGCGCGAGCACATGCTCCCGGGGGGTGGAGCTAAGATCGGACCTCGGCGGCCTGGCAGGCCCGACACTCGCCATGACCCGACATAGCCTCCCGGGGAAAGACAAAGGTAAGGATCCAGTTGCTAGCCTAGCGACCAGGACCACAACAGTACCCCCTCCTTTACGCCCCCTCTTCAAGGGACCCAGTTTGTCAGGATGATCCAAGTGGAATTGTCGCAAAAGGGTTTTGTCTAAGATGTTTCGAGCCGGTTCCCAGGTGTTGTCCTCAGGACCGCAACCCTCCCATGCCAAGAGATATTCCCATCATCGATGGAAAAAACGAATATCAAGGACCTCACGGACCTGGTATATCACATCATCTTGGACCGGAGCTTCCACAGGTTCTAGAGGCTGACGATGATACCTGGAAAGGATTAGTGGTTTTAACAAAGAAACATGAAACACATTATGTATATGTAGACTAGTAGGAAGGCGTAGCCTATAAGATACTAGCCCTACTCTCTCCGCCACTCGAAAAGGACCACAGTACTTGGGAGCTAATTTTTTAGATGGAATCCTAAGATGAAGGTTCTTCGTACTCAACCAAATCCTATCACCAGGAAGAAACACAGGTGCTGGTCATCTGTGTCGATCTGCACATTTTTTGGCTAGTTCTGCAGATTGAGATAGCCTCTGTTGAACTGAGTTCAAGAGGTTATGCAACTCTAGCGCGGACAGATGAGCAGCTAGCGAAGGAACAGATAATGGAAGAGGCATGGGAGGTCTGAGTTGTCGCCCATACACTACTTGAAAGGGCGATCTTCCAGTAACCGAGTGCCTGTGATTGTTATAGGAAAACTCAGCCCAAGGGAATAGTGAAACCCAGTTGTCTTGTTTCTCCATAGAAAAGATGCGTAGAAATATCTTAAAAGAACGATTCATCCGTTCGATCTGTTCATTGCTTTGAGGATGAAAGGCTGTAGACAAGTTGAGCTGGACTCCAAATTTCTTACATAACGCCCTCCAGTATCGGGCGGTAAACTGAGGTCCCCGGTCTGATATGATGCTTTGTGGTAAACCATGGACTCAAAAGATGTGCTGAGTGAATAACTGGGCTAACTCTGGTGCTGAAGTTAATTTGGGAAGAGGCACAAAGTGGGCCGTTTTGGAGAAACAGTCCACTGTTATCCAGATGACTGTATTTCCCTCAGAAACAGGCAAATCCACCATAAAAATCTGTGGCAATGTGGGTCCAGGGCTCGACTGGAATGGGCAAGGGTTGCAAAAGGCCCCAAGGTTGTCCTGTTTGAGGCTTCTGTTTAACACAAGTGGGACACGACCTAACGTAAGTGTGAACATCCCGTCTTATGCTAGGCCACCAATAATATCGGTTCAGAAGATCCAGAGTTCTTTCGCGGCCAGCATGACCACTAGTGAAGGAGTTGTGGGTCCAACTAAGAATCTCCCGACGATTTCGTCTGGGAACCACTGTCTTCCCAAGGAAGCTTACCCTCGTAGAGGAAATGTTGATCTTTGCCGGATCAATAATGTACTGAGGAGGTTCCCCCTCCTCCTCTAGTTCAGAAGTGTGAGACAATGCGTCCGCTTGGATGTTCTTAGCTGCAGGTCGGTAACGTAATGTGAAATCAAAGCGATTGAAAAACAGAGACCAACGAGCTTGCCTAGGGTTTAGGCGTTGAGCTTGACTCAAGAACTCTAAATTTGTGTCAGTGTATACTGTGATAGGGTGAATGGCGCCTTCGACCATTGTCTCCATTCTTCGAATGCCAATTGATCGCCAAAAGTTCTTTGTCTCCAATACTATAATTACATTCTGCCGCGGAGAACTTCTTGGAGAAGTATGAACAAGGCCACAATTTCCCAGTACTGGATATCTGACTGAGGACAGCACCTACCGCTATATTGGAAGCGTCCACTTCCACTATAAAAGGACATAGCGGATCGGGATGGTGAAGACAAGTATCTTGTAAGAAGGCTTCTTTGAGATCCTCAAAAGCCTGACAAGCTGGTTGCGGCCATTCCACAGCATCAGCCCCCTTCTTGGTAAGTGCGGTAAGAGGAGCAACCTTGAGGGAATAGTGAGGAATGAATTGTCTGTAAAAGTTTGCGAATCCGAGAAAACGTTATAAAGCCTTTATTCCTCTAGGGCACAGCCAGTCCTTTATAGCAGGCACCTTGTTGGGGTCCATTTGGAACCCAGTTGCAGAGACAATGTATTCAAGAAACGGTAGGGATTGCTGCTCAAACATACATTTCTCAAGTTTTGCATACAGATGATTGTCCTGAAGAATTTGTAGCACCTGTCTCACATGCTTCTGATGAGATTCTAGATCTTGAGAGTAAATTAGTACATCATCCAAATAGACTATGACAGAAGTTTGTAACATTTTGCGAAGCACCTCATTCATCAGATGCTGGAAGACTGCTGGGGCATTGCATAGTCCAAACGGCATTACTAAATACTCTAATGCCCGTCTCTAGTACTGAAGGCAGTCTTCCATTCACCTCCAGGTTTGATGCGGACTAGATTGTAAGCGCCACGCAAGTCGAGCTTAGTGAAAATTTTGGCACCTTGTAGTCTATCCAAAAGTTCACGAATTAGTGGAAGAGGATAACGATCCCTCTTAGTGATGGTGTTCAAGCCTCTGTAATCGATACATAGTCTTAGAGAGCCATCCTTTTTTCCTACAAAGAAAAAACCAGCTCCGGTGGGCGATTTAGAGGGTCTGATGAATCCTTTAGCTAGATTCTCAGTGATATATTGTGACATTGCTCGTGTTTCAGGCAAGGATAAAGGGTAAACTCTTCCTTGAGGCGGTGTAGTTCCCGGTAGAAGTTCTATGGCACAATCAAAAGGGCGATGCTGTGTAATATCTCTGCCTTCTTCTTGGAAAATACTTCTGCAAAATCTGCGTAAGGCGCAGGGAGCAATACAGAGGTATAAAATAAAGGCATGCTTGGGGCGCATGGAATCTGGAGACAGTGGTTGAAACAAAAGGAACTCCATTGTGCAATTTGTAAAGTGTCCCAATGGATAACAGGAGAATGCTGCTGTAACCATGGTAATCCCAGCACTACTGGATGGACTGCCTTCTCCAGAATAAAAAGGAGATCTCCTCTGAATGTAGAACTCCGGTTTGAAGCGTGAGAGGAGCTGTGCGAGCAGAGATACTTCCTGGGAGCACGGTTCCTCGGATAGATGTGATCCACAGTGGGGGGTTGCATGGAAGAATGGTAATCTGAATCTGCTGCACCAGATCAGACAAAATGAAATTTCCCCCGGCCCCCGAGTCAATGAAAGCGAGAGTCTCGAAAGTCCTTCCAGGATATTTCAACGTAACAGGAACGGTACATTGAGGAGCAGAGTTTATGCAGCCTAGGAGTATGTCCTCTGTACAACCTAGGCTCTGGCATTTTCCGGCCGATCCTTACATGGGCTAAAAAGTGGCCCTTGCTGCCACAGTACAAGGACAAGTCCAATGCTCGATGGCGTCTCCTCTCCTCCGCCATCAGCGGTGTTCGCCCTAATGGCATGGGTTCCTCCGCTGTTGTCTCTGAAGAGGCGGTTCCTTGAGCACCAGAAGAAGTCAATGGTCGGTTGAACACGGGTGCCAATGATACAGTCTGACGAGGTGGGCGTACCTCCTTTGCCCTCTGTTGAAGACGACGGTCAATTCTTCCAGCCAAGTCTATTACTGCATTGAAGTCATCAGGGATATCCCTGGCGGCCAGCTCATCTTTGATGCTTGCTGATTGTCTGCGAGGAGTTTTCCTAGAGGGGCTATCATCCCGCCAACCTACCTCCAGAGCGAGGGTGTGAAACTCAATTGCATAATCTGCCAAGGAACGGGAACCTTGACGTAACAAGTAACTCCGAAGCTGCGGTGGACAAATGTGCCGGTTCGTCAAAGGCCTGCTTGAAGTTGACTATAAACTGCTGCAGATTAATTAGAAGAGGATCATTACATTCCCACACGGGAGACGCCCAATTCAGCGCCTTCCCATCCAGAAGTGACAGGATATAGGCCACTTTTACAGCATCTGTAGGAAACTGGCTAGGTAGAAGAGAGAACCTAATGTAACGTTGGTTCAAAAAACCCCGACACCCTCTTACATCCCCAGAATAGCGAGAGGGAGCACGTAGCTGAGTTGGAGTGCTGACACTCACCACCAGAGCAGGCGGTTGTACCATAGGATGGTCGGCAGGCGTGGCATCCACACGGTTTGCCAAGCGTTCCATGGTGGCAGCAATGGCTGCAATGCTGTTGCTATTGCAGCCATTGAGCCATTATGGGAATGGCCTGAAGACCAGAAAGATCCGCCGAGTCCATGGCTTAGTAAACTGTTGTGATCAGGAATGTGGACCCTTGGGCCGGCCTTGCGGAGAAGAGTTGGAAGAGAAGTTGGACTCCGTTGAAGAGAAGACCGGGTTGGCGGCTAGCTAACCGAGTACCGTGTAGAAGCTTCACCCTGGAAGTCCGTGGTACACCCAGGAGGAGCCCGTGAGCACCTGGACTGCTGGGACTTAGGTGAGAGTAGTGAAGAGGGAGTCTTCACCCTGGAAGTCCAAGATCCCCCCCCCCCTCCCCCCAGGAGGAGCCCGTGAGGACCTGGACCGCTGGGACTTAGGCGACAGTGGTGCGAAGCGATGAGAAGACGATCCAGAAGTCGAATCAAGCGGCAGACAGGAGAACCAGACGAGAAGCTGAGGTCAAGAGCCAGAAAATCAAGCTAAGGAATTTGAAACAGATACCGTGGACTGGATCAGGATCAGCAAGGCAGGAGTCACAGAAGCTGAAGAGTCAGGAACTGGAGTCTCCGGAGCAGGAGTCACAGAAGCAGGAATCACAGGAGCTGGAACTATAGGATGGCAACTACACTCTCTGAAGAGAAACTTTGTTGCTAAGCAAGTCTGAGCAGGCAGACGCCAGCTTAAGTATCTTGCAGGCGTCTGACATCATCCAGGGGGCTGTCCTCTGCCTGCAGGTGCTGAACCATTAGCAGTTCCCTTCTCGCGCGAGCACGTGCTCCCGGGGGGGGGGGGGGTGGAGCTAAGATCGGACCTCGGCGGCCTGGCAGGCCCGACACTCGTCACGACCCGCCTAGGGACCGGGACCGCAACACTATAGGCAATTACCACCTCTAAGCATCCCGCCTGTAGTGCCTCTTCCTGTGAAAGAGATTCATTGGCCAACAACTGTTGAGCCCACCGAAGTCCCGCTCGCAAAGAGAAATTACTGCAGATAGCCACACGAATTCCCAGCGTGGAGACTTCGAATATCTTTTTAAGCTGCATCTCCAGCTTTCGATCTTGCAAATCCTTGAGAGCCAGTCCTCCGGTAACTGGGATGGTTGTCTTCTTTGTGACTGCCGCCACCGCCGAATCTATCTTAGGGACCTTCAGCAGCTCCAGCATGTCCTCAGGTAGAGGGTAGAGCAGTGGTTCTCAACCTTTCTAATGCCATGACCCCGCAATACAGTTCCTCATGTTGCGGTGACCCCTCGCCCCGCCCTCGCCCCGTGAGGGTGGGGTGAGGGCGGGGCTTTGGTCATATGGGGGTGGGGTTATGGATGGGGTTGGATTTTAGTGCACACATCATTTAATTATGACATTTATAATGTGAATATAACTCAACTCACCATAGGTTCTCACATGCATGGCACACTGACCCATGATCGTCACGGGGCTAGATGTAAAAGTACAGTTTGTATCCACAGGAACCCCCCTGACCCACAATAATGGATGTAAAGCAGAATTATGACATTCCCCATACAACTCACCCTACAAAAAAGATATTCTGGTTCTAGTGACATCTCAGTAACAGCAACTCAAACTCCTTCTATTTCCAGGCTCAATAGCCCTACTTATGAAAAGACAGCAGTTTACCACCAATGCATGTCCTCTGAGAAAACACAACAAATAAGACCGATACAAACGCTTACATGCTAGCAAAATATCTCATCTCGGTAACAGACACAGAACCGACCTAACATACTCCCAGGATCTGTAGTAATGCACATAAACTAATCCGCACACAGTTACACCTGTATTATGGAATACACTCAAACAGGAGCAACCCTATCTATGAAAAGGCAACACTACAAATATTAAATCAGGTCCTAAAAACCAATACACCTCTTATTAGGAAAACAGAACTAGCAAGCAGCTATAGATCCCCACACAGAAATAATTGTAAAACTATACTATACTAATAAGCAGAATAAATGTTTCAAAACAGCTATGAACATCCAACAATTAAAAATGCATAAAAACTATTAAACATTCTCCAAACACCAATAAAATATTTCAAAAAAGCAGACATCACACAATTAAAATGGCAGTCAAGAAAAATAAACTTAAAAAGCCACCTTTACTTACCCCCTCCAGCAGCTCTCCTACTCCCCTTCCCTGCAGGCCGTGGCACTCACCAGAAGCAGCAGTAGAAGCTAAGCTCTATACTTATGGTCCTCTTCCTTAGTGCCCATGTCTCTCACACACACACACCATACCAGTCATGCCCCCATGACCAGTTTCTGTCTCTCACACACCAATCATCTCCCAAACAGTCTTTGGCACACACACACCAGTCACCTTCCTGAACAGTTTCTCTCATGCCATACACACACACACACACACACACAGGCTTCCCACTCCCGTGTTCTACTTACATATACGGGCTTCTCACTCTCATAATCACTTTCTCACACACACACACACCAGTCACCATCCTGAACAGTTTCTCTCATGCCATACACACACACACACACACACACACACAGGCTTCCCACTCCCGTATTCTACTTACATATATGGGCTTCTCACTCTCATAATCACTTTCTCTGTCTCTCTCTCTCTCTCACACACACACACTCACTCACTCACCAGTCTCTCACTCCCATGCTTGTTCTCTCCACATGCACAGGCTTCTCATTCCCATAATCACTTTCTCTCTGTTACACACACACCAGTCTCTCTCATTTCCATGCTCACTCTCCACGTGCACAGGCTTCTCATTCCCTGAATCACATTCTCTCACATTCACACACACACACACACCAGTCTTTTTCTCTCACACACACCATCACCTTACCAAGCAGTCTCTCTCTCTCATGCATGCACACTCACCCTGGTTTCTCACTCCCATGCTTTCTTTCACCCCCACAACACCAGGCTTCTTACGCCCATGCTTTCTCACATACCCAGACTTCTCCCTTCCATGCTTTTTCTCTCTCTCACACACACACATCAGTCACCTCCCTGACTAATGTCTCACACACACATCAGTCATCTCCCTGAGCAATCACTTTCATTGTCTCTCACATACACACACACACATCAGCTCTCTGACCAGTCAATCACACACAGGCTGGCTGGCTGCTTCTCTCTCTTTCTCTCACTCACTTCCTCTTCTCCCCTGAGCACAAATGGGAGCTGCAGCAGCCTCGCTGGCCAAGAAAGAAGAATCCCATCGGCCGCGGGAGGCTCGTGCTGCTCTCTCCTTTCTCCATTACCGGCTGCTTCAACTGCTCGGGGGCCGATGCTGCAGCCGCCGCTGCTACTTTTTCGCGCGGCTCTCTCTCCTTCCCGCGCACCACGATTCACTTCCTGTTCCAGGTCACGGGAGGGGCAGGCGCAGGAAGAAGAAAAGGCCCAGCCGCGGGTGCAGAGCTTCTTCTAGCGCCGCTGCCGTTCCTGCTGGGCTTGAACGTGCTGACAGCCCGGCGGCAACGGCAGCGGGAGAGACCGGGAGCGCGCGACCCCTGCGTTTTGAGTGTTCGACCCCCGCCGGGGTCGCGACCCATAGGTTGAGAACCGCTGGGGTAGAGCTTATCCATTGCTTTAGCCACTTTAAGCCCCAAATCTGGGGTATCCCATTCCTTGAAAAGTAAATCCGATGCTGAAAAATGCAATTGAAAGGCAGATGGTAGACCTCTCAGCCCCAAAACTACCTGATCCGTTACCCCTAGTCTGGACTCAGTTTGCGGTAATTCTATGTCTAACTCCCCTAGAATCGCCGGGATCAGGGGCCCCAACTCATCTCGGCGAAACAGACATATTACTTTGGGGTCATCCCCATCTGCCCCATGGGTACCGCTCCGGCCACCTGTTAGCTGCTCACGATAGTGGTATCAGGATCCCCCTGGGGGGGCCCCAGCCTGAAAGGTCGGGGGCCTCCCAGCAGGATCCAACGCCTGGACGGGCCTGGCCCGCTTTCCGGACTCCGACACAGGGTCTGGTCCATGAGATCCCTGTGACCTCTTTCTTGCTAACCTACGCGCCTTAAAGGCCTTGTGCATAACTAAAACAAACTCAGATGAAAAAGAATCAGATGAGCAGTCTCCAGAATCCCCCTCAGGGACTTCCGAATCACTTGTACAGTGTGGCCTCGCAGGTTTGTCCCCCTCAGGGACCCTGCATTGGGGAGATAAACACGGCAGCGAGTCCTCCCCCCCCAATCCGACAGGGGTGTGGGAACCGCGGATCCCGCCGAAAACAAAATGGCGGACGTTCCCGCTGCAGCTGAGACACCAGAGCCCAAAATGGCGCCAGTTCCCGCGCTCCGCGGAGACAGGCCTGATCCGGCCCTGGACTTGCTCCCCGGAGCTGTGGCTCGCAACGGTGCTCACCCCCGTGCTCCATCCGGGAGTGAAGACACCCCCTCGCCCCCCGAGACATAGCTAGAATAGAGGCTGTCTCGGGAGAGGCGCCGGGCCGTGCCGCAAGCGCGGCAAACCGACCGTTGTGACATGCCCTCCCTTCCCCGAGAAAAGAAGAGAGAGAGAGAAAAGAGGCAAACTGCGAACACTCGCTGATTCCCAGCGCACCTAAACACAGTTGGGGTGCAACGAGAGAAAACTGCAGCGCAAGCAAACCACACGAGAAGGGGAAAAAATGTTGTTTTTTTTTTTTTTTTAAATTACCATTACCGCTCGCCGCCGGCTCCAGAACCACCTGGGGGGAGTGAGCCAGGCTCCCCGGTATCACCCTCAGTGAGGAGATAGACGCTGGCAGGGGAACTAAACCCACACTTCAGCGGCCTCTAAAACCAGGGGGGATGGTCCCCGCAGGACCTCACAACCCCCTGGGAGGCAAGTGACTGGACCTGCAGACACACTACTGCGGTCTCGGTCCCCTAACTAGCCTAACTATATAAAATTTTCCTTTTTTTTTTTTTTAAACTAACTAGGCTTCAGCACAGACTGTAGATTTTGCACCCTCTCCACCTGCTAGGAGACAGAAGAATACTGCCAGACTGTAGGTAGCACCAGCCTAGATAAGGCGGAGTTTTGTTTGTAAACTTCTGTCTCCATCTGCTAGAGGGGAGAGAAAACCCAGGAGTCTGGACTGATCTGGGTACGTACAGGGAACAGGAAGATCGATGAGTGAAAATCAGATATTGTGGCAAAGGAGAACACAAGAATGACATGGCTACTAGAGATGCCAGTACCCAATGACTATTCTGTGGATTGTATGGAGAAAGCTAAGATCCTTATGTGCCAAGAAAATGTGGCAGAAAGATACAGAAACAGTTCCAATTACATTAGGTTCCACTGGCCTGATTAAGAAAATTTTCCAAGTGCACCTCGATATGTTGCCAGTATAAAATAACATCCTATGAACTCCAGGAGCCAGCTCTCTCTGTTACACTGCAAGTACTAAGAAGGGCATTATCAGTTAATTTGAGAGCTTGAGATAATTCCCAGCATACTATGGTTTACGAATAAGGTTCATTCCTGTCAAAGTATGTGCAAAACAAACCATTTGGAGAATCTGCCGCCAAAGAATCTTGGTAAAGTCAACTCACAAGCATTGGAATGTGCTCATCAGTAGAAAGAAAGAGGACTTTGATAGAAGGACAGAAGAAAATGAAGAAACCACTTCAAAGGTATGGATCTAGGAAAAACATCCAAAAAACAAAACATTCATTACTGGACTACGTTCAATAACTGCAAAACAAGAGAAGACTGACAGTCAGTCTTAGCAGCATAGTATGGTCCCATCAACAATGTATGTCGATCCTGTCTGTCTCACTTAGCATCAGAATTGGGAGTATTACCATGCCCCCTCCTCCTTGTTACAGTATTGTTACAGGGGACAGGGAACACAGTGGCCTGAGCAATGGTTGCAATCAGTGAAACATTTCCTCCCCCTCTGGCTCTCCATGCAGCTCCTACAGCTCACATTGGTCCAGCTTGGGGAAGCATGCATCCTTTGGTACCCCTTTTGCTTGCCACCCCAGGCAGGAGCCAGCTTGCCCACCCATATCAATTGCCCTGGTGGCTGGAGTGATTGCAGCTGAGTTGTTCGCTGCAATTGAAGGCTCTCAGTCAGGCAACAAGCACAATGATGGGGCAACACATTACTAGCATTTCAAGGGCCCCTGTCCATCTGTCCTGTTTAGAGAAGGGGCAAGAAGATTCAGGAGTCACTGTCACTCTTTGGCCCCCATTTGTGTTTGTTAATACAAGGCATGAGTACTGATATGCATCCCTGTTCACTGCAGTGGCAATTGGATATTTGCAGGGCACCCTAGGCTAGAAAATACTAATGTCAGTATTGCCTTTGTTACAGAAGGTCGTAGGCTGCTTGCTGGAGTAAGCTGTATGAAAGCAGAAATCCTCAGTTATGGCCCGACTGCTGGGGACGCTACACACATGATGCAGTGATGGAGCCTTTATTTATTACAAATAACTCCAGTAGCACTGCTCCTTGACATGCAGAAGGGGGTTGCAAGATTATGAGGCCATGATCGCAATGAAAGAATTGAGGATTGCATGTTATAATAAGGGAAAGAGTTATGGCTAGTAACCTAGGAATGCTGTTCATTCATGGATAGGGCCAGCTGTGAGTGAAGAACAAACAGAAACGATTGTGTAGATGGGAAAAAATATAGTTTCTTCGTTTTACATATGAACACACATGCTGGTCTTGTATACTATTCTTCATGCTCTAAAGCTTTCTAAAACACTGATGGTTTCTTTTCTGACTGTAATAAACATTTTTGTTCTCTGGAAGCGAGTATTGGGGGTTTACCCTAATGATTTCTATGGAGCTGGGGTGAATAAATGGTTCAAAGAATATGCAAATTGGGTAGTGTGGAAATTAACATCTGGGCAGGTGTTGGTCTTTATTTCCTTAGATCACACTGAGATTATGACCTATGCAAGCTCAGTGCAATCTACAAAGAACCAACATCACCAGATCGATTTTCCCTGTTTAAAAGGCATAATGGGACTCATGCACTGGGAAATGAGGCAGCTAATACACAGCATGACTCAGGGCTTAGCAGGCCAGAGACATTTCATTATATGCCTATTTCCCCCATTAAGTCTCCTGTGCAGCATTTTCTCCAGCTTTGAAGAGCAAATATTTTTGTTCTTGACCAGCCAAATAGGAATTCACCTCAGCCTCCTTTCCAGTCTCAAAAAGCACGGTGGACCGACCTCTAACTAAATCATATACAAAAATATTTTTACAACTTCCATCATACTGAGTTTATCAAGATGATATTTCTATTGATAAGAACTTTAGACAGCTTGATACTAACACTTAGGATTTAGCAACCATTGGACTAGTTGTAAAATTACTAAGAATGAATGACAGCATACATTTTTTAAGAAGTTTAAACTTACTTATAAATAGCACGCACATATTCAGAATCGCTATTGCTCTGAGCGTAGATTTTCTTGCCCATGGCAGTCTCTGGATAATAAGCAAAAAAGAATTAATGTAGGAGAAGGAGTTTAACAAGACTCAAAATGAAATACTACACTCAATGGTTAAGCCAGAACAGATCCTGAAAATGGTTCTTCCTATAGGAAAAAAAAGTGTCACGGTATTCAGCTTTCTCTCCCCAGGCAAAAGTCATACTTTCCCTCTTTGAACTCTTCTTCTGCAGGGCACTAGTGCTGGGTAGAATATCTTTATCTTTTTATCCTATTATTTTTAATAAATTAAAAAGGTTTAAGTAATACCACAGGCATGTGTGTTTATCAACCTTTGCTGGATACATAAAAGCAGAGAAAGCCATGTATATCATTTATACTTGAAGTGATAATTCATGAACATCTGAGTTACTTTCAGTCAAGGGCAGTCTTTTCTTACTTGTATCTTCAAAGCCCCTAAAACTACTTGTGTTAAAGAGAATGAATACAACAGTAGATAAAGACATCTAGTATAAAGCCTGTCTATTATGCCCAGTTTCTTTTCTGTTGCAATAGCACAGACCCCACTTGATCTCTGGTCTTCTCTGTACTTTATAACTAAGCTATCCTATGCTTATCCTGTGCTTTCTTGGATTTTATTACTGGTTTGGCATCTATCTCCACTGGAAGGCTGTTCCTTCCATTTAACATTCTTTCTGTGATCAAATATTTTCTCATGTACATATTCAATCGCACGTACAGGGGCCGCTTTCGCCCGTGCAAGCATCCATCTTCGCCTCCGGGAGGCAGGGGAGCCGCGATCCGTGTCTGTTGATGTCCGTCTCCGGAGGAGGGCTGTGAAAAAAGTAAGTCACTTCGTTGCTTTACATTGCCAGTCCTCTCCCCTCCTCCCGGAGCAAGGCTGCTTTTCGCGCCTTGCTTCGGGAGGAGGGGAGAGGACTGGCAATCCTGAGCGTACTGTAGGATTGCCTGTCCTCTCTCCCCTCTCTCTCTCTTGCAACTTTTATTTTTTTCACTTTTTCGCTTTTTTTTTTTCCGCTTTCGTTGCTTGCTTCGGGAGGAGAGGAGAGAGGACTGGCAATCCCAAGCGTAGGAGAACCGTCCACTTCCTGGTACCTGTCATTTCAAATGACAGGTACCGTAGACGCAGCTTGCATTTTTTAAAATTACTGTATAAAGAGCGTCACTCTTCTTTTTCAGTCAATCTGTGATTCTGTGAGCACGCAAGCCCAAAAGGGAAGAGAATGCAAGCTTTGTTTTGTTTTGTTCAGCAACTGCCCTACATATTGGTGATATAATTGGACATCTAGATTAATAAAATCTCATACAAATTGCTATAAGAAGGAAGGAATCAAATAATCAGATTAGTCTGAGTTTCCTTTCTTCTGCATTCTCTCAAAGATCAACAAATGAATGGAGAAGAATGGATGGAAATGGACAATGTGCTCAACGCCCCGTTCTCTCAGGATTCAGTAACATCAGTGGTCATTTTCTAGGTTTGAGTCAGCAGCAGCCTCCACCTTTCAGTTTTTCCCAATGGAGAAAAGGAAGCAAGTTAAAAATGATCCCAGCAAGCAGAAGTACCGTATTTTCCGGCGTATAAGACGACTGGGCGTATAAGACGACCCCCCCTTTTTTATACATATTTTTAAGAAAAAAAATAATTTTACACTCAAACAGGAGCAACCCTATCTATGAAAGGCAACACTACAAATACCGTATATCAGGCCCTAAAAACCAATACACCTCTTATTAGGAAAACAGAACTAGCAAGCAGCTATAGATCCCCACACATAAATAATGGTAAAACTATACTAATAAGCAGAATAAATGTTTCAAAACAGCTATGAACAGAATAACATCCAACAATTAAAAACTCATAAAAACTATTAAACATTCTCCAAACACCAATAAAATATTTCAAAAAAGCAGACACATCACATAATATTAAATAATTAAAATGGCAGTCAATCAAGAAAAATAAACTTAAAAAGCCACCTTTCCTTACCCCCTCCAGCAGCTCTCCTATTCCTCTTCCTTAGGGCCCATGTCTCTCACACACACACACACCATACCAGTCATGCCCCCATGACCAGTTTCTGTCTCTCACACACCAATCATTCCAAACAGTCTTTGACACACACACCAGACACCTTCCTGAACAGTTTCTCTCATGCCATACACACACACAGGCTTCCCACTCCCGTGTTCTGCTTACCGTACATATACGGGCTTCTCACTCTCATAATCACTTTCTCTGTCTCACACACACACACCAGTCTCTCTCTCTCATTTCCATGCTCACTCTCCACGTGCACAGGCTTCTCATTCCCTGAATCACATTCTTTCTCTCACATTCACACACACCAGTCTCTTTCTCTCACACACACCGTCACCTTATCAACCAGTCTCTCTCTCATGCACGCACACACACACACACACAGCCAGCCCTCCCGCTCCCATGCTCTCTTTCACATATTCAGGCTTCTTACTCCCATGCTTTCTCACATACCCAGATTTCTCACTTCCATGCTTTTTCTCTCTCTCACACTCACATACACATCAGTCATCTCTCTGAGCAGTCACTTTCATTGTCTCTCACACACGAGCTCGCTGACCAGTTTCTCTCAATCACACACATGCTCTCAATCAAATGCATTCTCTCACTTACACACAGGCTGGCTGCTTCTCTCTCTCTCTCACTTCCACTCCCCCCCCCCCCAGCACAAATAGTAGCTGCAGCAGCCTCCTCCTCCAGCCCCCGCAGGCCAAGAAAGAAGAAACCCATCGGCCGCGGGAGGCTCATGCTGCTGTCTCCTTTCCCGATTATCAGCTCCTTCGACTGCTCGGGGCCATTCCTGCTATCGCCGCTGCTATTTTTTCACGTGGCACGGCTCTTTCTTCCCGCGCATCACTTCCTGTTCCGGTTCAAAGGGGGGGGGGGGGGGCGGGAAGAAGAAAAGGGCAGCCGCGGATGCCACAGCTTTTTTTTTTGCACCGCTGCCGTTCCCGCTGGGCTTGAACGTGCTGATAGCCCAGCGGCAACGGCAGTGCGGTGCGCGGGAAGGAGAAAGCCGTGCCGAATGAAAAAATTGCAGCGGCGATAGCAGGAACGGCCCCGAGCAGTCGAAGGAGCTGATAACAGGGAAAGGAGACAGCAGCACGAGCCTCCCGCGGCCAATGGGTTTCTTCTTTCTTGGCCTGCGGGGGCTGGAGGAGGAAGCTGCTGCAGCTACTATTTGTGCTCGGGGGGGGGGGGGGGTGAAAGAGAGAGAGAAGCAGCCAGCCTGTGTGTAAGTGAGAGAATGCATTTGATTGAGAGCATGTGTGTGTGATTGAGAGAAACTGGTAAGAGAGCAGGTGTGCCCTATAAGACGATACCCGGCGTATAAGACGACCCCCGACTTTTGAGAAGATTTTCTTGGGTTAAAAAGTCGTCTTATACGCCGGAAAATACGGTAGTTGAATACAGACACCGAGACAGGGAGAGCAGGCCCTCGAGGAGCGAGTTCATTTTTTTGTTCAACAATATACCGGTATGTGAATTCTTCATGGAAAAATAAGACATCCCCTGAAAATAAGGCCTAGTGCATGTTTGGTAGCAAAAATTAATATAAGACACTGTCTTATTTTCGGGGAAACAGGGTATATATATATGTCTGTGTAAAACTGAGCATATGAGAATGAGACAGCCTGTGTGAATCTCAGCACATGAATGAGAGACAGCCTGTGTGAGACTGAGCATGTAAGAGTAAGAGAAAGCCCTTGTGTGTATGCTTGTGTGAGGCTGTACATGTGAAAGAGAGAGACAGCGTGTATGTGTGTGTGTGTGCCTGTGAAAGACTGAGCACATGAGCGTGAGAGACAGCCTATGTGAGACAAAGCATGTGGGTGTGTTTGCCTATGTGAGGCTGAGCATGTGCCTGTGTGAGACTGAGGACATGAGAGTGAGAGACAGCCTGTGAATGCGTGCCTGTGTGAGATTGAGCTTGTGAAAGTGAGAGACAACCTGCAGATGTGTGTATGTGTGTGTGTGTGCGCGCGCGAGCACAAGACTAAGCAAAAGCGAGTGAGAGACAGCCTGTGTGTTTGTGTAAGTGAGACTGAGCATGTGAGAGTGAGGAAGACAGTACGTGCATATATGACACAAGACCCCCCCCCCTCTTCTCCTCTTGCTAATTCAAGACAATCCCAGGGCACCGTGAAATCTAAAGTTCCCAGGTATGGAGAGAGCAGGGGATTTTTTAAAATCCTTATTAGTTTTAATTATTGGAAGTTTGTGAAATAGCATTCCTCTTTCTCTTCTGGGCTAGTGATAACTGATTCTATCTTCCCCTGATGGGCCCAAGTATGACAGGAAAAAAAAAAAAAAAGATCTGTGGTCCTCGGGGGACAGAGAATGCTGCTTGTACAAAAATTTATTTCTATTCAGAGAGAATACACTTATCTTTCCCTTGTGTCATTCTTAAACATTAAAAGTAATATTGAGACTTTTTTTTTTTTTTTTAGTTTAGCAGTGGATTGTTGTGAGTGGTGTGGCACACAAGTGAGCACTGCCCATCAGGTGTGTCACAACGGGAAAAAGGGTGAGAACCACTGCTCTAAGTAAACAAGCTGGGAAAGAAACTTTTCTTTAGAAAGCTCTGAGGATAATAATGTGGTTACTTATTAGCATCCTATCTTAAAAAAAGAAGCTAGAGGAAACAAATTCAGGCAAGGTTGTACAAGATTCAGAGATGCTGGAACAGTTTAGAAATTTTTATAAATCTCTCTACTCCTCCGAAATCCCTAGAAGATCTTGCTCCCAATTCAGAATTTCCTCTCACAAATTACACATCACATTCTTTCTGATAATCGGCAGACTTCATAAACCTATTACTATTAAAGAAATACATAAAGCTATTTCTTCAATAAAAGGAAAGTTCCTGGTCGAGATGGTTTTCCTATTAAATTTTTTCTGTCTTTTTCGTATCTCCTTCTCCCTCACCTTCAGACGTTTTTCTCAATCATGATGTCAGATCCCTACCTAGATCCTCTATTTGCCGAAGCTCACATAGTCTTGCCTAAACCAGGCAAAGATCCCAAATCTGTGGCTAATTATAGGCCTATTTCAATACTTAACACTGACTATAAAATTTTTGCTAAAATTCTGGTTTTCAGAAAGAAGACATTATAAGTGATCTGATCTATACAAATCAATCTGGATTTATCAAACGGTGCTATATCTATTAAAGCAAGACTTTTTTTTCCCATGTGCTGCAACTAAGAAATTGCCATACTGGGTCAGACCAAGGGTCCATCAAGCCCAGCATGCCGTTTCTAACAGTGGCCTATCCAGGCTACAAGTACCTGGCAAGTACCCAAAAATTAAGTATATCCCACGCCACTGATGCTAGAAATAGCAGTGGCTATTTTCTAAGTCAACTTGATCAATAGCAGGTAATGGACTAGCTCTCAATATTCCCACTCCCATGATTGCTTTCTCTCTTGATGCTGAGAAGGCATTCATTAGGGTAGAATGGGAATATTACGCTGTGATGGTTTGGATTTGGAGATATTTATTTTTATCTGGTATGCAACTTTTATGTCAAAAACCTCAAGTGAGCCTTCTCATAAATGGTCATCTTTCCTCTAGATTTACCCTTGGATCACCTTTGTTGCATCTTCCATGCCGGGTCAGAGGTTTTGACCTCCATTTACTGACCTGTCAGGTGCATCGATCATGCTGGGTCCTGAGGCTCAGTGCAGGACGTCGCTACAGGGGTTGTCTGGATTCCTTCTGTCCAGATGTCCGTCTGTTGTTCTTGCTATCATAAACTCTTAACGTATCTGAGTCGTAGCCTGTATGGAGTCTGTTTCACCTACGTGGTCCGCGACCAGCCAGGCTTGGCTGTTTAGGGCGCAAGGCAACGCTCCTTCAGTTTGATCTTCGTCTGAATCTGATCTTCGTCTGACCTTCATCTAAGTCTGATCTTCATCTGAGTTTGTCTTCATCAGCATCCACGAACAAGTCCTCCATCACATCTGCCTCATGTCCGGCTTGCCACTCTTGCTGCTCCCTGCAGCAGGTCCGAAAGGGCTGGGAGTAGTTGGAGGACCACTCAGAGGCCAACCTTGTGTGATTGGTCTCATCGGGGTGTGCAGGTTGACAGGGGCTTGGTCTTGCCTCATCCCAGTCAAGGACTGTCTCTCTGCAAGGGTACAAATTTCCATGTCCACCATCACAGCACAACATTCAGCATACACAGATGTCCTGTTATATATATAAATAACTCAGATACTTCCCTTCCCGAGCATTTTTCTCTTATTTCAGACTTTTCCAGTATCTCAGGATATCGAGTAAATTGGCAAAAATCAGAAATTCTGCCATTAAATTTTTTAGTTCATCATCTAATTTGGATAAGTATTTTTTTCAATGGGTTCTAGGGCTCCTGAAATATTCGGGAATTTCTTTTTTTGCTGATCTCCCTAGAGCTGTTTCCTGTAACATATTACATATGTTACAGGAAATGTTTCTCCAATAGTCACCACTACATCTCTGTTGGTGTGGTTGTTTAGACACAATTAAGATAGTTATAGCTCTAGAATTAATTTTATTTCGTCTATGGTGCCAGTATATTTTTCTCCTGCTTTTATAAGCAGATTGATAAGTTGCTATCAAACTTTTTATAGTAAGGTAAAACTCCTAGAATAGCATTCTCCAAACTTAAAACCTTCCCAGATTTTCACAGTTATCAGCAATCATTTATTCTACAACAAAGAATCTACTGGCTGCAAGAAACTTTAAACTTACATGATTATCCTTGCAGGCTATCTATCGAGCGTCACTTATTCTACACTTTCCATTAAAAACTATACCTGGGATGTCACTGCCATCTTATTTATATGTCAACCTCTTGATTGTGTCTAGTTAAAATGCTTATGTGGAATTCGAGCAGTTGCAAAGATCTACCCCTTTTTCATGGTGAACCACCAAATTTGCCTCTCCCTGTATCATTCTCATATTAGGATTGACAATAGATGTCTTAACTGGAAATTCGGGCAAATGTGGAATAAGGTTTTTAGCACAACTCAGAGAATGCTGAACTACTCCCTTCTGAAATGCTACAGTCCCGATTTCATATCTCGGGGGCTCAATATTATCACTAGTTACAGATTCATAATTTTTTGAAATATACTCACCTAAAATTCTCTGAGATCTACCTCTCCTTTACTGTAACTATTTTTAGGGTTACAGTCTCTACAGGCCATTCAGCTTCTCAGCTGTATAAAAGCAATTAAGTGTACTAAGTTCCCTGCCTCTGTAGAGTTGAATAATATTTGGCTCTTTGAATTACAATGTACAGAAGACGACGTAGTATGGTTGTATTTTTGGAATTCCATCACATGTTTATCATTCTCTTCCAGTATTACTCAATCTCTTTTTTTCCCTTATATACAGGACATCTTGGACGCCATGGACATTGTTCCGGGCTGGTCTCTCACTGACCATCTATGGTGGTCATGTGCTTCTCCGAAGGTATCATTATCTGATATGCTGTTTTCTTGTTCCTTTGTACATGACTTCTGGAAGCCAGTCTGGCTTATAATTTCCAGTATTTTTGTTTTTTTACACTCTCTTTCTTGCTGCATTATTATAATGTAAGAACATAAGGCTTGCCATTCTGGGTCAGACCAAGAGTCCAAGCCCAATATCCTGTTTCCAAAAGTGGCCAAGCCAGGTCACAAGGATCTGGCAGGATCTTAAGGGGTAAAATGATTCCAAACTGCTTATCCCAAGAATAAGCAGTGGATTTCTGCAACTCTACCTTAATAATTGTTAATAAACTTTTCCTACAGGAACTTGTCCAAACCTTTTACAAATGCAGCTATACTAATATCATTCACCACATCCTCTGGTAATGAATTCCAGAGCTTAATTATGCATTGAATAAACAATTTTTTCTCTTATTAGTTTTAAATATATTACCTAGTAACTTCATTGTGTGTTCCCTGGTGTTTGTACTATTCAAAAGAGTAAACAACTGATTAACATTTACTCATTACATTCCACTCATTTTATAGACTTCTATTATATCTCCCCGCAGCTGTTTCTTCTCCACACTGAAGAGTCTTAACCTCTTTAGCCTTTCTTCACAGGGGAATTGTTCCTTGCCCTTTACCATCCTGGTCACCCTTCTCTATAATTTTTCTAATTCTGCTATATCTTTCTTGAGATGTGGTCACCAGAGCTTAACACAATACTCAAGAAGATGTCGCAGCATGAAGTGATTCCAAGGCATTATGATTTTTTCTGTTTTATTCTCCATTCCTTTCCTACTAATCCCCAGCATTCTATTTGCTTTCTTGGCTGCTGCTGCACACTGAGCAGAAGATTTCAATGCATTTTCAATGATGACACCTAGATCCTTTTCCTGAGTGGTGACTCCTAATGTGGAACACTGTAGTTTGTAACTATAATTTTGGTTTCTCTTCCCTAAGTGCATTACTTTGACTTGCCTACATTAAATTTCATTTGCCATTTACATGCCCAGTCTTCCAGTTTTGCAATGTACTCTTGCAATTTCTCACAATCCTCTTGTGATTTGACAACTTTGAATAATTTTGTGTCATCTAATTTGATAACCTCACTTGTTGTTCCCATTATTAAAAAGCATCGGTCTCAGAACATATCCCTAGGCACTCCACTATTTACCTTTTTTCCATTGGGAAAATTTACTATTTAGCCCTACTCTCTATTTTCTCTTTTAACCAGTTGGCAATCAACAATAGACACTACCACCTATCCCATGACTTTCTAATTTCCTAAGAAGTCTCTCATGGGGGAGTTTGTCAAATATATCAATTGGTTCACCTTTATCCACATGTTTATTTATGCACTCAAAAAAATGTAGCAAATTTTGGCTAAACCCATATTGGCTTTGTCCCATTAAACTATGTTTATCTATATGTTCAGCAATTTTGTTCTTTATGATAGTTTCTACCATGTTGCCTAGCACAGTCGTCAGACTCACTGGTCTAATTTCCTAGATCCCTTTTTAGAAACCGCGTTACATTGACAATCCTCCAATGTTTAGATACCATAGATGATGTTATTGATAGTTTACAAATTTCCAATAGCAGGTCTGCAATTTCATTTTTCAGTTCTTTCAGCACTCTGAGATGCATACCATCTGGTCCAGGGGATTTTCTACTCTTTAGTTTGTCAATTTACCCTAGTACATCTTCCAGGTTCACTGAGATTTGTTTCACTTCCTCTGAATCATCACCTTTGAATATCATTTCCAGCATGGGTATATCTCTTACATCTTCCTCATTGAATACTAAAGCAAAGAATACATTTAGTCTCTCTGTTATGGCTTTGTCATCCCTAAGTGTTCCTTTTACCCCTTGATCATCTAATGGTCCAACTTATTCCCTCACAGGCTTTTTACCTTGAATGTATTTGAAAACGTTTTTATTATGAGTTTTTATTTACATAGCAAGCTTCTTTTCAAATTCTCTCTTTGCAATATCATTTCTGGCACGGGTATATCTACAGGTGGCAGCCTTTCCCTTACTGCTATTTACTCCCAATAAAAAGTTGTTATTCTCATGGCAGTAGCTATTAAAATGATTATGTACAACTGGAAAAATAGTGTTCTACTTAACCAACATTTTTGGTATAATTCTATGTCCATGTATTATCGATATGAGAAAGCAGTAGCTATTAAATTTCACCGTCTAGCCAAGTGGGTGGAGATGTGGAAAGTTTTAGAAGAATGTTTAGAGGATCTATCCTGATGACTTTTTTGATATTATACTAAGTGGTTATAAACGAGACTTGGTATATGCATGCACTATGGCATACATTTTTCTTATTTTGCTGCATTGTTTTTCACTTTATTTTTGTTACTGTTTGATGATATAATCTCAATAAAAAATATCTGAACAGAAAAAATTTTTTTAGTCAAAGTTAATTGGCATTTATTTGTGTTGAGGTCATTAATTGATTACTATTATGTCAAATTTATATCCAAAACCCCTAAATGGGCAGTAATCTTTATACTAAGTTTGCATAAGGGCTTACTTTGCTCTTATTTGTCCAAAGTACTAGCTGGTTTATTTGTATACATAATGGGCCCCATTTTAAAAGGGTTACGCGCATAAGGTATTTTATTTATTTTATTTAAAAACTTTTCTATACCGTCATTAAGTTAAGTACCATCATAACGGTTTACAGGAAGGCACCAATATTAATATTAGAAAACAGATAAAATCTATCACTAAACAAGTGCCAAGACTATACGGCAACATAGCTCGTTTATAATTACTCATAATTGTGAGTGTTATGTTCTATCATGTCCATTCTTTATTGTCTCATATTTTAAATTATGAGCAAACATATTTAAAATTTAAAAAAAATAAAGGTAGAATATATACCCGTGTAGGTTGGGGTAGAGTGCATGAGTGTTCTGCAAATCGTTTTTTGTTTTTTCTCTTTGTCACTGTATACTACTCTCCTTTCTCATTGTTGTAGGCTTGTTTAAATAACCATGTTTTCAAGTGTTTTCTGAAGGCTTTTATGTCTGTTTGTAAGCGGATCTCGACCGGCATGGTATTCCATAGCATAGGACCTGCTAAGGAAAGCGCTCTTTCCCTTACTTGGGTTAGTTTAGCTGTTTTAACTGAGGGGATGGTCAGTAAGGCTTTATTTGCTGATCTTAGGTTCCTGTTAGGGACGTGTAGGTGAAGGGCTGTATTCAGCCATTCGGCTTTTTCGTCATGTATTAATTTATGTATGCTGCATAGGGTTTTGTAATGTATTCTTTGCTCGATGGGTAACCAGTGCAATTCTATTAGGGTTTCAGTGATGTGGTCTCTTTTATTTTTACCAGTCAGAATTCTGGCAGCCGTGTTCTGCATTATTTGGAGTGGTCTAATCGTTGTGTGTGGTAATCCAAGTAGGAGGGAATTACAGTAGTCAGTGCTTAACCCTTACGTAACCCTTTTAAATCCCCCCCTACACGCGCCGAGCCTATTTTGCATAGGCTCGGCGGCTCGCGCAAGCCCCAGGACGCGCATAAGTCCCAGGGCTTGCAAAAGGGAGCAGTCGGGGGTGTGGTCCGGGGGCGTGTGGGCGGTTCGGGGGTATGGCCGAATGCCCCGACACAGCGGCCTATGTCGGGGCTTGCCGTGCCGGCGCGCGTAAGTTACTACTGCCCGGAGGCAGTAGTAACTTTTGGAATAAAGGTGTGGAGGGGTCTAGATAGGGCTGGGGGGGTGGAAGGAAAGTTCCCTCCGAGGCCGCTCCAATTTCGGAGCGGCCTCGGAGGGAACGGGCAGCGCGCGCGCAGGGCTCGGCGCACGCAAGTTGCACAAATGTGCACCCCCTTGCGCACGCCGACCCCGGATTTTAAGATAATGCGCGGCTACGCGCGTATCTTGTAAAATCTACCCCAATATGTATTTTATTCTCCCTACTTCCTAATTGGGCAATAGTCTATAACAGTGTTTCCCAACCCTCATCTGGAGACACACTAAAACAATCAGTTTTTCTGGATATCCACAATGAATGTGCATGAGACAGATTTGCATACTTTGGAGACCTAGTGTATGCAAATGTATCTCATGGATATTCATTATGGAAATCCTGAAAATCAAACTGGATAGGTATGCCTCCAAGTGAGGCTTGGGAATCTCTGGTCTATAAAAAAAAGTCAGCTTCCATAAGGATTAAATAGAAAATATATTAAAAAAAGGTTTTGAACTTAAAACAAACAAACCTCTATGAAACATTTGCTTCATCACATAAAAGGAGTGATAGGTGGAAAAGACTAAGCTCCAATTTTTCATGTGATATGCAGATGATTTTGGTTCAATTAACAGACGCCACAGTTAAATCCATCTGCTACTCCCAGGTGGATCCACCTTATCGGCAATATTATTTAATATATATCTGAGAACCAATCTGTAAACTGCTAGGTGGCCTGAGTGCTGACTATCATCCTTATGTTGATCACATACAGTTTTATATTGCTGTAACTTCATCAATTTCCCACACTCTAGTGAAGTGGCAATTTGCATTTCTGTAATTAAACAATGGATGATGGCAAACAGTTAATTTTGAACAATGGGAAAACTTAGCTGATTGTGTTATCCAGAAGTCCTAATATAAACTGTCTTCCATCATTACAAGATGGTGATTGGACAATTCCAATTTCCAAAGAGGTCAGGAACCTGAGCATCACATATAATTCTACTTTATCTTTTCAGTCATAGGTTAAAGCAGTGATAAAAAAAAAAAATCCTACTTTAAACTCAAGCAGCCACGCAGGTTAAAGCCTAGTCTTAATTACAATGATTTTCACAGTCTTGCAAGCTATGACTCTCACAGGATTAGACTATTGCAATGCAATATTTTTAGGCTTACCAAACTTCACACTAGTCACACTGTAGGCAGTTCAAAATGCTGCAGCTAGAGTTTTAACAGAAGCATATCATTACAATCATATTATACCTATTCCATTTTTGCTGCACTGGTTTCCAGTTACATGATGCGCAAAATTCAAAATTTTAATGCTAATTCATAAGATGATCTATGACAGAAGTCCCGCCTGTCTTGAAGGTTTACATTCCATCCTGTGCTTTACGATCTTCAAATAAGAATCGCTTGGAGATTCCCTCTGTCCATACGTGGCATGTGTGTGATATAAAGGACTGAACTTTTATGAGAACAGACTGAGCTTTATGGAATGCATTACTGGCCGAGTTCAGAGCTGAAATATGTCTGAAATCTTTTGGCAAAAAGGTGAAGGCATTTTATTTTAGGCAAGCATTTGGAAATATAAATGTTATTACAAGTTAGGCAATTATGTAATGTAGCATGACTGAATAATTTCTATTGACATCTGTGGCAGATATATATCTATCTATTCAAGTGGGGGGGGGGGGGGTTTAAAAATATTAGACAACTATGATCTCTGTTTTGTTTTTGTGGTTTGAATGCTTTATCTGTAACCTGCCTAGATAAGTGGGTAATAAATGTTTCAATAAAATAATAAATGCCATGTTGCAGATTTGCAATGGCTATGCCAAATCTGCAGTCATTATCCCAGGCACTGAAAGAGTAATGACTAACTTACCAGAGATTATGTCAAGGGCACAAAGAGTCACATCCATAAAACAGTTAAATGCGCCTTTGTCAAGATGCTGTTCCAGTTTAGCAACCAACACACTGGACTGTTCATTCATGACCTCTAGAAACTCTGACAGAATCGTGAAGTGGAATGTTGGGGTTATCATCTTTCTCCTGGAACGCCATTTCTCTCCAGTGCTATAAAACAGGAAAACGATTTTTTTTTAATGACAGAATTGCTATATGTTAATTGTAGTTCAGCGTGTCAGATGCAAAGAACACTTGCTACATAATGAGATGAATTTTCAAAACATTACATGTGTAAAAATGACCTTATACATGCATAAGTAGCCTCTACTTGCATATTCCATATTTTATAAAGATTGAAAATATATGTGTATTTTCATTTTCACACACATATATATGCACAAAAAAAGGGGCAGTCTAGAGGCATTCTGAGGTGGTGCCAACACTTAAGAACATAAGAACATAAGAAAATGCCATACTGGGTCAGACCAAGGGTCCATCAAGCCCAGCAGCCTGTTTCCAACAGTGGCCAATCCAGGCCATAAGAACCTGGCAAGTACCCAAAAACTAAGTCTATTCCATGTAACCATTGCTAATGGCAGTGGCTATTCTCTAAGTGAACTTAATAGCAGGTAATGGACTTCTCCTCCAAGAACTTATCCAATCCTTTTTTAAACACAGCTATACTAACTGCACGAACCACATTCTCTGGCAACAAATTCCAGAGTTTAATTGTGCGATGAGTAAAAAAGAACTTTCTCCGATTAGTTTTAAATGTGCCCCATGCTAACTTCATGGAGTGCCCCCTAGTCTTTCTACTATCCGCTTAAGTTGCTAGTTTAAAAGATGCGTGTATATTTGCCAACTTGCATATTTTTACACCTGCTGATTATCTGGCATAAGTGATATTAAACGTGTGTGTTTTGCAATACTGACTGGAAGTGAGCTCAGTCTGAAGAACCAGGAAGATCTCGATGACCTGAATAAGGACTAGGCAAACTAGTGGACTAATTGGTAAACTGGTTAATTTAATTTACACGCACATGTTTTAAAAAAACTGTCCAACTTATGTGCATAGGGGGTAATTTTCAAAAGGATTTACATGTAAATGTAACTATTATTGTAGGAATTTTCAAAAGACATTTACCCATGTAAAGTGCACTTACATGGGTAAATCCTATGGACAATTCAATAGCATATATTGTTACAATTTTCAAAAGCCCACTTACACAGGTAAAGCATTTATATGTGTAAAACCCAATTTTAAGCATGTTAATGTTTTTGAAAATTAGGCCCATAAATTGGAACTTACATGAGTAAGTCCAACTTTACTTTCAAAAAACAAATCGGAAGCTGATTCAAGATTGCTGTGTAGCAGTAAAGAAAGGATGGAGATTGGTGTGTAAAAAAAGGACCTTTATTAGAACTTGCCCGACTCTGGCCGAGTTTCGTATGTGGCCGTTTTTGTGCAGGCAAGGTTTTTAAAATCTACCTTTAAAGGCTTTTCCATACAAAAATCCTGTCTAAAGAAGGCTTTAAATGCTTATGACATCATAAGAGCAAGACAATTCTTATATACCTTGTTAGTAGTCCTGTGCCAAGCCAAGGGTGTAGAAATTTGTATACAAAAGCTTTATCCATGTGTTTGGAACTATTCAGAATTTCCTAGTGAAAAATAAAAATTGTTTATAGATTTAAAAGAGCTCATTATAAAACAGAACATTAAGGCAAATGCTACAATATTTCATTCCAAACCTGAGGCCACTGCTTAACTTTCAGTTGCTAAAACATACAGATGTCCATATTCAAAAGCATTTAGTTGGATAACTCAGAAGTTATCCAGCTAAATAAAGATTTGGGCACTATACAGCTAATTCTAGCCGGTTAATAAGTTAGCCGGCTAGAATTGAGCCAGCTATAGTGTAGATTCACCAAGCTGTGATGTTTTATCATGAGAGGAGCCCCAATACTGGAGGGGGACGTATCCACGATATGCCCTTCCCCTGAAAAAAATACTGTGGCTGTATTGCTGCATTGTTTTCTGTCTTGTGGTAAAATTCCGAGCGACAAAATAACGCAGCAGGTGCATAGAGCAGCCATCTCCTTAAAGAGCCCAACGAAAAAAAAAAAAAAGTTGTGTGAACTGTACACAAAAGTGTCCAGGTGGTCTAACATGACCCCCATCCTGACCCCGGGACCACCAATCGAGGCGGCCCCTTAAAAAAAAAATAGAAGAAGAATCATGCGATGACGACCTCTCCACGGCCCAACCCCATCCTCATGGAATAAATAATGGACAAATGGTAGTCCTACCCCTTTTTCTATTAAAAAAGGGTAAAGATGGTCCCCGGTACCTCTTTTCTCCTGAACCCCCAAGTTTACAAAAACCCTATTGATGGTATAGTAGTCCCCCTTCTCCCCCCAGACCCTCCAAGTCCAAAATGAATTGTTGGTGTTTAGTGGTACACCCCAGACCTCCTCCCACACCCCATTACTTCAAATCACAGCTACAAGCTGCCCGGAAGGACTAGAGGCACCCATCCAGCCCGGTTGGCTCCAATTTCCAAAATGGTGCTGACCAGACCTTCCCTCTGTCAAGTGATGGGGCAAGGTCTGGTCGACACTATTTTTTTCTATTTAAAAAAAAAACAAAAAACCTCAAACTATAAACCCCCTATCTTTGTGAAACCATTTCCATGTACTACATGTAATTTCATTTGGAAACCTCATTTCACAAGAAAACCCAAATTCCACCCTGCACTTTGGGGTTCTTTGTGCCGCTCAACCTTGCTTCCATGCCCAGACTTTGAACCTAGCAGGTCTCTTTGCCACCTTGCCTTGCTATCGTACCCCAGACCTTACACCTTGCCAGTCTGGGGGCGGGCGCTGCTTTGCACTTCTCTGATTGCTTTGGAGTCTTGAAGTCACTGTTTGATCTGCTTGGCCCCATTATCATTGCATGCCTTGAGGTTCTTTCTGCCACCCTTTCTGCTTTGTTCCACCTTCATGCTGCCTTAGGATGGTATTGCCATTTTGCCACTTGAGATTCCATCAAGGGTTCAAGTCACTGCTGCTGTTGCCTTCTTTTGGAGCCTTAAGGTGTTCTTCTCACACTTGCTTTCTTTTTGGTTTGTTATACTGGGGTGTTTTGTCCCCAGAATAAAAATTTGAAATAAGTCAATATAAGACATCTGTTTCATCACTGCCAGGACATGGTGGCACCTGTTCCACAGTTCTTCCTTTTCTCCTAAATTCTCAGCCTAGTTCTCCCATCCCATTGAGAATGATTGATTATACTGGGGTGAATTTTTGTCCAAAAAAGCCCTCAATCTGAATAGAGGCACAAGCTAAAAAATGCTCAAAACTAACCATTTTGATGCCCTGAATTTGTTAACAGTTACAGTAGTACAAGAGATTTCATGCAAAACCAAAAAGTCAAGAGATGGAACAGCCTGAGGTCAGCTAAATGTTGCGATCGTCGATGCCCGACGTCTCCACTTACAGCATTGGCGACTCCCTCCGGAGTTGATGGAAGCCTGGCTGCCGCGGCGTCTTTCGGCCATCCTCGTACGGCGTCCCTGGGCCGGCCGACGCTGCAATCCGCCATGTTCACCTGATGCCTAGGGGCGCGCAAATGGCGCAGCCCCGCCTCAAGTACCAGAAGTGGCGTGAACCTCAGGGGCATCCCCCTGAGAGGGCATCATCCACTTCAGCTATTTAAAGGTCTCTGAATTGCTAACAACTCGAGTTAGCAAGGATAAGGATAACAGATAAGGATTTGTTCTATCTACGCTACTCTGCCTCCTCAGACTAACCAGGGGTACCCGCTCCTCGGGGGCCTCGCTCTCTTACTTTCGGGTCGATACAGTAAGGCCGCGTTAGAAAGAGTGCGGCAGTGCCGGGCGCACCCTCGTTTGCCCCACGCACTGTTCTGATCACATACCGCTCGATACTCTATTTAAATTGCTTGCAAATGCAAGCCGCGTCTGCGAAGAGTTAGGCCCGCGCAACCGATTTTACTGTATAGGCGCTTAATACAGCGCCTATACTGTATCCTGGGTGCGCTGGTAGCTGTCATTTCAAATGTCATTTCAAATGACAGGCACCAGGAAGTGGATCCCAACTTTAACCCAGGAAAACCTAAAAACCGAAAATCCCCTCCTCCCGAAGCGGCTCGACATGTGCCAACTTACCTTTTGTTGCTTTTCAGCCCCTTCCCTTCTCTGCCGCCCTCCGGAGGGGGCAGCCGGCGACGAAAGCAGCTCGCAGCGGTCCCCCCCGCGTGACGTCACGCGCGCCCGTCTATGTGCTTTCATTGGCTGGAGCGCCCAAATCGATGGGCACTCCGGCCAACGAAAGAACGCTTCGCTCCGCTCGTGCCGGAGAGGGCACAGAACAGTGGGCTCTCACCTCACGCCGAGCCAGGAGAACCGGGACCTGCGCGGGGAGGGGGGGGGACGCTGCAAGCCGCTTCACAATTTGGCCGAGCCAGGAAGGAAGGAAGCATTGGGGTAGATGGAGCCCTAGCTGTTGTACTGCTGTTGCTGTTGCCAAGCCAGGAGAACCGGGACCTGCGCGGGGGGGACCGCTGCGAGCTGCTTTCGCCGCCGGAGGGCGGCAGAGAAGGGAAGGGGCTGAAAAGCAACAAAAGGTAAGAAAACAACAGAAAGTAATGTAGAGTCGCTTCGGGAGGAGGGGATTTTAGGTTTTTAGAGGTTTCCTTTTGGGGGAAAGTTTGCCGCCTACCCTTACCCCTGCCTCTAAGGCAGGGGTAAGGGTAGGCGGTAAGTTAGCAGGTTAAATGCGGGGCAAAACGGCAGGGTAAAATAGCGATAGTCGGGGCGCGCGTTATTGTATGGGAGGGAATAGCTAATTCGATCGTTTACATCTGATATACATGCCGCTTGCGGAAGGTGTTACCTGGGGATTTAAAGAGGCGGTAAGGATGGGTTAAAGGGGATAGTGTATCGCAGGAAGGGCTAACGCGGCCGGAAAGTGAGTAGAAAGCGGGTTAGGAGCGGGGTAACCGCGGCCCCACTTTACTGTATCGAGCTGTTTGTAGGTTACAGTCTGGAACCGGTATTCGCTCCTCGAGAGCCCTCGTTCCCGGACTTCTTCGTAATTCACTTCTGCCTGGAAGTCATCGCTGCCTACTACATCTGTGAGTTACCATCGTTCTCTCAGAGCTTTCCCTGGAACCAGGTATTCGCTCCTTGAGGGCCTACTTCATTCTAGCTCCTGGGCTTCTATGAGACATTGTGTGAGTGTTACCATCTAGTTCTATCCATGAACCCTGCATATTCACTATATTTCAGTTTCTCTACAGCTCAGCCTCCAGGGATCGCTGTTCCAGTATCTGAGGGACTACAGCCCAGCCGGGCATTCCAGCTCACTACTGCCACTTCTGGTGGTTCAGTATACTGTCTAATAAAAGAACTAGTGTGTGTCTGTCTCTTAACTCTGAGCCTGACCGGTGGTCCCTCTCGGGATCTTCCCCCGGGGGCGTGGTCATCTGCCACCGGTCCAAGGATCCACCCACAACTCTCCTAAATAATAAACACTAAATAATTTGGGAAATGGACTTCCAGACCAAGATGGCTGCCACATGAGAAGCAGCGAGGGAGCCCTCTCTGTGTTTGCTGTGGGAATCCTGGTATTACCTCTGTAATTCCTGAAATTTGAACATTGCTAAACATGCCACATACGAAGCATAAGGCTCGACTTAAAGAAAATGTAACTATTAAGGAAGAAGGATGCAGCAAGCTAAGATCGAGAGTTTTTTTTATCCTACCTCGAGAACGCCGGGGGCGAGGGCCGCAGGGGGAGAAATCCAGGAGCTCGGGTTACTCTCGATGGCCGATGAAATTTCGCTCAGCCCTGGAACGCCTGAAACGCTGACACCGCTGCATGGTCAGATGGGAGTAGAGGAGGAGGAAATATCATGTGCTCTGGAGGGGAGGAGGAAAGAGAGCAACCCCCCCCCCCCCCCCCCCGAGTCTGACGGAGACAGTGGAGAGTCGGTGCTCGGAGGGGGTGGAGGAGCATTGGAGGGAGTGGCTACCTCTACACCTAAACCCCAAAAGGCTTTACCGGTGCGGAACATCGAAAGAAATAAAGCACTTCAAGACCTGGTAATTTTACAATCAAAAAATTTATTTTCTCTACAAAAACCTCCTGTTGTAATATTGGACACTTTATGGAAAGCAATGGTTTCTATTGAATCGGCCATTACAACCTTAACGCAGGCATTTCTGGATTTGAATAACAGGGGCTTAAATACTGAGAAAATGTTGAATGTACAACAAGAAAAAATAAAGACGTTGAGGGATAAAGTTATGACAATTGAAAATATACAAGGTACATTAATAAAAGCCGAGGTAAATGCAGAGAGAAAATTTGAAAACATAGAAAATTCCCTTCGCTATTTAAACCTAAGTACAGTGAATTTTCCAGCAGTGAAAAGATTGCCCCCGGTTGAAATGTTTAGAGAATACATGTCTGAATGCCTAAAGATTCCCAAAGAAATCATTTCAGTTGTTACTAAAGCATTCTTTGTTTCAAAGAAAATTATACCAGCTATGGGTGCAGAGGAAATACAAGAACAACAGTCATTGAATGCCTCAGCGTTGATTAAGTTGTCTGTACAAACTGAAATTAAAACTAGAGACACACTACTGGCAACCTTTGCTTTCGAACAGGACAGACATCTTGTTCTAAAGTTTTTCTTTAGGAACAGAACTGTTCAGTACCATGGGCAAAGTGTGTGGATATATCCGGATATCGTTCGCTCCACTCAGGAGCGAAGGAGAAAGTTTTTGCTTATGAGACCTGAGGTGTTAAATCGAGGAGCCAGTATGGTGTTGAGATATCCTTGTAAATGTCTTTTAAAATACCATGAGGATAAATATATTTTTTTATGAAGCAGATCAACTAAGGGGGTTCTTAGATGAGAAGGGATGAAGTGCTATTATGTTATAATTGGGGGGATATGCCTTTTGTGACAGCTTATTCCTTATTGTGGAGAACGTTTGTACTAGAGCTCCATTATTACCTGAATTTACATCTTGGTCCCAATATTACCTGTAAGTTTTGAGATCTAAGTTTAAAACTATAATTACTTCATATTTAATAATGTACCTCTGTATTGTATTGAAGGATCTCTTATACCTTTGATATATGATGTAATATATCTGAAATTGCATAAATAAATTAAAAAAATATATAGGAAATGTATATAAATAAAGCAACCCTTACCACTTTCCAGAGAAATCACACCACAATCATTAGAGAAACAATTGCCATGTACTGAATGTGAAAACATTTTCATTTGGCAACCACATTCCACAAGAAAATCTAAATTTCACCCTGCAACTTGCCCAACTACCTTGCTCTCGGACTCCAGACCTAACCCCTTGCCAGGTGGGGGGTGGGGGGGGGAGGGTGGTGGAGAGGGGCTGCTTTGCATCTCTCATGTTGCTCTGGAGTCTTCAAACCATACTTAGGCACTGATAAAAGGGCGAGGCAGCACTGTCTTGCATGTTTCTCTGATACCAATTCTGCTTTGTTCACCCTTCATGCTGCCCTAGGATACTAATGCCACACTAGGTGCCAAAATGCTGCTTGAGATGCCATTAAAGGTTCATGACACTGTTGCTGGTGCCTTCTTTTAGAGCCTTGGGGTATTCTTTACACTTTTTCTCTTTTTTTCTCCTCTGATAGTGACTTGGTGACGTTCTGCCAATGCTGGTACACCTTTGCCCCTTTACGGAGTTATCAGCTATTCACGCCACTTTTTGTGCCACTATTTAGTCTCACCAATCTTTCTAGATACCTTGGAGTTCTTTTCCCCCTCTGTTGATTTCTTCCCACAACTTTTAAGACAATTGATTAGAAAACCCCTATTCTAGAGCCCAGTATAGGCTGGAAATTACCTGTAAATGCTTCCCCCATTGACTTTAATGGCAAACAAAAATGAACCAAGCTAAAAAATGAATTTTTTTTGTTTTGAAATTAAAGGAATTAGGGTCCCCACAAAAAGAATTTTCAAATGAAACAATTTTTTTCCTGCTGCACACCCCTATACTTTTTTATTTATTTATTTATTTTTTTTTTTAAAGGGGCTGCCTCAATTGGCGGCCCCAGGGTGAGGAAAGTGGTCATGTTAAATCCCTGGACTTTTGTGTACAGTTCGTGGCAATTTTTTTTTTTTTTTTTTTTTGCAGTTGGGCCTTTTAAATCTAAATTGGGAGCATCAGGACCTTTGTTAGGGTCCCGATGCTCCCACAATAGATTATCATATTTCAGAAAGGTGTACATAAAATAATGTGGCTGAAAAATTTCTAAGTCAATCGCATTGTTTTATTTACATAGAATTACCTATGCATGAACTGCTTTGCATAGATGTGAAAGATTTGTGTGTGGAAATGGCATAAAAAGCAGCTCATTGGAATAAGGGAGGAAATCTGCCCAAATGTTTTCAAAATATTATGCAATATCACCTTGTCTGCTGCCTATCCTGACCTCTGCCTGTCTGCTAGTTCTCGTTTTCTGTTGCCTGCCCCAACCTTTGGCTTTGTCTACTGGTTTTTGCAGCCCACTGCCCACTGCCTGCCCCGACTTCTACCTGGGTTCGATGAAGGTCAATGCCGCCTCTCCGCGGGATCGCTTTGGGGGCAGCACGGTGGACACCGGTGCTGCCCTGAGCACAGCACTGTGCGATGATGGTGATCAGTGCCAATGCTTCTGGGGTTTCCCAAGGTGCTTGGCCCTGTCTTTCCCCGGCACTGAGGATGAAGATGATCCTGAGGTCCTGGAGCACAAAGACGCTGAAGAAGGCCTATCTCTGGCCCCGCGCTCATGTGAGGGCACAGGAGGGGGGTGTGGACACAGAAGAAAGCAGCTCCATCAGTTCCCTACAGTCTTTGGGAATAACGGCACCCGATGCCGAAGTGTCAAATTTTCTAGATCCGAAGAGTTTTTCTATTTTCTCAAACTGAACCAGATGACCCTTGGGGATCATTTGGTCACAAAGACAACACCCCCGGACATCATGTGACACCTCCAGGCAGAGGATGCAGACCTTATGTGAAACCATGACAGACATGGTCTGCGGGCACTGGAGGCATCGCCAAAAACCAGACAACCCATGATAAAGAACTGGCGAGCAGTCGATGACCAGTGGATACAGAGATTAGTACAGTCAGGAATCAACCACAAAGAAGGCCCTAAAGCACCGACGGGAGAATGGGGACCCAGTGCAGAAAAATACTGAGAAAAAGACCCAATAGAGCAGAGCTCCAAAAACCCGCGAGGCAGCAGCTTCGCAGAAAAGAAGAGACCGAAGGGGGACCCCGCGTGGATGCATTGATAGTGGCATGCTCGGTGTGCCTATTCAAAGTTCTAGAAACTGACAGAAGTTTTCCGTGCTGGGCTCCATCTGATGATGTCACCCATACGTGAGGACTATCATCCTGCTTGTCCCCGGAGAAGGCGATGTACTTTCGTGGATTACAAACTGGTTAAAAGGCAGGAAACAGACAGTAGGATCAAAAGGTCAATTTTCTCAGTGGAAAAGGGTAAAGTGTGGAGTGCCTCAAGGATCTGTACTTGGACCGGTGCATTTCAATATATTTATAAATGATCTGGAAAGAAATAAGATGAGTGATGTAATCACATTTGCAGATGATACAAAATTATTCAGAGTAGTAAAATCACAACCAGATTATGATAAATTGCAGGAGAGCCTTGCGAGACTGGAAGACTGGGCATCCAAATGGCAGATGAAATTTAATGTGGACAAGGGCAAGGTGTTGTATATAGAGAAAAATAACCCATGCTATAGTTACACGATGTTAGGTTCCATATTAGGAGCTACCACCCAAGAAAAAGATCTAGGCGACATAGTGGATAATACATTAAAATTGTCGGCTCAGTGTGCTATGGTAATCAAAAAAGCAAAACGATGTTAGGAATTATTAGGAAGGAAATGGTGAATAAAAAGGAATACCAAAATGCCTCTGTATTGTTCCACAGTGTGTTCTGTGTACAATTCTGGTCGCTACATCTTAAAAAAAGATATAGTTGCAATGGAGAAGGTATAGAGAAGGGCGGGAGATATGATAGAGGTCTATAAAATCATGAGAAGTCTAGAACAGGTAAATGTGAATCCGTTATTTAAGCTTTTGAATAATAGGAATAGGGGGCACTCCATGAAGTTAGCAAGTAATACATTTAAAACTAATCAGAGAAAATTCTTTTTCACTCAATGCACAATTAAGCTCTGGAATTTGTTGCCAGAGGATGTGGTTAGGGCAGTTAGTGTAGATGGATTTAAAACAGATTTGGATAAGTTGTCTTAGAAAATAGCCACGGCTATTACTGGCATTAGAAGCATGGGATCTACTTAATGTTTGGGTACTTGCCAGGTACTTGTAACATGGATTGGCCACTGTTGGAAGGATGCTGGGCTTGATGGATCCTTGGTCTGACCCTGTATGTCAACTTCTAATCTAATTAAATAATTAATTTATTTTGCAGTTTACAGCCAGGAATGCAAAAGTGAGGAAGGTGAAGAAGTATAATGTGCTCTGTGACCCTGATTATGATTTAATTTAACAGAACTGAATTCATTCATGATGTATTTTCTAAGAACATAATCAAGTGGGGTAGTGGAAGGTACTCTGTGTGCGTGTTTTCTATTTTCAGGTGCCCAGCTGTGGGCCTTGATGAACCTGAATCTGCCATCGGATATCCTCAGAATGAGGATATAGATCTGCTCATGTGAGAGGTAGAAGTGCATCCTCCAGTGTAAATGTCCTAATATCAGTTCATTGTGTTGTTGCCTAATATGAAAAGTGAGTTTCTCTCTTGAGGGAGGAAGATGTATCACAGTAGGGAGATGACATCCTTTTATTACTTCACCATGGGTGGATAATATGAAATGTATGGGGTCCGTGGTTATCTTCTGGATGAAAGAAAAAGTACACCTAATAGATTTGAATGCTCTTATGCTAATTTGCCTTTATGGGCAGCCAACATGAAATGTTTATTTTGTCTAATGTCCTTTCCAGATTTTCTCAAGGTATCTGACTACATGTGTAAGTGCTTATCTAACTCTGAAAGTGTTGGCATATGTATTAGTTACTGTTGGGTTTTTGGAGGTCTGAAGAAGGTTTCAGGTGGAGGGAAATGTGGCCCCCACATATTGGCAAAACGGAGCCATAAGTCATTTGGCACCATTTTAAAAGATGGATGTCGGCAGAACAGGAATGAGTGGGGATTGCTCCTGTCCCCTCAAGACTGCTGGACTAATGCGGTCAGCTGAAAGAGAATTGGGAGGGTAGGGGGAGAATCCTTTTTGGGGAAAGGGGCAGGGCTTCAACACGACCACCTTTTTTAAATATCTGTCAGGTAAAGGGAGTGGGAGTCAGGGCTCTCCATTTTCCCAGCAAGCTTATGAATCACTAGAGAGGTTTTCAAGGGTCACAGTAAGGGAGCATCTTAGAAGGGCCTTACAGCCCTTTTAAATCTGCCAGTCTGGATGGGCACTCACTATGCACATTGCCTTGGCCAGAATGCTCTATTATCCCAGCCACAATAGTGCATAGAAAATGCACATAGTTTTACCAAACTGCAGTGCTAATGCACCGCAATTTAGTAAATCCTGTGGGAATTTTCTCAAAGTGAAACAGCCTGGAAATGTGCTATTTTACATACTTTATTTATTTATTTATTTTTAGATTTTTATATACCGGTGTTCCTATATGAAATAAAGATCACATCGGTTTACATTGAAACAGAACATGAAAATTGCCAAAAGGCATTACATAGAACAAGGTTATGAAACTTGGAACAGTGTACATAAGTTCAAAATTTAATGATAACGTTGTAACATTGATGACCAAAAGATAAAGGAGAAAAAAAAAAAAAGACTTAAACAATTAAGTTGACAGGTCTTATTGAGCATAAAAAATTATAACGTATAAGTGAGAACGTCTCAAGTGTCCTGCAGCAAGAGATTAGATACCGAAGTAGGTAGTGGTATGGAAAATGGGGGTTTGTGAAGAAGATATGTTCTTGCTGGTTGGAGGGGAAAAAATGATGATCATGGTCCTGGAAAAGCTTGGCTAAAGAGCCAGGTTTTAAGTTTTTTTTTGAAAATAAGTAAATAAGTAAATTTAGTAAATAAGCCCTTTATACTGCCCTGACAGTTGGTACTAACAGGTACTCCAGTTGGCTACCTCAGCAGATATATTATTGCTTTTGTTTTAGAAATCTTACTGTGGGTTAAAGTTCATATTTCTTTCCACTTTACTTTGCATAAAACAGGCTTGCAACTACATGCATTAAAAAAAGACCTTGCTATGGTTTATAGATGGTACTTCACCCCTGATAAAATTCACAGAATGTACCCTATGATGTCAGATCTCTGTTACTTTCACATTTGTTGAGTCTGCCATTACATAACACCCTTTTGGAAGGCATTGTTCATTTGGATTAGTGACCTCCTTCAGGTCTCCCTAAAGCCTTCAGCTTCTATTGCCCTATTACATATTTACCCAGATGTTGTAGGCAAGGCCCAGCAGCGCTTGTGTTCCCAAATATTTATTGCAGCCCGCAACTTGATAGCTCTCCGTTGGAAATCAGCCCAAGTGCCCTCTCTTACGGAAGTTATTGGGAAGTTGCACTCTTACGCCAGCATGGCCTCTCTCACTGCTGCCAAATATGATAGAATGCACTCCTTTCAGAGAACTTGGAAACCGTTTACTGAATATATAGCTAACTTGTAATAAGTTGTTGATGCTCCTCATTTGTTTCTTGTCTATTTCATGTGCATTGTCATGTTCTTTCATGTACTAATAGATGAATCATGATAATTTAGTGTTTCGTGCCCTGCCTACTAAGCTTTTCTCTAAAGTTGCTATCTTATAGCTTATGTTGACTATATTGTGGATTGTATTTTTCATGGCTCCACCACGACGGAGGATGCTGGGGGAGGGAGGAGGGATGGGAAGAGTTTAAAGATTTATCAGGCATTAACACATGTATCTCCTTGTTGTTGTACTTTTGCACTAAATGCTTTAATAAAACTTTCAATTAAAAAAAAAAAAAAAAAGACCTTGCTCACTCACCTCCACAGTTTCTGCATGATATATTACCACGCATGGCAAAGGTCCTATCCACAGCTGGAGCATTGGTTCACTCCTTAAACGTTCTGTATATTCTATCATCTGCTGAAAGAACTCTAGAAAAAAATAAAAATTGTATATTACAACTGACAGTCAATTTCTACTATATAATGATGACATGGGGAGGGGCAATTTATTGAATTTATATTGCACTTCAATCTTGAAAAAAAGGTTTATAAGCTGGGTTTGCTGGATCAAAAATAACAAAAGCCATAAGCACCTCACCATAGCAAACACTGTCTACATAAAACATCATATTTTATTTCAAAAATTAAAAACCTCAGTCAGTGAGAATTAGCAAGACAATAAGGGGAACAAAAATGCTCCAAATTAACGGTATGCTTCCTCAGGAAAAATGACAGCCATTGCAGCCCGCAAAAAAGATTCTGGGTGTCACAAAAAAATGATTCCTTAAATTTAGCAAGGTACACACTTTATGCCATGTAAATTCAACTAGAGACTGTTGTGTTTGTGGCATAGTTGTGGACCCCTGGTTGTTGTGGCGATGACTCTTCTCACAAGGAGGGGCCTCATGGGGAACCACAGCAATAGGCTAAACTCTTGAGTAAGCAAACACAAGGAAAGGAAGCTTTATTGTACAGCAATATAGCGCTACTCGAGGAGCGGGCAGCTGTCTTCACCCCAGAGTTTCTCAGATGATGTGTTCAGTCCAGTCTCAGGTGATACGAATGCCAAGTTGATCTCACCCTAGGCTGGGAAGCGAAGAGTCCGGTAGTGGTCTGCGGAGCGGGGTAGGCAGAGAACCCAGTCCCAGAGAATGTAGATGATGAAGACAGATCCGGTAGTGGTCCGCAGAACGGAGTACGCAGAGAATCTGGTCAATGGTGAGACAGAGTAGAGAGACTGAAGAATGAGGTACTCACGAGGCTGATTACGTGCTGTCAGGTTACAGCTTCCGCAGTAGAAAGGTAGTGAGGCTGGCCGAACGCCAATGCCGAGGTCCATGAGATGCAGGTAACCCAGGAAGAGGCAGGAGCAGGCAAGGCCCTCGAGGAGCGAGTACCAAGGCGTCCTTCCAGGCAGGGACCTGGAGAGAATAGAAGAACACAAGACCCCTGGGGCAGGTGTCCCGAGTCTGTTGAGCGAGATAACCCCGAAGGGAAAATAGGAGCGGAAGGGCCCCCGAGGAGCGAGTACCCAGAGCGTCCTGGAATCAACGAACCCCGGAGGGTTGTAGGAGAAGGAGTTCTGAGTAGGCGTCTCAGAGTGGTTGAAATTAGCTGGACCGGAATCCTTGCTAACTCGTAGCAGTGTTGGAGATCGGGACACCCCCCGAGGTTCCCGCCATGATGTATTCATAAGAAAGGGCAACTCGCGCGCATGCCCTAGGAGACCTCAAGGAACATGGCAAACGCAATTGCCCATGCCGGTCTGGGGATGCCGGAGAGCTCGGCAAACTGAAACGGAGGCAGCCATCTTCCCCAGGGGAGAGGAGAGAGAGAGAAAAGAGGTAAGGCAGAAAGGGCGCAACAGAGACGTACATAGAAAAGAATACATGAGCTAAGTGATCAATATGTCTTGGAATGTTGCCCACCATGGTGACACACATAACATGGTGCATATTGCTGTGAACACAAGGAAGACCCCTTGAATCAGTAGCAGTTAATAATTTGCCCTCCTGATGAAGATAATATCATTGGTATCAATACTTTGGAGTAAAAATATAATCTTTGTGTGGGCAGGCCTAGGGACTGTTGACTATGTAAGAGTCAGTGAAGGTATTTTCTAAAGTATGTGCTTATCCCGCTTATGAAAATATTTAATTGAGGGCATACTTCAGTTCACCCATACCTCCACCAGTACACTTCACCCAAACACCCAACTACTTAATCTATACCTGCCATCCAAGAACTACAGCCAAAAGACAGGTGGAGGAATAGCCTAATGGTTAAAGCAGTGGGCTGGGAAACAGGGAAACCAGGTTTCAAATCCCACTGGCCTTCAGCAAGTCATTTCCTCCATTGCTTCAGATACAAACTTAGGCCTAGAATCATCAAAATGATATAAATATAGCAGAAATAGCACCCACGTTTACAAAAAAAAAAAAAAAGGTATGGTTAGGCAAATACATGATCTTTCGCAACATGAAGTCATTTTGCACCATTCACAAAACATTGCGTCATACAATGTGTCAGCGTGCAGTGCATGTGTTATTTTTTTTTGTTTATATATACCGACTTCCTACAGCTGCCTCTTTAAGGGTGTGTCAGGCATTGGAAGAGAGAGGAGAGGAGGTGGGTTGTTGGATAGTGGTTGGAGTAGGAGTTTAGCTAGCGATTTCTGGGTATGGTGTCTTGTCTTCAGTTATCTGTTTCTCTTTAACTTGGGATTTTGTCTTTGAGTGAAAGGGGTGCCAGTTTGTCGTTCTGACTTTTTCTGTGGTGGAGTGAGGAGGACTAGTGGTGATGGTGTGGAGGAGGGGTGGTGGTGATGTGGAGGAGGAGTAGTGGTGGTGGTGTGTAGGAATGAGAAGATCTGGAATGGATGGAGCGTGAGAGGCTTGGGGACAGAGGAGAGGATGGAAGTGAGGAGAGGATGAGGACAGGAGTGCTAGCAGGAGGAGGAGAAGTAGGAGTAGGAATAGGAATAGGGACAAGGGCAGGGACAGGAGTAGAGATAAGCAGGGGTTAAGGAATTCAAGGAGGTGGGAGGAGGACTGCAGTGTAGGGTTAGACAGAGTGGGCAGAGGTCAGGGGAGTTGATAGGGCAGGAGTGGGAGCGAGGAATGCAACACCTCTCCAGAAGCGGAAGTGGCACCCCACTCATGAGGCAGCTAAGCAGCAGGGTGCAGTCATCTGCAGTTGTCTTCAGGCGTTAAAAGTTCACTATTGAGGACAATGACATGGTCATCACTGGGGTCCTTGACAATTATGCCATGCTCTTCGGCAACTGTGCAGCTGAGACAGCGCGGGCAGCCAAGGCCAGATATGGTGAATTATCACACAGCCCATATCCGGGTGCAGCAGAGTGAAAAGAAGTGCGGAGCAGGTGGCCCACCGGTACTGGGACATCAAGGGCCAACTGAAAAACAAGGTAGCGTGCTGCAATAAATATCTGCGCCAGACTGGAGGAGGAGCCCCTTGCTCCATAATCATGATCCCAATGGAGGAGCGCCTCATCGAATGCCTGGGACCAGATGTCTTCGAGTGGATGGATGAGCAGCTGGACACCGCATGAGCCGGAAAGTTTGACTCACCTCTAAATGTCAAGGCAGCTACAGATGTCCACATATTTTGGCATAAGATCCTCACACTGATATATGCAACGTGTGCATTTTATGCCAAACAGTACATGTGTGCTTATTAGCTTTGGTATTTATGTCTTTTCTGTTTCCACAGCTCTCACCCAGGAATCCGCTGGTCCCAGCCGTCAAGCCCCAGAGACCAGCATCGCTACCCCAGGGACCAGCATTGTTACCACACTTCTATATGCCCCCTTACAATTGGATGCAGCAACACAAGTCAGCGAGGAGGAGGAGGGGCAGCAGCAGTCTGAAGAACAACACCTGCAGATGGTGGCATCCCTGGGTTCAGCAAGCCCTCTCAATGTAAGCCTCAATATATCAGACTTCATGGAAGACACAACATGCAAATGGAGGCAGTCGAGCCATCATAAGCTACCTTCAACACGCCACATTGTCAGCAGGAAGCAGCAGGCACCGAACAGGAGCAACCCACCAGCCCCATCATGCCACATTTGGAGGCCCAAACTGCAGCTCCCGCCACACCCAGCACAGCATCACACCAGCAGAGCCCACTAATGCATGAGCAGCTGGACCTCCTGGGGAAGGGGGAGTCTCTTCCAAAGGGATGGGCTCCACCTTAACCAGGGTGGAACCAGACTGCTGGCGCTAACCTTTAAAAAGGCGATAGAGCAGCTTTTAAACTAGAACAAAGGGGAAGGCAGACAGTCACTCAGCAGCACATGGTTCAGAGAGAGGTATCTTCAAAGAACACTTATGATGCATTAGAATTAGGGCATCCCAACAGTGAGGTTCCAATAATAAGAAAAGTACTCCAAGTGCCTGTAACTAAAAACTCACCTGAGCTAAAAAAAAAGTCTAACTTATCCCTATAAATTAAAAAGCAGAATGAAAATAAAAACAAAAAAACAAACTTTGAAATGTTTGTATGCTAATGCCAGAAGTCTAAGAAGTAAGATGGGAGAATAAGAATGTATAGCAGTGAATGATGACATAGACTTAATTGGCATCTCAGAGACATGGTGGAAGGAGGACAACCAATGGGACAGTGCTATACAGGGGTACAAATTATATCGCAATGATAGAGAGGAGCACCCGGGAGGCGGTGTGGCACTTTATGTCCGGGATGGCATAGAATCCAACAGGATAAACATCCTGCATGAGACTAAATGCACAATTGAATCTTTATGGTTAGAAATCCCTTGTGTGTCGGAGAAGACTATAGTGATAGGAGTATATTACCGTCCACCTGGTCAAGATGGTGAGACTAACAGTGAAATGCTAAGAGAAATTAGGGAAGCTAACCAAATTGGTAGTGCGGTAATAATGAAAGACTTCAATTACCCCAATACTGACTGGGTAAATGTATCATCGGGACACGCTAGAGAGATAAAGTTCCTGGATGGTTCAGGAACAGACAAGAGAAGGAGCAATTTTAGATCTAATTCTCAGTGGAGCACAGGATTTGATGAGAGAGGTAACAGTGGTAGGGCCGCTTGCCAATAGTGATCATAATATGATCAAATTTGAATTAATGACTGGAAGGGGGACAATAAGCAAATCCACGGCTCTTGTGCTAAACTTTCAAAAGGGAAACTGAGAAAATGAGAAAAATAGTTAGAAAAAAACTGAAAGGAGCAACTACAAAAGTAAAAAGTGTGTAAGAGGCATGGGCATTGCTAAAAAATACCATCCCAGAAGCACTGTCCAGATGTATTCCACACATTAAGAAAGGTGGAAAGAAGGCAAATTGATTACTGGCATGGTTAAAAGGGGAGGTGAAAGAAGCTATTTTAGCCAAAAGATCTTCATTCAAAAATTGGAAGAAGGATCCAATAGAAGAAAATAGGATAATACATAAACCTTGGCAAGTTAAATGTAAGACATTGATAAGACAGGCTAAGAGAGAATTTGAAAAGAAGTTGGCCGTAGAGGCAAAAACTCACAGTAAAAACTTTTTTAAATATATCCGAAGCAGAAAGCCTGTGAGGGAGTCAGTTGTTCTGTTAGATGATCGAGGGGTTCAAGGCCATCGTGGAAAGATTAAATGATTTCTTTGCTTCAGTGTTTACTGAAGAGGATGTTGAGGAGATACCCGTACTGGAGAAGGTTTTCATGGGTAATGATTCAGATGGACCGAACCAAATCACGGTGAACCTAAAAGATGTGGTAGACCTGATTGACAAACTAAGAGTAGTAAATCACCTGGACCGGATGGTATACACCCCAGAGTTCTGAAGGAACTAAAAAATGAAATTTCAGACCTATTGTAACCTATCATTAAAATCATCCATTGTACCTGAAGACTGGAGGATAGCTAATATAACCCCAATATTTAAAAAGGGCTCCAGGGGCGATCGGGAAACTACAGACCGGTTAGCCCGACTTCAGTGCCAGGAAAAATAGTGGAAAGTGTTCTAAAGATCAAAATCACAGAACATATAGAACAGTGGTTCTCAACCCTGTCCTGGGGACCCCCCCCAGCCAGTCGGGTTTTCAGGATATCCACAATGATGTGATATAGAAAGACATGATTTAATTGTTGCAACCGTCCCTTCCCGACGGCTGCACTCCTTCTACCTCTCTCCTTTTGCTCCTCCTCTTGCTGTTAATGGACGCCTGGCTGCCGTGGCGTCTGTCTGCTGTCCTCTCCGCCGTCCTCGGACTGGCTTGGGCACTGCCCCCCGCCATGCTCCGTCTGTACCTTAGGGCGTGCGTGCCGCGTGGCCCTCGCTTTTATTTCCTACTTGGTGCGAACCTCAGGGGCATCCCCCTGTGATGACGTCAAGCTGCCCGGATATTTAAAGCCTACACTGTTTGCTAGCAAGGGGAATCTTACGGATGGGATTCGCTCTCCGTACCCAGCTACTCTGCCTCCAATCTTCATTGGACTCTTAATGCTAACGGGGTACCTGCTCCTCGGGGGCCTCACTTGCTTTTCAGGTCGCTATCAGGAAACCGGTACTCGCTCCTCAAGGGCCCATTTTCCCTGTCTCGCTGCCTGCTCCTACCTTCTCTTCTGCCTGGAAGGATTCACTATCTTCAACACCAGTGAGTACTACCATCTCCACCTCAGAGCTTTCCCTGGAACCAGGTACTCACTCCTCGAGGGCCTGCCTTCATTCCAGCCCTGGTGCCATCTCCTACGTGGAACTGCTCTGTGAGTACATTACCTTCAAGCCTCTCAGCTCTCAGGGATCAGGTACTTGCTCCTCGATGGCCTGCTCTTCCTATCCCGGGGTTCTCCATACTGGGGCTTGTTCATATTTCACTGTACTCATTATTCTCAGTTCTTTCCACTATAGCACTGCTACCAGAGGAGTCGCTGTTCCAGCGCCTGAGGGATACTAGCCCAGCCGGGCTACTTCAACTACTCATCACTGCCACCTCTGGTGGCTACACACCATTGTTTAAATAAAGATCAATCTCTCTGTGTTTGTGTGTCCTCAGCTGAGCATGACCTGTGGCCCCTCACGGGACTGCCCCCTGTGGGCGTGGTCAGCTGCCACAGTGTCCAAGGGTCCACCCAAACCTCACTAATTATAACATTAATGGAACAAAGTCAGCATGGCTTTACCCAAAGCAAGTCTTGCCTCACACGTCTGCTTCACTTTTTTGAAGGGGTTAATAAAAATGTAGATATAAGTGAAACTGAATGAAGTGTATTTGGATTTTCAGAAGGCATTTGACAAGTTCCTCATGAGAGGCTTCTAAGAAAAGTAAAAATTCATGGGATAGGTGGCAATGTTCTTTCATGGATTACAAACTGGTTAAAAGTCATGAAACAAAGAGTAGGATTAAATTGACAATTTTCTCAGTGGAAGGGAGTGGGCAATGGAGTTCCTCAGGGATCTTTACTAGGACCCGTCCTTTTCAATATATTTATAAATGATCTGGAAAGGAATACGACAAGTGAGGTAATCAAATTTGCAGATGATACAACATTATTTAGAGTAGTTAAATCACAAGTGGATTGTGATAAACTGCAGAAGGACCTTGTGAGACTGGAAAATTGGGCATCCAAATGACAGATGAAATTTAATGTGGCTAAGTGGAAGGTGATGCATATAGGGAAAAATAATCCATGCTGTAGTTACACGATGTTAGGTTCCATATTAGGAACTACCGCCCAGGAAATAGATCGAGACCTCATAGTAGATAATACTTTGACATCGTCGGCTCAGTGTGCTGCGGCAGTCAAAAAAGCAAACAGAATGTTAGGAATTATTAGGAAGGGAATAGTGAATAAAACTGAGGATGTCATAATGCCTCTGTATTGCTCCATGTGAGATCGCACCTTGAATACTGTGTACAATTCTGGTCGCCGCATCTCAAGAAAGATATAGTTGCGATGGTTGAGGCACAGAGAAGAGTGACCAAACTGATAAAGGGGATGGAACAGCTCCCGTATGAGGAAAGACTAAAGAGGTTAGGGCTGTTCAGCTTAGAGAAGAGACGGCTGAGGGGGATATGACAGAGGTCTAGAACGGGTAAATGTGAATCGGTTATTTACTCTTTCAGATAATAGAAGGACTAGGGGGCACTCCATGAAGGTAGCACATTTAAAACTAATCGGAGAAAATTCTTTTTCATTCAACACAGAATTAAACTCTGGAATTTGTTGGCAGGTGATGTGATTAGTGAAGTTAGTGTAGCTGGGTTTAAAAAAGGTTTGGATAAGTTCTTGGAGGAGAAGTCCATTACCTGCTATTAATTAAGTTAGACTTACAAAATAGCCACTGCTATTACTAGCATCAGTAGCATGGTATACTTCGTTTTTGGATACTTGGCAGGTATTTGAGACCTGGATTGGCCACTGTTAGAAACAGAATGTTGAGCTTGATGGACCCTTGGTCTGACCCAGTATGGCAATTTCTTATGTTCTTATCACCTACCACGGCCTATGCCTATGAAAGGCTGAGGCTTCGGCCTTACATATGCCTAGGACATGGTAGGTCACTGCGACCTCAGCCTGGGCCCTACACAAGGCTAAGGCTTGAAGGCCTAGGCCCAAAACCAGGGCCTTGACCTAGGGCAGGGCCCGGACCCTGGTCTGATGCTGTGGCCCAGCCCAGATGCCGCATCCTCACACCGGAGACTCAGCCCAGACTCAGGCCCCGATGCCAATGTCTGGGCTTTGACCTAGGGTCAGGGTCAGGGCCAGGGCCCAGGCCTCCGATGATCATGTCCCTCTTTCTTCTTTAAATTGATGCCGTGTACTGGGGTCGAGCCAGAGTTAATTAAATCCAAGCACATTCACCCCATTAGACTGAGTCACTTTGATTTACAGTAGTTTAATTAGCTGCTGTATATTAAAAAGGCCCCTTCCGCTGGGGAGGTTGCATTGGACTTAACTCTGGCATGACCCCATCAAATGACAACAGTTTAAGAAAAAAGAAGAAAGTGGATGTGATCATCGGAATTCGGAGGCCTGGACCTGACTCTAGATTGAGGCCCAGGTCCATGCCCTGGCCGAAGCTCAGGCGAAGGGAGCATGCCAGGAGGCGGCCTCAGATTTGGTAAGGGGTGGGGTTGTCAGGAAATTTCCCAGGCCTGGGCCTTTGCTCAGGACTCGGCCTAGGCACCCGCATTGGGTTAGGGCCTATGCCAAAACTCCCTTGTCACGCTCGGGCATAGGCCATGACCCCTTTGTTGGGTCACAGACTACGCCGGGCCGAGACACCAGAATTGTGTTCAGGTGTAGGCTGGGACCTGTGCTTTGTGTCTTGGCCTACTTCCTAGGTGAGGCTCCAACTTTGGGCCTAGGCACAGCTGCACCACTGAATATCCTGGCTACGTTAGCCATTAGGTTTTCTAGCTAACTTTCTTAACAGGATATTCTTTACCTCACAGCTTTTATGTGATAGTAGCATATATGAGCGAAGTACCATATATAACAGTATTTTCCAACACTGTCCTGGAGGCATGTTTAAGCCATCTGGTGTTCATGACGTGTAATAAATATGCATGAGCTATATTGCAAACATCAGAAACTCAGCATATGCAACTCTCTCTCATTTATATTTATTAAGGTTAGGAAATTAATTTGACTATGCAGAACTGAGAAGTGTAATCCTCTCTTCCTCATGGCTCAGGCCCCTTGCTGCAAACACATACAATTAAGCCTGGCACATGGGGCAGATCTTCAGAACTGAGAACAGAAGCTAGAGGGCATCTAAACCCTAAGGGGTAGATTTTCAAAGGGTTACGCACGTAACATACGTGCATAACCCCCGAAAATCTACCCCTGCGTGAGCCGAGCCTATTTTGCATAGGCTCGGAGGAGCACGCAAGCCCCGGGATGCGCGTATGTCCCGGGGCATTCTGGGGGCGGGGTCATGGACATGGCGCCGATCTGGGGTCGGGCCCGAGTCCTCCAGCACAGCGGCCGTGCCGGAGGTTCGCGCGCCAGCAGGCGTAAGATATAAAATAAGGTGGGGAGGGGGGGAGGAACCGAAAGAAAAGTTCCCTCCAAGGCCATCAGGGCTCTCCTCGGGCTCGGTGCGCGCAAGGTGCACGCGCATGTTATAAAATCGGGTGTACATTTGTGTGTGCCGGGTAACGCGCACAAATGTACCCCGCACGCGTAAAATTTTAAATCAGCCCCTAAGAGAGAAGCAAAGAGCCTTTCGTGGGATGAAAAACCAGAACAAAAAAAAAAAGCACCTCAGATGTCTGCCTAAAAGGTAAAGGACTGGTTCTAGAAAGTGCCCTGGCAGATCCAGCCCAATGATGATAGGTAAGCAAATCTTCAATCCATGATCCAGAAGGACATCAGCATCTGACCAAACCCCCTCTAAAAGTAACTTGTAGTACTTGGGTAGCAATGGCACAATGAGAGCTGATCATGCTGAAGCCTCAGAATGCCTGCAGTTGTCTTAGGACAGATGAATCACACCAGTGACAGCAATGATCATTAGCACACCTCTGCAAAGCAAGTTCAGGCAACCAACGTCAATGTCTGCCCCATCCACTTCATCCATGCCAAGCAGGAGTGGCCACTTCAGAGGGCCGCAGACCAGAGATGGAGAACTGGAGTGAGGCATCCATTCCTAGGTGGGAAGAGACTAAGTCATGAACATCCCTCCTAGGTTCCACTCAATGCCTTCTCTGAGGGGCATACAGCTCAACTGTTACAGATTTGTTTCTACTGAAATACTGGTCTTGCACACTGTTCATGCCATATAAGACCATGCAAGACATAAACACAGAGTACAATGTTTGGCAGGATCATGGCATTTGTGAGATGGACCATTATTTATAATAATTAGATTATAACAATTTTCCCTGTACACTGCAGAGTGTACAGCAGTGTTTGAAAAACACTTGTCATCGAATAACCTTTGATTTAAAATTACTTGTTTTTGTCTACATAAATATGGAATTTTATTGGAAGTGCTGAAGTATGTATTTGTGTTTCTCTCTAATTTGTTCTCTCAAACGCCTCCATATCTTCCACAACATTATCCGCTCTAAACAGCCTTATTTTCTCCATCAGTAACCCCCAATACATCCTAACTGAGCCCTTTCAATAGCATGTGAGCTAAATGTTAACAACTAGTCCAAGGGAGGTGTTAAATTTTAAGCCTTAACAACTGTGTGAGCACTAAATAGCTCATGGAGGAGAGCAACCCGCTTTATAGAACAATAACCCACTAAAGCCTAATTTGCAAGACATTACTGTATTTACATGTATGTTCACACTAATTATAGCATATACATGCTATTGTCTTTTCAGATTGGTACAGAAAGCTATTTTAGGGTATGCTGAGCAGTCCTGTAAGTCGCCCTGGGTAATTTTAATAAGGTGACATAGAAATATGAGATTTTTACGTGTCTAAAAATGATCATATATGCATGCAAGTAGCCTCTACTAATGCATTCTGTATTTTATAAAAGTCCAAAATACACACGTGCACATGTAAAAAAGGGATGGTCTGGGGCATTCCTGGGAGGGGCCAACAGTTACGCGCATCAGTTGCTATTTTAAAAAACACACAGAGTTTCCAACTTGCAAATTTCTACACCTGCTAATTACCTGGCATAAGTGATATTAAACGTTTATTGTGTAGTACTGATTAGGTGGGAGATCTGGGTGAACTGAAGGGAGTTCAGGCTGAAGAACCAGGAAGATCTCGATGACCTAGAGAAGGACCGGGTAAACTGATACACTAACTTGTGTGCATAAATCAGGATTTATGCAGGAGTCCTATTTTACTTTAATGTGTAAAACACTCACATATATGTTTTAAATAGGTGGGGAAAATACATGTGTTCAATGCATTGATATATGTGGTTTCCTGCATAAGTCTACATATGTGCAAGTTATGGAGTAAAGAGATGCATATTTCGTATAATATGCAATATCAAAAGCAAGTGTTATACAAATATTATATTAAATCTACCCATGGCCACATTCATGCGTATATGCAGTTGTTTGAAAGTTATCCTCCCTGGTTCTATGGGGAAAATAATAAAGCCTACAGCACAAGGTACAGAGATGTGAAATCCTATGAAGAATTGTCACTGTCCAGCTCAATTTCCTGGATATGCTTGGAGCTTTGTCTTTGTTTTTTTTACTACACTGAACTGGCAGTTGGGTAAATGTCTATTATAGTTAGGAATCTGCACAGAACAGCAGTTACTACCCTTTATAGAAGGCATGGCTATTACTAGCATTAACCGATTAGTCTTCATGCATTTGATGCAACCGCAACATTGTTCTCTGATTAGGGGTGGGGGGGGGGGGGGAGTGTGGGAGGGGAATTGGATTCAGATGACAGCCAACAGTGTGCCCTCACTTTTACAGTCCTTCAGATACTTAAAAAAGTTTTAATGATGCATGAACTTCGACCCTTTTCCATTGGAAATGAAACAATAGAACTAGGAGTCTCAAAATGAAACTCCAGGGGGGACAACTCAGAACTAACATCAGGAAATATTTCTTCACAGAGAGAGTAGTGGATGTCTGAAATGCCCTTCCGGAGGAGGTGGTGAAGACAAAAACAGTCAAAGAATTGAAAGAAGCATGGGATAAACACTGTGGATCTCTAGAGCAGCGGTTCTCAACCGGTGTGTCGCGCACCCGCTGCTCTTCCCCTCCCTTTCACCTCAGCGAGACGAACACTGCTGCCGCTCCTGCCCGGGCTATCAGCACCTACAAGCCCCGAGGGGAACGGCAGCAGTGTTTTGTGGAAGCCGGCAACAGGAACGTGACCTTTTCTTCTTCCCGCCCCGGAAGAGGAAGTGATGTCTACTGGGTACGCGGGAAGAAGAAAAGGCCATGCCTGCATGCTGCTTCTGCAGAAGGAGCACGGCGCTGCTGCCCCCTCCCCGGCTCCGACCTCCCCTTCCTCTGGCCAGCGCGACACCTGCAAGAAAATATAAAATTATAATAATCAAACTGCAAAAAAAAAAAAAAAGGCTGGGGTGGGGAGAAAATAATAAAATTACAATCTCAGCTGATTGCTCTGTGCCGCAATCGATCGCAGCACAAGCAAACAGCTGAGTGCTGCCTTCTTAGCGCTGTGGGGCTGGGGAGGTTGCTCCTGCTGCAGTTTCCAGCCTGTCAGGACTCTGCTTTTAATAGCAGCATACCGGCTACCTTGTGCTGTAGCTGCTATGTGTGCTGTGGGAGGGGGTGAGTGAGACAGAGAGTGAGTCAGCATATGTGTAAGTGTATGAGAGAATGTGTGTGTAAGTAAGAGAAATGTGTGAGAGCAAGAGACTGCTCAGAAAAGTCAGTGGTGTGTGTGAGAGAAAGATTGGTCAGGCAGGTGACTGGTGTGTGTGTGAGAAATTGGTCAGGCAGGTGACTGGTGTGTGTGATAGACTTGTCATGGGCCCTAAGGAAGAAGAATGTGAGGACAGAGCTTCAGCAGCCCTTCCTGCTTCTGGTATGTGCTATTGGCCTACAATGGAAAGGAGTACGAGAGTTACTGGAGAGGGTAAGTAAAGGTGGCTTTTTAAAGTTTATCTTTCTTGATTGACTGCCATTGTAATTATTAGGTATTATGTGATGTGTCTGCTGTTAGAAATAGTTTATTGGTGTTTGGAGAATTTTTAATAATTCTGAACATTTTTAATGATTGGATGTTCCATTTATCAGTTGTTTTGAAACATTTATTATATTCTAGTTTTAGATTATTTTATATTTCTCGGGGAATTGATAAATAGAAATGTGGAGACAAAAACTGAACTGGAAACAGCAAGAAGCCAAACTCTGAATGCAGTAAAACAATGCAAAAACAAAAACATTAGCTTTATGGTCACTTTATTCTGTATTTGGTGAGGGTCTGTCTGTGTTCTGCGTGTGTGACCCAGCTAAGGGTGTTCTGCGAGCTTATAGTTTCTTGGTAGGGATCTATAGCAGCTTGGCTTGTTCTGTTTTCCTAATAGGAGGGGTATTGGTGTTTAGGGCCTGGTGTAATTTTTGCAGTGCTGCCTTTTCATAGGTAGGGTTGTTACTGTTTGAGTTCCATAATGCAGGTGTAACTTTGTGCACATTAGTTTGTATACATTATTGCAGATCCTAGAAATCCGATAGGTGCTATATTTTTGTTTTGCACAGAATGCAGAGTGGCGTTTTTGGGTTTCCATTCCAGTTTCTGTTTCCATATTTGTAATCTGTGGTCTTTCTGTACCTTGGTGAAGGTTGATTCAATGTGTGTGACCAAGGTGAAGTATTTCACTAGCATGTAGGCATTTGTATCAATATTATTTGTTGGGTTTTCTCAATAGAACATGCATTGGTGGTAAATTACTATTTTTTCATAAGGAGGTCTATTGCACCTGGTAGGAGAGAGTGTTTATATTGCTGTTATTGAGTTGTCACCAGAAATATCTTTTTTTGTATGGTAAATTGAACGGGGAATGTCCTAGTTTGGATCTGCATCCATTGTTGGGGTTTGAGGGGGTTCCTGTGGAATGCAGAGAGTTTGTTTACATTTAGCCTGGTGATGGTCACATGCTCAGTGTGCCATGCATGTGAGAACCATCTGTCAGGTGTGTCCCAACCGAAAAAAGATTGAGAACCACTGCTCTAGAAAACGGAAATGAGAAAAGCGTGGTGATGTAGCGGTCACTACCCTTAGCAGAAGGCATGGAGATTACTACCCTTAATCCATATGCCTTGATGCTATTTTAATGCAATTGCAACATTGCTCCCCATTTCGATGGCTAGAGAAAAGGGGAATTGGATTCAGACAACGACCAAGAGGGCCCCAACCTCTACGGTCTAGGATACTGATACGCAGACATAAGGGAAAAAGCACAGGACTGCTTCTAGGCCAAGTCCATAAGCAAAGCACATCAAGCAGCACTATCTGAATGTTTAAGAGAGCTGTTCACCCAGTAAAAAAAGTGTTGCTAGCTGTAATTTTTATGGGTTATCATAAGGCTTGGGGATACCTGCACAGAGTATCAGGGGGAAAGCACAGGACTGCTTCTACTGCCAAGTCCAAAAGCAAAGTATATTCACACAGCATTGTTTGAATTAACAAGAAGGCCGCTAACCCAGTAAACATCTTGCTAGCAGTAATTTTTGGAATAAGTTTCACATTTGCTTGGTTTTGTTTGTAAATATTACTATTCTTACCATAAGGGTAGTAAGGATTAACCTGCACAGAGCAGCAGTTACTACCCTTATCATAAGGCTTGGGGGTGATGGTGCAAGGAGTGATAGTTATTACCATGAAAAACTTGCTGGACAGTTTCTATGTTATGCTGCCATCATTAGTATGTTATGTGAGGAACTGTATAGAAAGGTGTGCATACTACTCTTATACAACCATTTATGGAAACAAGCAGGTTTATAATCCTTAAATTTGATGTATCACACACACAAACATTTTATGGAAAGAAGCATATTAATTTTATAAATAAACAATAAACAAAAGCAAGGGAGTTCAACAAAGAAATAAGATTTAAAAACAAGGTAGGAAGGACGTAGGAAAAGCTATGACATCCCACAGTCAGAATCAACTGACGTGTGTGCCCTGGGAACACTTTTCCATGAAACCAGGTTACATGCATTGTGCTCTGGACTATTTTAGGATCATGTCGTACTGTGAATGGACTTCTATCACCTAAATAATTCCTCCAACACGCCCCCTGCCTTCAAACACAGAAGGTCAAAATACAGCCCTGGAACAAGCCTCGGAGATCATATATCACCTGTTTTATCCTCCCTTCACTGTCTTTCATTGTGTGGTATGATCAATATAAAGTGTTGCCCTTATTTATAACATTCTTAGCAATGACACCTCCACATAGCTGAGTACCTCCCTCCATCTATACCAGCCTGCTGGTTGCAGAGTACAAATGCCTAAGAACTAAGTATGGGAGAAGAAAAGAGGGAAGCTTGCTGGGCAGACTGGATGGGCCATTTGGTCTTCTTCTGCCGTCATTTCTATGTTTCTATGTAACTTATTAGAAATTCCAACTCCAAAACTGGCCAGATTATGCAATACCAGAAACAGAGCCATCTCCGTTGCCGGTCCTTGATTATGGTACTCTATCCCAGAGCAGCTGCGAAATGCCTCCTGTTTAAAGTCCTTCAAAAAGGCATTGAAAGCTTACCTTCTTCCGTTGGCCTTTATTTCAAACTCTGTGATCTCAGTTTAGTGAGCACAATTGTTTCAAAGCATTTGCAAAATGCCTCCTGTTTAAAATGTTCAAGAAGCTTTTGAAAACGGATCTTCCACTAGCTCTATCTCTGTGTATCTGCTTTTTTCTTCTATTGCTTTTTAATGCGTATTATCGTTGTCCTCTTCTGTAATTTGTACTGTATGTTATACTATGTCAACCATCTTGTACTACAATGTAAAGTGTGGGCTACACATTTTTTAAAATAAATAAATACCAGAAACATACAGTGGCAAGATAACTCCAATTTAACTTTTGGTACTATATTTTCAGTTATTGTTAAGATTGCAGAGTTGTTTCTGTCCGTTAATCATGGCATCTTAGTAACCAGGCAAAAGACAATGAAAAAAACCTGCAAAGAAATCCTCTCTGGAGGCTTATTAAGCAAAACTTCTATTTGTGTGTCAAGTGCAAGAAAGAGGCAGAGAATTCCCAACAGATTTGACTGCAGAAACTGTAATAAAGAAAATAGTTGCCCTTCTGCATGCGCAACTCTTACTCTGATACACACAAATCTCTAATAAATGGAACAAAAAGAATGTTTTGTTTTGTATGAAGGAAGTTGTTCCCATCATGCTATATCTATATGATGTTTCTTGTATGATTAACCAAGAAAGAAATGAATATTGGCTATGCACTGTACTTTGCTGTAAACACAGAGGAGACCGTTCACCCATTTTGCTGCTGGAAAACAGAGATAAGCAATTAACTGTTCAAGTCAACCAATGAATAAAAATGTTTGCTATTCACCTCTTGAATAATATTAACATTCAGGCTAGTAAGCAAATAATGAAGGATTTTGTATCCATTCTGCACCAACAGAACGCATGAGCCTCATCATTTTTTTGATAAGCAAAGTTACTCATGTAACATCGATCCACTAAAGAAAAAAGATGAGCACATTTTTTGGCATGTGCATACTGTGATGACAGCATAATCTGAGGGCAAGAAGTAAAAAATGTGTGCTCACACAGTCTCATTTAAATATGCTCTGAAATACATATTTTCCTAAGTTCCATGGGAATAAAATGAGGCACTGGCAAATACACTGATGTGTGGCATGGGCCTAAATACTAGCAGATAAAGTCAGCATATGAAGAAAACTAAACAAATACTCTTCTTCCCAGTGCCTACTCTGCATCCTTGGCATTCATGCTAGAAAGCAAAGGGTGATGCCTCTATCCATCTCACTCCTACAAGCATCCTTACACCTTCTACAACATAGTCAGCATGCACTAGTCCTGGGAGAATACTGTATGCAAAAAATAAATTTTATAATTCTGCACACAGTATTACAGTTCTACATTCTTTATTAGTCACTAAGCAATAACTGAGCAATAATTTTATAGAAATGCAATACAAAAAAAATATCAAAGATGCAGAATTTAATTTTTTTTGGATAGAATTTCCCTAGCAGTACTATACTAGCACATTTACTTATGTTCCACCGCACATTTACTTATGTTCCACCTAACATTCGGGACGCACATTTTGGACGCGCGTTTTGGACACACTAGCTTTACCCCTTATTCAGTAAGCGGTAATAGCGCGTCCAAAATGTGCATCCAAACCCCCCCCCCAAACCTAATAGTGCCCGCAACATGCAAATGCATGTTGATGCCCCTATTAGGTATTCCCGCCTGATACAGTAAGTAAAATGTGCAGCCAAGCCACACATTTTACTTTAAGAAATTAACGCCTACCCAAAAGGTAGGCGTTAATTTCTTAAAGTAAAATGTGCAGCCAAGCCACACATTTTACTTTAAGAAATTAGGTAGGCGTTAATTTCTGCCGGTACCGGAGAAGTGCACAGAAAAGCAGTAAAAACTGCTTTTCTGTAGACCCTCTGACTTATATCATGGCAATATTAAGTCGGAGGTCTTAAAAGTAAAAAAAAAAGTAAAAAAAAAAAATTTTTAAATGGGCCCGCGGCTCGAAAACCGGACGCTCAATTTTGCCGGCGTCCGGTTTCCGAACCCGTGGCTGCCAGCGGGCTCGAGAACCGACGCCGGCAAAATTGAGCGTCGGCTGTCAAACCCGCTGACAGCCGCCGCTCCTGTCAAAAAGGAGGCGCTAGGGACACGCTAGTGTCCCTAGTGCCTCTTTTTACCGCCGGCCCTAATTTTAATAAATTAAAATACTGAATCGCGTGCACAGGAGAGTGGCCTCTGCGGTGCCCGCTCTCCCGTGATTTTACTGTATCGGCCTGATTATGCAGCCCAGCTCCTCCAGGTGAGCCACAGCTCCCTCCACAGCTTGATCCCCCAGCTCTTTCTCTCCCTGCTCCCTCCAGGTTTGACTCCTGCCACTTTCTACTCCAACCCAGCAAATGGCAGAAAATGCAGCCATCATCTACTACCCTGCGCAGGCTGAGGTCTCATCTTTCTTCTTCTGATATGCTGTATCAGAAGCTTCCTCTTCTGACATCATTACCATAAAAGGTTGGCCCATCACAGAGGACGTCAGTAGTCTTTTGCCAAAGCATGGCTTGTTGCTTGTACCTTTATATCTTCTTTTCTGAACCCCCTTTTTTTTTAAATTTTAAGGAGACTTATCAGCTCGTCACCCGGCCTGTTCGTCCTCCCAGGTGATAATTCCCCAGGTATTATAGGACACTGGTTTCCTACTTCCTGAAGTAAGGGAATCCAGAAAAACAAAACATAATGAAAATGGTAACAAAAAAGCAGAGAACAGCCTGTCTTTGGATTCCACTGTCCTCCCTTGCTTCTTATAGTCTCAATTACTTATCTGGGTACGTATTACCCTCTTTATGTATTTGTTTGTTTATATATTTACATTATAGATATATATATATATATATATATATATATACATACATATATATATATATACATACATATACACACATATATACACACACACACACACATACACACATACATATATATATACATACATACATACATACATATATATATATATATATATATATATATTTGTTTTTTTGTCCCACGAGAGATCTAGACTGCTCTGCCAGGATTCAAGGAAAGCCAATTAGCAGGTAAGATCTAATTGTACCTTCCTCATCGTCCTGCCAGACCAGAAACCTGTGGGCTGTACCTAAACTGCACTCGCCCCAGGCAGGATACCAAGCACTGCTTCTAGAATCCCCTGTAGTAAAACTTGTCTCTTCTCTTTCTTGGAGGTGTAATTTATAATGCTTTGTAAAAGTGCGGATGGTTGTCCAAGTGGCCGCCCTGCAGATAACCCCAGGAGTAACCGCTCTGAATTCTGCCCAAGGCGTTGCCTGTGTTCTCTTACAATGCGCTCTCAGCCCCTCTGGTACCAGTTTGTTTTCCAATATGTAAGCTGCCACTATTGTCTCCCTAATCCATCTGGTGACTGAGGCCTTGGACACTGCCTGTCCTTTTCTGGGCCCTGCGAACAGGATAAATAGCCTGTCTGACTTCCTTAAGTTATTGGTCACTTCCAGGTATTTCAACAGGCACCTGTTTTCCTATGCACTCCGCCTTCCAAATCCAGGAAGAGAGATGGGCTGATTGATATGTAGGGTAGGAAGGTGGGTACTGGTCTGATTGTCACTTTTTTTTTTCAGAAGGATAGATATGCATCCCTGCAAAATAGTGCCCGCAACTCCGAGATCCTTCTGGCCGAACAAGGAATACCAACATCACCATCTTCAGTGTTGGATCTCTCAGGGAAACTTCCCTAATGGGTTAAAATGGTGCTTTGGCTAGCGTCCTCAGTACCAAGCTCAGATCCCATGGTGGCACTACAACCTTTCAGGGTGGTCTCACATGCTTTGCTCTCCTGAAAAAGCACACCATGTCTGTGTTAGCGGCCATCGAGATGCCTTTGCATGGCCCTCTGAAGCATGTGATCACCGTTACTTGTACCCTCAGTGGGTTGACCACTAGTCCTTTGTCTAGCCCTTCCTGTAAAATCTGCAGGATTAAGGGGATCTCTGCTTTCAATGGAGCCAACTTTCTACTTTTGCAACAGGCTTTGAAAAATCACCAAATGCAACTATATGTGGAGGAGGTGGTCCTCTTCTTAGCCTTTAACAAAGTAGTGATTACTTGGGCTGAATACCCTTTTTTGTTAAACCTTCTTCTTTCAATAGCCAGGCCATAAGAAGGAGTCTTTTCGAATTTGCCATCACTATTGGCCCCTGCTTCATATAAAGGATCCCAAAGGGAGAAGCACAAAGAAGAATATCTGGTAGAACTGAGGGAGACAAAGAAAGTAAACAAGATGGCAAAATTTCAAGCAGAAGAAAGGATTGCCAAAGAGGTAAAGAGAGGTGACAAAACATTTTTCAGATACATCAGAGAAAAGTCCAAAGTGGTATAGTGAAATTGAAAGGTGAAAAGGATCAATGTGTGGAGAGAGACGAAGAAATGGCAGAAATATTAAAAGAATACTTCAGTTCGGTGTTCACTAAAAAGGACCCTGGAGAAGGACCGTCGCTAGTTAACAAGAAACTGGAGCGGAGTGGAGTAGATGTAACTCCATTTACAGTAGAGAATGTATGGGAAGAGCTGGGGAAACTGAAAGTGGACAAAGCCATGGGGCCTGATGAGGTTCATCAGGCCCCATGGCTTTCTCAGGGAGCTCAGAGATGTGCTGGCGAGTCTGCTGTGTGACCTGTTCAATAGATCCCTAGAAACGGGAGTGGTGCCGAGTGATTGGAGAAGAGCAGTGGTGGTCCCGCTTCACAAGAGTGGGATCAGAGAGGAGGCTGGTAACTACAGACTGGTTAGCCTCACCTCAGTGGTGGGAAAAGTAATGGAGTCACTGTTGAAAGAAATAATAGTGAACTATCTACAGTCGGAAGAATTGCTGGACCAGAGGCAGCATGGATTCACCAGGGGAAGATCCCTTCTGATTGACTTTTTTGACTGGGTGACTAGTGAATTGGATAGAGGAAGAGCGCTCGATGTCATCTACTTGGATTTCAGCATAGCTTTTGATACAGTCCCGCACAGGAGGCTGGTGAATAAAATGAGAAGCTTAGGAGTGAGTGCAGAGGTGGTGGTCTGGATTGCAAACTGGTTGACAGACAGAAGACAATGTGTGATGGTAAATGGAACTTACTCTGAAGAGAGAGTGGTGTTAAGCGGAGTGCCGCAAGGATCTGTGTTGGGACCGGTCCTGTTCAATAGATCCCTAGAAACGGGATCTATTGGGACCGGTCCTGTTCAATATCTTTGTGAGCGACATTGCAAATGGGATAGCAGGTAAGGTTTGTCTTTTTGTGAATGACACTAAGATCTGCAACAGAGTGGACACGCCAGAAGGAGTGGAGAGAATGAGACGGGATTTAAGGAAGCTGGAAGAGTGGTCGAAGATATGGCAGCTGAGATTCAATGCCAAGAAGTGCAGAGTCATGCATATGGGGTGTGGAAATAAGAAAGAACTGTATTCAATGGGGGGGTGAAGAACTGATGTGCACGGAGCAGGAGAGAGAACTTGGGGTGATAGTGTCTAACAATCTGAAGTTAGCGAAACAATGTGACAAGGCGATAGCTAAAGCCAGAAGAATGTGGGCTGCATAGAGAGAGGAATATCGAGTAAGAAAAGGGAAGTGATGATCCCCTTGTTCAGGTCCTTGGTGAGGCCTCACCTGGAGAACTGTGCTCAGTTCTGGAGTCCATATCTCCGAAGGGACAGAGACAGGATGGAGGCGGTCCAGAGAAGGGCGACCAAAAAGGTGGATGGTCTTCATTGAATGACTTATGAGGAGAGATTGAAGAATCTAAATATGTACACCCTGGAGGAAAGGAGGGGAGAGGTGATATGATACAGACTTTCAGATACTTGAAAGGTTTTAATGATCCAAAGACAACGACAAACCTTTTCCATTGGAAAAAAATCAGCAGAACCAGGGGTCACGATTTGAAGCTCCAGGGAGGAAGACTCAGAACCAATGTCAGGAAGTATTTCTTCACGGAGAGGGTAGTGGATGCCTGGAATGCCCTTCCAGAGGAAGTGGTGAAGACCAAAACTGTGAAGGATTTCAAAGGGGCATGGGATAAACACTGTGGATCCATAAAGTCTAGAGGATGTGAATGAAGAGAAGAGGCATGGGGGTGGCTTGCCAGAATAACAGCTACTTCCTGGAGATTAATACTCTTATTCAAAAAACATACACATGGTTAATGTGACTCCAACATTGCTCTATGCTTCAACGGCAAGAGGAAATGTGGAAAAAAGGATTTGCATTCACAAAAAAGCGGAGGAGTAGCTTGCTTGTTATGGCGGTTACTACCCCAAATCAATTAAGCCTGATACTTCACTTAGAATACATATCCAGCGCAGCTCACTGCTTCGACGACAGGGAGGGGGGATGAAGAAAAGAAGATTTATATACAGACAACCACCAACAAGGACTGAATTGCACAGGCTAGGTAAACAAATAAGCGTGGGAGTAGCTTGCTTATTGCGGCAGTTACTACCCCTAACCAATTAAGCTAGATACTTCACTCAGATGCAGCTTCAGCACTGCTCTCTACATCAATGGCGGGAGTGGAAGGTAAATAGCCCTTATTAGTAACTTGTTGGTTCTACGAGTAACAGATAAGTATGAGAAAAAAATAAATGTGAAAGTTTGCTGGGCAGACTGGATGGGCTGTTTGGTATTCTTCTGCTGTCATTTCTATATGTTTCTATGATTAGTTTTGCCTTCCTCAGTCTTATCAGATCTGTGTACCGGGAATGCCTTAGCGAGTCTGGTGCTAGTACCACCCATCCTGGGTGTTGAAAGATCTTCCTGACCATCTTGCCTATCATCGGCCAGGGAGAAAATATGTATACCATCTGATCTGCCAGCCAGGGATGGGACAGTGAGTCCACTCCCCTGGACCCCTGTTCTTTCCTTTAGCTGAAGAACTGACTGGCTTTGGTATTCCTCTTTGTTGCCATTAAATCCCAATGTGGAGTGCCCCATGCCCTCCTTATAAGCGCAAACATCTCTTCTGACAGCTCCTCTTTTCCCAGCTTCCGTCAGCTAAGGAAATCCGCCTGTATGTTGCCCACTCCTGTTATGTGCACTGCAGAGAGATCCAAGAAATGCATCTCCACCATCTTCATAATGAGGTCTGCCTCTTTTGTTAGCCTGGCTTGTTCACATAATCCACTTCTGTGGCGTTTTCCCAAGCGGAACTGAACTTTAACTGAGATTGAAAGTGGCCTAGGGCTAGGACTACCCTGATTGCTCTTAACTATAATACATTTGTGAAGCTTGAAGTCGCTTTGCGCGGCCAGGTACCCGGATAATTATAGAAGGACTAGGGGGCACTCCTTGAAGTTAGCATGTGGCACATTTAAAACTAATCGGAGAAAGTTCTTTTTCACTCAACACACAATTAAACTCTGGAATTTATTGCCAGGGGATGTGGTTAGTGCAGTTAGTGTAGCTGGGTTTAAAAAAGGATTGGATAAGTTCTTGGAGGAGAAGTCCATTACCTGCTATTAACTGACTTAGAAAATAGCCACTGCTATTACTAGCAACAGTAATATGGGATAGACTTAGTTTTTGGGAACTTGCCAGGTTCGTATGGCCTGGATTGGAGACAGGATGCTGGGCTTGATGGACCCTTGGTCTGACCCAGTATGGCATGTGTTGTGTCCGTCAGTTCCCGACGCCCTCTCCGCCCTCCTTACCTCTTTGGCGCCTCCCTCTTTGTCCACGGGAAGATTGGATGCCGCCACGTTCTTCTGCCGAAGTCATCCAGCGTTCCCGGACCGGCTAGACGCTGCAACCCACCATGTTTCCTGGAGGCCTAGAGGCGCACATGCAGTGCGGCCCCGACTAAAGTACCGGCGATGGAGCGAACCTCGGGGGCGTCCCCCTAAGATGACGTCATTCGTGACGGATATATAAGGTCTTAGAATTTGCTAACAGATTGAATTAGCAAGGGTTCGGTTTACACTACCTAAGCTACTCTGCCTCCTTTGGGGGCCTTGCTCTCTTCTTTGTTTTTCAGGTGACAGTCTGGAACCGGTACTCGCTCCTCGAGGGCCCTCATTCCCAGACTCACTCGGTACTCTCTTCTGCCTGGAAGTCATCACTGCCAACTACATCAGTGAGTTACCATCACTCTCTGAGCTTTCCCTGGAACCAGGTACTTGCTCCTCGAGGGCCTATACTTTCCAGCTCCTGGGCTTCTGAGACATTGTATGAGTGTTACCATTGTGTTCAGTACATGAACTCACTATATTTCAGTTTCTCTACAGCTCAGCCTCCAGGGATCGCTGTTCCAGTATCTGAGGGACTAAAGCCCACCTGGGCATTCCAACTCACTACTGCCACCTCTGGTGGTTCGGAATACTATCTAATAAAAGAACTAGTGTGGGTTCGTACTCTGTCTGACCGGTGGTCCCTCTCGGCATCTTCCCCCAGGGGGCATGGTCATCTGCCACTGGTCCAAGGATCCACCCACAACTCTCCTAAATACCAACATATTGCTAAATTCCTAGCAGTCTGCTAACTCCGAAAACAACAGCATGTTCTTATGTTCTTGGTCCTGATACTAAGCTCCCCCCCCCCCCCACCACCACAGACAACTGGCATCTGTGGTCACTATTGCCCACTGTGGAGATTTCAGAGGGTCTCCTCTGGAAAAATTACTTGAGTCTAGCCATCATCGCAGACTCTGCCTGCTTCGGGGCATTAACTGAAGTTTCTTATCATACTGTCGACTTTGTGACAACCAGTTGTGTAAAAGGTATGCCTGAAGAGGACCATGAAGCCCAGAACCTGTAAGTACTTCCATACATATGGGAGTGGGATTTGTAATAGGGTTCATACTTGTTCCTGCAGCTTCCCTATCCTTCTGTCTGTTAGATACACTCTCCCTAGTTTGAGTCGAAAAGCACCCCCAAGTATATCACAGCCTGAGCTGGTCGGAACTAATTCTTTGCCTTGTTCACAATTCTGCCTAATTTCTCCAGGACCTAAAAATACCAAGCCCCATCTATGTTCTCAGAATGTTGGAGTAAAGTCCACTGAAAAGTGGACAGAAAGTGAACTATCTAGTGGCAGAATTTAAAGATAAGAAAACAGTGACTGGTACAGGTGAATTCATTTTTATGCCATAAATGAACTCTATATGATTTTTTAGAGTAAAAGTGTAACCATCTGTATGTAAATTAACAGGCTACACTGAAGATAAATATTTTATTAGCCTCTCAAGTCCAACCATGCAGTTCACAAAGAGTTCAATAATGCAATGGACTTTACTCTTCACAGATACCAGTCCTTTAAAGAAAGCTATAGGAAAGTGCATTATGAAGAAAATGAGCATCGAGTGAATCCCCCCAAATACCCTCCTTCCAATTTCCCAGGATCTGGTTATATGGTTCCCAGATTAGTATAACCTGTAAGCCAAGTCAGCATTGTGAAAGTGAGCCAAATGATGTGACACAGGGTAACTGTATAGAGCACAAAAACCAACAATATATATATACATACATACATATACATACACACAGCTTATCCGGTTGTCTTCCCAACCAACACTAGCTCCTCCTCAATATATTCTACCCAACTTCTATATCTGTAAATAAAAGCATGTGTAAATTCCATTTAAGTGCTGGCCTCCACCACTTTTGCATTTGGCTATTCCAGGTCTTGTTTTCTTTTTTGGTTCTCACAAATCCCATATTTAATCCAAAACCTGGGTCCCCCACCCATGTTTTGCCAACAAGCACAAAAACCAACACTAGTGAGGCTGCTGTTCAAAACTGCCAGGCACCCCTTGCTCATTGATATTAGGGTTATAACAGTGGCTGCTCTGTGCAGGTTAGCCTAACCATCTTAAATACTTTATACAGACTTCTCTGCTGTTAAGAGTTGTGCCATAACCCCTCAGGAGGTTTACTTCAAGGTTCTTGGAAACATGATGCAGTTGCACCACCACTCTGTACCCCTTGATCTGTATTCTACCCTCTTTGACGCTTTAAAGTTTCAGAAGACTGAGCAAACATTTGCATCCCATATTAGGAGCTACCACCCAGGAAAAAGATCTAGGCATCATAGTGGATAATACTTTAAAATTGTCAGTTCAGTGTGCTGCAGCAGTCAAAAAAGCAAATAGAATGTTAGGAATTATTAGGAAGGGAATGGTTAATAAAACGGAAAATGTCATAATGCCTCTGTATCGCTCCATGGTGAGACTGCACCTTGAATACTGTGTACAATTCTGGTCGCCGCATCTCAAAAAAGATATAGTTGTGATGGAGAAGGTACAGAGAAGGGCAACCAAAATGATAAAGGGGATGGAACAGCTCCCCTATGAGGAAAGGCTGAAGAGGTTAGGGCTGTTCAGCTTGGAGAAGAGACGGCTGAGGGGGGATATGATAGAGGTCTTTAAGATCATGAGAGGTCTTGAACGAGTAGATGTGACTCGGTTATTTACACTTTCGAATAATAGAAGGACTAGGGGGCATTCCATGAAGTTAGCAAGTAGCACATTTAAGACTAATTGGAGAAAATTCTTTTTCACTCAATGCACAATTAAGCTCTGGAATTTGTTGCCAGAGGATGTGGTTAGTGCAGTTAGTGTAGCTGGGTTCAAAAAAGGTTTGGATAAGTTCTTGGAGGAGAAGTCTATTAACTGCTATTAATCAAGTTTACTTAGGGAATAGCCACTGCTACTAATTGCATCAGTGGCATGGGATCTTCTTAGTGTTTGGGTAATTGCCAAGTTCTTGTGACCTGGTTTTGGCCTCTTTTGGAAACAGGATGCTGGGCTTGATGGACCCTTGGTCTGACCCAGCATGGCAAGTTCTTATGTTCTCCCTTAGTTGTTGTACCTTGTTACCTCCAGTTGCCCTTAACAATATGCTCTCTGTGCTAAGCATACTTAAAATGTGTCAATGCACAGCTGAAGCTGGGAGGCTGTGGTATGCCTCAGTCCTAGCTTCTTGGATAGTTTAGTGGGGAATCTTTGGACTTGATGGGAGGGGGAAGATCAGTAGGGCTGTTGCCAGGCTTAGTTTTGAATGGAATGATGGGAGGGAGGGAGAGGATGTTCTGATCAGCCAGTTAATTCTGAATGGGGCGGGTGAGAAGGGGAGTTCATAGGGCTTGACAGTGATCTAGTCAAAAGTAATGTCTGACCTCAGCTCCTGCAGCATTAAAAAAAAATAAAAAATACAAGTTCAGATCATTTAACGGATTTCCACCCTGCAATACACCAATGACTACACAGTTTTTTGTTGCTAACTGAAAACATGGCTCTTTTCCCAATAAAGCCATGAACCCAACAGGCCCGCCTGCCTTTGCAACTCTCAAAAGGCCAATCAAACAACCTTGGCTGATCTCTTCACAGTGGAAACCCCAATGGCACAGATAAAGGGTTCTTTGTAAGGGCTTCGCCCATAAAGTTCATGTTTTACTGTGAACCGATGCGATGTGCGAACGGACATCGGTATATAAGAGACATTAAATAAATAAAAATAAATAAATAAATAAATAAAAGTGCTGAGAGTTAAGAAATGGGCATGTGTGAAAAATAAATCTAGGGACCCTCCTCTCTCTATTCAGATAATATCTCATGAATCAGTTTATTTTTATATATAACAAGAAAAGAACAGCACTTCATTACTGCACCAGACAAAGCTGCAGCTAACAATGGCTCTGCCCAGTACATTTTTCCCATGATTGTAAGACAATTACCTCACTTAAAGTTCTCCCTTTTCAGCCCCTGCTATTTCCAATAATCCTGCTGCCACCGTCTTGTTTGTATTTCTCAGGTAATAAAAAGCAGTATTCTGATCCTCTCAAATTTCTCTGTTCTCCAGGAGTCAGAAAAAACTCTGAAGCCTTTCATCCTTTAGTAATTCAATGCCACATTTTGTCCAATCCCATAATGTCTCATATTGTAATAAAGTGATTAGCACCAGGGATTCTGTTTCGACTTCCTCCAAAATGAAAAATAATCCCATAGGTCCAAATCTGAATATATTTTCCTTTCTGGAAGTCAGAGAAAAAAGGTCCAGTATCATTTTTAGCACATTTTATGAAATAAAAATTGGGTATATTTTTGGTTCGTCTGTTCATCTGCAACCCCAATGTCATAGGTGGGATGTAATGGTGGGGAAAAAAAAAAAGACTGCGGCAGTAGTAGTCCAGCAGTGCAAATCCTGTGGGGCCACCAAAAAATGTATGTATTTATTCGAGAATATTTATAATCTGCTTATAGTGGTATTTCCGTACTAAGCAATTTATGCTTAGCATTAACATAGGCTTTCGCTGGGACCACCCACTGGCAGAAGCAACAAGGATGCTAAAGTTCCCCAGACTCCACCAGCCGAAGATGAAGAACCATCACCAATGGCAGGAGCAGAATCCACCAACTAAAGGAGGAGCCACTTCTAGTTAAAGCAACAGGGCTGGTGGGCTTCCCCAGCCCCCCCCCCCCCCTAGGCAAAGATGAGGAGCCACAGGCAATGGAAGTTCTCATCCCCTCAACACCATCACCCCAAAACACCAAAGACAGACACTCTCTCTCCCAAATGATACCCATACAAAATGCCTTGCAAAAGCAAGTTTGCTTACAATAGATGATGTTTTCCACAGATTGCAGGATGAATTAGCCATGCTATATGCGGGGCGTGTCATCTGTTGGCACCAAACAGATTCATCTCTCTAAACTCAATAGAGCTTTGAGCTCTACTGAGCATGGGTAGGTGTTCCCACACAGGTTTTGCCTAAAGAACCTTCTCAATCTGTTTCAGAGCTAAAAACTATGTAGTTGACTCTCCAGGGAGGAAGTTAGGGCAATTCAGCTTGGAGAAGAGACAGCTGAGAGGGGATATGATAGAGGTATATAAAATCATGAGGTCTAGAATGGGTAAATGTGAATTGGTTATTTACTCTTTCATATAATAGAAGGACTAGGGGGCACTCCATGAAGTTAGAAAGTTCGACACTTAAAACTATTTGGAGACAATTCTTTTTCACTCAACAGACAATTAAGCTCTTGAATTTGTTGCCAGAGGATATGGTTAGGGCAGTTAGTGCAGCTGGGATTAAAAAAGGAATGGATAAGTTCTTGGAGGAAAAGTCCATTAACTGCTATTAATCAAGTTGACTTAGGGAATAGACACTGCTATTACTGGCATTAGTAGCATGGGATCTACTTAATGTTTGGGTACTTGCCACGTACTTGTAAACTGGATTGGCCAAGGATGCTGGAAATGGGATGCTGGGCTTGATAGACCCATGGTTTGAGCCAGTATAGCAACTTATGTTCTTATGTGGGCATCTCATGGCTAATTGATCCTGCTATCTATGAAAAATATCATTTACCTTAAAAAAAACTTGCTTTTTCCATTGCTAAACAGGCTGAATTAGCCATGATAAATGGGGAGTCCCAAACTGAGTGTTGCAGCGGATCATTACTGAAAGAGTTACCTGGAATCTACTGTAGAGTCTCGACTGCTGCAACAGTAGGTAATGCAATTTTGCCGGTTCAAAGGGACCGTCAGTACTTGATAAGATAATTCAAAAAGCAGTGAGACCTAAAAGTATGCATTGATGACCACATGACAACTTAACAGATGTCTTCTAGAGGAACTTCTCACAAGTGGGCAATGTCGAGGCCATAATTCTAACTTGATGAGCTTTGATTGGGCTGGTAAAATTAAATCTTTCTGAAGAATAACAGTCCTGAATGCATTCAGCTATTTAGTTAGACAAAGTGCCTTTTGAAACTGCTATCCCTAGTCTATTATGGTCATACAAGACAAAAAGTTGAGAAGCCTATCAATGTGGCTGAGTTTTAGGCCAGAGCTCTTTCACACCCAAGGTGTGAAGATTCTTCTCACCATCATAAGCATGTGGCCTCGAGAAGAGAAATCAGCAAGACAATGAACTGATTGATGTGAAAAGCCAAGACCACTTTCAGAAGGACTTCTGATGCATACAAAGAACCACTTTATTGTGGAAAAAGCTGCATGTAAGGCGGGTAGTGTACCAGCTCTTGCAGTTCACTAACTGCGCACTGAGATTATAGCAACAAGGAAGATCACTTTCTATGTGAGATACTTTGGTGATGCCATGTCTAATGGTTCAAACGGTGGCTACATCAAATGGGCAAAGACTCCATTCAAATCCCAACCAACCAGATGGGGGTTTTCACACCAGAAGTTTCAAGTGCCACAATCCCTTCATGAATTTCATTACAAGAGGATGTGTTAAAAAAAAAAAAAAAAAAGCCTATTATCTATGGATACGTGATAGGCCACTATGGCATTCAGACTCTTACTGAAGATGTAGCAACTACTGACAAGATGTGCAAATATGATTCAAAAGTGCTTTAGTTCACAGTAGAATGAGTCCAAGTTGTTCTGGGCACATAATTTTGAATATCTATTCCACTTAAATGAATAGCTGTGCCTGGTAGAAGGTTTTCAGGCTGAAAGAATGATATTTTCATTAGATCTGAGTAGTAACAGGTCAGCGATTATCAAGCGCACAACATCCATGCCATTAGGTTGAGAGAAGGAAGATTCGGATGAACTAAGTTTCCATTTTCCTGAGTCAGAAGAACAGGTTCAGAACGGAGATGGACTGGAGGATATACAAAACGTCATATGGATACAGATACCAGACTTGCCTGGGCCATGCTGGAGCTATGAGAATCCTGCAACCATGGTCCCAAAAACATTTCTGCACCATCCTCACAATAAGAGGTAGTGATGGAAAAGCATTCATGATGCTTGTCCCCTAACCTAGTAGGAAAGCCTCTTGAGCCAGCCTGAGATCAATGGGAAGAATGGAGCAAGACTGAGTTTCCAGATTTGTTCTGTTGCAAAAAGGTCAATCAATGGACAACCCCCACAATCTGAACAGTTCATTGGCTATGGATTGTCTCAGAGACCATTCATGAGGATGAAACACCGTGCTGAAGTAGTCTGTCAACATATTGGATATCCCAGGTAGGTGTGTGGCTTGATGCATCACCTGATGGCTGATCACGGCCAGATTTCCAGCATCTCTTGCCATAGCAGCCAGGAGCTCATGCTACCCTGTTTGCTTATGTAAAACATGGCAACTTGCTTGTCAGTTTGAAGATGCTCTTTCCTCACAGTAGGTGAGTGAACACCTAGAATGCATTCTTGATCACACTCAGTTCAAGAAGGTTAATTTGAAGAAGATTTTTTCAAAAGACCAAGTGCCCTGTGTCCAACAGGACTGGGTATTCACCCCAGACCTTGGTGAAGGCATCTGTCACCAAGGTGACTTGGTAAAAAAAAAAAAAAGAAGTCGAAGGGGAGCTCCATCCCAAAGCACATGAGGAAGCAGCCACTAACGGGGCTCCTGTTTCATCTCCCAAGAGATGAGAATTACTGTGCCCAGCAATTGGGTGAACTAGTTCCATTGTTTACTTAAGTCACATGTTTGGAGTTGTGATGAAAGGAGATACCAGAATACATTGATGGTGCACATGGAAGTGAGAGGGAGCTTTGGATCCTTCCTGCATCAGATGCATCAGTTGAAACGCTGGTGCATCAAGCATCAAGTTCATTAGCTGTTCATGAGTCAAGTGCATCAGTGCACTGGGTATGTCAAAGTGTGCAATGCACCATGCATCGGGTGCATCAAGGAGCCAGACTTCTTTTTCCACTGTTGGCGCCAGCATTCCTTGCATCGATGGTACCGATTCATCTCCATGCGTATGTTTCTGCGCAGCAAGAGGATCCACTGAATGGTACCACTTAAGACTTCGATCCATGGTAACCATTTTCACTCAACCCCAAGGCTTCCATCTGTGCTGATTGGGAGGGGGGGGTTTGCAGGAGCTATAGCTCAACTCTCCACCCAGTGAGGCAGAGGAACCTGCACTCTGGGTTGAAGATTTACTGCGGCCTGTCATCAGCTGGTGCAGCCTCTCAATTTTTGCTGCTCTGGAGCACTGAGATCATGGGGCATTCAACCACAAACCTAACAATTTGCTTGATTGTGGTCAGGGCCCAACACAGTTTTTGAAGCCACTGACCTTTTTTCCTGACATGACTGAGAAGGAAGGAAGATGGGGAAGTTGTCCCAGAAGTGTCTATCCCCTACCTTTTCAATCTCTTTCTTTGTTCTTTTTTTTTAAAGTAGCACTGAAAAGTGCTGTTGACAATGCTGCTGATGCAGTGAGGCAACAAAACCAAAGAAAAAATTTCAATTTAGAGGCATAGAATAAAAAAATTTTGAGAAGAGACAGAGTACATGTTCGTGCTTTAGCTTAGACAAAAAAGCCGGAAGAGGCTTTTGAAACACCTACGTGAGAACTATAGCACATGCTCAGTAGAGCTCAAAACTCTACTTTAACAATGACAAAGTTAAAGTAGGCAATGGCAGTTCAGTCGTTAACAACACCCTCACAATTCTCGTTGACCCGCCGTTACTCATACTCTCGCAGACCCTACAGCTCATACCAGTCATATGGCTGACTACTTAATTATCAACCATACCAATCATACCAACGTCCACAGATGCAGCAACAGCCATCGCATCAAAGATGAGGTTAGACCACGAAATCAAAGACAGCCAGCCCAACAACCTACAGCCCCAGTAAAGACAACGCAGTCTTTTTAGTCCCTCAGCCACCATCACAACAGCAAGCACTGCCGGGAAGAATCAGGGCATGCATAACAGCTTGGGAACGAACAACATCAGATCAATGGGTCTTGGAAATTGTGAGACATGGTTATCAACTACAATTTTCAACAAAACCCACATTACAATTCGATTACCTCAGAAATCGCAACCACAACTTGTGAAGGAGATCGCCTTGCTTCACAACCATCAAGCGATAAAAATTATTTCCCCGAAAGCCCGCAACTCGGGGTTTTAATCCCATTCCCAAGAAATCGGGAGGACTGCGTCCCATATTGGACCTTTGAGAACTGAACAAATTCTTGGTCAAAGAAAAGTTCAAGATGGTATCGTTGAAATCCATTCTACCATTGATCCAACCCAACGATTGGATGTGCTCAATAACCTAAAGGACGCTTATACACACATTCCAATCCATCCATCCTCTTGGCGATACCTGTGCTTCCGCTACAAATATCACCACTACCAATACAAAGTTCTTCCCTTTGAACTATCAGCTGCACCCAGGGTTTTCACCAAATGTATGGTTGTGGTGGTGGCTCATCTCAGACAACAGGGTATAACCATTTTTCCATATCTGGATGATTGGCTGATAATCTCTTTGCAATGGAGATCAACGCTCAAGTTCCCAAATTTTGCTCGATACGACCAAGCCAATTCAGCAATAGCTGAAGAAATGTAAAATCAACACAGGGCCAGTGAACCATGAGACTGCCCTGTACCTGTCTCCTACTCAAGCCTAGTTATTTCAGAATCCTGAAAACATAAGTGGATAGGGATCCCCAGAACAGATTTGGAAACCACTTCCCTAGGTCCTTCAGCCTTGTGTACCTTCAAGGCGCCCCTGAGTTTTTATAATTAAATTCAACTATTATTATGTCTCCACCATAACACTTCCCAGAACAATCCTGTAAAAATCATAGAACTGGACATCATACTTTTAAATATTAAACTTTGTTTTGCAAAATATATGCTTCAGAAATCATGTCACAGTGTCTGATGAATATGTGTTCTGTGATTTTTGGAAACAGACTGCAAAAAAAAAAAAAAATCCTAAGAAATACCTAAATTTTCAATTAAATGATATTCATACTACATTGGTTGAAAATAATCTCTGAAATGGCTGGATGGGCTGAACTGGAATTTTCCCCCTTTACTACTCATCATAGGAAAAATACTGAAATATGTTGTCACAAATATGACACAAAGTCCCTCAATTACCAGGCAATTTGTGAAGTAAAACAAATACCCGACAAAATGTCGCTCAGAATCTATGCAGCAAGCCTGCCACACCAAGACGGCATTAACTCCCAAGAACTCAAACAGCATCAACCCTGCATGAAAAGGCAACATGGCAAATATTCCACCTGGGCCTAAAACACCAATACACCTTCCAATGGAGAAACAGAACAAGCTGGCCTATTACAGATCCCTACCATGAACCTAAAAGCTAGCAGAATACTTCACCTCTGTCACACATATAGAACACAACCAACCTCACCAAATACAGAATAAGAGTTAAAATTAGAAATATGCAGATAAAAAGTGAATTTTTAGTTCTGCTATCCTTTACAGTCTTCCTTTCTGTTCCCTGGCTGGATTAGAGAGAGTTCTTTGCTTTGTACTGTGCTCAGCCTAATCAAGGCTCACATCCATCTCCATCCAGTACCTTGCATACTGTCTGGGAGTGGAGGGGCAGGAGAATGAAGCAGAGGGCAGATCTCTGCAGCCTGAGATTTTGGGCATTGGTCAACAAGATCATCGGGACAGGGTCTTGTGTACTTATGGCCATAGATAAAAGCAGCCTTGCTGATGCCCCCCTCCCCCACCCCCATGGCCTTGTGCCATGCCCCCCAATCCCAACTCCTGCAAAAAAAAAAAAAAAAAAAAAAAAACCCAACCCATAAAGCAGGGGTCGGGAACCCATGGCTCGCGAGCCAGATATGGCTCTTTTGAGGGCTGCATCTGGCTCGCAGACACGTGTCGCCATACTTCGCGGTTCCCCGCTGACCCAGCTGCTCCCCGGTCCTCCGTCGCCCGGGCTTAAAATGCTGTCAGCCCGGGCGGAACGCGGCAGGACAGCTGGAGTCAGCGGCACCGGCGTGCTCTCTTCTCCTCCCCCCCCCCCTCGCGGCCCGGAAGAGGAAGTGGAGAGCATCGGGTGCCTGCGCGGGAAGAAGAGACCACACTAGCGTGGTCTCTTCTTCCGCGCAGGCACCCGATGCTCACCACTTCCTCTTCCGGGCCGCGGGGGGGAGGAGAAGAGAGCACGCCGACTGGAGTCATCCGGGTGCCTGCGCGGGAGTCATCGGGTGTCAGCCGGGTGCCAGCGCTGGAGTCATCGGGTGCCTGCGCGGGTCTTCCCGCGCAGGCACCCGATGCTCTCCACTTCCTCTTCCGGGCCGCGGGAAGAAGAGAGCACCGGCGTGCTCTCTTCTTCCCGCGGCCCGGAAGAGGAAGTGGAGAGCATCGGGTGCCTGCGCGGGAAGAAGACTGCAGCGCGGCTCGGAGGAAAATGAAAATCTTCAACCGCGGCCGATGGGACTCCGCCTTCGCCTCCGCGAGGGCTGAAATGAAGGAGGTTAGCGTTGGGAGGTGGCTGCTGCTGCCGCGAGTTCCCGGGGGGAGAGAGAGAGTGAATGAGCGAGCAAGCATGTGTGTTTGAGATCCTGTGTGTGTGAGTGAGAGATTGCATGTATGTGAATGATTGAGAGCCTGTATATGTGAAAGAGAGTATGTCTGTGATTGAGATCCTGCCTGTGAGAGAGAGAGCATGAATGTAAGTTTACCATTGGGAACCTGTATGTGTAAGTTTGTAATTGAAAACCTGTTTGTTTGAAAGAGTATGTGTGTATGATTGAGATCCTTTGTGTGTGAGAGAGATCATGTGTATGTATGATTAAGAGCCTGTGTGTATAAGTAAGAGAGAGATCATGTGTGTCTGTGTCTGATTGACAGCTGGTTTAGGTGATGGAGCATGTGAGTATGTGATTGAGAGCCTGTGTTTAAATGAGAGAGAGAGACCATGTGTGTCTGTGTGTGATTGAGAGCTGATTTAGGTGAGGGAGCATGTGAGTATGTGATTGAGAGCCTGTGTGTAAATGAGAGAAAGAGAGGACATGTTTGTAAGCATGTGAATGAGAGTCTGTGTGTGAGAGAAAAAGACAGCATGTATTTATGTGATTGAAAGCCTGTGAGTGTGTAAGCGTGAAAAGATAGACAGCATGTGTGTAAATGTGTAATTAAGAGCCTATATAAGTGAGAGAGAAAAAACATTTGTATATGTGAGTGACTGAGAGCATGTGTGTATAGGTGTGTCATTGAGAGCCAGTGTGAGAGAGAGCGCTGGTATGTGACTGAGAGAGGAGAAAGTTCCAAGCAAACCACCCCACCTCCTGCTAATTCAGAACAATCTCAGGACACCTGGATATCAAACGTTCCCAGGTATGCAGAGCAAAAAAATTTTTGTATCCTTATTATTTTCATTACTGGATCTTTGTGTCTGCTATTTTGAAATATTTTGTTGGTATCTGGAAATGTTTTATATGAGTTTTTAATTATTGGATATTCCACTCATCAGCTGTTTCGAAATATGTTCTTTTTGTTAGTACAGTTTTACTGCTGATGATTTTATATTTCTTGATTTGTTTTATAAGGATGTGTGATGTTTCTTTTTTCCTTTGTTACACTGCATACAGAGACTCTGGCTTGTTGCAGTTTCCAATTCAGTTTTTGTCTGCATGCTTCTTGTTATGCGTTTTGGTCTCTTTATTCTATGTTAGGTGAGGGACAGCACGTGATTCAGGTGAGGTTTTCTGCTGGCGTGTAGTTTCTGTGTAGGACTCTATAGCAGCCTGACTTGGTCCGTTTTCCTAATAGGAGATGTATTGGTGTCTTAAGGCCTGGTGTAATATTTTCAGAGACTTATTGTACTTTAAAAGTGTGATCTTACATAAAATGCACACATTTACTTGTATTTAGTTTTAAACATATTGTATGGCTCTCATGGAATTACATTTTAAAATATGTGGCGTTTATGGCTCTCTCAGCCAAAAAGGTTCCTGACCCCTGCCATAAAGGATCCTTAGAATTGAAAGGAAAGCCAGAGATCAGATGTGGTTCATAGCATTAGAAAGGAAGCCAACTGGCAGTCTAGATCCTTAGCTGACATCTTATTCTATTATTTTCATGCTCATAAATTGATACATTTTGAGAGTCCGAGAAGGAGAGAGAGAGAGTGGGACTTTGGAGTGGCCCTAGGACTGGAGGGCTAACCCGCTGTGAAAATTTGGAGGTGAGAGACCCCGGAACAGCTTGCAAACTCCGGTGGGAGGCGACGCTCCAGTGATGTCATCGGGCGGTGCCTGCCGATAAATTGAACGGCAGACGGCGCACCGCCGCTGACGGCGCGCAGCTTGGTCCGGCTTAGGCCGGCGAAGGCTGGGAGGTTGGCATAATCCTTTGGTCCCGTTATCTCTGAACTCTTTCTTAAGTACGTTGATAAATTTCATGTGAGTAGTGAAAATTCTTCAAGGTTGTTTCTTGTAATCTTTTTTTTTTTGTTTAGAATGCCACATACTAAAAGAAAAGGAAAGGTCAGACAGGAAGCCTCGATCCCTGTAAGACCTTCCTTAGTACAAACAACCATGACAGGTTATTTTTCACAAGCAGAATTAAATACCCCGGAGAGTCCCGCTAAAAGAGGAGATGGAGAGCAAGCCTCTCCCCTTTTAGGAGAAGTTATTCTGGGGATCCAATAACACCTACTCCACCGCGGATTATTGCAACCACCATTGATCTAGGCTCAGACCCGTGACGGAATGCATCTGGGGTGTTGAGCCCGATTGGGGGAGATCTTGGAGAGGGATTAGCAATAAAGGAAAAGGAAGGAGTTTTGACTCCTCCCTTATACCAGGTGGCAACAAGTGAAGGGTTTGTCCCTTCCAGAGGAACAGTTCTTACCTCCCCCCCTATGGGGAACCAAGGCAGTCAAGATCCCTCCTAATTCAATTCTTAAACCCTATGGGGTACATTTAAAAAACCGGCACGCGCGCGTATCTTATAAAATCCGGAGTCGGCGCACGCAAGGGGGAGTGCACATTTGTGCAACTTGCGCGCGCCGAGCCCTGCATGCGCTGCCCGTTCCCTCCACACCCCCACCCCCTATCTAAACCCCTCCCCTACCTTTATTCGAAAAGTTACTACTACCTCCAGGCAGTAGTAACTTACGCGCCCCGGACCCCAGACACCCCCCCGGACCGCCCATTTTAGCAAGCCCCAGGACATATGCGCGTCCCGGGGCTTGCACGCACCGCCGAGCCTATGCAAAATAGGCTCAGCGCACGCAGATTTCCTCAGGTTATGAGCGTAGCCTTTGGAAATCTGCCCCTTTGCCTATTGCATTGCCAGGAAATCCTCAAAGAGTAACTATGGACATGATTTGGCAAGCCATAGTAGCACTGCAAACTGATATTTCAAATTTGAATAGTAGTATTAAAGATATGCAAACGGCCTTGTTTAATTTGAATCCTATAGTTACAGGTCACGAGGGGACCTTAGCAAAAGTCGAGGAAGAAATGAAACAAATTAAAACTGTTCAGTCATCTATTGTGCAGGGAGAAATAAAATTTATCTAAGAAAGTTGAAAATATAGAGAATTCTATCAGATATACAAAATTTAAGAATTATCAATTTTCCAAAATGTTAAATTAATATCCCCTAAAGAACAATTAAGGAATTATTTTCTGGAGGTACTATTATTAACCCTGGAGAATATACCATCAATATCAAGTGCTTACTTTATAAGTTGGAAAAATGAGGAAACTTTAAATCAGGGAGTGCTTGACACATCCCTGAATGTAACAGAACTTAGAGAGACTTCCTTAAGTTCCCAAGTAGAGAAAAAGAGGTGCTCTTATGGTGAAGTTTAACCTTTCATCTGAAAGGGATAAAATTTTGAAATGTTTTTGGTAAAAAGAACCTCTCTATACCTGGGTCAAAAGGTGTGGATATACCCAGACTTAGCTAAGGAAATCCAATTAAGAAGAAAAACATTTTTGTTGTTAGCGAACCAAGCAAGAACATTTGGTATTCAGATTGTTGTTAGATTTCCCTGTAAATGTATTGGGGGTAATTTTCAAAAGGAGTTACATGCGTAAATGTAGCTACTATTGTAGCAATTTTCAAAAGCCATTTACTCAAGTAAAGTGCACTTATGTGAGTAAATCCTATAGACAAGTCAATGGCATATATTGTAGCAATTTTCAAAAACCCACTTACTCAAGTAAAGTGAATTTACTCCAGTAAACCTGGTTTTTACTCGAGTAAATGCTTTTTAAAATCAGGCCCATTATGTGCATAGAAGGTAAAAGATATGTATATTTTGAACCGGAACATTTGGAGAGATTTTTGGAAGCCCGACGTAATCCAGGGGAGGAACCTGATTCCTACATACAGTTGGTTATAGAATTAAATGTTCTGCTTTACTTCCATCTTTTTGGTAAAAATATATAGGAGACTTGCTTATGTACAGGATTCCCTTTATGGTTTGGTAACGTAGGAAAGGAAATATTAATTTTGTATAAAATAGTTATGTGGATGGATTTTTTTTAAAACCCATTTCCTGATTTAGTGATCAATGTAAAAGTGAAATATGTAATATTGAAACTTGAAAATAAATAATTTAAAACATAAAAAAAATAAAATAGATACATTTTAATAGGATTAAAAAAAAAATTTGCAGCTGAGAAGCTTCAGAAGGGACCTGTGTGTAATCTGAAAAGTTCGTGCAGTATAATATTTTTGGTTGGTCCTTTAAAAAGCATCACAACCTACAAAGAAAGCAGTTTTCTCCAGGAGTGACATAGGTAATAAATATCCACATTACAATCCAGAAGGTAAGAAAAAATAGCTCGAATTGCAAAACAAAAAAGGTAACCAGCTGTCCACAGGAGAAACAATTATAAAGGTTGCCACTTAAATATTTTCTGCAAAATACTGCTAGGGATCAAAGATTTTTGCCAGAATGTAGATTCATGGAAATTCACTAGGTGCCCTGTCTTTTAATCTCACATTGTATTCCCATGTCAGCCTGCTCAAACCATCTGGGGAGCTTTGCCAGCACACAAAGCATTGTTTCTATAGTCAACATGTGATCTCAGAAGGAATGATCCCATACGGGGCAAACATTCTTAATAAAACCAATCCTAAAAAATAAAACTGGTAGAATTGACGATTGGGACAATTAAATCGACCAATATCCAACTTGTCTTTCCTCTCAAAAGTACTTGAAAAAGCATGGTTATCCCAATTGGAAAATCACCTAGAAGACCAATATATTCTAAATCCAAACCAATTTGGATTCAGAAAAAAAAAAAAAAATCTCTCAGAGACTTTACTCATATCATTAATAGACCCTATACCAGGGGTCGGGAACCTTTTTGGCTGAGAGAGCCATGAACGCCACATATTTTAAAATGTAATTCCGTGAGAGCCATACAAGACCTACCAAATTAATTTACTACAACCCCCTACTCTCCTGATGCCCCCAATACCTCCAAAATTAATTTACTACAATCCCCCCCCCTGACCCCCCCCCCCCCAAGACCTGCCAAATGTCCCTGGTGGTCCAGCGGGGGTCCAGGGCTCGCAGACAAATCTTTAATAAAAAAGTAAAAATCTAACAAACCCCCCACCCTCCTGACACCCCCCAAGACCTCCAAAATTAATTTACTACAACCTCCCACCCTCCTGACACCCCCAAGACCTGCCAAATGTCTCTGGTGGTCCAGCGGGGGTCCAGGAGCGATCTCCTGGACTTGGGCTGTCGGCTGCCAATAGTCAAAATGGCGCCGATGGCCCTTTGCCCTCTCTATGTCACTGGGGTCGACCAATGGCGGCTGTAGCCCCTGTGACATAGTATGGGCAAAGGGCCGTCGACGCCATTTTGACTACTGCCAACCGACAGCCCAAGTCCAGGAGATCGCTCCAGGACCGCTCCTGGACCACCAGGGACTTTTGGCAGGTCTTGGGGGGGGGGGGGTCAGGAGAGTGGGGGTTGTAGTAAATTAATTTTGGAGGTCTTGGGGGGCGTCAGGAGGGTGGGGGTTTTTATTAGATTTTTACTTTTTTATTAAAGATTTGTCTGCGAGCCAGATGCAGCCATCAAAAGAGCCACATCTGGCTCGCGAGCCATTGGTTCCCGACCCCTGCCCTACACTATGGATGAATCTTATATTCTGGTGCTAATTGATCTAACAGCAGCCTTCAACACTGTAGACCATACACGGCTATGCCATCAGCTGAGAAAAATTGGAATAGACTGAAGTGTTCTCAAATGGTTCCCCTCTTTCCTATGAAATAGGACATTCCAAGTCAAACTAGGCAACCATATATCTGACACCTTACCTACTGATTCAGGTGTCTCCCAGGAATCAGCACTCTCAGCAATAATATTCAACATTTATATGCTTCCTCTGTGTAAATTACTGGCGGAACCAGGAATCACCTTCTTCCTATATGCTGATGACATACAGTTATAGATTCCACTCGTCAAATCATTTGAAAATACAGCATCGACACTCTTGACGGCAATATAGCAAGATCTAACACTAAACACACACAAAAAAAAAAAAAATGAACTCATTTGGTTAAGGAGAAACTCCCCTATAGTTAAACCTCTGCCTCTAGACCTGGGTAATTTTCACATTACACCCTCAGATCAAGAACGGGACTTAGGAATCCAGATAGATGAAAGCATTACAATGAAAAAAGCACATAAATAAATTAAATTAATACAGGCTATGCATACAGTCTATGCATATACTTCATAGACTTAAACCATTACTAACTTCCATACGCTTCTACAAACTCTCATATTCTCAGACTACTGTAACTACCTATTTCTTGTAAAACAAGTAGGTTGTTTTTTTTTTAACTAAGTTACTACAAAATGCCACAGCAAGACTTTTAATAGGAACAAGGAAATTCGATCGTATCACACCCTCGCTGATAGCACTGCATTGACTACCAGTACAATCCCGAATCTGTTACAAATTATTAACATTTAAAATAAGCCACACCAATAACCCAGGACTGTCAGGCGTGACTCTAAAACCATGCAGGGCACAGCAAACACTAAGATCTCAAAATAAAGGACTATTGACTGTGCCCACAATATGGAGTACACATCTAACACAAATAAGGGATCATGTGTTTTCCATAGCAGGCCCAAAACTGTGGAATTCCCTACCTCAGATGCTTTGACTGATACCAGAAGGAAAGAGATTCAAATGTGAGCTAAAAAACGTGGCTGTTAAAAAATGTATATAGCCTAAATTATAGGTATCAATAACAAGGACAAAGACAATATATAATGAGAGGCAACTCACCCACGATTATGTAAATTGCTGAAACATTTTCTGTACTACTAGCCAAATGTCCCAGTTATTATGTATTAAACATCACCAGCAGATTTATATTAATCCCGGCTGTACTGTTCTATTGTATGTATTGAACTATAGTATGAATGTCATTTCTGTAAACTGTTGTGTTCTTAATTTGGAATGATGGTATATAAAATGTCTAAATTAATACTTAAAACAAAAACAAATCAAGAGCAGAAAAACTGCTCTGTCGTTGTGTAAGAAAATATATATTTTTTTAAAATAAATTGCTCAAAACATTTTCTTTGTGTAATTTCAATTATAACTCAATATACCTACACCCCGTGGATATATTAATTTTCTAGTTAATGAAAAAAACTGAAAACAATATTTTTATAGGAGGAGTAGAAGGTTTCATATATAGTGTAGGTGTCCCAACAGCAATATACTATTAGTTATAATCATCAACCTCCTACCACCTCCAAAGGCAAGTTTTTTTTTTTACTATATATTAACATAAGAGTCCCGATAGTATTCAATGACATCCGTGGTTTGATAGATGTTACCTTACTTGCGGGGGAAGACCAATTTTAAAGCGGGTGCTTAAACGACTTCCTGAATCTATTTTAATTTTAAATGATGAAATAAAATCCCGCGGTCAGCTAAATAAAATTAATCAAGATGAGAGCATGTTTTCCCTTCTTAGGCACAGATTAAAATAATATTCGACATGTGTAAAAAGTTATATTTAAAAAAAAAACTGAACAGATTTTGTTTACATTATGACTGTCTATTCGGGTACAGTAAATCAATAATAATTGTTTTACCTCCACTATCCGCCTTTAATGTCCAAGCATGTCCCATCAGAGGTAAATGGGTTTCGGGAGAAGGAATCGGTCTCATCATATTCCATTTCCGAATGTAGTCAGTGAGGAAGGAGAAGACAGATAAAAACAAGGTGAGCAGCAGGGTGGCCCCAGCCACCCAGATCAAGAGCTGGATGTTCCCGTCCACTATCATTGCTGCAGGTACGCTCTGGCTTCACTGTTTCTCCGCGGGCGACTGGAACCCTCCCAGCAGAGGCCGCGCACAGCAGAACAAAGTCAGCGAAAGTTTCCTGGCAGGGATCTAAATGCTGTCCCGAAAACAAACATTGCAAAGCAATTGCTGCTTCCTTTCCTTTATGAGATCTTCATTGGGCTCAGTAACGCAACCTCCCACCCCACTGCCAGCATCTTATTGGTTACAAGAATCAGCTCCTGATTGGCAAGCTAACAATGCTTCCGATTGGTTATTGTTTTTTACTTCTCGGTTAACCTCTTAACTTCTTTACTTGACGTTATACTTTTCTTTTCTGCTTAGGCAATAGGGAAAGCCTTGAACAGATGCCACGGTCGGGCTGGCTGCACAAAGTTCGGAACGGGCTGCAAGTATACCCTGCTAGTTTAGCTGAACTAATATCCTGTATGGTTTTGTAAAGATTTGTATCTATGTATTTATTTCCCGCCATGCCCTCCAAACTTCGGGGCGGGTTACATAAAATCATACATAATTAAAATAACATAACAGTCCTTAACAAAGTTATAACAAACATGTAATCAAAGCAAAACGATTGGCCATAGTTGGGCTGTAGATGAGAATGCGCTCAAAGAAAGGGTCGATGGATTAAAAGCCTGCTTGAATAAGTACTGTATTTTTCATAGAAATGACATAGAAACATAGAAATGACGGCAGAAGACCAAAGGGCCCATCCAGTCTGCCCAGCAAGCTTTCACACTTGTTTTATTTCTCATACTTATCTGTTACTCTTGGCCCGTAGTAACCTTTTGGTTCTTTTATGCTTCTCTCCCCCCCCCCCCCCCCCCCCCCCCCCCCCCATTAATGTAGCGAGCAGTGCTGGAACTGCATCTTAATGAAATATCTAGCTTAATTAATTAGCGGTAGTAACTGCTGCAATAAGCAAGCTACTCCCATGCTTATTTGTTTACCCACAAGCAGATACAGTCAGGAGCGGTAGGAAGAGCTGCGTTAGTGCCGGGCGCACCCGTGGTTGCCGCACGCACAGCCCAGCTCACCTACCGCTCGATACTGTATGTAAATAGCTTGCAAATGCAAGCTGCGTCTAAGAAGCGTCCGTGAAGCGTTAGGCCCGCGCAACCCATTTTACTGTATAGAGCGCTATACAATATCCTGGGTGCGTTGACCTAACGCTTCACGAACACGCTGGTATCTGTCATTTCAAATGTCATTTCAAATGACATTTGAAATGACAGGTACCAGGAAGTGGACGGTTCTCCTACGCTCGGGATTGCCAGTCCTCTCTCCTCTCCCGAAGCAAGCAACGAAAGCGGAAAAAATCTAAAAAACGAAAGAAAAAAAAAAGCAATTGGGCCGCTCAAGACGTGACGTCACATGCCGTGACGCCAAACGTCGTGATGTCACGCCTTGAGCGGCCCAATTGTACGCACAGGGGCCTCTTTCGCCTGTGCAGGCGTCCATCTTCGCGGGCAGCTGGAGGCAGGGGGGCCGCGGTCGTCTTCGCTGATGTCCGTCTCCGGAGGGGGGCTGCAAAAAAAGTAAGTCGCTTCGTTGCTTTTCACTGCCAGTCCTCTCTCCCCTCCTCCCGAAAAGCAAGGCTGCTTTTCGCGCCTTGCTTCGGGAGGAGGGGAGAGAGGACTGGCAGTGAAAAGCTTTTTTGATTTTTTTCCGCTTTCGTTGCTTCGTGAGGAGGGGAGAGGACTGGGGCTGTCCCAGAGACCAGCACCCATGGACACGGCCAGGGCAGGTGAGCGGGGGCTGGGGGAAAGTTTGCCGCCTACCCTTACCCCTGCCTCTAATGCAGGTGAAAGGGTAGGCGGTAAGTTAGCAGGTTAAAAGCGCGGCAAAACGGCAGGGTAAAATAGCGATAGTCGGGGCGCGCGTTACTGTATGGGAGGGAATAGCTAATTCGATCGTTTACATGTGTAAGGAATGAGGTAGGCGAGAATAAGGTAAAAGTAAAATAATATGTTTATTGATATACAATCTTAACAATTCTAAGTGTTAAAGGTATACAGTTCTAAGCACTAAAATATACAGTTCTAAGCATGTACAATTCCAAGCATTAAAAATATTGCTAAGCATATACATCTGTATCCGTGCACAATATTTCAGCCAATACTCACAACACCCTTTTCATCAGCCTGCCTGAGAGAGAGAGCCCACCACAGGCAAAAGGGGTCCAGTCACTTTGTACGTCTACAAAGGACACGCAGCACTTTGCATGCCAGCAAAGTGAAAGTAAGTTTCTCGCTCTCCCCGTTTTTCAGCCATAGCTGTTTGTCTTTTATAGCCAAACAAGTGTGCGTGCCAAAACTAGACTGTGTGTTTGTGGGACAGGATTACTCACTATCCTTGCCAGCAGTCCCAGTCTAAACAATATCCAGACTCAAGGATGGATGGTCAGGTCACCTTTTCTCCAGGCCGAATGTCAGTGCTGCAGCTGATTCTGCAGTTTCCCTTACACTATGTAATATACATGCCGTGGGCGGAAGGGGTTACCCGGTGATTTAAGGACGTGGTAAGAGTAGGTTAAAGGGGATTGTGTATCGCAGGAAGGGCTAACGCGGCCGAATAGTGGGTAGAAACCGGGTTAGGAGCAGGGTAACCGCGGCCGCACTTTACTGTATTGATCTGCCAGTCTGTGCAATTCAGTCTTTGTTGGTTGTCTGAATATAAATCCACTTTTCTTCATTCCCCCTGCCATTGAAGCAGTGAACTGTGCTGCATATGTGTTTCAAGTGAAGTTTCAGGCTCCATAAGACACACCTAGGATTCAGAGGGGGACAATTAAAAAAAAAATGGTGTGCTAAGCCAGCTCTGTTCCTGGGCATCTGTGCGTCTTATGGAGCAAATTAGGAGAGTGCATACATTTTTTTTTTGTCCCCATTTTGTTTTCGGGTCTGGGGAGGGCCATTTCGGTCCACTCCCCAGATCAGAAAACTTTTATCATTCTCTTTCTGTGGGAAAAATAACCCCCCCCCCCATCCCAACCTTTTAAATTTAACTACACCCCCCACCCTCCTGATCCCCCCCCAAGACCTGCCAGCCGATGGCCCTTTGCTCTTACTATGTCACAGGGGCCGACAAATGGCACTGGGATCCCCTGTGGCATAGTAAGCGCAAAGGGCCGTCAGTACCCATTTTGATTACTGGCAGCCGATGGCCCAAGTGCATGAGATCGCTCCTGGACCCCCGCTGGACCACCAGGGATTTTTGGCAGGTCTAGGGGGGGGGGTCAGGAGGGTGGGGGGTTGTAGTTAGTTTGTTGGGTTTTTTTATATTCACTCCATAAGACACACAGACATTTCCCCCCCCACTTTTGGGGGAAAAAAGTGCATCTTATGGAGCAAAAAATTCGGTAGATGTTTAATTCTTTCTTGAATTCTTTAGGCTCTGTAATAGATAGTAGTCCTTTATTTCTACAATCCTAACAGTTCTAAGTCATACCTTTATATTCTGTATATACCCTTGGACATCAAACTATCACAGGCAGTGGCATACTAAGGAGGGGTGCGGGGGTGCGGTCCAACCCGGGTGACAGCCAGGAAGGGGGTGCCAGCCGAGAAGTCAGCGGCCATGGTTGGAGCCCATCCCGCTTGCGGTAGAAGAGGGAGGCCTCTGGACTCTGAGCGGTGGAAGCATTGGGCGGCCGCCTAGAGTGCCACGGGTCTGGAGCCGGCAACTGTATAGCCTTTTCTTCTTCCCACTCCCCGCAGCCCAGAAGAGGAAGTGGTGGGTCCACGCCGGCAGGAAGAAGGAAAGGTCATGCAGTCACGGCCCAAAGCAGGAGGAAGAGCAATAGCACTGCCACCCCCTCCCCACCACAGATGCAGGAAGTAGAGCCGCAGCAGCCCCATGCCACCTTAAGAAAAAGGAAGAGCCCCCCCGTCTGTCACAGGGGCTGAAGGAGGAAGCTGCTGTTGTGCTTCTGATGGGGAACGGGTTAGGTGTTTGTGTCTATGGGGCCGATGCAATAAAGGCGCGTAGAAAGCAGGCGCTGAACAGTCAGCGGCCGCTCTCTTAACGAGCGCATGGTGCCCCAAAGGGGGGCCCCATACAATATTTAAATTAGGGGGTCGCGAACCCAGACGGTTTTCGTGACTGCCATATACCGGTCACGAAAACTGACGCCGATAAACCCGGCGTCAGTTTTCGTGACCGCCGTACGGTAGTTAGGGAAACCGACGTCGATAAACCCGGCGTTGGTTTTAGTCGCTAAAAAACAATGTATTATCCACTGTGATTCCTAGATCTCTTTCCTGGGTGGTTACTCCTAAGATAGACCCTTACATTGTGTAAGGGTTATTACTATATACATCACTTTGCATTTGTCCTCGTTAAATTTCATCTGCCATTTGGAAGCCCAGTCTTCCAGTATCGCAAGGTCCTCCTGCAATTCATCACAATCTGCTTGAGATTTAACTACTCTGCATAATTTTGTGTCATCCGCAAATTTGATCACCTCACTCATCGTACCCCTTTCCAGATCATTTATAAATATATTAAAAAGCACCGGTCCAAGTGCAGATCCCTGAGGCACTCCACTATTTACCTTTTTCCAGTGTGAAAACAGACCATTTAATCCTACTCTCTGTTTCCTGTCTTTTAACCAACTTGTAATCCCCAAAAGGACATCGCCTCCTATCCCATGACTTTTTAGTTTGCTTAGAAGCCTCTCATGTGGGACTCTATCGAACACCTTCTGAAAATCAAAATACACCGCATCTACCAGTTCACGTTTGTCCACATGTTTAGTCACTCCTTCAATATAATGTAGAAGATTTGTGAGGCAAGACTTCCCTTGGGTAAATCCATGCTGGCTGTGTCCCATCAAACCGTGTCTATCTAAATGTTTTGTGATTATAACAGTTTCCATGATTTTTCCTGGCACTGAAGTCAGGCTCACTGGTCTATAGTTTCCCGAATCACCCCTGGATCCCTTTTTAAATATAGGGGTTATATTGGTCATCTTCCAACCTTCAGGTACATTGGATGCTTTTAATGATAGGTTACAAATTTTTACTAATTGTTTGAAATTTCATTTTTGAGTTCTTTCCAGAACCCTGGGGTGTATACCATTTGGACCATGTGATTTACTACTCTTCAGTTTGTCAATCAGACCTAATAAATCTTCCAGGTTCACCGTGATTTGGTTCAGTCCATCTGAATCATTACCCATGAAAACCTTCTCTGGAACATGTATCTCTCCAACATCCTCTTCAGTAAACACCGAAGCAAAGAAATCATTTAATCTTTCTGCAATGGCCTTATCTTTTCTAAGTGCCCCTTTAACCCCTTGATCATCCAACAGTCCAACCGACTCCCTTGCAGGCTTTCTGTTTCGGATGTATTTTTAAAAAGTTTTTATTGTGAGTTTTTGCCTCTGGGGCCAACTTCCTTTCAAATTTTCTCTTAGCCTGTAGTCTTATCAATGTCTTACATTTAACTTGCCAATGCTTATGCTTTATCCTAATGTCTTCTGAAGGATCCTTTTTCCAATTTTTGAATGAAAATCTTTTGGCTAAAAACGCCTCGTTCACCTGACTTTTTAACCTTGCCAGCAATCGTTTGGTCTTCTTTACACCTCTCTTAATGCATGGAATACATCTGGACTATGCTTGTAAAATGTTATTTTTAAATAATTCCTCACCTGTTGCACACTCAATCTTTGTAGCTGCACCTTTCAGGTTTTTTTTTTTTTTAACTATTTTTCTCATTTTATCAAAGTTTCCCTTTTGAAAGTTTAGTGCTAGAGCGGTGGATTTACTTACTGTTCTTCTTCCAGTCATTAATTCAAATTTGTTCATGTTATGATCACTATTGTCAAGCGGCCCCACCAAATCCTGTGCTCGTCTGTGAATTAAAGCTAACATTGCTCCCTCTCTTGTCAGTTCCTGAACCAATTGCTCCATAAAACTGTCATTTATTCCATCCAGGAGCTTTATCTCTCTAGCATATCGTGATGTTACATTTACCCAGTCAATATTGGGGTAATTGAAATTTCCCATTATTACTCACTACCAATTTGGTTAGCTTCCCTAATTTCTTCTACCATTTCACTGTCCATCTCATCATTTTGGCCAGGTGGGCGGTGGTATACTCCTATTGCTATACTCTTCCCCAACACACAAGGGATTTCATTTTTTTTTTTTCAAAATAGTTTTTATTAACAGCAAGAATATGCTTCCATGCACCAAACAGAATGGTATATTGCAATCAATTCCAGCAAGGGCATGTTACAACAACATAGCATGTCAAAAGGTTACAAAAAAACACAATCCGATCTGCGGAACCCAAATAATGCAATCCCTGCTTTTTTTGTTTTTAGCAACCCCCCACTCTCCCAACCAGTCAACTGAGGGCTTAACCTCATCCTCTACATGCATCCCAACCATACTCATCATAACACCCACATTCATCCAGGTTGCCTTCCCCATACATTCAGCCCAGCAACCCCAAACACGCATCAACACCCCCCCTCTCCCATCCCCCGAGACCAGGGAATTCAGTCCCATAATGTGGTTTAACCAGTTTCCAACAATGCAGTTTGTAACTCCTGGGGTAGCAGTGCAAAACACACCTGCCAGCACTCCTCATAAGTCTTGTCACGTTTGCGACTTCCAGCGGTGCAATCCATATGCTCCATTTGCATAAACGTTGCCATCCTATAGTGCCATGCCGCAACGGAAGGCGATGTTGCCGGCTTCACCCACACCGATAAGACTGTGCGGCATGCTAGCAAGGTGGCCACATGCCCAAACTTTAACTTAGAATGAGTATACGGAAAGGGTGGGTCATCAGAATACAGCCTGAGGCATGTGTGGCAATACCAGTACGAGTGATAGTGTCCAAGCTCAATTCCCCAAAACCAGGTAAGCATCCAGCTTTACAGGAGATGGTGTAGCAATGACCCCTCCTCCAGGCCACATTTAATGCAGAGCAGAGAGTCGGTGAGGCCCATCCTGAACCGGCGGACATCATCATAATAAGCCAGGTAGAGAATCTGGAACTGTAGCTCACGAAGCCCCACATCTGGGTTATTGGCAAGCAGGATTTTGAAACAGTTCAACATGTAATCTGTCGTTCTATCCCAGGTCAGCATAATAGACCACCAGCACACCAGTGGCTGCAGGAAATCATGTGCTTTGCGAGCCTGGCCCAGGACTTTCCATCCCGCAATAGTGTTATTGAGACAAGCTACGTCGAAAACTTTAGTTGCATAGGCGGTTTCCATGGGTACCATCTCCCTTGTCCATGAGAGGGATTGCAGATAGTGGCGAGCTTGTAAATATGCAAAGAAATACCGTGGCGACAGATGATAGTTCTTAGACAGCGTTTGAAAGTCCAAAATATTATGGGACTCCGGGTCATATAAATGAAAGGTGAATACTACTCCATGGCTGGCCCAATGTTGGAAGATGCTCATTGTAGTACCTGGACATCGGGGACAAGAGTTGGAATTTCAAGATTTTATAAAATTCAGACCCCAACCCATCCTGGCCCGCTGCCTTCCCCACTTTCAGTCCTTGTATCACCGCGTACACTTCCTGATCACTAATAGGCTTATTCAGCTCCAGTAGCTGGTCCGCAGCCAGGCACAGCCAAGTCAGCCCCTGAAAAAATGTTCTTTGGTGGCCGGATCAGGACACAGCTGGGCGTACAGTGTTCCATAATAATCTAGAAACTAGGCTGAGATATCTGCTGCTGTGGTCTTATGCACTCCATCCTGCCCCCGAATGCCAGTAATGACCAATCTTTGAATTTGGGTCTGCACTAAATTGGCTAACATTCTGCTTGCCCTATTACCCTATTTATATAGATGGTATTGGTAATATTTTAACGATTTAGAAGCTCTTTGGTGTATAAGGGAGTTAAGCATTTCGCCTTAGTCCACCAGGCCTTTATCGACTGGCGACATAGTGTTCGTGTGTTGGAGCTGCACCTTTTTGAGCACTCCCGTGAGGCGTAAGATTTCTGCATTGCGCTGACGGTTCACCTTAGCATTGTAAGCTATAATATGGCCGTGCATCACTGCCTTCCCGGCTTCCCAGAGCAGGCCAGAGGAAATCCCAGGGGAAGAGTTTAAAGCTAAATATTCCTTCCACTGAGCCTGTAAGTGAGAGTGGAATTTTTTATCAAGAAGCAGCTCAGGGTGCATATGCCATGAAAAAGGGCACCGTGGTCCCCATTCGCCCTTCAAAGTAAGGCTCACCGGAGCGTGGTCTGAGAATGAAATAATACCAATAGTAGCGTCCACTATCCGGGGAAACATAGCACTAGAGACTAGCAAGTAATCTAAGCGGGAGTACGACTGATGTGGGCTGGAGTAAAACGTAAAGTCTAGCTCATTGTGATGTAAAACCCGCCACACATCAAGCAGTTGGAGTTCCTGGCATAAAAAATTGACACCAAAATAAAGGTCGTTGTAGCGACGGGCTTGGGTGGTTTGCAATCAAACTGTTTGCTAACAACCGTATTAAAATCCCCCCTACCACCAAAGTATGGCCTCTGAAACTTGTCAGTACGCCCACCAACCCAGTAAAAAACTCTTGGGAATATACATTGGGGGCATATATATTACAAAACACCGCCCGCTGTTGATAGAGGACCCTGGCAGCTACCACATATCCTCCTTCCTTGTCATGGCACACCCGGGCAAGCTGAAAAGGCAATTGTTTGTGTATGAGAATGGCAGTGCCCCGCTTACGTGCTGAAAAAGAGGAATATATGCACTGTCCCACCCAATCCCGTTTTAGTTTCCCATGCTCTACGTCTGTAAGGTGCGTCTCTTGAAGAAACGCTACCTGTGAATGTTGGTGTTGTAGCATGAAGAGCAATTTGGACCTCTTTATTGGAGAGTGAATACCATCCACATTGAGGGACGTGATTTTAACTGTTGCCATGATCACTACACACTAATTCAAAAGAGATTCTACACCAAGTGTATACTACAATCCTTTCACAAAATACTTGGTGTTGTGTATTTCACAATTGGATATTCACTGATAATCAAATCAATTTTTTCATAATCCAGAAAGGATCTTTTTATTTTTATTTTTATTTTTTCTGAAACATTTTTTGGAAGATGGGAATGGTTTCATACGTTATGTCCGGCAACCCCCTTGGTACCTTTATATCTTTAATCATAAACGCATCCACCAACCTCCATGTTTTATTTTAATTTAATCAAAATTTTCTTTAAAAGAATTTTTCCAAGATTTAAATTTCAGTGAAAATCGCTCTGTTGCATATGTATGTTTGTTATCTATAGCATTTTTCAATGTTTTCTCTCATCCGTACAGAGAGAAAACATTGAAAAATGCTATAGATAACAAACATACATATGCAACAGAGCGATTTTCACTGAAATTTAAATCTTGGAAAAATTCTTTTAAAGAAAATTTTGATTAAATTAAAATAAAACACGGAGGTTGGTGGATGCGTTTATGATTAAAGATATAAAGGCACCAAGGGGGTTGCCGGACATAACGTATGAAACCATTCCCATCTTCCAAAAAATTTTTCAGAAAAAATAAAAATAAAAATAAAAAGATCTTTTCTGGATTATGAAAAAATTGATTTGATTATCAGTGAATATCCAATTGTGAAATACACAAAACCAAGTATTTTGTGAAAGGATGATCACTACACATGCATTGCCAACACAAGGGGCCTGCGGCCCCTGGCTTTAAACACATTACAGAGTGATCCTGGAGTCTGCCAGCCTGAGCTCCTGGATCCGCCAAAACCGAAACACAGACAGATATTCCCTGGTCTCCTTCCCCTCCCCCCATCCCATCCAAAACACACACCCCATCCCCCTCTCCCACCATGCATACCACATCCACAGACTTGTCCTCATGCACACTATATATATGCCCCAAGAGGCACGGGGACCTTCCCAATCTGGAACCATACCGTCCAAACGTAGGTAGGTACCCTCCTCCGACCCCTCTCCTCACTCCCCCAGCTGAGAGACTACCATACAACCTGCATAGCAATTATAGTGTTCATTCTCGCCAGGCCAAGTCCATATACTCAGCTATGCCATAAGGTTTAACTGGCCTGGGGTCGTGAAAGTCCAGAAACATGGAACTGTGAAAACCAATGATAACAGCGCCAGCACGTGGAGTAGCGGGGCCACGTTGAACTGTGGGCACCATCCACACGGGGTAGCGTACCACCTATCCCCATTCCCACACAGTATAAGTTGCACGCGCTGTGGCCTTTCCCCAAATGTTCCGATGAAATGATATAAACCACTCCAGGGTTGTCTAGCTTCGCCAGGAAAGATGAAGCTTCCTCCTTTGACATAAGGTAGAGCACCCGATTGTCATGGTACACCCTCAACTTTGCCGGGTATAGGAGGGCAAAACGTATTCCCCTTTTATGAAGATCTGAACATGCCAGCGATATTTGCTTCCTCCTACTGGCCTCCTGGGTGAACAAGTAATGCCAGAGCTGGCACATGTTGACCAATCTGGCTTAATTCCAGGAAGACAAGTAGTGGATAACATCTGCAAAATTGTAAACTTGATTAGAGAGACAACAATGAAAAAGCAGCCGTTGGTCATGCCTGCAGTGGATGCCGAAAAAGCATTTGACCATGTTCCTTAGGCATACATGTTTAAAGTATTAGAAAAGATCGGATTAGGACCTACATTTTTAAAATGGTTGTTGGAAATGTATTCCTCACCCAAGGTGAGGAATACATTTCCTCACTGAACCTTAATCAGTCTTTGACTAATCACTAACTCCACAGCATTAGGGCAATTCGTTATTACCTCAAATGCATTGATAGGCATATATGTATCATATGTATCTAGTTAAATACCCCTGCTTCTTTTCTCTGCTCCAAGTTATATTACTACCTTGTTTTATTGTAACTGCAACCCTTAACTTTCACTTGTATATTGTTACTATTACTACTACCTTTTTAATTTATGTTATTTATTGTTATTTATGACCTCTTGTTACCTTTTCACTTGTTAATTGTAAACCGACATGATGCGATACCCATCGCGAATGCCGGTATAGAAAAACTTAAAATAAATAAATAAATAAATAAATAAGGTATGCATTAAAGTAAATGGTACTTATTCCTATATTATTTGAATTTGGAAGAGGGTCGAGACAAAGATGCCTGTTATCACCTCTACTATTTGCTCTGTTCATGGAGCCTTTTGCGGGAAAACTTCAACAAACTAGGAATATACACGGTATTGCAAGAGCACAGACCCAGTTCAAGATATCACTATTTGTAGACGATATCCTGTTTACAGTAGTAAATCCCTTATTATCATTACCAGTAGTGGTTAAAGAATTGGAGGAGTTTGAAAAGTCAACATGAGGAAATCATAGTTATTAAATTTAACTCTAGATGCAAATAAAACAAAAGACATTTCCTTTTAAATGGGCCAAAGGGAGTATCTGATACCTAGAAGACCAGTTGGGAACAGACTGGCAATAATTGTTCCAGTTAAATTGTCACCCTTTAATGGATAAAACTACAAAAGACATGGAGCTGTGGTCCCTTTACCAGTGTTCATAGTTAGGACGAATAGCAATGTAGGGAAACTTTGGCTTCCCTAACTAAATGGAGTGTATCAATTGATTGGGGAAGTTCTGTGTAGAAACTGAGAACCGTTTGGGTTTTGCTTCCCCATGTGGGAACAGCAGATGGTGTCCTCCAGCACCATGTGAATCGGTACTGAACTCGTTTCCGGTATTGTGTTCGTAGAACCACCGCAGGAAACCTTTGTTGCTGCGGTTCTGAGTGCTTTTGTTCGGCTGTCCCGAGCCGAAGAAAAAAAACACACCCCGACCCTTTAAATTTAATTATTTAGAATCCGGCGCCATCTTAAAAAATGGCGTGGGCCATCCATTGCTCCTACCATGTGATAGGGGCCGGCCAATGCCACCAATAGCCCATGGTAAGGGCAAAGGGCCATCGGCGCCATTTTGATTAGTGGCAGCCGACAGCCCAAGATCGGGAGATCGCTCCTGGGACCCCCACTGGACCACCAGGTACTTTAGAAAAGTTTGGGGGGGGGTCGGGAGGGTGGGGGATTCTAAATAATTCGATTTAAAGGGTCAGGGTGGGTTTGGGGGTTGTTTTTCTGTGTGCCCTTTCTCCCCCCCCCCAAAACGATAAGAAAACGACACGAAAATTTCATGGGGTTTTCCTATCGTTTTCGGGGACCCCCTGATATCTGATGGATGAAAAAATATCGTACGAGATTCACATCCCTACAATGCACCATCTATCCCTCAAAGAATTTTAGTTACTCTTTCAAGAAGGCAGGAGCTCTGTGTCTCTTGCTTTATCATTTTTTCCTAAATTATGGGAAAGGAATAAGGACGTTTTTCTCTTTTAGGAGTCAGCCTCCTGTTGACTTGTCTATTTAGCTTTTAAGCTTGTTTTTTTACTCTTTTAAGCCAGTTTTGACCATTTGCTGTGCAAGCCAGTCACCCTTATTGCAGTGGATTGAGGTGTCCCTGTATTCAAAGCTAGATTTGGGATAAGGAAGATCTGATGCAGAGGATTTATGTATTTGAATTATCTGACTTTTGCACTGTCTCCTTTGTCTTGAGGTAAGGAAGTTTTATGCTGCCCTTCCTGCTTCTAGCTTAATTTTTCCCCCTTTTGGGTTAAAAACTATTCTTTGTTCCACTTGGAGCTGATGGCCCTTGGTACCCGAGACTCTGTGACTAAATCACTGAGAGAGTGAAGTTTGTCATTCTGAGAGAAACAAAAGTCTTTTTCACTCAATGCACAATAAAGCTCTGGAATTTATTGCCAGAGGATGCTGTTAGTGCAGTTAGTGTAGCTGGATTCAAAAAAGGTTTGGATAAGTTCTTGGAGGAGGTCCATAAACGGCTATTAATCAAGTTTACTTAGGGAATAGCCACTGCTATTAATTGCATCAGTAGCATGGGATCTTCCTAGTGTTTGGGTAATTGCCAGGTTCTTGTGGCCAGGTTTGGCCTCTGTTGGATACAGGATGCTGGGCTTGATGGACCCTTGGTCTCACCCTGCATGGCAATTTCTTATGTTCTTAAGAGTTCATCTGGAAGGAAAGAAACTAGAAGATACAAATTAAAGGTAATAAGAACTTTGTTGCTGCTAACTCAGCGAAAATACAAAGGGAAGTGAAGTGCCCTTCAGGTGCTGCATAAGGAGTTAAAGGATTAAAGAGAATTTAGGAAGAGGAAAAATCTGGGACTAAGTTCTGAAAAACTATTGGGACTGTATTATGATCACTTTCAGTGGGAAGAGCAAGAAAATAAATTGAGAAGGTTAGAAGAGGATTGAACTACATTTAATCTGATAATTCTGAAGTATTTGGAGTAACTGGGAAGAAGGAATTTTGTGTAAATTGAGTGCTTCCAAAAAAAAAAGAAGAGACTTTGCTAATGAGGTAGAGTCACAAGTTTTATTAAATCTTTCTGCTGTCTTATTTATTGACCTTAATCAAAAATCCAAACTGAAGCTGTAAATATTCTTCAGTCATCTAATCAATTATCAGTAAAGGAGTTGGAAACCACCCTGCTTCTCATGCTGTTCCCACTTGACCAAGTTCCTCATGAGAGGCTTCTAGGAAAAATAAAAAGTCATGGGATAGGTGGCGATGTCCTTTCATGGATTACAAACTGGCTAAAAGACATGAAACAGAGAGTAGGATTAAATGGACAATTTTCTCAGTGGAAGGGTGTGGGCAGTGGAGTGCCTCAGGGATCTGTATTGGGACCCTTACTTTTCAATATATTTATAAATGATCTGGAAAGAAATATGACAAGTGAGGTAATCAAATTTGCAGATGATACAAAATAGTTCAAAGTAATTAAATCATAAGCAGATTGTGATAAATTGCAGGAAGACCTTGTGAGAATGAAAAATTGGGCATCAAAATGGCAGATGAAATTTAATGTGGATAAGTGCAAGGTAATGCATATAGGGAAAAATAACCCATGCTATAGTTACACAATGTTAGGTTCCATATTAGGTGCTACTACCCAAGAAAGATCTAGGCGTCATAGTGGATAACACATTGAAATCGTCGGTTCAGTGTGCTGCGGCAGTCAAAAAAGCAAACAGAATGTTGGGAATTATTAGAAAGGGAATGGAGAATAAAACGGAAAATGACATAATGTCTCTGTTTCACTCCATGGTGAGACCGCACCTTGAATACTGTGTACAATTCTGGTCGCCGCATCTCAAAAAATATATAATTGTGATGGAGAAGGTACAGAGAAGAGCGACCAAAATGATAAAGGGAATGGAACAGCTCCCCTATAAGGAAAGACTAAAGAGGTTAGGACTTTTCAGCTTGGAGAAGAGACAGCTGAGAGGGGCTATGATAGAGGTGTTTAAAATCATGAGAGGTCTAGAACGGGTAGATGTGAATCGGTTTTTTACTCTTTCAGATAACAGACTAGGGGACACTCCATGAAGTTAGCATGTGGCACATTTAAAACTAATCAGAGAAAGTTCTTTTTCACTCAACGCACAATTAAACTCTGGAATTTGTTGCCAGAAGATGTGATTAGTGCAGTTAGTATATCTGTGTTTAAAAAAGGATTGGATAAGTTCTTGGAGGAGAAGTCCATTACCTGCTATTAATTAAGTTGATTTAGATAATAACCACCGCTATTACTAGCAACGGTAACATGGAATAGACTTAGTTTTTGGGTACTTGCCAGGTTCTTATAGTCTGGATTGGCCACTGTTGGAAACAGGATGCTAGGCTTGATGGACCCTTGGTCTGTCCCAGTATGGCATGTTCTTATGTTTAGACTGTAATAGATGCTGTATTCAAGGGATGAAAAAGGCTTATTGCAAAAAGGAACCAGGTATAAGAACTATTGTTTGTTCCCACACTGGAATCCTGGAACTCAGTAAAGCTGTCTGGTAGGTGAAGGAGATCCCGAGAGTCAGTGAGACTGTGTTGTGCAGAAAGGGTCCATCTCTTCTTTTATCTATGTGCCCCTGGGTACAAGTAAAAGGATTTGTCCAGGCCAGGGATTACACAATAATAAGGATGACAATCTTATCTATATGGATATACTTTTTTCAAGCCCTTCCTATCGAGGTGCCAGACAGGTTAATGAAGCTATTATAGAAATGGGTGTTTCATTACATTTAGAAAAAAAGGCCTCCAATTGTTTCACGAAGAGTACTGTTCCTCAAAAAGGAGCAGGATGGGCTAGCTGTCCCTTATTTTAGGTGTTATTATGCAGCTACACAACTGAGAGTGGTGTATCACTGGTTTCCAAAAAGCAAGATCAAACAATGGGTGTACATTGAGAAGGAAGAGATGTCTCAGGAAGTGTTGTATGGCAAACTATGGGGACATCAAAATGAGGATTTTGTCAATAGAGTGGAGAATCCCCTCATGGCATTAACATTGAACTTGTGGTCTAAATTCAAGATTAGACTAACAGGTCATAATGTCTACTCATTACTGTTGTTGGGCAAATATGTGGGAAAGGAACATTTGAAAGAATATTCCACTTACTTTAAAAGGTGGAGTCATTTGGGGATATGGTGTTGTGGGCAGCTATTTTCCAAAATTAAGCTACTGGGAATCGAGGAGTTGAAAGCTCGATATAATCTACTGGAGTATAAGTTTTTCAGATATATGCAACTAAGTTATTGTCTTTCACACAACCCAGTTAGGAGCCATGTAACCCCTGCTTTCTCTGACTTTCAAGCTATGTGTTTCAAGCAGAGACAGTAACTTTGAAAAGTGTGCACATTTGTCGACTTGCATCTAGAGATATGGGCATTTTATAACATTAACACGTATATGTGTGCATGTTATAAAATAGCCTGGATGCATGTACACGTGCACCATTTTAAATGGACACGTGCATGTGTGTGCTAATGTGCTTCTACTGCATAAGTGGAATTTTATAAGGTTCATGCGCCGACACCATTTTCCCAGTTCTCCCAGTTAAGGGCTAGGACTTCTAAACCCCCTATTTAAATAGCCACCCTTCCCCCCTGTTAACCCAGACCCTTAAAACCCCAGTGACTAGCCTAGATTTTTTTTTTATTATTACTTACACACCATCCATAGCAGTAGTAAAGTTATGTGGCAGGGGACCTCAGCGTGCACCTAAGTATTTACATGCACATCTTTTGGCCTTCCCCCTGACAGGCTCATGACCAAACCCCATCCCACCCCTTTTTTTAGAATCTTATCAATTGTGCACGCGGTGGGAGATACGTGCGTCCATGGATGGTTTATAAAATCTTCTTGGCGCATGCTGGCCCAATTTATGCATATATTTCCCGGTTTCAGCATATGCAGGACTTTTAAAATTGTATTCGATGTTGTCTCCTAATGGGGAGAAATCTAGGCACATGGCTGAATGGGAAAAGACTAGGGAGGAAAAGCTATTGATGATAATATTTAGGATGTATATTTCATTGCAGTGGCTAAGAGCTGTATATCATCAGCAATAGTGGAAACGAATTGTAAAATCCTATAAGATAGTATTTTACTCCATATAAGATCCATAAGATATAGCAGGCGTACCCTTCTGGTGGCGATGTGGTCAAGAAGGAACATACTATCATATCTGGTGGACTTGTCCAAGCATTGCAGCTTATTGGAAGAAAATTATTGGGATGGTCCTTACAAATCCCATGGGACTCCAAGACCTTTCTTTTATCAAAGTATCCCACAGTTGGCCAGTGGAGATAAAATTATTGGTAAACATCTGCTATGCACAGCCCGAAGCAAAGTGGCAACTCACTGGACAGATGGAGCCAACTCAATAAACACTAATACGCAGGGTGAGGTCCTTTCACTTTAAGAGCTATTTAACTGTGATTCGCAGAAATAGGTGCAATATCATATCAGTTTGGGAACCTTTCTCGAGGTTGTACAAACAGCAAAACTGAATTATCTAGTTAAGATAATACTTACACTAATGTGGTTGGTCGATGTAATGGGGTGGGGAGGGATAAAATGGAAAACCATCCATGGAAATATGCATATACAAGTATTTGTGCTATTAAGCTTCCCTTGATTAATAAAAATTTAATTGAAAAAACAAAATACAGACAATTTTCGATCTGTGCTGAAAATGTTGCTTTTTCCATCATTTGACTGCTGCAGCTTTGTTATATTTCTTGGCCTGCCAGCTAGTGCAAAATTACGCAGCATATGGATTAAAAAAAAAGGGGTGTTCTGGGGAGGGGTTGAGATATCCAGCATACTTCGCTGAATATCAGGCATATTGAGCTAGGATAGCCAGATAACTTTAGACCCATGTCAGAGTAGTTATAAACTTATCCGGCCTTGTGTGGCCAAATAACTTTACACATAACCGGCTATATTCAAAAGAATATAGCTGCTTAAATAGCAATCCAAAGGGGGGAAAAAAAAAGACTGCAGGACCCAGACACCCCCCCCCCTTTCCTGTGAGCTCCTGCCGGGCTGAATCTGTCACCCTCTCCTCAAATTAGCTGCATGTGAATTAAAAAAAAAAAAATAAGAGGGTTAGGGTCAGTGCCTCTTCTCCTCCCCCACTCCCCACTGCCAGCTCCCTTTTTTTTTTTTTTTAATATGATTCTCTTCAGGGCCTTCCCCCTCCTTCACCACACCCCAACTCTATCCCTCCCATTTCCTGTACCTGAAGCCTAAGTTTTGATGTGGCCTGGATCTCTGCAGTGTCCTACTGAGATCCGAGCCCAGCACTTCTGACTTTGCATTGCTAAGTAGTTACAATGCTTCACCTCACAGGGATCAGCTCCCATTTCTTCAAACCGCCAAAAATGTGTGGGAACAAGCCTGAAGCCCACTGAGGGCAAGAGACAGTAGAGATTAAGATCAGAAGCACTTATGTTCTCATAATGTTCCAGAAGATCTTTATTTTTATAGATATTTTGCGCCTTGGCTTGGATTTTTGTAGATCATATAATGGTATGAAATGGATACCACAATATAGTATACACTGATGAAGCACCACTATTGGCTATGAAATATTTACATTGTGGGTTTTTCATCTTCCACATTTCTTTAAAAAAAAGGAAAATTATTGTATTCCTTGAGGATTTTTGCTATGCAATGATACAATTATCTCTATCACAGGGACTGCAGTTCTATCACAATGAATGCTGTATTTTAATATAAAGACAACCCCCCTCCAACACACACACACCCACACACCCCTGGAGGCCATTACAATTTTGCCAAAGTCCAGAAAACAGAGATTATTGAATTTGCTATGGTTGTTATTGTATGGTCAGTCCTCGTTTAAATGAAATAAAGATTTGCCTATGCCTAGTTTCTGCTTGCAACTACATAGAGGCTCCTAGGGCACCTGCTATTTTTCTCTAAACCTTTTGAGAAAATGGTAGTGTCTCAGCTTTCCAATTTTGTGGAAGATACTGGCAGCTTGGCACCTATTCAGTCTGGCTTTAGCCTTGGGTACAATACGGAGAATGTATTAGTGTCTCTATTGAATATGTTATGACATTTGGATGTAGGTAGATCTGCCATGCTGGTCCTTTCAGACTTGTCCAGTGCATTTGATTTGGTGGATTATGTCATTTTGATGCATAGGTGTTGACTAGTGGATCTGGGTGATAGAACAGTTGATTGGATTTCATCTTTTCTAAGTGATAGATCACAGATGATTCAAATACTGATGGACTGTTCCCAGTTGGAGGAGGTGCAGAGGCAGGGGCCACAAGGCTCTTGTCTGTCTCCTTTATTCTTCAATATTTTTATGCAGTCTTTTTCAGGAATTAGGGGTTAAGGGATATACAGTATCTATGCTAGTGATATCCTGTTCCAGATTCCAACTAAGTGAGGACTGAAGGAGGAAACAGGTTAGCTGAATGTCTGTTTGGATATAATTTTTGTGTGCTTACATGGTAGCCAGTTGATGTTGAATAAAAAAAAAAAAAGAGACTTTAGGGATAGGGAGTATTTTTGAGAGATCTTTGTTATTACCAATAAAACATATGCTGGGAGAGCAGGAAGTGATTATATCATGTAACGTAAAGAGTCTTGGGATAACCCTTGAAACCGCTTTGTCTGTGGAAGCTTTTGTGGGTTAACTTTGTGTAAAAGTGCATATGCAGTTAAAGAGAATTTGTCATTTGAAGCCATTTTTAGATAATGCTGCAGTAAAGATTGTGTTATTAGCATTAGCTATAGGAACTTTACATGACTGTTAATAGTTTGCAGTTGGGGTTGCCAAGGCGTCTGGTCAAGAGCAAGCAGCTGATTCAAAACAGTGTAGCCAGGCTAGTGTGTGGGAAAACTAGAGAGAATGCCACTTCTGCTTGCTTCAGTGCGCTGGCTACCCATAGAGAGAGAGATTTTAAAAGAGTTGCACGCAGCAAAACCGGGAGATACGAGTGTGACTCACATGTGTGTGGCCACGCAGATTTTAAAAGGCCCGCGGCCACGCGCATATCTCCCTGTACGCGGATAATAATGTTTTGGCAAAAAGGGGGCGGGATGAGGTCTTAGCGGTAACTTTCAAAGTGACGAACATGTGCACGTGTTTGCCTGCGCTTGCACATGGATGCACCAATTTTATAACGTGTGCATTTATGCGCTCATGTTATAAAATCGGCTACCCACATGTACATGCATGCATGATTTTATATCAATGCACACGTGCACCTAAACGCTGTCTCGAACGCGTAAGTGGTGGGGATTTTAGTAGATTCATGCAGTGACGCATTAGGCCTATTTCCCAGTTCCCTCCCAGTTTGCCCCAGTAAAAGAGAGGACTTCCTAAACCCCTAACTAGCCTCCTTTTTACCCTACTAACCTCGACTCTTAAAATCCTACTAACTACCCTTTTTTTTTTAAATTTATCTTCTTACACACAGCCTGTAGAAATAAGTTACGCAGTTGTGAGAGCCTGGTGTGTGCTAGTGCGCGTGACTGCATGGTGTGGTCCCAGCCCACATCTCTCCCCCTTTTTGCCAAAACTTTATTATCCATGTACCGGGAGATATGTGCATGGCTGCGGGCCTTTTAAAATCTGCGCAGCCCGCGTGCATGCAAGCCATGCGCATATCTCTTGGTTTTGCCACGCACAACCCTTTTGAAATCTACCTTATAGTGAAGGGGTAAAATTTAAATGGTTAATTTTCCGCTGCATATTTTATTTTATTTATTTAATTCTTTTATATACCGACCTTCATGACATGGGTCATATCAGATCGGTTTACATGGAACATGGGGGATAACATTCATTAACGACCAATTAACAAGATGTCATTTACAGGAGGCAACAGTTACATTTAACAAGGAGTAGCAAACTTGGGATCTGGAGAAAGAGAAGAGAGAGAGACAACCATTGTGTATATAAGGGGCTTAGCTATATATATACGGGCGGATTTTCAAAGCCCTGCTCGCGTAAATCCGCCCGGATTTACGCGAGCAGGGACTTGCGCGCCGGCGCGCCTATTTTCCATAGGCCGCCGGCGCGCGCAGAACCCTGGGACGCGCGTAGGTCCTGGGGTTTTCGGAAGGGGGCGTGTCGGGGGCGGGGCATTTCGGGGGCAGGCCCGGGGGTGTGGTTTCGGGCCGGGGCATTCCGGGGGCGTGGCCGCGCCCTCCGGAACCGCCCCCAGGTCCGGTCTCGGCGCGCCAGCAGCCTGCTGGCGCGCGTGGATTTACGTCTCCCTCCGGGAGGCGTAAATCCATGGATAAAGGTAGGGGGGGTTTAGATAGGGCCGGGGGGTGGGTTAGGTAGAGGAAGGGAGGGGAAGGTGAGGGGAGGGCGAAAGAGAGTTCCCTCCGAGGCCGCTCCGATTTCGGAGCGGCCTCGGAAGGAGCGGAGGCAGGCTGCGCGGCTCGGCGCGTGCCGGCTGCCCAAAATCGGCAGCCTTGCACGCGCCGATCCAGGATTTTAGAAGATACGCGCGTCTTATAAAATCCAGCGTACTTTTGTTTGCGCCTGCTGCGCAAACAAAAGTACGCGATCGCGCAGTTTTTCAAAATCTACCCCTTTGCGTATATATAATGGCCCACAATATATGTGGGCCATTACAACATACGTAATGGCCAATTTAGCCAACAGATATTACATATGTTGTAATGGCCCACAATATCTGTTGGCTAAATTGGCTTGGTATAGGTCAGAGCATTTATTTTGAGCTTCCCATGGTGAGTGGTTAAAGTTCACTTACAGTTGTAAGTTTAGATTTAGTCATGGTTCAAAATGCGCATTTACATCCACAACTCCCTAGTTTTGTAATGGCTTACCTGACCTGATAAGGAGTCCAATTATTTTAAATTGTGGAAGATAGTCAAAACGCATTTATTACCCTTTAAGAATACTTGAGAGAAGATGGGTTGGGTTGGGTAGGGTTGAGGGTGGAAATAAGAGCTGGTGATGGAGAAGGATTGATTTGTGGAGCTGGTAGACAGCAGCGTTGATGTATTGTTTTCAGTTTGTTCGTTTTATTGTGTGTGTGTTATTCTGTAAACCATTTTCATTGAATTTTACTGGTTATGTGACATATACGTTTTTTAAATAAACATCTTCCAAACCTCCCCACACACAAAAGTATACATGCGCGCTATCCCAACTTATGACTACTGTAAGTGCTCAAAGTATATCTTCCTTTATTTAAACCTTATATTTCAGAGTTTGTATCCAGTCACTTCTCAAACAACCAATTCCATAGTTTTATTAACAATGCTCTACATGAACTATATGCACCAATTTAGTACAAAAACTTCAGCAGTATTAAGACATTAAAATCCATGATACAGTTTTACTTAAAAATCACTTAATATAAAGGCTAAACATTATCAAATTTCCTGAAAAGTACAATCGCCCCATCCAACATACATTTGGCAATGTCTTAATATAATCTGAATGGTGCCTTTATAGTTACAAAGAAATATATGACTGGTGTGTATCCTGAACATGTGGTCTCATGAACATGTATGTGTGTGGGTGTCTGATTGGTCCTACACTTCTCATTGGCTTTTCTGTATCCTATGCAGATAGGAGTTTACAGTTCTGGAGACCGTATCTACAAAAAGACAAAGACAAGATGGAAGCGGTACAGAGAAGGGCGACCAGGAAGGTGGAGGATCTTCATCGCATGACATACGAGGAGAGATTGAAGAATCTAAATATGTACACCCTGGAGGAAAGGAGGAGCAGAGGTGATATGATACAGACTTTCAGATACTTGAAAGGTTTTAATGATCCAAAGGCAACGACAAACCTTTACCATAAGAAAAAAATCAGCAGAACCAGGGGTCACGATTTGAAGCTCCAGGGAGGAAGATTCAGAACCAATGTCAGGAAGTATTTCTTCACGGAGAGGGTGGTGGATGCCTGGAATGCCCTTCCGGAGGAAGTGGTGAAGACCAGAACTGTGAAGGACTTCAAAGGGGCGTGGGATAAACACTGTGGATCCATAAAGTCAAGAGGCCGCCAATGAAGAGTGGGTGACTCGCCAGAATGATGGCTACTGCCTGGAGACAATACCCTTATTCAATAAACATACACATGGTTACTGTGACTCCAACATCACTCTAAGCTTCAACAGCAAGAGGAAATGTGGAAAAAAGGATTTGCACTCACAAAGACGGGAGTAGCTGGCTTGTTACGGCGGTTACTACCCCAAACCAAATATCCAAATTACTACCTCCACCTTCCTCTATTCCTGATGCCTTTCAACTAGCTTGATCACTCCATTCTTATACTTCACTTCAATGCATATCCAGCATAGTTCTCTGCTTCAACAGCAGGGGAAAAGAAAAACTGTTACTTCACACATCCAGCAGAGCTCTCTGCTTAAACGGCAGGGGAGAAGAAAAAAGGATTCACACTCACAAAGCGGGGAGTAGCTGGCTTGTTACGGCGGTTACTACCCCAAACCAAATGTGCCTGATACTTCACTTTCAATGCATATCCAGCATAGCTCTCTGCTTCAACGGCAGGGGAGAAGAAAAAAACTGATACCTCACGCATATCCAGCATAGCTCCCTGCTTCAACGGCAGGGGAGAAGATAAACAACCAATAAGGGCTGTATAACATAATCTGGGTAAAAACAAATAAGCATGGGTGTAGCTTGCTTATTGCGGCGGTTACTACCCCTACTACCTCTAACTACTCAAGCTAGATATTTCACTTGGATGCAGCTCCATCACCGCTCTCTACATTAATGGTGGGGGTGGAAGGGAATTAGAACCAAGAGCTAAGAGAAACAGATAAGTATGAGAGAAGAAATGAGGGAAGCTTGCTGGGCAGACTGGATGGGCCATTTGGTCTTCTTCTGCCGTCATTTCTATGTTTCTATGTTTCTATGTTTCTATATTTCCAAGAAGCAAGTACAAGCATCTGTAAACATTTCATTGTACTTGTTAGTGTCAGAAACTCCAGATTTAAAGGGAAGAACAGCAAACATCTTCAATAAGTTTTACATTCTATGGACATTTAGATGTTATCCTATACTGAAATATGCTTCTGGATGCAGACACTTGTAATCATATTGATTTTTTTCACAAATAATAATGGAAAAATACATAATTCTTTCGGGTACAAATATATTCATTGATTACATATTGTTACAAAAATTACAATAAAACATAAATAACATATTAAACAGATACACATATAATAAAAGTCAAATATACATACTTTCAAATATTACAGTTTTAGAATTATAATTCTGGGTAGCTACTTTCAGCAGATATGCATGTTTCATTGCTTATACTGAATGTGGATTTACAATACCAAAGAAAAATGTATTTACAAATCAGGCACCATCACTTCTAAAAATTCCCCCATATGCTGGGTTGTTGGAATGCATGCCTAAATAGTTCAGTAGGAATTCAAATGTGATCTTGGTACAATGTTCTGACATTTGATGCAAAAAAAATGTAACTAAATCTGAATTAAATACAGTTGTAAAACAGAGTTCTGTAAAATATCAGTTACTTTCTATGTATTAACTATACCAAATAATGTGCCCTCAAATGCTAGATTAATAAAAATATTTTCATTAATACTGTGTTGCCCTCCTGAAAGATTTTTAAATCATTTTTTAACATAAAGAATAGTTTCAAATACAATTTTTTATATTTGCTAAGGTTACCACAATAATTCTGCTGTTATGATCTTGTAGCAAGTTGCAGGCTTCTTGCAGCATAGCAGTATGCAATGCTGGACTCAAGAAAAATGACTCATTTGTAAAGTGTATAAAAACTCAGTTCCTCACTTTTTGAAAGGCCCTGTTGTATATGTTTTCTTATGCCCAAATTCACTAAAATTGCAAGTTAAAAAATTTCAATATAACAAGATATTTTTTACAGTAACTTTTTTGCAAATTAAAATCCAAACCTACCTGCCTTATTTATTATCCATCACTTATCCATCATCACATGTAGAAATGCAATGTGCACTATATTGGCCAGGAGGGAAACAGAGGCAATGAGGCTCCTTTAGCCACTGGTGGCCATATTTACTAATCTCTATTGTTTCCATTATATAGTTTTTTAAATTTCAATGTTTTGGGTTAATTATTTTTTTATTGTTGTATCTTAATCATATCTTTAATTTTAATAGGGTACATAATATCTTTTTATAGTCATTGTTTTTGTCTCTAAGCAAATGTGGAAAATATGGCCATATAATTCCCTGAATGTTTGATAATGTTTACAAAGTTTGCTACAGGAAAATTGCCTGGAAATACTTTTTAAAATACTCCATATATGTATAATCTCACTTATGTACTTATTTTGGGCCTGCTTCATATTGGAAAAAAATTATTTACTTCTTTTGAAAAATTGATTTTATATATCCAAACCAAATCCATCCTGAATTCTTCTTGTAAAGACAGACAGTTTTCATTTCTATAGCACTATTAGATATTAAAAGAATAATGCTGTGGCTTAAAACTAACTCAGAAAATAATTACAAATCAATGGTATAAAATGAATGAGCAGAATGGGGAAAATCCTTTTTTGAGAGGTAGAGATTTGTCTAGGATATTAGTTGATAAATGTGAGGTAGGTTACTGTTCTGTATAATTAACGGTATACTAACAAGGGTCTCACTGAACAAGACTGAACAGCGATACAGTACTGTGCAGTCATGAAAGAAAAGAACAAATGAATTTGAGCAACCCTACTAACAACTAAGAATAGTCTGGGTTCTTCAAAATAGTGCAAAACGGTAACCAAAGAAAATCTCAATTCCACTACAGCTAAATCAGAAAACTTTGTCAAACATGGAAAGTGTAGGTATGTAAATGGTATATGTTGTGTTCCTCTTCCATGCAATATGTACTTTATCATATGTACTCCCTACTTTGCCATGCTTTCTGCATGTGCTTCAACATGACTAGGTGGTACTGTACTGTAGCATGTGTGACTCCCTGGATGCAACAGAGGAGAAATTTGAATTTATTTTTTTTTACTGGACCTACTTATGAATTATCCCATAACCATGATTTACATGAGAATCCTATAACACATAGGTCCCCTTCTTCATAGAAGGAATGAAAATAAAACATCCATGTACCAGATATGCCATAGAAGTGGAACTGAAGTAAACCACTCTGACCTGGCTTTAAGGAGCAGATAGAGTATGATTCTCTTTATTGACTAGTCTTCAATTGACTAAGTTGAAGAAGAGAGGAACAAGAAAATTGAAAGCAGAGAAAGCAAAGTTGCTTACTTGTAACAGGTATTCTCTGGAGACAGCAGGACAAAACAGTCACACAAGTAGATGTTCAGCTGATGGCACAGACAAGGACTGTGTTCTCAGAGAACTAGGAAAGATCTAGAAGTCTTTACTGAGCACCTGTTCCTGCTCAGCCACCTCCATATGAGTCTTCTCAGTTTGTCTACAAGCTATACTTGCATTCTAAGGTGAGGAAGGTGGGACTGTGTGGTTGATTTGTCCTGCTGTCTATAGAGAACACCTCTTACAGGTAAGCAACTTTGCCTTCTCCGTGGACAAGCAGGACAATATCAGCCACACAGATGGGGACTCCCCAAGCTGAGGATTGCAAGGAAAAATATTTTTTTTTCCATTGCATTTTGAGTTACAACCCACGATTTGAAAAGGCTGATGGACAAGCTGAAGTAACCAATTGAATAAATGCATTAGAACTGCTTGTATTGTTTAGAACATTGCATTAGAACTGCGGTATTGTTTAGAATCTTCATCAAGAAAACACAGAGGTAGGCGATCTATGATACCGGTAGGTGAACACAAAGAAATAGATGCCTGGATCTTTTCCAACGCTTTATTGATGCAGAGACGTATCAAATAGAATCTTCATCAAGACAGAAATGCATAGTGAAGGTATGAATTGAAGACCAAGATGCAGTTTTGCAGAGCTCTTCTACAGATGTAAGTTTGAGATGTACTAAGGAAACTGCAATAGTTCTAACTTAGGGCTAGATTCATCAAACTATCACATGCGATAGGAAGAGGGGTGTGTTTTATGATAATAGCCTATTTATCGCAATGTGCACTATATTTGTGCTTCACATAGGTATTACCGCAGAGTGCAATTACTTTTTCGCACTTTGCAGTAATACCACAATTGTTGCAATTCCTACCTACAATATGTGTGTGAGAGAGAGAGAGAGACTGACTTAGCTATAAGGCCCTTCTAGTAGTTAGGTATTTATACCTCTATAGGAGGCCCACCTAGTAACTCGAGGTGAGGTTTAGGTAGTAGTGTAGGGGTTAGGGGCCATTTTGACATGCAGTGTGAGACATACGAACAGAACAGTACACTCTGTGAAGATTCCACACACAAAGATGAGATTTTTACAATGTTCGCTCAACCTAGCTTGATGGACTCTTAACGCCAATGAAAAAGGTGTAGTTATTTCCGGTGTTAAAACTGTGCGATATGGCTTCGCAAACTGGCTTCGCAAACTGATAGACCGAAAAAATTTAAATAGGACACACAAATTAATCTTTGTCTCGTTCTTGACACCAAATAGAAAATGTCTTCAATTTACAGTTATAGGATTCCCTGTAGAAGGTTTTCTTGCTGCTAGAATAACCTTGAAAATATCTGGAGGCAAATGCAAAGCAGTGCCTCGCAACATCCAGGCGGAAAGAGACAAAAAGGAAGGCTGAGATAGAAAAATTTCCCATTGAACTGTGCATCTGCTGATACCCCTAGGAGTATAGTTAACAAATTGGGAGGCACTGAAGCCAGGGAAGCCATATCTGGCTATACCAAAAGGGAGCTATCAAAATCATTAAACTGTTTTCTTTCCTTAGCTTGAGAAGTATTTTGGTTATTAGTGGAACTGGAGGGAAAGCATAAAAAGGCCTTAATTCCATGAAATATTAAGTGCATTCAATGTCAGGCAGTACAGTACCGAACAGTACAGAGGTACGTTTTTGTTGAATGGTGCTGCAAATTAATCTATTAGCAGGGTTCCCCTGAAATGAAAAACCTTTTGAGCTATGTCATCATTTAATGACCACCTGTGTGGTTGAAGACAACAGCTGAGTACGTCCGCTGATACTGTTTCCCTGGAAGATGAATAGCAGAGAGGAATTACGTTGTGCGCTACTGCCCAATTCCAAAGATTACATATTCCTCTTGGCAAAGTTTAGAACCACCTGTTCCTTCTTGTTTGTTGATGTAATACATTACCACTTAGTTGTCCATCTGAATCTGTACTACTTTCCCTGCCAACTATGGTCTATCACCATTAAAACATTGAAGATTGCTCTGAGTTCCATTAGATTTAACTGGAAATTTTCTGCTCCTGAATGCTCCAAGGTCCTTGAGAAGAAAGGTTGCTGAAATGTGCTCCCCAACCTTCAACAGATACATCTGTTATAAGGTTTGACTATGAAGTAGGTGTGAAAGTTGGGTCCACCAAACCAAAGACTGGATGAAGGTTTTTGATAGATGTATCTTGTAAGAAAGTGGTCGTGAATGTTGATTCAGTCGGTATTTTAAATGCCACTGAGCTAATCTCATTTGAAGATGAGCAAACAGATTAATAAACAATTGCTGTCATCTCATGAAGTAATGTGCAAAAGTCTTTATCTGATTGGAAAGACAGCACATTATTTGTACTAAGATTCCATTCTTTGACAAGATAGGAAAGATTTTCCTGCTAGGATGCACCTATGAACTCCAACTACTGTGAAGGGATTAGATTGGACTTTTAAAAGTTGATGATTAATTCCAGTGATTTCAGAATTTGTATTGTGAAGCAGGAAGACATTTTCATCTGTTTGAAGGTATTGCTCAATATGAGCCAATCATCCAAGTAAGGAAAAACTGAACTGCTGCTGTTCCTTGCGTGAGTAGCTACAATTGTAAGACATTTTGTGAATATTCTCAGAGCTACTGCCAGCCCATATGGAAAGACATTACTGATAGTGGTTGTCTGCTACCCTGACTGGAAAACCTTCCTGTGATCTTCGTGAATGGAGCTATGAGTATATGCATCCTTCAGGTTCAAGGGAATTCAGCCAATGGTTGCTTCCTAGATTCAGAAGAACTGTGCACAGTGAATTCATTCTGAACTTTTCTTTTAGCACCCAGTGGTCCAAAGTTATTTGAGGCTAGCAGGGGCTGCAAAATTGAAACCTCCCCAATCCCCACTGGAAGGCTTTCTAAATGTGATTGGGACATACTGAAAGGTTGGTAGTCAAACATTAGTAGTTTTAGCAAGGATGTTTAATTAGGCCAAGGGAGCTCTCGCTCTTGTGCACTACCTCACCTCTTCTGCTGCTATGGGCATGATCTTTGATCTGGGTATGGTTCATTCCTTCTACAGAAATAACATTATTTTCTTTACAGTTAGGGCTGGAACCTTCTACTCTGTGATTGCTAGCTTGAAGTAGCTGCTGACAGATTGTAGCATAGTGTTGCACTTGGCAGCTTGCAGGCTAAACCCGCAAGCTGTCACATTCACCTCTAGCCCCTGACCCTGGCAGGCAGCCGCTGACGCCGGGGAAGACTGTTGCACTCCGTCCAACTTCCCCGCTGACTCACAGCAGGCCTACAGGACTGGTCTGCCAATGCTCTCTCCATTTCTGACCCCTCCTAGGAGTTCACATATTCCGATGGTGTCCCATTTAAAGATCCCACGGCCAGAAAACCCCTGATGCACCTGAAGATGACGCCACCATCAGAGGTCTATATGAGGCCACCTTAGCAGCCCTTCTTTACCGTGGCAATAGGTTGTCTCCTTAGAGAAGTGCATTGACTGCGTTCCTGGTTCCTGAATCCTGCTGTGTGCCTAAGTCTTGTTCCCAGTTTCTTTAGCAGTCTGGTTTGACTTGAGTTCTTGTCTTCCTCATCTGTCTTCAGCATTCCTTCCTGTTCCTGTGGTCCTTGTCCCCCTCTTCATTCCTTGTCTCTCGGATTGGACTTCTGGCTTTGACCTTGGATCAGAGTTCTGGCTTTGACTTTGGGTTGAACTTCTGGTTTGACCTCTCATTGGACCTTGATGCTGCTTGACCACCACTTGCCACTGACCACTGCCTGTTTACTGTTATAGAATGTACTCTGCCTGGTCAAACCTCTGCCTGAACTGCGACTCAGAGAGAATTCTTCCTGCGTTGACCTCAGCCTGAACCTAACTCTGTCTGCCTGCCGTCTGCTTGACCTGACTCCGCTTTCTCTTTCTGTGCTGGCCCACAATATTGTTCACGTGACTGATCTTCACTTCCACAGAGGCCCATGCCTAAGTCCAGCTGCCCTGGCACCCGGAGGCTCAACCTAAGGGGAACATGTGCTGGTATTTGTGAAGCGCTAGTTGAGCCTCTTCTTTAGCAGCTCCATCTGCCAATGGTGAGGACCTGCAGGGCTCCTCCCTGCAGATTGCACCAACTCTCCCTCTGCCCAGGGGTCCACTTCTGCAACACATAGAAGAACAGTCTTTGTTTAAATCTGCTGTTTCTTTTACTTTATCTGCAAAGAGTTGATCTGTACTACAAACAATATCTGCTAATTTCTCATGATTCTCTTCTCTCAGTTACAATGCTTTCCAACCAAGTTGTTTGTCTGACCTCTATTGAAATTGCTTGATGATCTAGAGGCCGTATTGAAGACATCAAAGGAAGAACAAATTGGTAGTTTCACACATTCCTCAGTGCCATTCAGATAAGGATAAACAGATCCCGAAAAATTAAAGGAAAGTGAGAGAGGGCATCTCTCAATTTCTGCAGAATATTGTACATATATTGCACCATTTTGGGTGTTGTGCCATTATTCTTAATATTAGTATTGCTAATGGAGAACATTTTTTGAGTATGGAAACTAGCTATATGGCATCTTTACTTGGTTAGGTACTTGAATGTTTCGCCCTTTTTAGCGCTGACTCAAATACTATGATTTGTATGGGAGGTGGATTTTTCTATGACCTGAGCATGCTTATACCTTTATAAGTGAAGTCGCGATTCCTTGCCACTGGCAGTGTTATTGCAGTTTGCTACATTCTTGACTAAAATGTTTGCAGAACCCTGAGAGCAGGGACTGATGTTACTTGTTTTGGAGCTTGAATATATTTTAGGACTCCAAATGTGTCCTCCATAAGTTCTGTTTCTTCTTACGCGGTAAATTAGATAGATTCTGCCATCTTCTGTAAAGAAACTGCATAGGTCATATCTTCTGTGAGGGATAGGCTCCTGGCTGGTTCCAGTGCAGGAAGTCCTGTTGAGTCATTGTCAGATTGATAACAGTACAAGTCATAGGACAACTGAGAATTTTCTTAGGAATCCAACGGTATAACAGAAGGATCCTCAGATGTTCATCTATCTCTTGATGAAGTAGAGCTCTTTCAATTAAGCAAAGCAACCTCATGCTTTTGTTAGAAAATGGAGGGCTGTGAAACTGGCTGGTTAGCAAACATTTCCAGCAACTCAAATGTAGGATTTATATTTGAGTTTCTGGAGGAAGAATTGAGGAAATTGTTTACTAAAAAAAATAAATAAAATAATTTATAAACAAAGTTAATCCACATCCTTTGGACAAAGTGATATAGCTCAGGAGTCCTCTTATGCTAGAGATTTAGGAATATTCATTGATTCTGAGTTATATTTCAAAAAGCTTATTAGTGCAAAAATTAAAGAAGGCTACAATAAACTACAAAGTTTGAAATGCTTAAAACCACTGCTACATTATGAGCATTTCCGCACAGTACTCCAAGCATTACTCTTTTGTGGCTTGGATTACTGTAATGTGTTATTACTCTGCCTGCCAACAAGTACCCTAAGACCATTACAACTGTTACAAAATGTGACCGCTAGAATACTAACTGGAGCCAAAAACATTTAATCGTATAGCACCAATTTTAAATTTCTTACACTGACTTCCTGTTAAATCAAGGACTGAGTTTAAAGTCTTATGTTTATTACACACATATTTACATAACAATACAGAGTGGATAAATGCAACCATTCATCTTTATACTCCACAAAGAAACGAGATCTGCTGATAAAGGCCGCCTGGTGGTACCAACTAAACGCACAGCACACCTCAGTGAAGTTAGAGAGAGACCATTTCAATAGCAGGACTATTATGGTTTGTGGGTATGTGGACCCTTGGCACAAGGTGCGAGTTGTTACAGCCCGTGGGGAGGAGCCCCACAGGTCCACACCATCAGGAGGCGAGGTATAGGCACAGCGGAGAGCTCTGGGCACAGTAGTGGAGAGATCCCTAGGGACCAGGGGGTGACCACCGTAGGGCATCAGACCGTTGGTAGTACCTGGATTGAGACTCTGAAGAGAGAGGCACCAGACAGACCGTGGAGCGGTAGGCGCAGGATTAGCTATGCAGAAGGTTCTCCGGGAGGACAGCCCTGAGGGACGAAGCTGCAGCGTAGTGAGAGTAGACTTGGAGGCGCAGGCTAACCCACAAGGCAGGGAAGCCCGGGGCCGGTCTCAGCTGCTGACATAGGCAGGAACCCGAAGAGCAAAGGAGTGCCGGAAGTCCACTAGAGAAGCAGGCCCGAGGAGCGAGACAGCTGACAGTAGATGAATGAACCGGAGCAAGCCCCTTGAAGCGGGGAGGCGCTAGGCAGTCTCTTGTGTAGAGAGCGTGGTCCGAGGAGTGGGAGAGCACAGAGAGTCTTGCTAGAACACAGGCGCAACCCCGAGGAGCGAGGAAGGCTAACCAAGGAACTCACAGGTTGCCGCAGTGTTCCAAGGGAGACCCGAGTAGCAGGAGCTTGTTGCTGAGTAGGACCCAAGAGGCGCAGAGCCAGCCCGAGAAGCGGGGTAGGCCAGAGGAGCAAGTCCCCGTAGGAGCGCACACTGACCCCCGAGGAGCGGGTGCCAGCAGGGTCCAGGAGCAAGGCACGTAGCGACATCTCAGGAACACAAGGCAGGAGCTGAGAACTCGTATGGAACTTGTTGCCAAGTTGGCTAGCTGGGGGCAAAGGTGGAGCTTAAGTACAGGAGTCCGATGAAATCATCAAACTGGGACACCCCCGAGGTTCCCACTGAAGAGGCTTCAAAGGTGGGGCCTGTGACGCGCTTGCGCGTCTAGGAAGGCCCAACATCGAAGTAGGAAGTAGCGGCGTCCATGCCGCCATGGGAAGTCCTGAGGAACACGGCGGTGTAGGCAGGCCCGTGCTGCAAGCAGACCCGGGGAGGGCAGGAGAGCGGTGCAAGAAGTTAGCACTCGCTGTCGCAGCCATCTGCAACCGACAGGCATAACAAGGACCAAAATTGTGGAATTCAATACCTTTGGAGCTAAGAATGCTAACAGATCACTTGGTTTTTAGAAAGAACTTAAAACATAGCTTTTTGCGAAGGCATTTGGTACAGAGACCTAATAACTGACTGAGGGCTCTAGTTTGTGGCCAAGATTTATTTAATTTTGATTTGATTTTACTTTTATCATTTTTATATTATTTCACTGATACTTTTAGCTGGCATTTTTTATTTGTATTTATTTTTTAAACTTATTTTATAATTTAAATTATTTATGTCTTCGTAATTATTTGAACTTCTATATTTTTATTGTATTTTCTGATTATTCTTAATTGTTTCCAACTTATTGTAAACCATCATGATTGAAATTCAGAATGATGATATATAAAAGTTTTTAAATAAATAAATAAATATAATGCAGGAATAGGAGAGGAGTCAGTGAGAAGTCTGATTATGGAATTAGAATGGGAGAAACATCTTTTTGGCATAATAGCTCCATCTTGGTTTGAATTTCTCTTTGTTGAGAAGGAGGCAATCAATTAATATCAAACGATTGTGCCTTGGAAGGGTTGATGCTGAGGATGGTTATTGCGGAGGTCTCCGGCACAGAATGTTTCTTAGTAGATGGCGCCGAGCTGGCTCCTGTGTCAGACATGAACAGCACAGACTGTTTCTGTGCTGAAGGCTCGTCTAGGTGAGTAATAGAATCAGTACATAGTCCTTCCATGCCAAAATGAAGCTGTTTCCTTTTTTCAGATTTCGAAGAGCTCTGGCACTTATCATGAGAGGGCTCTGGTGTAGAAAATTTAGGTACTAGTCCCTTGGATCTCTTTCTCTTTTCCAGATCAGGCATACTTAAATAGTGTTTATATTTTAGGTCCCTATAAACTATGGCCCATGGAGACAGGCAACTACATATCAAGCAGTATACCTAGTAATATAACCAGAATTATTTTTTAGGAGATTCTACAAAAGGAAAAAATTAAAACTAAAGGAAAATGAAGAACAAATGAAAAAACTTCAAAAAAAATTTTGAGCAGTTTTGAAGAGTGAACAATTTGTCTTTTTACTTAGGCAGAGGAGAAAAAAATGAGGAGACTCATACGATGGCAGCTGGATGGGAACACCCACACATGATCAGGAAACACTTCTAGGTCTTTCTGAACTCTCTGGCAGTACAGACCACATCAAGGCCACTGAATTGCATCACCCACTTACGTGGCTGATATTGTGCTACTTGTCCATTCAGAAACACCCATATTCCAAATTACCTATTGCCTAAAAATATGTTTGGTACCCCAAATCTAAATAAATGGTTTTATTGTTACTAACACCACATCAAATAAAAAATGCTGAAGTAAAATGTGCCTCTGTATCTAGCTGATGTTAGTTTTATAATCCCTTCATGCACAATGATTTAGTTTCAGTTGAGAACCAGGAAACACGCTAATTTATCCTAAAGAAATATTTTATACACAGTCACAAATGACATCAATGTGGCAGTATCGAAATCCAGAATGTTTGATAGACAAAGCTATGGAATTCCAGAAAAAACTTAGATGTTCAAAACAACTGCTAAAAACCTGTAGCTGATGCTTTTAAATTTCATTTCTAATTTACGTATTTACACAAAATTAGATGCAGAGCTCCCATAGAGATTTATAATATGGGCATGATTGTCTGTAGCTGATGCAACTTCTAAAGTACTGACCTTGGGATTCTGTTTTCATTCTGTATTCCAATGCATTATATTTCAAGTAATTAAAATGTGTGAGCAAATATTTTTCAGGACAAAAACTATCTTGACACATATGCAATAAGTTCCCAGTTATTTTTGCAAGATCACAAATCCCTCAAAATAGTGCAAGATGGAAATCGCTGAAAATCTAAGCACAAAGAGAACTAGCGTACTATTAATATTCATACTGAAGATGGATGATGAGTCTCTTATAAACATGTCTCAGGAAATTTGCAGTCCAAACGGCTACCATGTCAAAATAGTTGTCTCTTAATGAGCCATTAGTCCCAACCATCTCCAGTTTTTTTATTAGAGGAAAGGTTTCGTCCATGATTGAGTTACTACAGAGTTTACTCCCTTAGCCTATAATGTCATTACATTGAGTTGATATTGATTGGTAATTGACATAATCATCTCACAATTAATCTATAGTGCCATCAAATAGATGCAGATACATTTAAACGCTTGTGACTTTGAGCACAGCCATAGTCCTTGAAGCAGTGAAACACTGTAATGAGCATGTCTTTAACTATGGACATCTGAGCATGGCCTGCCTTCTCCATAATTATTCTTTTGCTGGCTCTTAACTAGAGAGGTCTAAGTGTTTGCAACTCTTTGCAACAGAAACAAGTCTTTTCTTGTGCCGGTAAGATCCTCATTCCTGGGTTCTACTAATCCTCAAGACTGACCTGTGATGCTACAGAGTATTAGGAATAATTTCCCCTCTGATTAGCAGAGGCCTGGAGCTGTCATCATGTGCCAGCTGTGGACTCAATAAAAATAGACTTATGGCCTACAGATTTACAGACCCCAGTGCTGCTCTATAAGAGGGAGTGTGTGTGTGTGTGTTGGGGGGGGGGGGAGGGGGCATATGTTCTAGAGCCTGGTTTTACAGTGATGTTTGAGTGTATCTCTGATTAATTCACAATCTGCTAACGTATTCCTATATATGGAAACTAATATGTAAGTTTGTGATTTGTCCTGATATTTTATGGAACACAAAGAAAAGGGCTCAGATTTTTCTCTCTGCTTTGGATACCTTGTTGCAATTGACAAGTACATAATAATGAAGCAAAAACAATTCTGTTACATTGTCTATTGTTTAAAGGATGATAAAATGTCTTTGTTGGTTATAATCCCCCTTAGAACAACAAATGGAGCAAAAGTGAAACAGAAAATGATTCCTCACCTGAAAACAATTTGGGCTAGATTTTAAAAGCCCTGCGCGTGTAAATCCTGCCGGATTTACACGCGCAGGGCACTCGCGTCCTGGGGCTTCGTAAAAGGGGCAGGAGGGGGCGGGTCTGGGGTCCGGGGCGGGTCCGGGGGCGTGGCGACGGTTCGGGGATGGGCCGGGAGGGCGGTCCTGAGTCCCCCGGCACTGCGGCCTGTGCCGGGGGATGCCGAGGCGGCGTGCGCAAGATACGCCTGCTTCAAGCAGGCGTAACTTGCACAACAAAGGTGGGAGGGGGGAGATTTAGGTGGGGGTGGGGTTGATAGGGGAAGGGAGGGGAAGGGAGGGGAAGGTGGGAGGATGCGGAAGGAAAGTTCCCTCCGAGGCCGCTCCGATTTCGGAGCGGCCTCGGAGGGAACGCAGGCTGCCGATTTTGCGCAGCCTTGCGCGCGCCAACCCCGTATCTTATAAAATCCGACGAACTTTTGTTCGTGCCGGTTGGGCGAACAAAAGTACGCGCGTGCGTACTTATTTAAGATCTACCTCTTTGCTTTTAGAATTTACTTTTTTAAATTTGAAAAGGAACAAGCATAGGACTGAACAGGTACATTACTGGTGGCCTGTTCGTTAGGTTTGTTTGTTTCTTTCTTAATTCAAATAAACTGCACAAGGAAATATGAATCCACAGAATGACTCTAACTTTCTTATTAGAGGCTAGTTCACCTTTTATACGTTTCTAAAGTTTTGAAGCCTATGGAACAAATGGTTGATCACATCTTAAAAAGTCAATTAATGCTAACATTTCAAAATATTTGCCATTTCCAGGAAATGAATTTTCAGTCATGCATCCACAACTGCACACGAGTGAGGGCCACAGAAGGAAGGAGCGCAGGCACTCCCTCATCCAGCTGCTCATACTTCCATAGGACACATTTGAAGCTGGAAGACAGATGGTATTTGATCACGTGTCATTTTATCACTAAAATATTTAATTTCTTTCAAATGTAAAAATTAATTTCAACCTTTCCCAAATAAATTATTTGGTGGGATGACAACCTTACTATAGGAAGAACCACTCAGACATTTAAAGGTCGATTTTAAAAGCATGGCACGCGGCAAACCCGGGAGATATGTGCACAAGTTGGGCTGATGCGTGGTGAGCAGATTTTAGAAGCTGCTGGTGTACGTGCGTATCTCCTGCGACGCGGATAAATGAAATGTTCCAAAAGGGGGCGGGGTCTGGGCGGGGCACGGGTGTTCCTGGTTTCACGTTGAAATTTGTGTGAAAATATTTACATGCGCCGGGGTCCCTGCCATGTAACTTTACTTCTGCTATGGATGGCGTGTAAGTTATAAAACAAAAAATAAAATAAACACATCAGCGGGCTTTCAAGAGTCAGGGCTAACAGGAGAAGGGAAGCTATTAAACGAGGGGGTTTGGAAGTCCTATTCTTTACCTGGGTGAACTGGTAAAACTGGTAATGGTATCGGTGCTCTTGTCTTTTAAAATCCCCCCAGTTATGCATCAGAAGCAGCATCTGCGCACATCCACTTAAAGTTGCACGCAGAGGTGTGCACGTTGAGACTACTTTATAATGTGCACATATACGCACATATGCTATAAAGTGGCCGCATCCCTGGGCGCGGGCTAATCAGCGCGTGCAGATGTGCGCCTGTTTAAAAGTTACCGTCCCTGATTTTATAAAATTAACTTGTAAATGAAGAGTTAGATGGCTGACCCTTGCTAGCTCTTTCTTATACTCATCGTACTCCTCACCACCACTTCAGTGGTATTTTAGAAGCACCCAATTGTTGGATATCAGATGACAAATAAAGGGAAGAGCAGGACTTGCCCATCATTGATTTTGTTACAAGTTAATTCTACTATGTACAAGAGTGTTTTACATTAAAAAAAAAAAAAGGTCTAAGCAGTTGCTCACAACAAAATATAATTATACTGTGAAGAGCAAGAAAAAATAATTTAAAAATCGTTAGAAAGAAGGTGAAGGCTGAAGGTGAAGTAAAAACAAAACTTGCTCCCTACATACACCTTTATCAATTACCCTGCAAGCAAACTGCTTCTTCAATGTTAACAGACTGGGCTGTAAATACAAAGTTTTTACAGGTAGAATTTGGTGATGCCAAAAAATGGAAGTTAAGCATAAGGTGCAATAAAAAATAAGTGTTAAATACTAATTTTCGTGACTGCCTTCAGTTTCAGAAACATATTTCCAGCAAAGCCACAGACAATTTTCCTAGACTGTTAGACTGATGAGCGCATATTGTAATACTCAATGTTCATTCTTCATGATCGTGTGGGGAATATTTCTGTCCACTGACGTGAGCAAAACCTTCTTCTCTCACGCTTTATTACAAGGCCACTTGAAACCTCCTCCTAGCTGTGGATGGATTTCTCTGGAAAGATTTGGGCTGCAACTGTAAACCTAAGGAAAGGAAAAAGCAGGATATACAACAGTGAGATTAGCGGGTAGTGTTTGCAGCATAGGGTCACAGTTCTTTTATATCATTTTAATCCGTTCTATATCAAACCGTTTCCTGCAGCAGCTTTTGTTTTCAGAAACATAGAACATGCTAGCAGATAATGACCATAGGCCCCTTCTAGCCTGCCCATCTGTCTAATTTATCTAACCCTTACAATTCCCATCTCTCCCTCAGAGATCCCCTGCATTTATCCCATGCTTTCTTGAATTCAGATACCATTTTTGCCTCCATCACCTCCACTACCTTCTCTGTAAAGAAATATTTCCTAAGATTCATTCTGAATCTATCCCGTTTCACCCTCATCCCATAACGTCTGGTTCTAGAGCCTACTTTCCATTGTAAAAGGGTCACCTCCTGTGTATGGAATCCTTTGAGATATTTGAATGTTTCTATCATAACTCCGCTATCACCTTTCCTCTAGGGCAGTGCTTCTCAACCTTTTCCCCATCGTGACACACCTGACAGGCCACACTCACATGTGTGACACACTGCTCATTACAATTTACGATGGAAATAAAAAATAAAGGTCCATTATTATTTTTATTGTTAAGAATGACACATGAAAAAGATACATATTCTGTCTGAATAGAAATTGCATAAACAGTAAACATCCCACACCAAAACAGCACCAATTTCCAGCACTTAACAGTAACCACCTTACCTAAGAAAAGGCAACACTGAAATATTATACCAGGCCTTAAGACACCAATATATCTCCTATTAGGAAAACAGACCAAGTCAGGCTGCTATAGAGCCCTACACAGAAACTACACGCCAGCGGAGAACCTCACCTGAATCACATGTGCTGACCCTCACCTAACAAAGAATAAAGAGACCAAAACGCATAACTAGAAGCATGCAGACAAAAACTGAATTGGAAACCACAACAAGCCAGAGTCTCTGTATGCAGTGCAACAAAGGAAAAAAAGAAACATCACCCATCCTTATAAAACAAATCAAGAAATATAAAATCAGTAGCAGTAAAACCATACTAACAAAAAGAACAGATTATTTCAAAACAGCGGATGAATGAAATATCCAATAATTAAAAACTCATATAAAAATTTTCTAGATACCAATAAAATATTACAAAATAGCAGACACAAAGACTCAGTAATGAAAAATAATAAGGATACAAATAATTTTTTGCTCTTACGTGTGTAACATACACACGTAACCCCCGAAAAGCTGCCCCTGCATGCGCTGAGCCTATCTTGCATAGGCTCGGCGGCGTGTGCAAGCCCCAGGACGCGCATATGTCCTGGGGCTTCGAAAAAGGGGCGGGTCTGGGGGCGGGTTCGGGGGTCCGGGGGCGTGGCAGAGGTTCTGGGCGGTCCGGGGGGCGGTCCCGAGTCCTCCAGAGAGGGGAAGGTGCGGGGGGGGGGGGGGGCGGAAGGAAAGTTCCCTCTGAGGCCGCTCCGAGGAAGGCTGTGCGGCTCGGCGCATGCAAGTTGCACAATTGTGCGCCCCCTTGCGCGAGCTGACCCTGGATTTTATAACATGCATGCGGCAGCACGCGCATGTTATAAAATCGGGCGTAGATTTGTTCGTGCCGGGTTGCGCTAACAAATCTACGTCCGTGCGCAGGTTTAAAGATCTGCCCCACGGGTTTTCAATCACACACATACATGCTCTCTTTTTCTCTAACACACAGACTCTCATTCGCATTCAGGGTCTGACTTGAAGGTCAATCAATGCATAACAATGTGCAGTACAGTCTGATAGCCAGTTGGACAAAGTATGTTTTGCAACAGCCATGCCCAGCCTGTTAGAATTAACAATGAGGCCAAGTTTTCTTCAGATACTAGGCTGATTACAGTCCAATGAACAGAGAACCTTCTCTCCTTTGTGCGCATGTGGTCTTAGAAAGAACATGGGCAAAATAATACCCTTATTTAAGTGAAATGAAGAAAACACTTTGGGTAGAAACTTAGTATGGGTGTGGAGCACCACTCTATTGCAAAAAAAAACTGTAGGTACAGAACCGAATGCCTAGAGTTCACTGACTTTTCTATGCAAAGTGATAGCGACTAAGACAAGAAAGCCAACTGCAGCGGTTTGAAGGCAATCAGATGTGCTAAGATGACATTGAGATCACACGGTGGTTTCACAACTAGAGTTTTGTATGCCATGAATTTTGATACCAGAGGATGGACAGAGATTGGTTTTCCATCCACTTGAGAGTGGTAATCAGCGATGGCACTAAGATGCACCTTTCACTGATAATGTACTGAGACTCACTGAGGAGGGGCAACAGAAGTATTACAGGAGATCCTTGAGATTGCAGGCGAACAGTTACAGTGACCCTGTCTGGCACCAGGTCAAGAAATGTTTCCATTTAAACCATTTGAATTCCCTACCCATGGCAATACGCTGTCTAAAAGAACTGAAAGACTTCAAGACAACTCTGAAAACCCATCTTTTCAAACTAGCTTTCCCAGCAGTTACTTAATTATTTATTTAGAAACTTTTATATACCGGTATTAGTGGGGACATCATACCGGTTCACATAACAACTGAAAGATTGGAAAATACATTTCAACAAGGGAAATGTAACTGGACGAGGGTAGAACAGAGAGGCAGTAGGAAGGACAGGGAAAACAAGAAAGTCATAACCAAAACAATTTACAATTTACAATGAATGTCTCCTTAATATAAGGAGAGGGAGTCCTGAATGGGGGACTACGATGGGGGAATGGAAGGAATTATTCTGTGTAATTAGCAATCCTTATCTCTGTGTTTCCATCTCCAATATGCTTTGATGCTTTTAATGCATTTGCAAAACGTTCCCCGCTTAAATGGCATGGGGATAAGAGGAATTTGATTCAGACACAACTGAGGGCCCTGACTTCCATGGTCTGAGATACTGTTATATGGACATAAGGGAAAAAGCACAAGACTGCTTATATGGCCAAGTCCTAATTGAAACAAAGAAAGCTTCTTGGGGGTAACTTGCTGGTGCGACGGTTACTACCATTAATCAAATAAACCTTGATACTTTTGATGCAACTCTAACATTGCTGTCTGCTTCAATGGCTGGGGAAAAGGAGAACTGGATTTAGGCAGCAACCATTGAGGGCCTTGACTTTTACGGTCTGTGGAACTGATGAGCATGGGGGGTAACCAGCACAGAGCAGCAGTTACTACCATTAACAGAAGGCATGGGATTACTACCCTTAACCAATAAGCCTTGATGGTTTTGATGCAATTGCAACATTGCTCTCTTTTTCGAAAGAGGGGGTTGGGGCTGAAAGGAAAGAGAAATTTGGATTCAAGGTCTACCAGTCTGGGGTACTGATGCTCAGACATTAAGGAAAAAAACACAGGACTGCTTCTATGGCCAAGTCCATAAGCAAAGCACGTGAAGCAAAACTGACTGATACATGGGGCTAACCTGCACGGCGTGGCAGATACTCCCCATGGGAAAATGCTGGGCAGACTGGATGGACCATCAGTCCTTTTCTGCCGTCATTTCTATGTTTCTATGGTCCTTGTTTTTTATTGATGTACATATTTTATTGTATGCATATATTTCAATTATTTTATGTGTGTTCACTTGTACTCCACCGCAAACTGTGGAGGGAGCGGGTTATAAATACTTTTTAAATAAATATACCCTTCTAGTAGACAGTTTATTAGCTGAGATAGCAAATGTTGCTTACCTGATGTAACAGGTGTTCTCACAGGACAGCAGGATGTTAGTCCTCACAAATGGGTGACATCGAGGATGGAGCCCACCACGGAAAACTTCTGTCAAAGTTTAAACAGAACTTTGACTGGCCCCTACTGGGCATGCCCAGCAAGGCACTGACCCTGCAGCCAGCAGGGGTCTCCCTTCAGTCTGATTTTCAAAGCTACAGGCAGTGCCTAGAAAGTAAAAATAAAACGAACCCAACACCGCGGGGAGGCGGGCGGGTTTCGTGAGGACTAACATCCTGCTGTCCTGTGAGAACACCTGTTACATCAGGTAAGCAACATTTGCTTTCTCACAGGACAAGCAGGATGGTTGTCCTCACAAATGGGTGAGTACCGAGCTGAGGATGTCCCGACCTGCACCAAATGTACCCAACAGTGTGCAGCAGGCACAACAACTGAGGAGAAATTTGGGAAAGGGCATCCGCACCCTACCGGGTAGGTGGAAGGGTGTTGGTACATCAGGTTGGAAAAAGGTTACGCAAGACAGACTGGCCGAAGATGGAGTCCTGTCTTCCAGCCTTGTCCAAACAATAATAGGCTGCAAAAGTATGGAGAGAACTCCAGGTTGCAGCTTTGCAGATGTCAGGAAGCGGCACCGATCGAAGGTGTGCCACTGACGTCGCCATGGCCCTCACAGAGTGTGCTTTAACACGGTCTTGAAAAGGAATGCCAGCTTGCTGATAGCAAAAAGAAATGCAGTCCGCCAACCAGGAAGAAAGAGCCTGCTTACCCACAGGTTGTCCCAACTTATTAGGATGGAAAGAGACGAATAATTGAGTGCTCTTCCTGTGGGAAACTGTACGGTCTAGGTAAAAAGCTAGAGCCCGTTTACAGTCTAGGGTATGCAGGGTCTGCTCTCCAGAGTTTGAGTGGGGCCTGGGAAAAAAGATAGGTAGTACGATAGATTGATTGATATGAAACTCCGAAACTACCTTAGGTAAAAATTTAGGGTGAGTGCGGAGTACCGCCCGGTCCTGCAGGAGCTTAGTGTAAGGCGGATAGGTAACTAGGGCCTGTAATTCACTAACCCTGCGAGCTGAAGTAACAGCCAAAAGGAATAACACTTTCCAAGTGAGATATTTCAAGTCACAGGAGTGCAGAGGTTCGAAAGGAGGTTTCATTAGACGACCAAGAACCAGGTTAAGGTCCCAGGATGGGGCCGGAGGACGCAAGGGTGGCTTTAGATGGAGTAAGCCCTTAAGAAAGCGTGTTACTAGGGGTTGCACTGAAATAGGATTACCCCCAATACCCTTATGGAAGGCGGCTACCGCACTGACATGCATTCTGATAGAAGAGGTTTTAAGACCTGATTCAGAGAGATGCCATAAATAGTCCAAGAATTTGGAGATTGGACAGGAAAGGGGATCAAGGGACTGAGAAGTGCACCATGATGTGTACCTTTTCCATTTGTATGAGTAAGACTTTCTTGTGGAAGGCTTTCGTGAAGCTATCAGGACCCGAGAAACGGAATCTGAAAGGTTAAATGGTTGAAGGACTAACCTTTCAACATCCATGCCGTCAGGGACAAGGCTTGGAGGTTGGGATGGAGGAGGCATCCGTCGTTTTGAGTGAGCAGATGCGGGTCCTTTCCCAGAGGAATGTGCCTGCGGATGGAGAGATCCTGGAGTATTGGAAACCATACTTGGCGTGGCCAGTAAGGTGCTATCAGGATCATGGTTCCTCCGTCCTGGCGTAGCTTCACGAGAGTCTTTGACACAAGAGGGAGTGGAGGGAATGCATAGAGCAGACCGGTTGTCCACTTGAGGGAGAATGCATCCCTCGGCCGAGAGTGCTGGCTCCGAATGAGAGAGCAGTAATCGTCCACTTTGTGATTCTGAGGGGACGCAAAGAGGTCTATGCGGGGAGAACCCCACTTGTGAAACAGAGAGGTCGCTACCAGAGGATCGAGTGACCACTCGTGTGGGTGGAAGACACGGCTCAGCTGGTCTGCCAATACATTGTCTACTCCCGGCAGGTAAGTGGCCCTGAGGTACATGGAGTGGGAGAGGGCTTCCGCCCAGATCTGCGCAGCTTCCTGACACAGAAGGAAGGAGCCTGTGCCTCCCTGCTTGTTTATGTACCACATGGCCACTTGGTTGTCCGTCTGGATTAAGATTATCTGATGAAAGAGATGATCTTTGAAAGTGCGGAGCGCATAGCGGATTGCTCGAAGTTCCAGGAAATTGATCTGGTGTTCGGCTTCCTCTTTGGACCACAACCCTTGGGTTTGAAAGTCGTCCACATGGGCTCCCCAACCGATGTGAGAAGCGTCGGTGGTTAGGATTACTTGCGGATCCGGTGGAAGAAAAGGTAAGCCCTGAAGGAGGTTGACCTGAGTCGTCCACCAGGTTAAGGATAGGCGCAGCGCTTGTGTGACTGTGACTATGGAGGACAGAGGCTGAAAAGCTTGAATCCATTGGTGTCGTAGAGTCCATTGTGTTACTCTCATGGCTAGTCGGGTCATGGGAGTGACTTGAACCGAGGATGCCATGTGTCCTAGGAGAATGAGGAACTGGCGAGCCGTGGCAGTGTTCTGAGACTGGAGCTGGCGAGCCAGGGACATTAGGGTGTGGACCCTCTGAAGAGGAAGGTAAGCCTTTGCCTGTAAGGTGTCCAAGTCTGCTCCAATGAAGAATAAGGTTTGAGACGGGACTAAGCAAGATTTCTCGTAATTGACAAGAAACCCTAAGGAAAGGAGTGTTTGAATTGTCAATTTTAGGGAGGATTGAGCTATCTGTTGGGTGGAGGCCCTGATTAGCCAATCGTCCAGGTAGGGGTAGACGTGGACACCTTCCTTCCTTAAGAATGCTGCTACCACTACGAGACATTTGGTAAAGACTCGTGGGGCAGAAGCCAGACCGAAAGGTAGGACACGGTATTGATAATGGTCGTGGCCTACGAGAAACCGCAGATATTTGCGATGGGATTGTGTGATCGCAATGTGGGTATAAGCGTCCTTGAGGTCGAGAGAGCACAGCCAATCCCCTCTTTGTAGCAGAGGGAGCAGCGCGCCTAGGGTTACCATTTTGAACTTCTCTTTTTGAAGGTATTTGTTGAGGGCTCGAAGGTCCAAAATGGGACGTAGTCCCCCTGATTTCTTTGGTATTGGGAAGTATCTGGAATAGAATCCCTTGCCTCGTTGAGAGGGAGGAACGGGTTCTATAGCATTTGATTGCAGAAGAAGAGACACTTCCTGTTGTAATTGAGCCAAATGGGTGGATAGACTCCACGCTTGAAGAGGCGGGGAGTCTGCCGGAAGAGTTATGAAGTTGAGGTGGTAACCCTGTGCGATAATTGTTAGCACCCACTGATCTGAGGTGATCTGCAACCAAGGTTGTAGAAAATGGTACAGTCGACCTCCTACAGGAATGTCTGGAAGAGGGGTTTGGCATGTGTTCCCTACAGGGGAGTCAAAGGCCAGCCGCAGGCCCAGGAGGAGGGGCTACAGTAGGCCTTTGTTTCCTAGGCTGACGCGGCTGAGGCCTAGTAGAGGATCGAGCTGGACGAGGCCTGGCCGATGGAGGGTAGTAACGGCGTGGCCGAAAGAACGACTTCTTAGAGTCCTTCTTAAGTGGTTGTTTGGAGGAAACCTCAGACGGAACAGAAGAAAGTTGTTTCAACGTCTCGTGGTGATCTTTCAATTCAGCTACTATTTGCTGAATTTGTTCTCCAAACAAATTGTCCCCTAAGCAGGGTAAATCCGCTAAACGATCCTGGACCTCTGGGCGAAGGTTGGATGACTTTAACCAAGCCCAACGTCTGGCCGAGATGGCAGTAGCTGAAACCTTTGTGGAGGCATCGAAGATGTCATAAGCTGTTCTGATCTCGTGCTTCCCCGCTTCAAACCCTTTGTTAAGAAGGGCCTGAAGCTGTGGCTGGTATTGGTCAGGTAATGTGTCAGCAAAATCTTGCATCTGTTAAGGATGGCTCTGTTATATTGCGTCATGTAGAGTTGATATGAGGCTATGCGAGAAATCAGCATAGGTCCATGGTACACTTTCCGTCCCACACTGTCTAGGAATTTATTGTCCTTGACCGGCGGAGTGGAGGAGTGTGGCTTGAGACGCTTGGCTTTTCTTTGTGCGGACTCCACCACAACAGAGCGATGATCCAGTTGAGGCTTTTGAAAGCCTGGTGCTGACTGGACAAGGTATGTGGAGTCAGCCTTCTTGTTAACTGGTGATACAGATGAAGGAGATTCCCAGTTTTTCTTTAAGAGATCGAGAAACACCTGGTGAATGGGGATGGAAGCGATGATTTTTGGAGCGTCCAAAAATTGAAGCAGTTCCATCATCTGGTGTCTGTCATCGGTCTCAGATTGCAGCTGAAAAGGTACAATTTCGGACATCTCCTTTACAAAATTAATAAAGGAGAGATCCTCTGGAGCAGATCTTTTTCTACTCTCTGTAGGAGAAGGCGGTGATGGTAAATCTGTGTCAGAAGATGTATCATCACCCCAGGTATCATAGGGATCACTTGGGGGTTGAAGCCCCGATGGACCTGGTTGAGGATCCGAAGGCATCGAAGGAAACCTTGGAGGAACCGGTGGTACAATCGGTACTGGGAACGGCATCGAGGGTTTCGGTGCTGCCGATGGAGTCGGTGCCGGTCTTGGAACCGATGGAGCCAAAGGATAAATCGGTGGAGATATACGAGAAGGCACCGATGGGACCACCCCGGAAGGGGGAATCAGGAACGGTGTTTCTCCCGCCGATGAAAATCCAGTCGGAGACGATGGCGCTGTCGGTGCTACTGGAATCATCGATGGGAGGGCATGAACAAATGCCTCCATACGTTGTAGTAGCGGTACCAGCGCTTCCACCAAAGGTTCGGTGGTCGGATCCTTCCTCGGTGGCGGAGTCGGTGCTGGGGTCGATGCCGGTGGCCGTGCCGGAATCGGTGCCGGAGACGGTGCCAATGGAGGTTGGAATCTTTGCATCACTTTCTCGATGGCCTCCTGGACCAGCCGGTCCAGTTCTGCCCGGAGACCAGGGGTAACAATACCCGGCTCGACGGGAGAGGGAGGCTGAGGCAGAGCCGGAGGGACCACCGTAACCGGTGGGATCACGGCTCCCACACCCCGAGAGGGTGAGGGTTTCCTCGATGCCTGCGAACGAGACGTGGACGGTGCCAAGTCTGAACGAGGCCTCTTAGTCGGTGGCTCGGCTTGTTCAGAGGTCGATGACTGTGGATCCTCGACAGGCCGAGACTTGTGCCGTCGATGGCGATGCTTGTCCTTCCGGTCTCCTCGCCCATCCGGGGAGGGGACAGGAGTCGACGGCCGAGAAGTCATCGATGGTGGACGGTCACCGGAGGGTTGACGATGGTGGTGCAACTTCGACGGTGCCGGTTCCGATGACGTCGATGCTATCGATGGCGTTGGGGTGGGTGCATGGAAGAGGAGCCCCATCTTCTCCATCCTGGCTTTGCGACCCTTAGGTGTCATTAGGGCACATTTGGTGCAAGTCAGGACATCATGCTCACTACCCAAACACAAAACACAAACCCTATGGGGGTCTGTGATTGACATAGTCCGGGTAGAATCCGGGCATCGACGGAACCCCGTCGCCATGGCTTAAGGCCAAATTTAGTCGCGGGCTCGGTAATTGCCAACAGGCCTCGAGGGCCAAATTCGACGGTAGTCGAAGAAAAAAGGCAAAAAACTTACCGGTTTCCGCGGAGGTGACAAAAATTTGTCGAAGGGAGACCCCTGAGGGGCAAATTTTCTTCGGAAAGAAAAATACCGAATTCCTGTCAGGAACGTGGTAAGAGAGCTCCTTTCACCGCGTGGCAACTGCTGCGCAGAAAAAAGAAGACTGAAGGGAGACCCCTGCTGGCTGCAGGGTCAGTGCCTTGCTGGGCATGCCCAGTAGGGGCCAGTCAAAGTTCTGTTTAAACTTTGACAGAAGTTTTCCGTGGTGGGCTCCATCCTCGATGTCACCCATTTGTGAGGACAACCATCCTGCTTGTCCTGTGAGAACACGATGCCCTCAACCTCATTGGACAGTGACGGCATTACTGAGTGTTTGACATCCATACCATCAAGCTGAGGGAGGGGAGGTTCAGATGACCCTCCTTCTGTGTTAGCAATGCTAGATTGGTTCCTAGAGGGATCAGAGGTCAGATTGACAACTTGATAAAATAAGAGAACCACACCTGTCTAGGCCATGCTGGAGTGAGAAAGATGAATCATGCCTGATCCTTGAGCACCTTCTGAGCTTTCCTTGCCACTAATGGAAATGGCAGAAAATCAGGCAGCAGATTTGCATTTCACCTCAACAGATAAGCATCTGGAAAGGACTTGTACTGAAAAATGGAGAAAAAAAGGTTTTCAACTTTCCTGTTGCTTTCCCATGCAAACAAGCCAACTGACAGTTGACCCTAAAGGTCGAACGGCCTATTTGCCACGCCTTGATCCAGAGACCACTTGTGTGGACAGAATATGCTGCTGAGGCAATCTGCCACCAGGTTGAAAACTCTGGGAAGGCAGGTCGCCTGAAGGAAGGTCCCATGACAAAACACCCATTCCCAAATCCTTTGAGATTCCTGGCAGAGGGTCCATCAGTTAGGGACATCTTACAGCCATATATACAGTCCTTGAAGCCACTGGGTGTGGCCTTCTTGGAACCAGATCTACACACTTCTTTATTTTTTTTGTTGCACTGAAAAGTGCTCTTGAGAGGCTGCTGAGCAGTGAGGCAACAAGAAAAAGCAGAAATACTTCTAAATGCAAAAAGAAGAGAGAAGACAGAGGGTACATGTCTGTGCAGAAGCTTGGACAAAAAAGACTGAAGGGCTCATGAAGCAGTGCGTGCATTGGAACTCTCATGAATGTTCAGAAGTAAAACTTTACTGAATTAGAGAGATGAGTCTGATTGGCACTGTCAGATGACATTACTACATGCCTTTAATAATTAAGCCCTGCCTTGTGGTCTGAGAAAGATGGTCACATCTGTAAGATAAGCTAATTTAAAAAAAATCTAGTTTTAGGCAGGCACACCTCATACCAGACAGTCCTCTGTCTCCAGATATGTTTAACTTCTTGTTGCTAACACCTCAGAGCTCCATGAGAAAGATTGTAAGTAATGACGAACCTGTAAGTAAGCGAAAAATTGTTTTGCTGGGAGTTGATACGTACAAGCCAAAGTATCAAAATCCAATAAAACACAAGAAACAGGATCAAATAAATGAAAAGGAAACATTAATCCACGATTTGCCCATGATAGATAGACACCTTTATTCTCAATCCCAGGAAGGAAGCCAGTATTACCAAGAAAGGGATTTAAGAGAGAGGCCTCTCCTGATAGACATGCACGACGTCACACCCATCTCCAATCACGAACACATGGTGCCAATATTACTCTGGGAAATGAAAGGGTACATCTGAGCCCAGGACGTAGTTGAATAATACTAAGAGGGGAACTTGGGCGAGACATACATTCCAACATCCCTTGCGCACAGTAATGATAGGTTCCCGTAATCCATTCACTGATGAAACGCAATTGGCAGGCTACATTATATAACTGAAAGTCAGGCATATTTAATCCACCCTGTTCCTTAGGGCCTAGTAGAATAGTATAAGCCATGCGGGCGCGACCACCTTTCCAAAGAAAATTATGAATAATAGATCGCAAGCGCTGAAGATCTATAACTCTCAACCAACAGGGAAGTATGTGAAGAAGATATAAAAGCTTAGGAACAATCACCATCTTTATCAATGCACAACGGCCGAATAGAGAGAGTGGGAGAGATATCCAAACTCTCAGCTGCTCCTCTAAGCATGTTATACAGGGGGGAATATTCAAGTCATATAACATATCTAACTGTCTAGGGATCCAAGCGCCCAAATACCTCAACTTTTCAGGAGCCTATTTAAATGGAAAGGGACCATGCCAAGTAGCAGATAGGTTATCATTGAGGGCCAAGGCTTCTGACTTAGCATAATTTATTTTTAAGCCTGCTACTAAGTGGAATTGTTCAAATAAATTAATAATAACAGGAACACTTTTACGTGGATTTCCCACAAAAAGTAGGATGTTGTCTGCAAACAGAGCTGTTTTTAATGGGTGTCCATTCAAACTAATCCCAACAAATTGCGGTGTCTTTCGCAAGACATTAGCCAATGGTTCTAATGCCAAAATGAACAACAATGGGGATATTGGACAGCCCTGCCTGACCCCACAGTATAACCTAAAAAAATCTGTAGAGTTTCCATTAAGCAAAATAATGGCGCTGGGATTACTATAAAGAGTTTGAAGCCAAGTAAAGAAATTTCCAGAAAAGTTATATTTCTGCGTGCCCAAAACATATATTCCCAAGACAGGGAGTCAAAAGCTTTTTCAGCATCCAGGCTAAGAATCAATGCCTCCGCCTTTGGCTGATAACTTAATACGGCAATAAGATGCCGAACATTGCGTACTCCCTTTTACAAAACCCGTTTGATCTTTGTGAATAATAGAAGGCAAAATTTGATTTAATCGAGATGCCAAAATCGCAGCCAAAATTTTTATATCCACATTAATTAAAGATATTGGACGATATGAGCCCACTTCCAGGGGGCCTTTACCTGGTTTAAGAAGAACAATGATAGTTGATTGATTAGAAGATATAGCAATATGTTTGTCAAGCAACATTCCAGCATAATATTTTTGTAAAGGCTTTAAGACAGTAAATTTCAGGATTTTATAAAACTCTGATCCCAAACCATCTTGACCCACTGCTTTACCCAACTTAATTGATTGAATCACAGAATACATTTCCTGTTCAGATATGGGAGTATTTAAAGCCAACACCGGTTCCCTAGAGATTTGAGGCCAAGTGATATCTCGAAAAAGGTTTTCTGCCACTTCCAAGTTCATAGGTTTATGACCATACAAGGCAGCATAGTATTCGAGGAACCTGGTAGCAATTTTTGCAGGTGTAGTCTGATGCAACCCCTGGCTATCTCGAATACCAACTACAGTTGTACGATTTTGTCGAGGGTGGATAAGGTGCGACATTAGACGACTAGTTCAATTACCATGTTTATATAATTGATACCGATAGTACCGAAGCGATTTAGAAGCTCTCTGTTGTAATAAAGTATTAAGGGCTTCTCTAATTCTATCTACATGAGCTTTGGCATCAGCAGTCATGTCCAACATGTGTTGCGTCTGCGCTGTCTTTAGGACAGCCGTTAACCGCAATATTTCTGCATTGCATCTTTTGTTACGTTTCGCCACATATGCGATAATAGCTCCCCTCATAACTGTTTTTCCCGCATCCCATAACATTGCAGGGGAGACCTCAGGGATATCATTAAGTTCTAAATATTCTTTCCAGCAGTCTTGTAAATATTTGTGAAATATTTTATCTAAATATAAATCAGGACGCAAACGCCACGAGTATGGGGGATGATAAGGGATGCCACACTGCAATGTTACTGTCACTGGAGCATGATCTGAAATAGAAATAGTACCTATAGAAGCATCAGTCACAGTAGGAAAACACTGATCTGATACTAATAGATAATCAAGCCAAGAGTATGTCTGATTGGGATTAGAAAAAATTGTAAATTCTTCATTTCCACTGAGGTTTGTTCTGTGCAATATGTGTCATTCAATAATGCATTGGACATCTTCAGAATGTGGTGAATACATTCTTTTGGCAAAAGCTGAGTCTGCATTTTTCTTCACCCTGTGCGCCCTGATAATTTCCCCTTGCTGGGCTTTTAATATGATGGTACTTATTACTTCAACAAGTGTATGCCAATGGGATGTTCTGTGTCCTGTGCCTATATTGAAATGTTCATCACCTTCTTGCATTGGGAGCTAACACAGTGCATATGTCTGCAAAGTGTAATCCATTACTTGGATGGCTTCCTGTTTCTTGGCCCTGATGGCGCCACTACATACGTTATTTAACAGGTGTCAGGCCTAGCACACTGTTTTGGTGTTTCATTGGCCACTGACAAACTGGAGGTACCTATCACAGTTTTAAACATTCCCAGGTATAGAATTAGACTCCACCCAGTTGATGTCTAACCTTCCTCAAGATAAGCTCGAGAAGCTCTGCACACTGATTCATCACATGTCCCAAGAATAAAAAGTCATGCTGGCACAAATGCAGTCTGTAATAGGCAGCTTGGCATTCACTTGCAGAGTCATCACTATGGGGCATATATTCCTGTGCAGGCTCACCTTGGTAACAGAAACTGTGTGCAGGAATAACTACTGAATATTAATGACAAAGTCTGTGAGAGGACCTAGCCATATGGGGTCTCTTCTTGTCCATTTTTAATGGAGTAGTAGTTTGGCTTCCATCACAGGTATCTAGAAGAGATTTGGATCTATATTTGGACATCTCTAGAGGCATTGGCTTTAGTCTATTTTGTCAGGGTTTATGAAGTGTGGCAACTTGGCCACCTGACTGGACACAGTCGGGTGTCGCTTCAAACATCACCTTCCTCAAACTTTTTCTTATTGTTGTTGCCCTTCACAAATGGAAGGAGCATTTGGCTAACAAGGAAGTCGAGTTGTGGTATGTGAACCTCACCGTAGTTGAGATCATTAATTGCCAGTCTGCTAAATCTGCACCAGTGTCTGAATTATTGCGTCACGGTTTTAAGGTGCTTACAGCTGAATTTGGTCGCAAGAGCTGAATACCATCCCGGGATGCACAATGAGATTTCTGATTGTCTTTCTTGTTGCAAGTGGGAAGAAGTCAGAAGGCTGGCACTAGAAGCCAATGAGACTGGGAACCCAATACTGACACACCTGTGGGCCATTGGAGCGAAGACGCATGCAACTTGCTGTGCAGATTCATGGCACTGGCCACATGGCGGTCTTATGTAAGGATTTATAACACTATAATAGATTATTTGGCAAGCATGGAATGGCAATATGGTTTTATTCCCACCCATCTGATAGTCCAATATATAATTCAAGCCAGACAGATGGGAAAATCCAGAGGCACTGTTCGTGCCAACCTGGCCAGCCTCGCCTTCTTCTCCAAAGCTCAAGGGTGGCCTAATCCTGCCTATGCCTTCACAGTGAAGCGCATTATGGCTGGCTGGGCTAAGTCTATGACCACGATGCCTGATAGCTGAGGCTGATTTTACATGAACACATGCACAAGCTTTGACTGTTCTCCCTTTGAGGTGTTTCTATTTTGAACTGGGTTTATGATCACTTTCTTTGCTGTTTTGTGAGTGAGGCTTGGGTCAATGACTAGCACCCAGGAGGCTAGCTCTGGCCTCCTATCATCGGACATTTTGGTCTCAGACAGCAAATTGCTGTTAAGAATCATATGGTCAAAATAGATCAAAAAGGTAGAAGCGAGGCAATTACGGTACTTTAGACAAGGTCCCCGGTCTGGTCATCTGCCCATTTGTGAATGCTTTGCAATACTTCTGTTGTAGGCCATCTGGTGGTCTCCACCAGATGGTCTCCAGTTGTTTTGTGCATGCCTGTGTTCTCCCCTTGAGCAGATTTCAATTCAGTGCAGTTCTGAAGTGAGCTCTCAGCATGGTTGTTCTGCAGGCAGAGCAATTCTGAACCCACTCATGTAGATTTGGTGCTGCTTCCAGTGCAGCTGCATGGGGCCTACTTGGTACTACCATACAGTATATTGGAAGATAGTGCTCCACAGTTTCTCTTTCTTATGTCAGGCAGGCGAATAGCAGCCCAGGTCAAGTCAATTCCTAACATCTCTGTCCTCATTTTGCAGGTCTCCATTGGCGGTGGCAGATGATCTGAATTGTGGAACACTCGTTTGTGTTTTAGATGGACACAGGGCAAGATGTGGCATTATGGGCCCACTTTTGGGCCTAGCACCATGGAATGTGATGGTGCAATGGCTTGGCAGAAAAGGAATGTGTTGAAAAAGCTCATCCCCTTTCTCGACAGTTGCTGGTTAAATCTTCTCCTTCTGAAGTGTTAGTTATTCATCTGGGGTGCAACAATCTGGGGGATGTCCCTTGCTGGCTACTGATCAACAACATTAGAAGTGACATCGCACTCATTAAGTCATTGATGTCCGGCACCCGTGTTCTATGGTCTAAGGACATCCCTCACGACCAGTTTCAGCATTCTCACTTATGGGTAGATGGGTAGCCAAGCTCAATAAGCAAGTAGGCAATTTTACCACTCGGCATGATTATCACATCAGGCACAATTGGCAATGTATGGAATGTGCCAAACTTTTCTATAAAGATGGAAAACTTTAAACTCTGCATTCTCACTGTGCTTCCTTTAATGGTTAGGATAGAGTCTATCCTATGAAGGTACTGCTGACTTCATTAAAGCAACTCAAATATCACAAATTTTGGGGAGAGTTAAGTCAAGAAGGAGCCGATATGCAACCAGCAGATAGCCGGATAAGTAGGACTTATCCGGCTATTTAGCAGCTGCTGAATATTCGCTTAGGTTCAGTGGCCGGAAAACAGCCGGATAAATCACTTATCCAGGTATCTAATTAGCCGGGTAAAAGGTGGGCAGGCAATGGGCAGATAAATTGATAAGATTTATCCGTCTAAGTCAGGGTCCTCGAGGGCTGCAAACCGGTTGGGTTTTCAGGATATCCCTAATGAATATGCATGAAAAAGATTTACATATGACTGAGGCAGAGTGCATGCAAATCTCTCTCTCGCATATTCATTAGGGATATCCTGAAAACCCGATCGGTTTGCGGCCCTCGAGGACTGGAATTGCCCTTCCCTGGTCTAAGTAGTGCTTTTTATAGGGATATTCAGTTGACTAGCCATATGGCTGAAAATCCAATCTAACCTAGATACACGGCTTGCCTTTCAATATTGACCCCGAATATTTAAAGCTGTCAAATTTGGCAAATATCTTTGTGCAGGATTTTTTTCAAGTTCCAAATTTAAATCAATCAAACCACATAGTGAAAATATTGTTAGATACTATATAAAACCTTTCTTACTTTGAAATTCTACTTACTTGCTGTATAACTGTGACCAGTCCAGTTATGATTTGTGAAATCCATAGGGGTAAATGACCTTCTGTGAGGAGTGTCTGACTGTTAAGATAAGTATATATTATATACATATATATATATATATATATTTATACACTGTATATGTAACTATTTTCTTATTCAAAAAAATCATACAATATTTTTGACAGCATATTACTGAGCAATATACAGAAATAAGGTTATATTCACATATATTTGGAATTTCTGAGTTGTAGATGTCACAATAAAGTTTTAAACTAAGGATAGAATAACTTGTTTGAAAAAATAAATTAGAGCCCATGCAAACTTTGCGGATTTCAATTTTAGGAAAACATTTGAAACTTTCATCTGCTTGCATTTCTTGAAGTTTTTTCTCTCTCCCCTATGATAAAAATAGGTCAGAAAAAAGCTTTGTCTGTTCAGAGTTTAGTTGTTAACCTTCTCCAGTGGTATCTCATCAAAACAGGAAGCAGACTATTCAGCTGCTATCCAGCTAACTTGGCTGAGATATTCAGCAGCACAGCCATGCCACTGAATATACTCAGCTCTCTAATAGGTAGCTGGAATCGTTTACCTGGCTAACTTGCTCAGTTGGATAGCGGCTGAATGTGGACCCCAAAAATTAATTCTTTTCCAGTTTTTATGGAATACCATAAGTTTATCCAGCTTACTACAGAGCAGATCAATAGCAGGGGGGGGGGGGGGGCCGACATCGACGGCATCGCACCGCAAAGAAAAGGCAGCATGGGGTGAGTAAACAGAGCCTGCTTGCGGGGGGACCCGCGGGCAGCGTTCATAACACAAGGGATATACTTAGCTCAGATATTCTAAATAAGCAAACAATTCCACTTGTAGCTACCTCTCACAGGAAGGCCTGCAGACAATGGCTAATTTCTGCTTGTCTACTTTCAACAACCATAGGCTCCTCTAAGTAGCTTCGGAAATTCATAGGATGCTGCAAAGTTGGGGAAACTGCGTGTCTCTTTGTCACATGTCTTGTTCAACCAGAGCCCAGTGTAAACCATTTTTCCTGGGTTTTTGAATTCTGCTTGTGAGATGGGTGAGAGATACTGGATGGTTCAAGGAAGGGGAGGTTAATTGAAACCTAGACAATTCCCCTCTCTGAGATGAGTAAGCTCTGTTTTTATTGTAGCAGCTGAAGGCAAAATGGACAACCTTTGATTCTCCAAATGATAAGTCTTGGAAATTAAGCACCACAATTATTGCATTGAATGAAAGACATTTTGTTAATTATCGCTAATCCCTTAAGGGGATTTTGCTCTAGCAAAAGATTTTTAGTAGGCGTTTGAAAAACTAAGGGGCGGATTTTCAAAGGGTTTCGCGCATAACCCTGAGAATCTGCTCTGTATGCGCCGAGCCTATTTTACATAGGCCCGGCGACGCGCGTATGTCCCGGGGCTTGAAGAAGGGGGTGGGGCAGTCCGGGAGCAGGGCGAGGGCGGGGCTGGAGCCTCCAGGCACAGCAGCCATTTGCCGCATAGTTTGACCAGGGGTGCCTAAAAGTTTTCACACAACTGCATACAAAGGATTAAGATGTTTCTTTTAACACTGTCTCATTTTTCACATTTTAACATTTCTTGTATGATGTGATTTTTTTTTTTTTTTTTTTACTGGATCTGCAAAACAGATATAGTAGTACATGAATTTTCAAGATCGCATATGAAAAAAGATCAATGTGGTCTTTAAAGCTCATGTGTTGCATCTTTTTGTTGATCTAATAAAAATTGTATTCCAGCAAAATAGGAGTGTAGAAAAAGTGACAATCTAGTCCTTACAAGCTAGTAATAGGTCGCTTCTTTATTCAAGAGGAAACTCTTGAACTTTAACAATATCGAAATGATCAGCGAAGTTAGTCCATCCTACCTTCATTGTATCATTTGGATATTTTTAAGATTTTGGATATTTAAGATTTTGGAGTTTCCTCTTGAATAAAGAAGCAACCTATTACTAGCTTGTAAGGACTGTCACTTTTTCTGCACTCCTATTTTGCTGGATTATATTTTGAGTGCGGAATTATTCTCCGTTTTCTCTCTGGCTGATAAAATGTATCACAATTTACAAAGATACACAATTTCTCCAGGATCAATAGTTACTAGAACTTTGCACTTGAACATTTAGCAAGTACAAAAGATACCTGAAAAACAGTGCAAAAAATGAATTCATCCAAACTATAGTAGAGGCTGCAGGCATTTGCATTTCTCTACAGAGCACAGCCACTGTGCATCAATCCTGCTCTAGAGGAACCATTTCTAGGAGTAAAACTAGAGCTCAGTTTCTATTCTTATTCAATTCTTGGACATCTTTGCAGAGACTGCCAACTAGGGATACCAATTAGTGCCAATATCCTTGTTTATTTTGTTTCTTATTCATGTGGACACCTGCCCATGGGGAACTGCACAGAGGCCATGTGCTTATTTCTCATAAGAAAGATCTCTAGGGTTTTTGGCAGGTCTACAGATGCAAGCTTTACTCTCTTGAAATCAAAATGCTACTTTTACATGATTGAGTGAAAAGATAATAAATTATTGAAATGGTTCAAAACATCATGCTGTCTTCTTGTAGCAAGAACCTCAGCATTCCTGTAAATGCCTCAAGTGTAGTCAATGTATTCATTCACTGGGCATGCAAACAAAGGTGCACAATCCATTGTTTTTCAAAGAAAGTAGCACTAGCACATGAGAATGAAAAGGAAGTATTTGAAGTAAAATCTGGATTTAAAATACAATAATGGTTAATATGTACATTTAAAATGGATCATTTAATACCTTTTCATCAAGACACTCAGCTCTTATTGAGAATTTGCATTTAAATAGTGTGTTACCACCCAAACAGGAATAGCTTTGAAAGATTCAGAGAGCTTTAATGATGTTATATATAAGTAGCTAATTAGATACAGTGGGGCCAAAATTCAAAAGAAAATGTCTATGTAAGTTAGCCGGATAAGATGAGATATTTAGCAGCATGGCTTCGCTGCTGAATACACCCCCCTCCCCTCCTCGTATTTGGCGCTGCTTAGTCTGATAAATTATATCTGGCTAAGTTAGACATGCTCTATGGCAGGTCTAATTTATCAGATTAACTTAACCAGAGAAGTTTGAATATTGCTACTTATCTGGCTAAATTTGCCGAATAAGTAGTGCAGCCCCGATCCGCGAACTACTGTAGACATCTTGCTAACTACTTAGACAGATACTGTAAGTGGCTTATCCACAGCTATGTGGCCACTGCTGAAGGTACCTGGATATTTAGCAGCTGGCATTTAGCCAGATAGTGTCACTACTTATCTGGCTAAATATCACTGTATATCGGCTTCAGTAAGATGATATCAATAAAAAAAAAAAAAAATTATGTCTATATGCAGTGATTTTTGACTATATGGATAGCAATATATTGAGCTATTATACTAAACCCTATGGCTGTGTCATAGAATTTCACAACTTAGCTGCAGAATTCAAGATGCACTGCTGAAAGGTCTAGCCTCTGTAGCAGCGTGAAAACGTGTGGTCATACCCTGAGGCAAAAAATGAATTCAAGATGGTGAGGCATTCAGGTTTACCTCAGACCTATACCAAATTTTGGACATATAATAATTTGAAAAAAAAATCTGATTGCTCTTTTGTTAACATTACAAACTTTTATTTAGTTTAATTTATTACATTTGTTTATGTTAGTGGTTCCCAAACTGCAGGTCATAACCACAATTAAAAGTCACAAAAAACAAAAGCTGCCACCCCCTGCCCTGCCCCCTCACCTGGATATCTATTGCACCCTCCCCCTCCAGATTTCCACTCCCATCTGTAAGCAGCAGCTGCAGTCAGTGCAGGGTCTGTGAGCTAGGACACACTCACAGACCCTGCCCCTCCTCCTGTGCAGGCTTCTAGTTAAACAGGAAACTCAGGAGGAGGCTCATGGACTATAAATACTGACACATAGGCTGCCACTGTTGCTTCCCTGCTTCAGGTGAATAGGGGAAGGAGCGAATGTAGTTGGATGAGGTCCATGAACAGGGAAGAAGGGCAAGTGGAAATCTGCTGGCACAGAGAGGGCGGTGTGACGATGTGTGTGTGAAATGGAGGACAACTGAGGGAAAGGTGAGGATGGAGACTGTAGGTCAGCTGAGGGGGAGAGAAGAGAGGTGTGCTGGGCAGTGGAGAGAAAGTGGTGTGAAAATCTGCTTTTTTGTTTTTTTTATTTGGGGGTTATGTGAATTTTCAAGTGTTAAAATGGCTTCATATTGGATAAAGATTTGGGAATTTCTGGTTTATATGTATCTAGGGTCCTTTGTTTTCAGTTTAAACCGATTTTCACCCTAGTTTTAGGCTGATTAAAAAGCTGCTCCAGAGCTGCAGATGCGTTGTTTCAAGAACTTCAACCACTGCTGGAAGTCAGCATGGGCAAAAGCACATAATATGTTTCAAGTCACACCTTCCACCAGTGAAAGCTCTCACCTTCCAGTGCCACCCATGCCATGAAAGCTCTCACCCTCCAGTGCCACCCATGCCATGTTTCACATCCCACCTTCTCACCACCCAAGCAGTCAAAATGCCTGCACTCTGGTACCATGAATGCATTAGAAGTAGGCCCTGTCCACCAGAAGTACTTCTAGACAGGGTCCCTGGCCCTATGAAAAAGCAGACATGCAGTGTTGCAGAGCACTGAGGGGGAGGGGGGGTTGGAGGGGAGAGAGGATATTCATGGTGAGGTGAGAGGAGAGAGAGGGGCTTGCTTAGAATGGGGTGGGGGTAGAGATGGACTTGCTGCTAGGTGTCCTGGCTTCTGTCCATCAAAATAAACTCTGATATTTATCTGGAAAAATAGTGAGTCTTTTTTTTTCAGCTGATTTTCTCCTGTTTTTGTTTGTCATAATAAACCCTGATAAATTCCCAGGAAAAGCAGAGCTGCTTACCTGTAACAGGTGTTCTCCAAGGACAGCAGGATGTTAGTCCCATACATGGGTGCCATGGTCAGATGGAGCTCCTATGCGGAAAACTTTGACTAGGCACTGAGCATGCCCTATACAAAACATCCACATGGGGTCTTCTCTTCAGTCTCATAATATAGAATTCCAAATAAAAAAAAAAATAGGAGAAACCCAACTCTGCGGGGTGGTGGGCAAGTTTTGTGAGGACCAACATCTGCTGTCCTCAGAGAACACCTGTTACAGGTAACCAACTCTGCTTTCTCCAAGGACAAGCAGGATGTTAGGCCTCACACATGGGTAAATCCCTAACTACAGGCTGCTCCACAACACAAAAAGTGGACCAACAGATACCTAAACCAGGTGCCAACAAGCACAACACCACCAGTGCTGTTGGTAACAGAGGAGGAGACAGCCTGAACCCAAACAACAGGTCCTAGGTTGGGACAGTTGGATTCTACACCTCAAACAGGCTCCGAAGGACAGACTGGCTGAACCCACTGGTGTGTCGGCCATCCCTATCCAGACAATTATGGGATGTGAATGTGTGGAGGGAACTCCACATTGCAGCCTTGCAGATCTCCTCCACAGGAACTGCTTGCAAGTGGGCCACTGACGCTGCCATGGCTGTCACAGAATGAGCCTTGATATGGCCCCCAAGATGCAGTCCCATCTGGGCATAACAGAAGGAGATGCAATCTGGTAGCCAATTGGATATTGTCTGGCAACAGCAACGCCCAACCTATTCTTATCCAAAGAAGCAAAAAATTGGGTGAACTGTCTATGGGCTTCTGTTCGCTCCAGATAGAAGGCTAAGGCTTGCTTGTAGTCCAAACTGTGCAGTGCTCATTTGCCTTGGTGCAAATGTGGTCTAGTAAAGAATATTGGCAAGTCGATTGACTTGTTAAGAAGAAAATCCATTACCACCTTAGGTAGGAACTTAAGAGTGTATACTCAAGACCACCCTGTCGTAATAAAATTTAGTATAAGGTGGATAAGTCACTAAGGCCTGGCGCTCGCTGACCCTGTGGGCTGAAGTGACCACAACCAAAAATATGACCTTCCAGTTCAGGTACTTCAGGTCACAGGTGCACAGTGGCTCAAAAGGAGCTTTCATTAGCTGAGCTAACAGCACTTTGAGATCCCAAGACACAGCGGGAGGCCTTAGGCTTCAACTGAAGCAGGCCCTCCATGAAACATACAACTATAGGCTGTTCAGAGAAGGGTACCATCTACACCATGATGGTATATGCCAGTTACCCTGAGATGAACTCTAACGGAGTTGGTTTTCAAGCAAGCCTCCGATAGGTGTACAAGGTAATCAAGCAGTTTTTGTGTGGGGCAGGGGAACGGACCTAGAGCCGTCTGCTCACACCACACAGAAAACCTCCTCCACTTCAGTCTATAGAACTTTCTAGTGGAAGGGTTTCTAGAAGTCCCCAAGAACCTAGACACATCTTCTGAAATATCAAGCGGTTGCAGAATTAACCACTCAACATCCAGGCTGTGAGCGACAGGGCCTGGGGGTTGGAATGCTCCAGCCTGCCCCGATCTTGCGTGATGAGATCTGGGGAAGTACACAGACTATCGGCTTCCGGATGGACAACTCCCGCAGGAGTGGAAACCAGACCTGTCTCGGCCAATGAGGGGCTATGAGGATCAAAGTCCTTCTGTCCTTGCGAAACGTCAAGAGAGTCTTTACCACTAAGGGAATTGGAGGATACGCATACAGAAGACACTTACCCCATTGATGGGCAAGGGTGTCCGAAGCTGGTTTGCCGTCTGACCTGTACATGGAGCAGAACCGAGGCACCTTCCTTTTGCAGGAGGACGTGAACAGATTTATGCCCTGTTTCCCCCAGAGGTGGAATATCCAATTCACTACCCCTTGGTCCAGGGACCACTTGTGGGGTCTGAAGGCTTGACTCAGCCTGTCCACCTCCATTGTTCTCCAACCTGGCCAGGTACATGGCCCTGAGCACCATCCCGTGGATTAGGGCCCACGACCAGATCTGGACCGCTTCCTGAAACAGGAGATTTGATCCCATGCTTCCCTGCTTGTTGACATACCATATGGCTACCTGGTTGTCTGTCTCGGTCAGAACAATCTTGTCGGTCAGCCGATCTCTGAAAGCCCATACCGCATACTTGATCGCTCTGAGCTCCAGAAATTGATTTGACAAGAATGTTTCTGAGCAGACTACAAGCCCTGGGTGCTGAGCCCATCTATATGAGCTCCCCACCCTAGGGTAGATGCATCCCTGGTTAGCACAATTTGTGTGAGGAGACTCTGAAAAGAAACAGACTGTTCCAGATTAGAAAGTATCTGCCACCAGGACAATGAGTCCATGAGAGACTGGGTGACGTGGATGCAATCCTGGAGGCTCTGGGTGGCCTGGCACCACTGTGATCTCAGGGTCCATGGGCTCTGCACATGTGTAAACGTGCCAAGGGAGTGACATGGATGGTTATGACCATATGACCCAACAGCCTCAACATGTGCCAGGCTGACACCTGCTGGCTCTGTTGAACATCTACCCAATGGTCACCAAGGCAACAGTCCTCTGATGAAGCAGAAAGGCCTTGGCCTGAGCCGTGTCTAGCAGGGCTCTTATGAAGTCCAATTGAGGTGACAGGCTGAGATAGAACTTTAGGTAGTTGAAAATGAACCTTAGTGAATCCAACACCAAATGGCCAAGCACATGGACCTGACAGCTCCTGCCTGAGATGTGCTCTTGACCGGCCAATTATCTAGATACTGGAAAACATGCACTCCTAGCCTGCAGAGGTGCGCCGCCACCATGGCCAGGCATTTTGTGAAGACCCGTGGGGCAGATGCAACACCCAGTACTGGATCGGAGATACTTCCTTTGACCAGGGAAGATCTCGATATGGGAGTATGTGTCCTTTAGGTTGAAGGAGCATAGCCAGTCCATTTTTGCAAAAGGGGTACCAAGGTGCCCAGGGAAACCATCCTGAACTTTTTTTTTTTTTTTAGAAACTTGTTCAAGACCCTTAGATCTAGGATGGGACGGAGACCTCCTGTTCTCTCTGGAATCAGGATGTACCTGGGGTAGAAGGCCTGGTGGTACAGGCTTGACCACTCTAGCCATTAAGAGGGAGGAGAGCTCAATTAGAAGTTCTTCCTGATGCACTATTGGCTCCCAATATGGTATCCCTGACAGACGGTGGACAGAACCCACTGTTCAAGGTTATACTGGGCCACTGGTTCACAAAGAACCGCAGCCTGCCCCTGAGCATAGGGTCCATCTCCCCGAGTATGGGGGCCTGGCTTACTCTCCCTGCGGCCCTGTCAAAACACCACATCGGTGGAGCTTCCTCCTCGGAGGAACTGGCAATACCACCAAATTGATAGGTGGAGGCATCCATGCCCCATTCAATACCGGTGCTGCCCCGGGAACTGGCGTCAGCTGGGTTGGTAACGCACTGATGAGCATGTTGAGCTTCTCCAGCAGAAGTAGAATAATGGGCAGCACTAGTTTCAGTACCTTCGGTGCCACAGGCCTGATGCCTTGCAGTGCCCAATGTACCACCAGTTGGACTCGATCCAGTTCTTCCTCAAACATTGTCGATGCCAACACCAGTTGGGATGAAGGAGGGCTGTCCAGATCTTCTTTGGATCCGTAAGGCAGATTGGCAACTGGCATCAGAACCAGTGAAGACCATTGCGTACCCCCGGTACCAATAGAGAATGGGATCTCCTCACCATGAGGTTGCTTTGGGGCATCACAGCAAAAGTCAGTGCCATCCCTGTGCGCGTTGCCGATGCTTCTTAGGCTTCCCTTGACACTTGGGCTGATCTTTCCCCAGTGCCAAGGCAGAAGACAATAAGCTTGGTGTCCTCTGTCCAAAGGATATCGACAACAGTCAGTCTCCAGTGCCCTTATCTGCCAACGGCATGGACTGAACCAACAGTCCCACCTATGTTGATGGAATAGTGTCCATCAGTGTGGCTTCAAGGTCCATCGATGCCAATGCTGCCATTGCCAATGGCTCGGATTTCCTCAACTGAAGAGCTGATCCATCTTGTCGAGTTGAAGCTGAGATTCCTTCGGGGTCATCTGGGTGCATAAGAGGCAAACCCAGATGTCATGCGATGCCCCCAGGCAGAGGATACATACTTCATGAGGATCAGTGATAGACATGGTCCTTAAGCACTGGAAGTATCGGCGAAAACCGGACGTGGCCATGACAGGGCAAAACAAAAGGTCTGCAAAGTCAAAAGCGATGGCGTCATGCGTCAAGGGCCAGAGGGCACCAAGGCACCTCTACCACAGGAGGAATTGACCACAAAAAGAAATTTCCCGAAACGCTGAAAACACTAACAGGCACTGAGCGGGACCCAGTGAAGGAATTGAGAAGAAAAAAACATGAAAAAATATAAAGAGACAAATTTTTCCACAAGGCTAAAAACAGCAAAAGTGAGCTCAATCACCTTGAGAGGCTTAAGATCCGCAGAAAAGAAGAGAGTGAAGAGGGACCCTACGTGGATGCGTGGTATAGGGTATGCTGGGCATGCTCAGTGTGCCTAGTCAAAGTTCTAGAAACTCTGACATAAGTTTTCCGCATTGGGGCTCCATTTGATGATGTCACCCATGTGTGAGAACTACTATCCTTCTTGTCCTCGGAGAAAACCCTGATAAATTCCCAGGAAAAATAAAGAACAATAAAAATCCAAAATGAAGGTGCCCATATATATCATAAGTACCTTATAAAAATAACATTTTTAACAAAGTTCGCAAGTGGCAAAAGTGCTTTGCGATGCTCAAAGTGTTTGGCTAAGTATGAGAGCTCTCTATCTTCTTCTGCCTGATTCAAACTCATATGTATTCCCTCACTTGTTAGCATTCAACTTATATGACTAGATCACAGATGGGAGAAAGCCTTTTGAAAATAAAGTACAAAGTGTTTCCAAAAAGAACTAAAGGTGAACTCGTCAAACTGCTAGATAACAGTTGGGAGCTGCAGCACAATCCTGTTAAGAAAAAAAAAATGGGGTCATGCCCTGAACCTGACTCCCCAACCTTCACTTGCCTGGTACAGCTGTCAACCTGACTCCTGCCTGGAAGCTCTGGGCCCGTGATCTGGGTGATGTGAGTAAAAGAAATGTACAGTACCATACAGCACTCAAAGCATAGGTATTGACTTCAGATCTCAAATATTAACACCTTTTCTTAAACATAAAACACACAACAACAAACATACCCTAAAAGTGTGTGTGGTATTAGGTCTTGAAAACTGATCCACAAAGACTATTCTTTCTTTAAGTGGCCGTCGTCCTGTGGTGTCTGGTACTGCACTCGACACTCGGCTGTGGGGGTATCTTCCTCTATGCTAAAAGAAAGGGAGGGAGGAGAAAACTTTGACAATATAATTAATGCAATTTTGTTTTAAAAACACTTTTTTTAAATTGAATTTTCATTATATATGTTCAGAAAACTTTTCATAACTACAGCAATTCTCCCAAAGTAGGAAATGAAAAATCTCTTATAACAGATTCCCCTAAAAATCCTGTCAGCCTGGATAAACACAAGATTTGCTTAATTCTAGCATGTTTTATCTTTCCTTGATTTCTTCAATATGAGACAATCTTCCTGTGCTTTGCTAGACCCGTATCTATCATGTTGTTAAACGAGATTGCCATAGTCTTTGTTAAAATATTTCTTATTGATAAAGAGGCTGGTAGCACCTATAATGGCTACATCTCTGAACATTTTCATGTTGATGTTCTCTTAAAATATTAAATTATGGCCTTTTCAGAAGTTATTACTTAACAGCTGGCCACTGAAGGCACAATACTACAAGCCAAAACTGGCACATCTGTGAAATGGCAAATTGTCTCAGCCGCATGACACTCTATAACCAGCCTTTCAAACTTTAATTCCAGTTACATTTGAACTATTATTGTACATGCCAAAAAAGGGCTTAAAATTGCCTAACTTTTGGAAAGGGGTATATTAGATTGAACTGCTTGTTCATGTCTAAATTTCAGTTTAATAATGCACTTTAGCACATAAACACTGTAGCTTGGAAGTCAACATAGTGGTACACTAGTTAGGGCTTTTATCAGTTTTAAAAAAGAAAAGCTATGCAAGAAATACAAATACAATTGAATACCTTTAATTTGGATTACATTGAATTACTGGTTTAATCTAACCTTTAAATTCTATATTAAATCAATAATAGAGGAAGAGAGGCTCCTAGTCACATAAGGGTACCTTCTGAGTTTTGCATATGGCAGAAATGCTCTACCTAAGTCAGTAAAAATGCAGTGACTGCATAATCAGAGAATGCATCAGACTAGTGATCCAGCCATTCAGCTCCTGAGTGGACAGCTGCTTCCCCATTTTTGCTGGCCAGTTTCCTCCACTGCGTCTTCTCCACTTATAAGGCAGAGCCCTCCTCACGGAGCTAATCCCAAAGAGTTTGCAATCTAATGGGGTAATTTTCAAAAGGATTTGCACGCACATGTGCACTTTGAGCACATAAATAGGCTTTTGAAAATAGCTATGCTAGTGTGTTACATTGAAAATTACCTCCAAAGTGGATACCTGTGGAAAAAGGAGGAAAAATGCCTTGCCCAAAGTCACAAGGAGTGTCGATGATGGAAATGGGATCTGAACCCTGTTCTAACCACTAAGCTACTCCTTTTGACACATTTTAAAGGTAATTTTTAAAGAGTTATGTGGGAGTTGTGTATGTAAAATTAGCATGTAGTTGTATATATCCCAGAATTAAATACAGAGGCAGGTATTTTATAAAATAGGCATTTACTCTGCTTCTGAAAATACTTACTTGCAAGTTGTGATGATTCACTGAGTTTGCTTTAGTCCCTGCACTTCAAAAAAAATAGGAAATCTCTAGATTTCCTTCATTTAGAGTCTTTAGAAACAGTATGCTACTAAGATGGGGTCCAGGCAGAACTACAACTCCCAGAAGTCCTGGGAGTGAGTTGCTAGGATGATTTGAGTAGGCAGGAGTGACGCATAGAGTGTGGTCACCCATGCCTGTGTAATAGGCTAGCACCTGGATAAAAGTAGAGCTCTGCCAGTAAAGTGGGACACAAACAGCACAGTAGTAGGAGGAGACACACAGAAATTGAATCCTCAGGGTCAGAAAGACTGCTCAGACCAAGAGTTTGAAGAGATGGAGGAAGATTCAGAGGACCCAGATCCAGAAGCAGGATTTAACAAGCACCTCACAAGATTAGGTGAAGTTTTTCATTTTGAGAGAGAAAGCTGGTATCTTTAAGATATAGGATTATTTTTATTTTTTCTTGTAAGGAATAACTAAAGGAAAAGGCTTCCTAGAAGTGCTGTGGGGAACCAAATGGTGCTAAACACCTGAGAATACAGTGTAACCATACGGAGCCCTGCTCTTCAAATGTTTTTTGGGGTTTTTTTATCAGACAGCTAGAGCTGAAGTAAACGGCTAAGAGGCAGGACCTGTTGCCACTTAAGTGAGAAATAAAACAAACTGTATGGATAAGAACTCAAATGATATCAAATGAAAGCTGGGACAGAGAGAAGCCCAGCAGGAGTGAAACATTGCAGCCAATGTAATAAAACCTAGATTTTAGCATGGGTTTTATTTTATGTGCACGCTAAAATTGGTGGTCCCCATGGGGTGCAGCAAGGTAATGATATGCAAACAGACCACGCATAAAAAAAGTATGCTAAACTGAAAAGGCGTGCTTTTACCCTTACGTTTTACCCTTAGCTCCCCGAAGTGGTCAGGCCAGCCATGTGAGCTGGTCTGGCAAGTCCTCCTCCCTCCCCAACACATAAACCTGCTTGCACCTCTGGCCAACATGGTATTATAACACAAAGGGTAATCTTTAAAATACCACTCTCTATATCACTGTCATAAACACAACCACAAATTTAGAGAGACAACAATTTATCCTTTATAATATTTCTTGAAAATATCCACATATATACCTACATAGACATTAAAAACTAAGCTAGCTCACTCACACATTCGTACAGCCAATTTAAAATAACAAATGTTCGTTTGAGATGTTAAATTGAAATTAACATGTCTTATTATTATAATAGAGACACTTATTAAGCTGAAAACTGAATATTCAACAGTACAAAATTTAAACCTTCTAAAATGTCAGATCACATTTATGACTACATATCACTTTCTTTAATTTCATATATCATTGTAATTTATTACTGTGATATGTTCATTGATCATTGCAATATATCTGATGTATCCGCATTCATTTAGTCAAGATCATGTACTCGATATGTCCGACAAAAGATATCTTCGTTTCACCCCTATTGTTGGGGGCTTTCAAATCAATGCACTTCTATATGGAGCCGCCAACCTGCATACTCAAACAAACATGATTGTATCGTCGGAAGTGACGAAACACGCCGTCACCCAGGTTGGCGGCTCCATATAGAAGTGCATTGATTTGAAAGTAAAGGTGTATAACACTCACTGAGGGGAATGCCGTACAATATGGACTCTGGATTGTAGTTTCACGTTTGAATATAATCCAAAACTTGAAAATATAAGTCCCTGAGGAAGCCCCCAACAATAGGGGGGAAACGAAGATATCTTTTGTCGGACATATCGAGTACATGATCTTGACTAAATGAATGAGGATACATCAGATATATTGCAATGATCAATGAACATATTACAGTAATAAATTACAATGATATATGAAATTAAAGAAAGTGATATGTAGTCATAATTGTGATCTGACATTTTAGAAGGTTTAAATTCTGTACTGTTGAATATTCAGTTTTCAGCTTAAGTGTCTCTATTATAATAATAAGACATGTTAATTTCAATTTAACATCTCAAACGAACATTTGTTATTTTAAATTGGCTGTATGAATGTGTGAGTAAGCTAGCTTAGTTTTTAATGTCTATGAAGGTATATATGTGGATATTTTCAAGAAATATTATATAGGTTAAATTGTTGTCTCTCTAAATTTGTGGTTGCACCTCTGGCCAGGCACTCCAGGTCCCAGGTCTTTCAACCCTCCTTCCCTCCCTCTTATGTTAGTCCAGTGGTAGTCATCCTCCACCTACCCCATTATGCTTTCCCAGGAAAAAAATAAAGCATTCCCCCTCCCCTCCCAGGAACCCCCCTTTGCCAGAGACGGCCCTTCCCAGCAGTGCTTACTCCCTCACTGATCTCCAATTGGTCCTTTCACTGACAATCCTCTTTCAACAAATCTAAAAGGAAAGCCTCTGAAAGGGGATTGGTCCTTTCGCTGACATGTGACAGCGGAGAAACCAATCGACAGACAGTGAAGGAGTGAATAAATTAATATCAAGTGCCTGGTACTAGGGTCTGAGTGCCTGGTACTAGAGCCAGAGTGCCTGGCCAGAGTTGGGAGCAGTTTTAATGCAATGGGAAGTTTAAAGCTTGCCTCTGAGCAGGCGTTGAATTTCCCATGGTGGTAGGGGAAGCACTAGGCAGTCTCCTGCTTAGCGCACCTCCTTGCATAGCTATTACCCTGCAATTTCCATGCACCCAGGCTAAGCTTGTGGCGGGTGTTTTAGTGCAGTTTTTTCCAGCACTAAAGCCCTTTTTACACGTCAGGGCTACATTTGGTGTCGAAAAATCCATGCTAACACACGAGTAAAAACCCATGGTTGGCTTATTACATTGGTCCCACTGTTTGTTATAGCTGTCTGGGGAGCTGACTGCCTAAGAGTAAAGGACTGCAAGAGATACTGAGAGACTGCAGTCAGCACTAATTGAATACACTGGTCTACATCAATTTTGCTGACTACAAGATAACATGTGATCTTTATGTATTTTAGTGTGCTGAATCCAAAAATCACATCCGTTTCCTCCAGTCACGTCCGGTTTTTCCGCAAAAAGCTGTCTATTCATAAACTCTTATAGCAATAATGTAACTGTTGGGTTTGTGGCATATTGTGGACTCTTAGTCAAAGTGACGATAACTCCTACCACGGGGAGGGGCCCCATGGGGAACTGCAATGATAGGCTAGATTCTAGTAAGCAGACATCGAGGAAAGAAAGCTTTATTGTACTGCTGATGTAAGTTGAATCTTGCTTCAAGGAAGGGATAGTACTGTAGGCCAGCGATAACACAGTAAGCTCAGACAGTCTCTATAGAAGATGGTGTCACCCAGATGTAGCAAGGTTGGGTAGTGTTCCGCAGCACGGGATAAGCCGAACTTGAAGGGTGGAATAAGGGTGGAGCTGGAGCATAGCGATACTCACAGATTGGCAGTGCTGGTAACTTCCTTGGTAGAAGAATGGAGAAAGGGACCCGAGGTCCGAGATGCAGGATACCCTGAGGAGGATAGGCCCTCGAAAAGCAAGTTCCTAAGAGCACCGAAGGATCCTGGAAGAAAGTAGAGAGGACCCCCCAAGCAGCAGGTGTCCCAGGTTAGGTATTTGAACCCCGAAGGGCAGATAGAAGCGAGAGGCCCCCGAGGAGCGGGTACCCAGAGCTTCCGATGGAGCGAGTTACTCGGAGGGTAGAGAGGAATCCAAGCGAACAGCTTAGAAGCGGTCAGAGTAGCAAAACCGAGGTCCTTGCTAACTCGTTGGGCTATAGCGGAGGGGAGGTTTAAATACCTGGAGGTACTGACGCATGCGATGGGGACGCCCCCGAGGTTCCCACCATGACGTATTCAAAAGCGTAGTTGGCGTGCGCGCGCCTAGGAGGCCTCAGGAAGAAGCATGGCGGATGGGGGCAGAAAACATTTTTTCAAATATAGACCAGAGATATCAGCCATTTTTGGTTAATCCTGGAGAATGGGACTGTTACAGCTGGTTGGGAAACAACAACTTGTGTTGTTGAGCACTGCAAACTATATTATGATTGCTATCTTGAGAACTTTGCTCCTGTCTCTCTGTGAGATGTGATATGGCTCTGCTGAAGTGAAAAGGTGCTTATGTGCTTATGTGCAAAACTCCTAACAATAAAAAGCAACTTTCATTGAAAGCCTTGCAGTACTTTACTTTCCAAAAGGGAAAAATGAACAAATGACTGTGCAAGCAGAGAGACTGAGATCATGCAGCTTCTGGGTCTTGGAAGCAGGAGCTGAAGCCAGCTGAACAAAATTGGGATTGCGAATTTAAGGAGATTGAAGTTACTACTGAGGAAATACCAGCCAGGCTGAATGTCTCTGACTTATATTCACAGTAAAGAGAGTTAAAGTGACATTTGAAGCCTGAAACTAGGTTGCTAATACAGCATCTCTATAATTCCTACATAGGTTGAAATGAGACAAAAATGCTTAGTCTCTGTAGGCATGACTGTATACTAAGGGTCAGTTCTGCTGGCTAATCCTGAAAAAGGAAGAGGGCAGAGAATTCTTTTCTTGAGGACATTTGAAGTGACTTCAGGGTCAGCCTTGAGCATTGCCAGTCCATGATTTAGGGTGGAGTCATGAACAGTGTGTCCTAAGTAAGGCATCCCTGATTCAACATTATTGTTTTTCTTTTAGTAAATGCTTAACTACTCGTCCATGCTGACACAGGGCCAGCCTTCTCTCAAGGATTACCCTGCAGGTCAAGTCTCATAAAACCCAAACATACACCCTGAGGCCCCTGCCTCGTCACACGCGTGTACTTGGAATCACTAGTTCACAGATACCTTTATCAGTTCACCCAGGCCCTCCAACACCAAACCTACAGGCAAGACAAGTGCAATTTCAAATGCACGAGTCGGTCAGCAGGTCTTTCGGGACTGTGCGCACATAGATCATTTACAAAATAGGAACTTGTGCGCGTCCTTCTGACCCCTACCCTAGAATGCCTCTAAACCGCCCATCTTGTCCCCTGTTATTGTTTACACATGACACTGCATGTATGCACATACTGTCGAGATTTGTAAAATAGGTTATTACACGCGCATTGTTATAATTATTACACACACAAAATATATGTGTGTAATTTTATGGGTAGAGAAAGTATGTATGTTCCTGCATTACAAATATACATGTTGTATCAAAACATACGCGTGCACTGACGGGATAGAAATACCCAGTATTTTATAAACAGTGCTACTCCCGCCACATGGTTTATAAAATACTAGCATAAATCACCATGCCCACTTACGCACGCAAATGGTGGACTGCGAACAGTTGTGAAAGTTGGGCTCTTGCTGCTTTTCTTCCATTGTGCTTACTCTGGCCTACTTTCAATGAGCACCTGGAATGGGGGAAGGGAGAAGCCATAATTAGGGGCAGAATTCTTCCTGAAAATGACCACATGTGCAAAAGGTAAGGGTTTCTGAATAAGAAGTACCATAGTCAAGTGAGAAACTCGTGTTCTTTCTCAGGATTTAAAAGTATAATGCATTCCCGGAATTGTAATGCAATCCTTTTTACTACAGTTCTTACTCCCCTTGCTTGGCAAACATCTCACTTTTGAAGCACTAAACAGAAATGCTGACACTGGGAGAGAGAGAGAGAGAAAAAGAGAGAGAGAGAGACTAGCTAAAAGGCCCTTCTAGTTGGTATTTATAACTCTATATGAGGCCTAACTAGTTACTCGAGGTGAGGTTTAGGTATTAGTGTAGGGGTTAGGGGCCACTTTGACATTCAAAGTGAGACGTACGAACAGAACAGTGCTCTCTTGTGAAGATTTGATGACCCTCGGAGTGAGGAAACTCACTCAAAGATGAGATTTGTGCAATGTTCTCGCAACCTAGCTTGATGGACTCTCTACCTGGGTAACATCAAGCTAGGTTGAGAGAACATTGTACAAATCTCATCTTTGTGTGAGTTTCCTCACTCCAAAGGACATCAAATCTTCACAGGAGTGCACTGTTCTGTTCATACGTCTCACTCTGAATGTCAAAGTGGCTCCTAACCCCTACACTACTACCTAAACCTCACCTCGAGTAACTAGGTGGGCCTCATATAGAGTATAAATACCTACCTAGTATGAGGGCATTATCGCTAGGTGCTCTCTCTCTCTCTCACTCCCCCAGTGGTTGTAAATAGGAATTACAACAATTGTGGCACTTACCACAAAGCATGAAAAGTTATTGCACTCTGCAGTAATACCTATGCAAAGCGCTAAGATAGCACAGTTTGTGATAAATAAGCTATTATCATAAAACATGCCCCTCTTCCTATCACATGCAATAGTTTGATGAATCTAGCCCTTAGTTGGAAAAAATCTGGTGTTTAAATATGTCCCCCCACTGACTGGCCAAGTTTTATCTGATGTCATTATCTGGCCCAAACTTAGCCAAATTAAAAAAAAATAAAAAAGAGATGGGCCAGGGGCTTTCCAGGATGCAGCAAAGTTATCTGGCTAACTTATCTGATATTTGGTGGTATCTGCCTCAGAACAGTCCTAAAGTTAGCCAGCCATTTGTGGTCAAATAACTTGCTACTTATGGCTGACTACTTACATGAGAAGATTCACAAAATTAGTTTTGAGTTCTCAACCAGATCACTTCTATCTTCCTCTTCCCCACTTCTTCCCTACCCTTCCCTTCCCTGGCCGCCACTACTCTCTCTGCTTTTTCTGAATTCAACAGTGGAAGAAACTGCCCATCTCTCCTCCTCCAAACTTAACTTGATTCTCAAACCCCATTCCTACCAGTTCCTCAGCTTTAATTCAACTGCAGTTATCCCTTCTATCTGTTACATCCTCAATCTATCACTTTACACTGCTATTCTTCTTGCTGCCTTCAAACATGCTGTGATCACACTACTCCTCAAAAAAATCCTCCCTGGACCCCATCTAACTTGACAACCATCGCCCTATCTCCCACCTCCCTTTTGCTACCAAACTACTTGAGCATGCTGTTCACTGCCGCTGTCTTGAATTTCCTTCATCTCAAGTCATTCTAGATCCTCTTCAGTCTGGTTTTTTCCCTCTACATTCCACAGAAACAGCCTTTGCCAAAGTCTCCATTGACCTGTTTATGGCTAAATCCATAGGCCATTGCTCTCTCTCCTTATCCTCCTTGACTTATCTGCTGCTTTTGATACTGCTGATCACCATCTACTTCTTCATATTCTGTCCTCACTTGGATTTCGGGACTCTGTCCAGTCTTGGTTCTCTTCTTACATAGAAACATAGAAATGACGGCAGAAGACGACCAAACGGCCCATCCAGTCTGCCCAGCAAGCCTCACACATTTTTTCTCTCATACTTATCTGTTTCTCTTAGCTCTTGGTTCTATTTCCCTTCCACCCCCCCCCCCCCCCCCCAATTAATGTAGAGAGCAGTGATGGAGCTGCATCCAAGTGAAATATCTAGCTAGATTAGTTAGGGGTAGTAGGGGTAGTAACCGCCGCAATAAGCAAGCTACACCCGTGCTTATTTGTTTTACCCAGACTATGTTATACAGCCCTTATTGGTTGTTTTTCTTCTCCCCTGCCGTTGAAGCAGGGAGCTATGCTGGATATGCGTGATGTATCAGTCTATCTCCCATGCCGTTGAAGCAGAGAGCCATGCTGGATATGCATTGAAAGTGAAGTATCAGGCACATTTGGTTTGGGGTAGTAACCGCCGTAACAAGCCAGCTACTCCCCGCTTTGTGAGTGCGAACCCTTTTTTCTTCTCCCCTGCCGTTGAAGCAGAGAGCTCTGCTGGATGTGTGAAGTATCAGTTTTTCTTCTGCCCTGCCGTTGAAGCAGAGAACTATGCTGGAAATGCGTGATGTATCAGTCTTTCTCCCATGCCGTTGAAGCAGAGAGCCATGCTGGATATGCATCGAAAGTGAAGTATCAGGCACATTTGGTTTGGGGTAGTAACCGCCGTAACAAGCCAGCTACTCCCCGCTTTGTGAGTGCGAACCCTTTTTTCTTCTCCCCTGCCGTTGAAGCAGAGAGCTCTGTTGGATGTGTAAAGTATCAGTTTTTCTTCTGCCCTGCCGTTGAAGCAGAGAACTATGCTGGATATGCATTGAAAGTGAAGTATCAGGCTTATTTGGTTTGGGGTAGTAACCGCCGTAACAAGCCAGCTACTCCCCTCTTTGTGAGTGCAAATCCTTTTTTTCCATATTTCCTCTTGCTGTTGAAGCTTAGAGTGATGTTGGAGTCACAGTAACCATGTGTATGTTTATTGAATAAGGGTATTGTCTCCAGGCAGTAGCCATCATTCTGGCGAGTCCCCCACTCTTCATTGGCAGCCTCTTGAATTTATGGATCCACAGTGTTTATCCCACGCCCCTTTGAAGTCCTTCACAGTTCTGGTCTTCACCACTTCCTCCGGAAGGGCATTCCAGGCATCCACCACCCTCTCCGTGAAGAAATACTTCCTGACGTTGGTTCTGAATCTTCCTCCCTGGAGCTTCAAATCGTGACCCCTAGTTCTGCTGATTTTTTTCCTACGGAAAAGGTTTGTTGTTGTCTTTGGATCATTAAAACCTTTCAAGTATCTGAAAGTCTGTATCATATCACCTCTGCTCCTCCTTTCCTCCAGGGTGTACATATTTAGATTCTTCAATCTCTCCTCTTCACATTTTAGTGTTTCCTCTGGAAGATTCTCCTCTACTGCCAACCCACTATCAATTGGTCTGCCTCAGGGTTCTGTTGTGGGCCTTCTTCTCTTATCTCTGTGAACTAATTCACTTGGTGTTCTGATTTCCTCTGATGAATTTCAATAGCATCTTTGTCATGATTATACCCAGAGTTACCTCTTTACAACAGAAATTTCCTCAGGAATTCAGTCCCAAATTTCAGCCTGCTTGTTTGACATTGCTGCCTAGATGTCCCACTGCCACCTTAAACTCAACTTGGTCAAAGCAGAGCTCCTCCTCTTTCTCCCTAAGTTCACTTCCCCTCTTTTCAGCCTGTAACCTTGGCATCATCTTCGACTACTGTACACAGGTCCAAAATACTGTTAAAATGTGCCCTTTCTTTCTATATATTACCTCAAAAATCCATCCCATCTTTTTTGAACACACTACCAAAATTCTTACCCACTCTCATCACCTCCTGCTTAGACTACTGCAACCTGCTCCTCACAGGTCTACCAATGAGCCATTTCTTTCCAGTACAATCTATCCAAAATTCAGCTGCATGACTTATCTTTTGCCAAAGTCACTATACCCATATAACCCCTTTCCTCAAGCCATTGCATTGGCTCTCTATCCTTCCCACATACAGTTCAAATTCATCTTACTCATCTACAAGAGCCTGCACTCTGTAGCTCCTCACTATCTCTCCTCTCTTATCTCTCTCTTTATATTGCTCCTTGTGCATTCTATTCATCTGGCAAGTCATGCCTATCTATGCCTTTCTCCTCTACAGCCAATTTCTGACTCCATGCTTTCCCTCTGGCTGCACCATATGCTTACACTAGACCTTTTGAGCTGGTGCGTCATTGCTCCCTCTCTTGCCTTATTTAGATCCCATCTAAAACTCACATTTTTGAGGCTGCTTTTAAATCCTAAATCCTGATTGTCCTGTTTACAGCCTCATTAATTTTCAACCATTATCTTAATAAATTAAATTCCCCTAGGCCCTGTATGTTTGTCTTGATTAGATTGTAAGCTCTACTAAGAAGGGATTATCTCTTATATATTTTTGTACCGCACTGGTACATCGAGTCGCCCTACAGAAATGTTAAGTAATAGTAGTAGTAGTAGAAGCAAAAGGAAACAACACCCCCCCCCCCTCACAACTTTGGGGTCTTCAGGCTTGATTCCCCAGACTCCCATCCGAGAAAACACTTTTTAAAAAAGTATGAGTAGTGCCCGATCCTCCCACCTCCTGCAACCCTCCAAATTAAAATAAAGAAATGCAGCTAGAGCTTAGTGCTCCAAGGCCGACCCCTGCTTCCCTGGATTTATGCTGAAAATCACATTCCCCTCCTGCCCCCCCCCCCTCCTCATTCACCCACAGCCTCAAGTCCAGCTGGGCACATGTCAGTCAGAGCAATGCTAGAAGCATATGATAATACATTAACAAGAGACTCCCAGTAATCCCCTCTAGGATATCACTGGTTCTCATTTAAATGCTTGATCAGGAACTCCCCTCTAGGATATCACTGGTTCTCATTTAAATGCTTGATCAGGAACTCCCCTCTAGGATATCACTGGTTCTCATTTAAATGCTTGATCAGGAACTCCCCTCTAGGATATCACTGGTTCTCATTTAAATGCTTGATCAGGAACTCCCCTCTAGGATATCACTGGTTCTCATTTAAATGCTTGATCAGGAACTCCCCTCTAGGATATCACTGGTTCTCATTTAAATGCTTGATCAGGAACTCCCCTCTAGGATATCACTGGTTCTCATTTAAATGCTTGATCAGGAACTCCCCTCTAGGATATCACTGGTTCTCATTTAAATGCTTGATCAGGAACTCCCCTCTAGGATATCACTGGTTCTCATTTAAATGCTTGATCAGGAACTCCCCTCTAGGATATCACTGGTTCTCATTTAAATGCTTGATCAGGAACTCCCCTCTAGGATATCACTGGTTCTCATTTAAATGCTTGATCAGGAACTCCCCTCTAGGATATCACTGGTTCTCATTTAAATGCTTGATCAGGAACTCCCCTCTAGGATATCACTGGTTCTCATTTAAATGCTTGATCAGGAACTCCCCTCTAGGATATCACTGGTTCTCATTTAAATGCTTGACCAGGAACTCCCCTCTAGGATATCACTGGTTCTCATTTAAATGCTTGACCAGGAACTCCCCTCTAGGATATCACTGGTTCTCATTTAAATGCTTGATCAGGAACTCCCCTCTAGGATATCACTGGTTCTCATTTAAATGCTTGATCAGGAACTCCCCTCTAGGATATCACTGGTTCTCATTTAAATGCTTGATCAGGAACTCCCCTCTAGGATATCACTGGTTCTCATTTAAATGCTTGATCAGGAACTCCCCTCTAGGATATCACTGGTTCTCATTTAAATGCTTGATCAGGAACTCCCCTCTAGGATATCACTGGTTCTCATTTAAATGCTTGATCAGGAACTCCCCTCTAGGATATCACTGGTTCTCATTTAAATGCTTGACCAGGAACTTCATATTTTTCAGGCTCCATCTCAGAAGCGTTTACGTGTTTGTTTCTCTGCACTGCATTTAAATGTGGTGTTTTTCCACCCTTTTTCAGTATCACTAAGATGTCTTTGGCTTTAAATCTACATGTATCCAACATGTTCTTATTGTACTACATACTTCCTTTTTTTTGGATGGCACAGATATTTTTGATTCCAAAATTCACACCATCAGCAGAGTTATTTGCTCACGTTGCTCACCGCCTGTTTTATGAACTATGTCAGGAGTTTTACATCTGCATCTTTTTCATGTCTTTGCTCCCTCCTTACTTCATTATTAAGGTGGAGGCCTCAGATTCATCTAAGTTCTTCTTGCATTACAACTCCAAGGCCCAGTCACCTCATTCATATTTACCCCATGTAAAACCTCTCGGACCCAGTCTTCACACAGGTGGTGCTCTCCTCTTAAGCTTCAAGCATCTGTACTCTTCTCTACTGGGTGCTATTATTTAGATTGAGCTTTGACGAGACACATCCTCTATGAGCATGTTTTGTCCTCTGGAGTTCAGCTTTATACTTTCAGACATTTTCAGGAAGGGTTTTTCTTTTCTCTGTTTCACCAGTGAAATCCTAAACAATCCTCAACTCTGTTTTCAGGAAAGTTCCTCCTTGAGCATCATAGGTGTCAGACTGGGGTGGACCACAGGGGCCCATGGCCTAACCAAAATCGAGCTCTTCCCGCAGAATCGCTGCAGGAGATCTGGGGCCAGGTGGAACGCATGGCAGCTGTTCAGTGGCAGGGGGAGGAGGGGAGTAGCGGCACATCGACCACATCTTCCACCTCTGCAGCCCATGGCTCGACTGCTGCTTTGTTTGTCTCACATAGATCTCTGTATAATCATACAGTTCAAAGCAGCAGTCGGGCCACGTGGCAGAAGAGGAGTAAGTGGCATGATGCACCAGTGCTCTCCTCCTCCTGCCACAGGTCAGCATGAGGGAGAGGGGAATGGTAGGAAGAGAACAAAAGGGGTGTTAGGGCAGAAGACGATGGAGGAGGGGAGAGAGAGTGGGTGTGGAAGCACAGAAAGACTAATGGGAGCAGGGAGACAGAGGAAGGGGGGCAGAGCTTGGTTTGCTTACCCCTCCCCCACCAGCCAAAACGGAATTCTGCTACCCTTGTTGTGCACTGCTCGTCATTTATACCATTTACTTATAAGCTTAGTAGAATGCATTTCTGCCCTTTCTAGCTTCTGGTTTTCTTTGAGCTTCATGTAAGTCTATAGAACTATTTTTCTTGAATTTACAGTCTGTGATGTTTAATGTTTCCTCGACATACAAATAACATTCTTGCCTGCGGCCGATTTTATTTCAAGGCACTTTCCTTGAAGACTGTTGCTTCTTTTGGAGGCACTCCTTAAGCTTATTAATCCCCATCAGCATGAAAAGTGACCTTTGGAGAAAGGGCTAGGAATTCATCAAAAAACAAGTGTTTTTATGGATTCACAAACCCCCATCTACCTGTTCTGCGAGAAATGCATTATCAATCCACTCTAGACCTACTCTCATCTAGGTTAAAAAGGAGCTCTAAGGCATTTAAATCTGGGAATCTCCACAAGGTGGCATACAACAAGCCCACATTCTGTTTCAGACGTCAAACAAATTTAACATGCATGTTAAAGCCAATCTGAAAAGCATTCGTCCTTTCTCTTCCAGGAATAAGCATGACAGGAATATTCTATTTTTTCATACAATCATGCAGATAGTTTTGTTAGTGCTTTTCTTTATATTTGTGACATAGGGAACACAATTTTCAAAGGGATTTCTGCAGGTAAAAAATGTATAAATTGTCTTACTATTAATTGCCCATATGGAAATATTTGTTCACAGAAAGGGTGATGGATAAGTGGAACAGCTTCCCAGGAGAGGTTATGGGAACAAAGCTATCCAAACTGAAACAAGCAAGGGATAAGCACAGAGGATCCTTAATTGCAAGGAAGTGAAGATAAAGCTAGGGGTATGCAGAACCATAGCAAGAAAGGGTAAATGGGCAGTCTAGATGGTACTTACATTTTATCATCTACCATCATGATCTATGTAACCAAAATAAACAGAAATCTTACAGTTGTATATCGTGAACCAGGCACGGTAAGATGTTGTTCAGTTGTTTCTGAGTTTATTGGTGGTAATTTATTTTGGGTCATCTGTACAGATGGTGAGGACAAGCGATCTAACCCCATGTACCTGACAAATGAAAGCAAGCCTGGTTTAAGAAAATGCAAATTACACATATATTAGAAGATACATAATAAACTCAGCATAACTTAAAAAAAAAACACCTGAAGCATAAGAACAAAGGAGATTGCTGTTATTAATGTCTGGTCCATCAAGTTTGTTTACCTGTAAACAGGATTCTCTGTAGACAGTAAGATGAATCAGTCATAATGTATGGGTGCCGTTATTTGATGATGTCGACAGCCCCAGCTCTTAGAACTCAGTAAAAGTCTTATTGAGCATGTGTGGGAGTTCCCATACTTGCCTGCTGCCTCAAGGTAACTGACTCACCAGGGAGGCATGCAAGTATAAAGTAAGGCTGATTCATCCTGTTGTCTACATAAGCAAGCAAACTTACTTTCTCCATCAACAAGCAGGCATGAATCAGCCATAATATGTGTAGAATCCCAAGCTGACAGACGCATTGCAGAGCAATTATTTAAAACCATAGAAATTGTTTTCACTCAATAAACAATTAAGCTCTGGAATTCATTGTCAGAGGATGTGGTTATGTCAGTTAGTATAGCTGGGCTTAAAAAAAGTTTAGACAAGTACCTGGAGGAGAAGTCCATAAACTGCTATTAATCAAATTGACTTAGGGAATATGCACTGCTTATTACTGGCATTAGTAGCATGTGATTTATTTATTGTTTGGATATTTGCCAGATAATTGTATCCTGGATTGCCATCATTGGAAACAGGATGCTGGGCTTGATGGACCCTCGATTTGACCTAGGCTAGAGAATGGAAATGAAGAAAAGAATGTTTGGGGGTAACTTGCTGGTGCAGCAGTTATTATCCTTAACCAATAAGCCTTCATAATCTTGATGCAACTCCATCATGAGTCTCCGCTTCAATGCAGGGGGAAAAGGGAAATTGGATTTGAACAGCAACCGATGAGGGCCCCAACCTTTATGGTCTGTGGAACCAAGTATGGGGGCAACTTATTGTTTTGGCGGTTACTGCCCTTAACCAATAAGCCTGATACTTTGATTAAACGCCAACACTGCTCTCTGCTTCAATGGCAAGGCTTAACAGGGAATTGGATTCAAATAGCAACCAACAAGGGCCCTGACTTCCCCGGTCTGGGAAACTGATAAGCATGGGAATAACCCTAAACGGCACATCAGATACTATCATAAGTTTTCTGGGCAGACTGGATGGACCATTTGGTCATTTTCTGCTGTTATTTCTATGTTTCTGTGTAACTTCTTAGGTTCTTATGTAAAGACAACCAGAACTCACCAGGTAGAGTATGAACTACTGGGTGAACAGGATGCACACAACTGCTTGTCTAAAGTTACTGTCAGGAAATGTTGTCCAGACAGTAGTGGGATGTGAAGATGCAAACAGATTATCGAGTAACAATTCTGCATATATCTTCCATGGAAGTGTCCCTAAGGTGAGCCATTGAAGTCACCATGACTCTCACTTGCAGGTCTATCCAGTAACGAGCGGTAGGAAGAGCTGCGTTAGTGCCCGGCGCACCCGCGGTTGCCGCACGCACAGTGCAGCTCACCTACCGCTCGATCCTGTAGGTAAATAGCTTGCAAATGCAAGCTGCGTCTAAGAAGTGTCCGTGAAGAAGCGTTAGGCCCGCGCAACCCATTTTACTGGATAGAGCGCCTATACAGTATCCTGGGTGCACGGGCCTAACGCTTCACGGCCACGCTGGTATCTGTCATTTCAAATGTCATTTGAAATGACAGATACCAGGAAGTCGGGATTGCCAGTCCGCTCTCCCCTCCTCCCGAAGCAGGGCGCGAAAAGCAGCCTTGCTCCGGGAGGAGGGAAGAAGGGACTGGCAGTGTAAAGCGACGAAGCGGCGAAGCGACTTACTTTTTGCAGCCCCTCCGGACATCGGACGACCTCTCCTGCCTCCAGCTGCTCGCGAAGATGGACGCCTGCACGGCCGCTGAAGACGTGACGTCACGACGTTTGGCGTCACGGCATGTGATGTCACGTCTTCAGCGGCCGTGCAGGCGTCCATCTTCGCGAGCAGCTGGAGGCAGGAGAGGTCGTCCGATGTCTGAAGGGGGGTGAAAAAGTAAGTCGCTTCGCCGCTTTACACTGCCAGTCCCTTCTTCCCTCCTCCCGAAGCAGGGCGCGAAAAGCAGCCTTGCTCCGGGAGGAGGGAAGAAGGGACTGGCAGTGTAAAGCGACAAAGCGGCGAAGCGATTTACTTTTTGCAGCCCCTCCGGACATCGGACGACCTCTCCTGCCTCCAGCTGCTCGCGAAGATGGCCACCTGCACGGCCGCTGAAGACGTGACGTCACGGCATGTGATGTCACGTCTTCAGCGGCCGTGCAGGCGTCCATCTTCGCGAGCAGCTGGAGGCAGGAGAGGTCGTCCGATGTCCGGAGGGGCTGCAAAAAGTAAGTCCCTTCGCCGCTTCGTCGCTTTACACTGCCAGTCACTTCTTCCCTCCTCCCGGAGCAAAGCTGCTTTTCGCGCCCTGCTTCGGGAGGAGGGGAGAGGGGACTGGCACGGGGGAAGCCACGATGTCCGGAGGGGAGCTGCAAAAGTAAGTCGCCGAGCGTAGGATTGTCTGTCCTCTCCCCTCTCTCTCTTGCAATTTTTTTTTTTCGCTTTTTTTTTTGCTTCGGGAGGAGGGGAGAGGACTGGGGCTGCCCCGGAGACCAGCATCCATGGACGCAGCCAGGGCAGGTGAGCGGGGGCTGGGAGAAAGCTTGCTGCCTACCCTTACCCCTGCCTCTAACGCAGGGGTAAGGGTAGGCGGTAAGTTAGCAGGTTAAACGCGCGGCAAAACGGCAGGGTAAAATAGCGATAGTCGGGGCGCGGGTTACTGGATGCTAGGGAATAGCTAATTCGCTCGTTTGCATGCAATATACATGCCGCGTGCGGAAGGGGTTGCCCGGGGATTTTAGAACGCGGTAAGGGTAGGTTAAAGGGGGTTGTGGATCGCAGGAAGGGCTAACGCGGCCGGAAAGTGAGTAGAACGCGGGGTATACGCGGCCGCACTTTACTGGATAGACCTGTTGATGACCATTAAATTCTGTAATCTGTAAGCTGGCCAGCACATAACAGTATGCTATACAGTACTTTAGCTAATTTGACAAAGTTTTTTGACAACTGCCCTTCCCCACTTATTGGGATCAAAGGACATGAACAGCTGAGAAGCATAATGGTGAGGTTGAGTCCTCTTTAGGTAATATGCCAAGGATCTCTTAATGTCCAAGAAATGTAAAGCTTGTTCTCCTTTGTGTGCATGCAGTCTTGGAAAAAAGTTGCAGCACAATAGCTTGGTTGATGTGGAAAGCAGACACTACTTTTGAAGGAATTCAGAGAGAGTATGTAGAACCACCCTGTTGTGAAAAAACTGCAGGTATGGTAAGTAGGAAAACAGAGCATACAATTCACTTACTCTTTGAGTCGATGTGATGGTTAAAGAAAACACTTTCCAGGTGAGAAACGTCAGGCCCACCAATATGAGAGGTTTGAAGGGAGGTTTGATGAGTTAAGCAAGGACTACACTGGTTCCCAAGGCACTGGAAGTTTACTGATTGGAAGCTTTGAATGCCACAGCCATGAACTTTAATACCAATGGGTGGAGAGATATCAGAGCCCCTGTCACCTGCTGATTATATTCTACAAGGGCACTAAGATGAGCTTTAACTGAAGAGGTGCTGAGGCCTGAGGAAGAGAGGGAAAATACATATTGAAGCAAGTCCCTGGGGCAACAGGAGACGGCATCCTGCTAGCTGGTCCTGTATCATGTTGAAAACTTTGACTACTTGAAAATGTAGGATCTTCTGGTTTACAACTTTCTAGCTTACGTACTCCACCTCCTTAGGAAGGAATAATGAGGAAACTACTTCACGTTCAACATCTATGCCAATGAGGGCCAGCGATGGCAGGTTAAGTTGGCAGAGCCTGCCATTCTCCTGGGCGATAAGAGTCAGAGATTCCCAATGGAATCGGAGACTGAACTGATAGATGGACAAGATAAGGAGATCACACATGCTATAACCAGGCCAGTGTTATGAGGATTACCCTCGCCTTATCCTGAGGAAATTGGCAGGTACATAGAGTACACTAACACACAAAAGCATTGGGAGCTGATTTGTGACTGCTTGGATGCATGGAGCAGAATATCTTGACCTTCTGTTGTTCTCTGAGGTGAACAAGTTGATCACCAGCATTCCCTAGTGACTAAACAAGTCATCCATGACCCCCTTGATTCAAGGGCCACTGTGCATTGCAACACTCTTCTAAAATGGTCCGCCAACGTAATCTGAATTCCTGGAAGGTAGGTTGTCTAGAGATAGGCATTGTGATGGCCAGACTATAAACAAATTTGGAGGGCATCCTCACAGGGAGCATAGAAACTCACGTCTCCTTGTTTGTTTATAAGGAACATGGCCAACCAGTTGTCCTGATAGCAGATGAAGGAAAGCCTGTAGAGCCCAACAGATAGCTATTAATTCTAGAAGGTTGATATGCAGACAGCTATCTGCTTGGGATCGTTGTGTACTCCCCACCTCCTGATGGAGATATCAGATAGGGTCACTTGATGTGCTGGAATGCATAAAGAGACCCACGGTTAGAAACTCCTAGTTCAGTGATGGCGAATTCCAGTCCCTGAGTGCCAGAAACAGGCCAGGTTTTCAGGATATCTACAATGAACATGCATGAGAAAGATTTGTATGCACTGCCTCCATTGTATGCAAATATATCTCATGCATATTCATTGTGGATATCCTGAAAACCTAGCCTGTTTGCGGCACTCGAGGACTGGAGTTCGCCATCAGTGTCCCTAGTTCATCCACTGTTAAAAGGATATTCACACCTCAGGAATTACAGAGATTAAGTGTAATAATGACAAATAGAGATGATCCCAGTGGCCCTGATGAAGGGCCCATTGAAGACCCTGTATGTGCAGACAGGTCAGAGGGTCTACATGCACTGCATTGGCCATGGGACCTAGAACAACAAGGACTGACTTTGCAGAAGTTCAGACCCACTGAAGAATGAACTTTACCAGCCCAGGCTCTTTCGACAGGAAAAAATGACTTTTCCTGAAGCAGGTCTATCCAGACTCCTAGGAACTTATTCTTTGTGCCTGGATCAAGTTAAACTTGGAGAAATTGACTAGGAATCTCAGGACTGTAGAAGAGAATGGCTGTGCTGAGAGATGCTAGAATATCTTCCTGGGACAGGCCCATCACCAAGCAATCATCCAAGTAGGGAAATATGCAGACTCCCTGCCACTGAAGCTGTGCCACTACAAGACATTTTATGAACATTCTCAAGGCCACTGAGAGGCTAAATGGAAGCATTTTGTACTGGTAATGCACATCCATCATGAACCTGAGGAATGTTTGATTGGTGTGGTGAATGAGGATGTGTGTATAAGCATCTTTCAGATCCAGAGCATAAATCCAATCACTCAGCTAAATGAAGGGTAAAATTGTCTTGTACCTCTCTTGGATCAACAATCTGTTCAGCTTTCATAAATCCAGAACTGGCATCAATCCCCCCTGAATTCTTAGGGATTAGATAATGCTGGGATTAGAACCCCTGGCCGTAATCCTAAAGTAGAGCACGCTCGGTTATCTTCTGCTGAAAGAGAGCAGCTTCTTGTAATTGCAGCTGAGCAGAGGGGTTGGAATTGAAGAATGATCTCCACTGGGATGGAAGAGGGCAAGAGAAGTGCAATCAGTATCCAAACGCCACAATTTTCAGGATCCATTTGTCCTTGGTGACTGTGGCCCATTCTGGAAGGAAAGACTGGATCCTTCCCCTCAGCAGGGGAGACGGGGAGACAGATCTCAAGGCCATCAAAAGCTGGTCCTACACTTAGACTGTGACTACTATTGGATCTTCAGCTGATGCCTCTCCCTCTGCCAATCTCTAGCAGGCAACTGTGCAGCACTATAGGAGGAACATCATGTTGTTGAAAAGAATGGAAGGGGTATATCGGGGAAAAATGGCTGCTTGCAGGAGAAATACTGTCATCTGGGAGGGGCCGGTTGATACCTGCAGATGCAGACAGCAACAGCAGCGTGGGTTTGTGGTCCTTAATCAGAGCCACTGTCTCCTGTACTTTATCCACGAATAATTTTTCTCTTGTGCAAGGCACATACACATCATATAAACCTTCAGGCACCAACAGACACAGGCAAAATCCTGGCCACAGTACTGAAGGTCTCAAAGGCAGCACATATGAAATGCTAGTCACACTGTTTGTCATCTCCTACAGCGCGGTGAAAATCTGCATGCCCCGACAACTCAATTAAAGGTATCAAATTTTGGACAACTGGTGCACTGCAATCTTAGCAGTGAGCATGACATCCCGGAAAACTCTTTCCAAATACATCCAATGCTTTAGAATTATTTCTAGGATGTACATTGGACCGGTCCTGTATGCACTTAACCCTCTAACATTGACCCACTACAACAGGTTCGGCGGCAAAATTCTATAATCCAAATCAATATTTTGGGCTACTGGAAGACACTATATCAAGACACACCATTTCCTTATTTGCAGATCTTTGAGGAGGCTAAGGACCAGGAAGAACACAGAGTTTGCAGAGACTGAAGAAATTGCAATTAAGCCAAAAATATCTATTCTCAGGTCCAGCTCCTTCCTCATGTTGATGGGCAAAGACTTATTGTTTTCTGGATAAGTTAGCTAATAGCTGAGGTCGTCCGGAGGAGATGTATGTCGAGTTAAGTCAAGTGGGGGATCTGAAGGAATCCCTGTGCAATTCTCACCAGACCATGGAGTCAGAGGCGATTCTACCATTAGGCAGTATGAGGCAGTTGCTTCAGGTGGCACATTTCTGGGGCAGCAAAAAGTGCCCCCCCCCCCCCCAAAATGGCCCTCGTGATCACCTCATTTCCCTGTCAAACAGAAACTAAAAGTCTGCTCAATGGCACGAGGCAGAGTGGAAGGAAAGAGGCACAGTTTGAGGAAGTGCCGGTGAGGCTCCCACCCTCACCAGCAGGAAGACAGCAACGTGGTTTTAGAAAGTGCTGGTGAAGTTCCCACACCCTACTGGCAGGAAGACAACGGAGCAGTTTGAAACAGGAAATCAGTGGTGTGGTTTGCTGACATATTAGCAGCAGAGAGTTCCACGCAGGTGCAGCAGCACCTATTGATGACATACAGGTGGAGGTTCTCGCCCCATCAGCAAAAAGAAGAAATGGCACGCTAGAGAAGTCTCTCCTCCCCCACAAGCAGTAAAATAATATTGCTACTAAAGCCAGAAGAAAGGAGGTGAGGGGGCCTGAGAGGTGTGTTTATAAGAGGGAGAGGCTGCCTCTGCATGGAATCCTGCATGTATGTGTAAGAGCCTGTGTATGCGTATGAGAGCCTGCGTGTGTATATGAAAGAGAATGCCTGAGTGTGTAAGAGAGACAGCCTGCATATGTGGGAGAGAGAGAGAGAGAGCACATATGTGAACATATGAGAACCTGCATGTGTGCATGAGAGAGAGACATGTGTATGAGAGAGAGAGCAACTATGTGTGTAAAGGGGAGAAAAAAAAAGTTTGTGCAGCCCCCCCTTCCCCCAAGTCTGTGACAATTTCTGGGTGACTGGAAATCAAAAGATCTCAGGTATTTATTTATTTATTTGCTTGTTTGTTTTATGGTCTGGACAGCTAGAGATTTTTTAATCCCATTTTAAATTTTGGGGTGTTTTCATGTTCTGCTGTTTTGAAATATTTTATTGGTGTTTGGGAAATAGAACAAATTTACATGACTTTTTAAATTATTGGATGTGTGTCAGCTGTTTTGACATTTATTCTTTCTGTTAGTGTGGTTTTAATATTATGAATGATGTTTTATAACTCTTGATTTTATTGCTTGATGTTTTGCGAGGAATGATGATGTTTCTGTTTTTCCATTGTTGCACTGCATAATACAGCCATCCGCCCCCAAGCTGCGACAAAACTTCCCCCATGAACAAACAACAGTAATAAATAGGGCGGGCTGAAGGGAACAAAGAGCAGCAAAAAAAGGCAGACTGAGGAGAGAGGAGGAGGGGGAGCCAACTGCTCAAACCTGACTCCTCCCACGTCTGCCGACGTAACCCTTCCCACAGCCCAATGAGGGCTGCCACTGTGGCACATTCAAAAGACGCGTGCAGTTCCTATAGGAACCTGGGCCATAAACTAGCACTACACAGCGCTCCATTCATGACCCTTCCCCCCCCCCCCCGCCCCCATCACATCATGGTGCTTGCTCCAGAGAGGGCCTGGCACCACATTACCCCGAGCATGCGTGCATGGACCACGCCTCCTCTTTCAGTGTGTGAGCAAGAGCGTGACAGAGTTTGTGAAATAGTGAGCATGTCTTGGAGAGGGAGTATGTGAATCAGTGAGCATGTATGTGAGAGAGAATGTAAGGAAGTTTGTGTAAGAATGAACATTTGTATTAGAGAATGTGTATATATGAGAGAGAGGAGAAAGTTTGTGCATATCTCCCACCCCTGAGTAATCCACGATAATCTCAGGGTGACTGGAATCTAAAGTTCCCAAGTATGCAGAGTACAGGATTTTTTTTTTTTTTGCTTAGTTTTAATTATTGGGGGTTTGATGTATCTGCTGTTTTGAAATATTTTATTGATGTTTAGGAAATAAAAAAACCAGTATTATATGTTTGTAATCACTGGATTTTCTATTCATCAGCTGTTTTGAAATATTTATTTTTTTTATGAGTTGGTTTTACTATTATGAGTGATGTTTGATATTTCTTGATTTTATTGTTTGATGTTTAATGAGGAATGGTGAGGTTTCAGTTTTTCCATTGTTACATTGCATACAGAGTCTGGCATGTTGCAGTTTCTTGTTCAGTTTTTGTATGCAAGTTACTATTTATACTTTATTATCTCTTTACTCTGTATGTGGTGAGAGTCTTTCTGTGTTCTGTATGTGTGACTGAAGTGAAGTATTCTGTTGGTATGTAGTTTTTGTGTAGGAATCTATAACAGCTTGGCTTGTTCTGTTTTCCTAATAGTAAGTGGTTTGGTGTTTTAGGGCCTGTTGCAATTTTTGTAGTGTTGTCTTTTCATAGATACAGTTCTTACTGTATCAACATTTAGTGCTGTTTTAATATGGGAGGTAATTGTAGTTTAGTTTACTCATGGTTTTCTGAGGGCAAGCCCATACCCAGCACTTGTTAAAATAGGCCTAATGCCATATGGGTTCCAAGTGTTTTGGTTTGTTTTTTTTTGCAGGGTTTTGGTTTTGGTACCACAGTAGTAAATATAAATATATACATGTTATAAGTGTTGTTTTTACCTCATAAGTCTGTACATTGAATGTTCTTTTTCCTGTAAATTATTAATGTATAACTTTTTATTTGTATGTGGGAAGGGGCTGGGGAACAAAGCTGCAAGTTTGTCTAGGGCACCTAATACCCTTGCACTGACCCTGAGAGAGTATGCCATACACAGATACTCACCATTCTCCCATTTCCTACTTCCCCAGAGTGTAAATGCTGGGGAACGATGGGATGCAGGTGGTAGGGTTCATGGGAGAATGACAGGATTACCAGATTCCTAGAAATATTAGAACCAACACTATCTCTGCCACACCTCTAGGAATCCTAACCCTACCTCCCCCTTCCCCAGAATTTCAAATCCCCCAAAAGACAAAACTCTAAGGGGGAACCCCCTCCTCTTTTGTTGATTTGACCTGTGCCACACCTTAGGGGGGTGGGGGAGAGGGAGGTGCCATCTCATCCATCACCTCAGGCAGCAGATTGCCTTGAGCCGTCCCTGCATGGAGGGACACTGAACCAGGATCCCTATAATCAGGAAGGAGACCTAGGAGGAGACCTCTGCTGGTCTGAGGAGTAAATGACCAGAAGAAACTCAGAATGAGCTGTTGAAGGGATTCCCCTTAGAAAAGTAAAATCTACCACCTCAGGACAAGGACTCACTCCTACTGATGGCAGACCCTGAGGTGAGAAATGAGCCTCTCTCAGAGTCTACGGGGCTCCACTATGAGGGAAACGTTCCTCTATCTCAGAGGGGAAAGGCTCTAGCTTCCTGCTTTGTTCCTCAGGGTTTAAGGAGGCAAAGAAATTCTTCACCAACTCTGACAGCTGGCTGCTTGTGGAACTCTGAGCTGGAGCTGGAGGTGAGGCATCCTCTTCAGATATTCATATAGGCTTGTCCTCACTGAGGGCTGAAAGGGAACTTGGAGCCACAGTAGTAAGTGCCGAAGCAGTAGGTACTGGTGCACTCCGCACAGACTGCATTGAAGCTTCTGCTGACTGGCACTAAAACTGACAGTCAGTGCTGGTAGGGCTGCCTTTTGCACCATATTCTATCCACAATATAAAGTTGCCTGGCTTTCTGCACTGATGTGTTTCATTTCAACAATTTCATAAGAACATAACCTAGGAACCACCTTACTGGGTCAGATCAAGAGTCCATCAAGCCCATTATCCCATTTCCAACAGTGACCAAGTCATAAGTACCTAGCAGGATTCCAAATCGTAGATAAATTCCTTGCTTCTTATATCTGGGGATAAGTCGTGACTTTCCCCAAGTCTATCTTGTTAATAACAGCTTATGGACTTTTCTTCCATACTTTTTCAAACCCAGTTACAACTGCCTTTAACACATCCTCCAGCAATGAATTCCAGAGCTTAATTGTACACTGAGTGAAAAAATATTTTCTCTGATTTGTTTTATATGTGCTACTTAGTAACTTAATGGAATGTCCCTTAGTCTTTATTTTTTAGCATTAAGAACATAAGACTTGACATACTGGGTCAAACCAAAGCACCATCAAGCCCAGTATCCTGTTTCCAACAATGGTCATCGAGGTCACAAGTACCTGGCAGGATCCCAGGGATAAGTAGTGGAGTTCCCTAAGTCTACCTTAATAATTATTTTTAGACTTTCCCTCCAAGAACTTGTCCAAATCTTTTTTAAATGCATCTACACTAATAATTTTCACAACATCCTCTGTCAACAAATTCCAGAGCTTAATTATGCACGGAGTAAAAAAAAATTTTCTTTTAGTTTTAAATGTATCACCTAGTAACTTCATTGTGTGTCCCCTGGTCTTTGTACTGTTTGAAAGTGTAAACAACCGATTAACGTTTACTCATTCCATTCTACTATTATTTTATAGATTTCTAGCATATCTCCCCTCAGCCATCTCTTCTCCAAGCTGAAAAGTTCTCATCTCTTTAGCCTTTCCTCATAGAGGAATCGTTCCATCCCCTTTATCATTTTGGTTGCCCTTCTCTGTACCTTTTCTAATTCTGCTATATCTTTTTTGAGATGCGATAACCAGAATTGCACATCTACATGCGATCATACCATGGAGCGAGTGATTCAGAGATATTATTATATTCTCCATTTTATTCTCCATTCTTTTCCTAATAATTCCTAATACACTGGTGGCAGTCAAGGTTTTAAACTTATTGTCCACAATTACGCCTAGCTCCTTTTCCTGGCTGGTGGCTCCTAATATGGAACTTAACATCATAACATGGTATTATTTTTCCTGATGTGCATCACTTTGCACTTGTCCACGCTGAATTTTATCTACCACTTGTATGCCCAGTCTTGCAAGGTCCTCCTGGAGTTTCCCACAATCCACTTGTGATTTAACAACTTTGAATAATTGCGTGTCATCTGTAAATTTGATCTCACTAATTGTTCCCTTTTCCAGATCATTTATAAATACAGTATATGAAAGAGCATCTGTTTCACTGATGAAGGAGGATGCATGCTAGCTTAGCTCCACTGTCCTGAGAGTCTAATATATTCTAATCTTCTCGAAATTCTCCTTGGATTTAGCCCATGCACACTTAGAAGACAGCTGTAGCATCTGCACCCTTAAAACTTGAGGTTAATCTTTTTTTTATCCTCTCCTTTGGTGGTTTCTTTCTGGCTGTTTGAGAGCATGGCTACTCGGCCAACACGTAGCACGCTCGAGTGGCCTATAACTGATTTCTATAAAGAAGCACCAGAAGCCGCCTCCAGATTGGAGATGGGGGATCGAGTGGACGAGAGCTCGGCCCCTCTTGGAGACCAAACAACGATGGTGCAAATCCTACAACAGCTATGTGAGCTCCGCGCCACCATGTCTCAGGATCTGGGCACCATGCGCATCTCTATAGGGTTAAAGCGGTGGACCCCAGAGTGGAAGAGCTTGAAAATAGGGTTTCCACTATTGAAGATTCGGAGTCCACTGCAGCTAACTCCCTACTTGCTCTCAAGAAACAGATTAAAACGCTGGAAGACAAGGTAATTGATTTAGAAGATAGATCCCGCAGAAGTAATATAAGAGTGCTGGGCCTCCCGGAGTGGATTGAAGGCCGCGACCCACAGTTGTTCCTTGAGGTGTTTCTGAAAGAACTTTTCTCCCCCAGGGAGGATTACCCTGAATTGTTAGTGGATAAAGGGCACAGAATATCCGGACATGAACCGAGAAATAACAATTGCCCATGGGCCTTCATCAATAAGATGCACTATTACCAGGCTAAAGAGTGGCTCCTTAAGAAGGCCAGAGATATGGGAACTCTTATGTACTGCGGTCATCAAATTGCAATTTATCCTGACTACAGCAGCACTATCCAGAAGCGCAGCGCTGCCTTTTTCGTGTCAAACAGCAACTTCATGCTAAGCAATTGCGTTTCCGGCTGATATATCCGGCACAACTCCTGATTAATATGGTCAGTGGTGGAGGCAGTATGATTCGCCGAAGTCGACTTTCGCATTTCTAGATGCACGTGGTGACAAAAATTGCGGCCCCCCCGTTCGCCTACTCTTAATGGCGGAACAAGGCCCAAACCGCCACCACGAAGAGTACCCTGGAAGTAAACGATTGTTCACTCTTTGCTTCTCTCTGCAACAGGTTTTGAAATGTTTGTGTGGTTATAGGGTACAGGGGATTTGTTATTTTTGGAAGGGGGGGTGGTGGTTTCTATGGAGCTGTCTTTTTCTAAGAGCATACAATTTCATTTTACGCTTAGATTACCTAGTCTTGACCATGGCTGATACAGAATTTAACATCATCACGCTGAATGTCAGAGGAATGGGCACTCCTGTAAAACGCAAATGTATTTTAGATTGTTTGCAGAAAAGAAAAGCACACGTTGCGCTTTTGCAGGAGACTCACCTGACTGATAAAGAACATCCAAAACTCCAAAGAGACTGGGTTGGTCAGGTGTTTTATTCATTTAATTATACTAAAAGCAGAGAGGTGTGCATTCTTCCCTTAATGGTTAATAAATTTATCACGGACCTTGAAGGCCATTACATTGCACTAGACTGTGTACTTTATGGTATGGCATTCACACTTGTAAATGTCTATGGCCCTAATGTGGGCCAAAAGGCTTTTTATGGTAAACTGTCTTTGGATATTGAGAATTTCTCATCTTTACCTATAGTGATGGGTGGCGATAGGAACACCTGCCTTGATCCAACCCGATAGATCCTCTCACTGCTCTTCCTTCTCAGGATCAGCTGCAGCACTTAAGCAATTGATGTCTCGATTAGATGTAATAGATGTGTGGAGGACTCAATATCCCTCTGGCAAAGACTACACTTATTTTTCTCCACTACATCGTTCTTATAGTAGAATTGATTTCTTTCTTTGCTCTTCCTTTTTACTTCCATCTTTTGGGTCCCTTGATATTCTCGCTTGTCACCTTTCTGACCACAGCCCACTGCTGCTCCCGCTGTAAATCTCCCAGGGTCCGCCTGGGTAATGACAAATTCTATCAGATGATTAGAGATGTTATTAAGGAATTTAAGGAGGTCCACAAAGATGCTGAACAATTTCCTGTAGTACTTCGGGAAACACTTAAATCAGTTCTTTGGGAGAATAATTAGCTTTGCAGCTTATCAAAAATGAATCAGACAACATCAGGAGCATTCCTTAGAAAGGAAAATTACAACTCTTGAAACCCAACACAAAGTTACTTGTTCCCCAAAGATTTACGCCACCCTACAAAGAGCAAATGAGGACCTTCGATCACTATAAATAGAGGACGTTGAACGTCACTTGGCATTCTTCAAAGCACCATTGTCTTCTGCACCACACTGAACCCCTGACAGATCCAAGAGATGACAAGCCAGGGTGGAGGAACCTTCCCTCACTTGTGGGAAAGAAAGGGATAAGAATCCCGCCCTCAGTATCTTGTGGCATTGAGAATCTGATGAATCATTGTTTTAGGACGAGTTCTAGGTGGCTCTGTTGCCTTACCTTTTACCGAGGCTTTGGCCTCTTATCTGGCATGCTTTCCACAGGGCCTCCATGTTCCCAGCGCTGTACTGCTGTGCCCTTAGGAACCATCTAATCACAACTGTAACAGTTGGAGGCATCATGATCTGGGTCCAGGCAGCGATAATAGACATAATGTGTATCTGTAATAGACATTCAGTACCCAAAAACGCAGGCCTTAAAACTGCTGATTGTAATCTTGTCCTTGGATTTTTTAATTTGTATGTTATTTTTTTAAGAACTGAAAAGTTCTGCTGAGGGGCTGCCGAGACAGTGGTAAAAGAAAAAGATGCAATGAGGCAGAGAACTAGGCCAACTAACAAGACCAAAACAAACTGTAGAGAGAGAATGGAAACATGGTCATGCAGTAGCTCGAATGAAGGAAGACAGAGGCTCAGAAGGCAGCATGCAAATGCAGAAACTCCCACGTATGTTCAGTTAAGTCTTTACTGAGCTCTGAGAGCTGGGTCCATGTTGGAGCCATCAGATGACATCACTGATGTATTATGACTGATTTATGTCTGTTTGTCGATAGAGAATTAGTTTTCCTTCTGCATGAAATACTTATTTCTAAGAAAGTATTAAAATAAATTATATACACTAAAATAGCCTCTAGCCTGTCTTCCAAAAGCTTTCATTTTTTCACATTTCATACTGTAGAGGAGCTAATTCTTCCTCCTGTTACTTTCCCACAAATTATAAGAAAACAAGCCGTTAAGCCCGTCACAACGGGCTACATTACATTTTTGTTTTCGGTCCATTTTCGAAAACAGCACCCTCCTACACTTTTTCTCCCTCATTCCCCCTTCCCCTCAGTCACTCACCCCCTTCCCACCCCTCAGTCTTACTCACTCTCTGTCTCCCACTGCCTCCTTCCCCTCACTCTCACCTCCCTCCCCTTCCCTCAGTCACTCCCACCTCTCTCCCCTTCCCTCAGTCACTCCCCACCCTGTCTCAATCCCATCCCCTCTCCCTCAGCCCTCCTCCACTCCTTTTCTCTGCTCCATAACTTCTTACCCTTCCACTTACTCACATCCCTGTCTCTCACCTCTCCCTCATTCTCCCTCTCCCCTCACTCTTCCCCCCCTCAGTCCCTCCCTCCCTCAGTCCCTCTCCCTCCCTCCCTCTCACTCAGTCCCTCCCCCTCCCTCAGTCCCTCCCTCCCCCTCACTCAGTCCCTCCCACTCAGTCCCTCCCCCTCACTCAGTCCCTCCCTCCCCCTCACTCAGTCCCTCCCCCTCCCTCCCTCCCTCTCACTCAGTCCCTCCCCCTCCCTCCCTCTCACTCAGTCCCTCCCCCTCCCTCCCTCAGTACCTCCCTCCCACTCAGTCCCTCCCCCTCACTCAGTCCCTCCCACCCTCCCACTCAGTCCCTCCCACTCCCTCCCTCAGTCTCTCCCTCCCTCCCACTCAGTCCCTCCCACTCCCTCCCCTCCTCACTCCCTCCCTCTCACTCAGTCCGTCCCTCCATCCCTCCCTCTCTCTCTCTCCTCCCTCCCTCGCTACTGGCCCCCGCTGCTCCTCGTCATCGTTCGCTGCCGTCGCTGCCGCCACCGCTCGACGCCGCCGCTGCCACCCGCCGCCGCCGCCACCCGCCGCCGCCACCCAACACCGCCATGTTTTGTTTTTTTTTACGCTGGCTAAGATCGACGTCCTTGCCCGCACATGCGCAGTAGAGCTGTGCTCTACTGCGCATGTGCGGGCCGTCGGTCATGGCCCATTTATAAGGTAGATGTACCAATGGGAGCAGATGGAGCCAAAAAATAAGTGCTTTCAATTTCTATTTTTGACCTTTTTCTTTACTGTGCTCCACTTCTATCTTTTACTTTAAATGTAAAATGAGGTCGCCTATGGACAAAATCAGTCCTGAAATAATCTTTTTCAAGTTTGTCATGGACCAGAATTCTAGGATGCAAAAGACAAAAAGGAAACTTACAGCTTAGTTCCTCTGAGAACCCCATCACTGTAAACATTTGGAGTCTTCGATCGCAGAGGTTCAGAACTGAGGGAGGGCAACCTGCGCTGTGCGGGCGTTTTCCTCGGAGACGCTTGAAGCACTCGAGATGCGGAAAGAATACTGTTGTCAGCAATTCGCCCGAGGCGACTGCGCACCGAGGCGAGAACACTGGAACCTACACCAAGTGATCTATCATCCTGCTCATTCCTAAAGAAAAAGGCCTCATATTAGAACAGTATCTGTTTTTCTAATGGAAATTATTACTTAGCTTCACTAGTTCCTTTCATGCAGGAAATCAGTTCTAAAGATGCTAAAGATCCTTTAAATAAGTCCAAGTTGTTGGGGGGGGGGGGGGGGAAGCAACAGGTAAAAAAAAAAGTCTGATGTGGTTTCCTCAATAGTACTTACTGTGCCTTGTCTATCAGCCCTGCATGTCTATGCTGCAGTGGTTTAGCTTGAATTGTCATGACACCATTCAAATCATTGTAGAAATTACTTGCCATACGATGAGCCTATAGAATGCAACAGAAGAATATACAACTTTCTCAAGACTGAGGTATCAAGTTACTTCAAAAAGCCAACACAATAAGAAAAATAATGGGATTTTTTTAATAAATGGATTTAAAGAAATGCAAACAAAATACACCAGAGCACATGGTGAGCAAACACCATGGTAAACTGTACAAAAAAATATTTGAAAAAAGTTTTGCTTTTTAAGTTGGAAATAGAGGGCAATTTCAGGAAAGACAGTTTAAAGATGTGGGTCTTTTAAGCGGGAGCAAAATGTAGACAAAGAGGGAGCATCATGAACTGCAGAAAGGAAACTGTTCCAAAAAGTGAAGCCAGAGGTATTGTTGGGTACTTAAGACTCTGAGTACAGGCCCATGAGAATCAGGCCCATAAGGTCTTCCCCTGAGATTTGGATAATTAAATTCAATAATCACGATAAACCTCCACCACCTCATCCCAAGAACAATCCTGTAAAAACACAGGACCCTAACTCTCACCTGCTCTATTCCCATTAGAACTCAAGACAGGATCCTGGTTGCTGAAACAGAAGCGTAGACCCGAGGCCTCAGGCTGGGTCCAACCCCAGGGTATGGGCCTAGGCTTGGACCTAAAGCCATAGCATGGCCGAGGCCAAGTCCCAGAAGCCAAAACCAGGGCCTAAGGCCTTTGCTTAAACCCAAGCCCAGGACTGACACTGGGGTGGCCGATGCCGGGTCCAGGTCACAGAGGCCTGGGCCCTGGCTAAGGCCTAGGACCAGTTCTGGAGCCCAGCCCAAGTCTTGGTCACAGAGGCCTAAACCTAGATCAAGCTAGAACTGAGGCTGGGTCCCCGACAAGAGTTCCAAGCACAGGCCCAGGCTTATTCGCCGAGGGACAGGAATGATCTCAAGTCTAACCAAGACCCAGTTTCAAATCACCAAGGCCCAGGCCTGCTACTGGGACCTGGCCAAGACCTAGTCTCCCTGTCACCGAGGCCTGGGCTTGATGCAGAGGACTAGGCCAAGTTCAAGGTCTAGGCCCAGGAACAATCATTCCAATGCCTTCTTTGCTTGATCCAGTAATTACAAATTACATCCTCTACCTGGAAGATGTTACTGTGGCATCTTCCTCCAGGGTGGATGGAGCTATTTTGTTATATGGTCGTACACATGTATGGCTGAGTAACAAAATGGTGCTCTCTGCCCCAGAGGAAATCCTACAGAAACATCACTGCAGTACATCCTCTGGGTAGAGGTCGTCATTTTAAGTCACTGGATCAAGAAAAGAAGATATCAAAAGGCATAGTGATGGGCTTTGGCCTATTTCCAGTCCAAGGCCTCAGGCAAGGGCCTAGGCAACCAGGACCTGGCCTTCAGCCTGAGCCCCAACAACCAGGACCCAGATTCAGCATTGAACCCGGACCTAAGCCTGGGCCACAGGGACTGAAACCAGGCCTTGGCATCGAACCCAGAACTTGGCGATCAGGATCCCGGTTTTGGCTGGGTTCCCAACATTAGATCCAGGCCTAGATGACCTGGACTAAGCCTAGGCCCAAAGTGAAGTCTAGGTCACCAAGGCCTAGGCCTGGATGACCAGGACCCAGCCTCAGGCCAGGCACCGATGTTGAGCCTATGCTAAGGACCAGACTTGGGCCCTGGGGATGGGACTAGACCAAGGTCTGGTCCCACCAAAGGCCTGCTTTTTGTTTCTAGGTTGTTTTTTTTTTACAAAACAAATATAAATATACAAGAAACCTTTCCTGTATATTCATCCAAGGCCTATTTTCATTTCATATCATTCATACGAATCGAAAATGGCCTCATTTGTTATGTTTTCTGCATTTATTCAGAACAAATGCACATCGCTAACAGAAACCCTGTTTTAAAAACATTCTTTACCTGAGATGAGTAGGAATGAGATCCAAATGAAAAGCTCCGTGCCTCAGAGCCTCGTGATGGGGGAACACTTGCTGTCTCTGTTGTCAAACGACAGACTGGCATGGGAAGCAATTTGCAACCAATATATTTCATCTTCTCTATCTGTTTATCACCATCTGTAAAAGCATTTATTCACAAATTCAGTGCACTTACAGAAACCAATGACTACATGAAGAATAGCATTAACTATAATAATCTCCAAATTATTCAGCTCCCACATAGCTTTCATCATTTAACAAAATGATTGTCAAAGTTCTGGTTAGCTTGTACTCTAAGAGGTTCTGGGCATTCAAGCAATCAGTGGCATGGTTACAGCCAGAGGAAAGCACAAAGAAATTCTGGCTGTGCTTAAAGTGCTCTTTATTTACAGAGATATTAAAAACAAACTAATGGCAGCAGACAATAGAACAGACTCCTTGAACTCAGGTAGTCTCTAAGCTTTAAAAGCGGTATGCCAACCTTTCAGATAAGTCCTGGGACTCCATCAGCTCCCTGGGACCCGTCCACCCTATCTAGGCTCTCAGAGTTATGCTCAGGAGATGGACTCCTCCCAGGATCCTTTGGGGAGCCCAAGCTTAACGAGAACTGGGTGGGATATCTGATCCTGGTCCTTTAAGGTACATTGAGGGAAATGCCTATACACTCTCTCACCTACCACTCCCCTCAGTTCAGCCTTGCCGGGATGAGCATCCCTCTGTACAAGGAAGACCTCCCTTGACAGAGAATGAACTGCGGAGTACTGTCTCTCATGTAGCAGTAGCTTTTGGCTAATGTAGAACCGTGGACGTTTTTGTCCCACTTTCTTCTGAACTAATACAGCCTTTTCAACTTCTTCTGAACCTCGGATCTTCTCTGGTACCCTCTTCAGCAGTCACCTTGTAAGCAGTTCCATGTCCCTTTGTGGGAACAGCACCTGGGTGATTATCCTGTCCCTCCAGGCCTGTGGACAGACCTTTCCCTTTCCTAGGGTGTATCTGTCCTGACGGCATTGCTGCTGGGGCTTATGAAGTTCAGCGTCCTTATGAATGAGGTCCAGGTCTCCTTTGGAAAGGGCTCTTGAACCGCCGGCTCTTCGGTGTTGTGGCTAGGTGGACCCATTGTATACTGATCCAAAAGGGCTTTAAAACTCAGGCAATCCCACCCAATAATCACGAGATAGGGTAACCAAGGAAGTACTCCGACCTCCATCATCCCTTGACTGGCTGATATTTCAAGTGTACTTGGCTGGTGGGATATCATTGATGGTCTTCATGAACACATTCCAATGTCACTACTTTTCCAGCTTCAAAATGGATCCATTTCAGCAAATCGCTCTGCATCAGTATTTTGATACTACTGGAGTCCATTAGCATTTGGGTGGGAATCCCATTCAGCTCCACTGGTATCACACATTTAGAGGCTCCTTGGCTGGAGACATCTACTAAGTTACAACAGTAAGAAGTTACCGCATTAGTGCCCATTACCTCCAGTTACCTGTGGGAACAGTCTTTCGCAAAGTGACCTCGTTCCCCACAATGGAAGCATGTTACGCTGACTGGGGGGTTGTCGCTGGGGTGACCAGTTCAGTCACGCCTGTCCCAGAGGCTCTGGGCTTCACTGTTCCCTCTCTATGTTGAGGGGATTCTCTCGGCAGGATGGCGGTGTGGGCAAGGTCTGGGCCTGAGTGTATGCCTCTGCTACTTCCAGGGTTTTTTCCATCATCAGGGCCGGATGCCGGCAAATCCACTGCCGCATGGATGGACCCAGACTGTTCTGGAACTGCTCCATCAAAAGGGTTTTGGCCACCTCCTCCCCAGTTTTCCCATCCAGACGCAGCCACTTCCAGGCGGTATCTTTGAGGAGGAGGAACAAGTTCCTAGAGTTCTCTCCTGCCTGTAAAACTCCTCCTCGAAACCACTGCTGGTATGCTTCTGTTCTCTTCAGAGGATCATTGCCTTGACCTCCAGATATGTGGCCATCCCCTCTGAATTGATGTTTGATAAGCCTCTTGACACAGTCCGGTAAGTACATTTCCCAGGTAGATAGCCCACCTATCTTCAGGCCAGTCTGTCAGCCTTGTGATACACTCAAGAACCCCTCCAGATCCTCCCCTGGGGTCATCTTGAGGAGGATTGGTGACACTGGCAATGGAGAGGCCACAGCAGTTTAGACTGCCTGGGCTATCTGCATGAGCGCGGTATGTTGCTGCATCACCTGTGCTTGTAATGCTTCCTCTGGATAATTTTCACTTGCAGGGCACTCTGCAGCTGCTGTTGGCCAGTGGCAAGAATATGGATTACTTGCTCCATTTTAAATTATTCTCAGGATGTAGGAGAGCAAACAAAACAAAATATGTTGGACAGTGACAAGAATTTGGATTACTTGCTCTATTTTAAATGATTCTCCAGGTGTAGGAGAGCAAATAAAACAAAAAAAAAAAAACAAAACGTGATGGCCTCTCCAGCCCTGACTTCCAGTTTGACCCCTCTCTAACCAGGTGGGGATAGCCACCTTGGCCTGCACACAAGCTGGGTTGGAGCTGGGAAGGCCTCAAGAAAAGTGAGAGAAAAAAAAACATTCAGCAAATGTTTTTTTTTCCTCAGTGCTCAGCAGAGCCACACCTTTTCTTCAGCTGCTAAAAGGCAGCACAACAAACTGTGCTCTTCACAGTCCTCCATAAAGACTGATTTTACCCTCTGTGCCCTGCTTAGAGGGATCCCACTGCTACCACCATATGTGGCACTCAAGAAGTCAGTGGTGTGGTTACAGCCAGAAGAAAGCACACAGAAACTCTGGCTGTGCATAAAGTGCACTATTTACAGTGATCTTAAAGACACACAAATGGCAGCAGACAATAGAACAGACTTCTTGAACTCAGGAAGTCTCTAAGCTTTAAGTACAAGCAGTTTACCAACTTTAAAGATAAGTCCTCAGTTGGTATGTTGGGACTCAGTCAACTCCCTGGGGCCTGTCCTTCCATAATATTTTTTGAGAAATCACTGAGCTCCCTCTTAACCACTCCACCCCCACAACCTCTAGCATGCCCTCTGAACCTGTTCTCTCCCCTCTGAAACCCTAGCTAATAACGTCTTACCTGTTCCCCAAAGCTTCCGAAGCCAGACCCTCTCCTTCCACCATATTTTGTGAGAAATCATCATGACCCCTCCTGTCCCTACCCTACCTTCTCCACCCACTCGTAACCTCTAGAACATTCCCTGAAGCCCCCACCCCACCCCTCCCCAAAACCCCAGCCAGGAGTACCATAGTGTGTTACCTGTTCCCAGTGTCTTCCAGAGTTGCTCTGCAAGCCTCACTGATGTGTACAATAATAATGTTGCTGTCACTCTGTTCTGACAGCAAATGTTATCATATGATTCCAGCTCTGCTGTCAGAGCAACACTGGAAGAGAATGGAACAGGTAAGACACTATGGCACTCCTGGCTGAGGTTTCGGAGTGTTTTAGAGGTTAAGAGTGGGTGGGGAAGGTGGGAGTGGAGACAGGAGGGGGCTTGATTATTTCTCAAAGAAATATCGCAGAAGGAGATGAGCTGGCCTCGGGGATGCTACAGCTATTTTCTTTTTTAATTTGGTAGGCTGAGTGCGGGAAATCAGGCACTAGTCCACATTTATTTTATTTATTTATTTAAAAACTCTTCTATACCGTCGTTGAGTTAGATAACCATCACAACGGTTTACAAAAAGGCACGTTAACGAAAAATATGAGTGGTATAGATTACAAATTAACCATGTGCCATCATAGAACAGTAAATATGTGACAAATAATGCAGCCAACTATCAGGCCAATACAGTAACCTGCGAGGGAGAGCCAGCGCTCCGAGGCGAGCGTCCGCTCTCCCGACGCATGCCCAGGCCCCTTTCCTGGACACGCAATTTTGTATTCAAATTAGGGCCCACGCTAATAAGAAGGCGCTAGGGTCACTAGCGCATCCCTAGCGCCTCCTTATTGGCAGAAGCAGTGGCCATCAGCGGGTTTGACAGCCGACGCTTAATTTTCCCAGCGTCGGATGTCAAATCCGCTGACAGCCACGGGTTCGGAAAATGGAAGCCAGCAAAATTGAGCGTCTGTTTTCCAACCCGCGGGCGCGGGCAGATTTTTTTTTTTTCAGAAGATTTTTTTATTTTTTATTTTTGGGGCCTCCGACTTAATATCAGAGGGCGTACAGAAAAGCAGTTTTTTCTGTTTGTCTGTACTCTTGCCCGGTGCCATTTGAAATTAAAATGTGCGGCTTGGCCCGTAAATTGCGTGCGTCGCCAGCTCCCTGCCCCGGCACAGGCCGGAGCACTCGGCCCCGCCCCCAGACCGCCGTCACACCTCCGGACCCTCCCACGGTCCACTGCCACGCCTCCAGGACATGCCCCCGAATGCCGTGCCGCCCCCAAAATGCCCCCCAAGCAAAGCCCCGGGACTTACGCGTGTCCTGGGGCTTTGTGCGCCCCGGCGGCCTATGCAAAATAGGCACGCCGGCACACAAGGCTTTTAAAATCTACCCCTAAGATTGTTTCTGCAATTACACTATAATACTTACCTAGGAAAACTGAATTTCCTTCTATTTCAACTTCAAGTGACAAGGGCCAAAAGACTGCTTTGAATAATTCTGCTTTGTCTTTGTCTGCAGAGGTTCTAGGCTCAGAGGGAGCTAATTAATCCAATCTGTGAATCTCACCTCCCATCAGATGCTTTGGAACAAGCAGCTAATTCTAGTCAGTTTGTAGCTATAATTTACTCTGAGCTGGATAACCGGTCTGTAAGAAATATCTGCTCTGGCCCATAGGAAGACTGCATGCACCTTTCAGAATCATCAAAGCTTTGAAACCAACTCCAGGGCAGATTACCACTGCCTCTTTATTCCCGGCTTTGTCTTCTGTTGAACCCAGACCCTTGATGCAGTCCATCTGCAAGTGGAAAACCCTCTGAGAGGCCTGCAGAACCATTCCTAAAGGTGTAATCCTGCAGGAGGGCTCCTATTTCAGTTGTTCCAGGCAGCCCAGAGTCTCCAGTTCTCTAGCCCAGTACCCAGTCAGCCAAGCAGCTCCAAAAGAAGCCACAGTCACTTTGACCAGCAGGAGGTACCTGCACTCAGCCAGGTTTTTCAGCAGCAGACTCCTGCACATAGACACTTTATCCAACTGCAGATGCCTGCCCACAGCCAAATCTTCAAGCAGGGGACGCCCGCTCACAGACAGCCTGCTCAGTAGGTGACACCCACTCTAAGCCAGATTACCCAGTGGGAGATGCCTGCTCCTATCCTGATAGCCCAGAAGAGGACGTCTGTTTCCAGTCTCCCAGCCCAGAACATGGTTTTCAAGGGTGAAGATTCAGATGAACTGAACCAAATCACTGTGAACTTGGAAGATGCAGTAGGCCAGATTGATAAACTAGAAACTCATACCTGGCTACCTTACAAACCCCTTCACCCCAACACTATAAATATTCATTTTCTAAGGCCCATGCCTTATCCCTAGCTGGCCCTAACTTATGGAACTCTATGCCCACTGAACTAAGGCTTGAACAATTCCCGAAGACCTTCAAAAAAAAACTTAAAACCTGGCTATTCACTAAAGCCTACACATGATCCCTCTTGTTTCATCTCAACACCTTTGACCTACCTTACATGCACTTTAATCTTTATCCAAGCTGCCTTTCATTACCTTTGATGCATCTCCTCTAACTCCCTCCCCATGCCCGACTCTCCCTCCTCCTCCCCCCCTTCCTTCCCTCCCTCTCCTCCCCCTCCCCTTTCCCTCTAAGCTTTACCCCCACATTTAAGCTACTTAATCTGTCCCTGTTAAATTTTATATACTAGTTCATAATCATTATAATCCTGTTTTATGTATTACGTTACTATATTCATAGCTATTATTATTAGTTCATATTTATACTACCTTGTTCTATGTACAACTCTTGACGTTTTGTTTTTTGTTCACTGTAAACCGACGCGATATCCTTGGATGAACGCCGGTATATAAAAACTATTAAATAAAAAAAAATAAATAAAGAGTAGCAAATCACCTAGACCGGATGGTATGCATCCTAGGGTACTGAAGGAAGTAAAAAATGAAATTTCTGATCTATTAGTTAAAATTTGTAACCTATCATTAAAATCATCCATTGTACCTGAAGACTGGAGGGTAGCCATTGTAACCCCAATATTTAAAAAGGGCTCCAGGGGCGATCCGGGAAACTATAGACCAGTGAGCCTGACTTCAGTGCCAGGAAAAATAGTGGAAACTATTCTGAAGCCAAAATCGTAGAGCATATAGAAAGACATGGTTTAATGGAACACAGTCAACATGGATTTACCCAAGGGAAGTCTTGCCTAACAAATCTCCTTCATTTTTTTGAAGGGGTTGATAAACATGTGGATAAAGCTGAACCGGTAGATGTTGGGTATTTGGATTTTCAGAAGGCATTTGACAAAGTCCCTCATGAGAGGCTTCTAAGAAACCTAAAAAGCCATAGGATAGGAGGCGATGGCCTTTTGTGGATTACAAACTGGTTAAAAGACAGGAAACAGAGAATAGGATTAAATGGTCAATTTTCTCAGTGGAGAAGGGTAAACAGTGGAGTGCCTCAGGGATCTGGACTTGGACCAGTGCTTTTCAATATATTTATAAATGATCTGGAAAGGAATACGATGAGTGAGTGTTGCGTTCGTGCCTGTTCTCGCCCTCGCTCCACCCTTTCTACCTTAGAGGCGACTCCCTTCGGGTCTGACGGACAGATGCTGCCGCGGCTTCTCTTCGCCATACTTCCTGGAATTCCCGGGCTGGCCTGCGCTGCGGATCTGCCATGTTCCTGATGATGTAAAGGCGCACGCACGCGCTCCAGAGTTTGTACCGGCAAAAGCGCGAACCTCGGGGGCGTCCTCCCGTAGTGACGTCATCCGCTTCCAAATTAAAAGGTCTTTGCTTGCAACTACAAATCGAGTTAGCAAGGGGTTTGATTGCGGGGATCATTCCGACCCGCTTCATCCTCCCCTGCTCTGCCTCCACCACCTTACCTAGGGGTACCCGCTCCTCGGGGGCCCCGCTCTCTCTTCTTGATTTCAGATTGCTAAGACGGGATCCGGTACTCGCTCCTCGAGAGCCTACGTCCCTGAATGCTCTGAAGACTCCTTACTACCTGGAAGCGATCACAGACGTGAACACAGCGAGTTCTATTACAGATAGGAATCAGTACTCGCTTCATGAAGGCCTATATTCCTAATCTCCGAAGACTCCCTTCTGTCTAAGACTTTATCACAGGTACGGAGATCGTGAGTCATTATTATAAATTGCAGATAGGAACTGGTACTCGCTCCACGAGGGCCCATGTTCCTAAATCCCTTCTCAACTCTCTTCTATATCAGATGCTATTATATATCTATATCTGTGCATTGCTATTATAGATTGCAGATAGGAACCGGTACTCGCTCCACGAGGGCCTATGTTCCTAAAACCCTCCAAAGACTCTCTTCTATTCCATAATCCATCTCATACACAGACATTGTGAGTTATCATTCCAGACTGCATATAGGAACCAGCACTTGCCTACGACTCCTGTTCCTGAATACTGAAGACTCTCTGTTGCATAGAGGCCATTACACATATCTACAATTGTGAGAGTATCATCTACTACTGGTTATGTATCCAGCATACCCTGGCTACTCACTATCTATAGTCTCTCTCTACAGCTCAGCAACCCACAGACCGCAATTCCAGTATTAGAGGGACTTCAGCCCTGCCGGGCACATCAGCTCACTACTGCCACCTCTGGTGGTTCTACTTCCAGTCTAATAAAGAACTATCTGTGTTTGTCTCCATATTCCAGCCTAACCAGTGGTCCTTCTTAGGACATCCTCTTGAGGGTGCTGTCATCCACCATCGGCCCAGGGATTCACCAATTTACCTCAAGTGTTCATTCCTTACACTACTAGAGCGGTATTATACGACTGCCACTCTGTGGGAAGCCAACCCACTACAGAACACTAACTCCGCCTATGGAGTATTACAATTGTTAGCTCTTCCCCGTGGCAGGGTGATCCATAACCAATTGCTAACTCCCTGGTGGACTTATAACAGATTACTAACGCATCCCCGTGTCGGGTTAAGGTATTACAGATTCTAACTCCACCCCTGGGGAGCAGTTCCAATAGATTACTACTCCTAGCAGCAGGGATTGACAACAGATTGCTAACTCCTCCCTCTTCAGGAGGAGATCCATATCAGATTGCCAACTCCTCCCTCTACAGGAGGAGCTCGATAACAGATTGCTAACTCCGAGCAGCAGATTTATAACAGTGAGGTAATCAAATTTCGGATGAATCAAAATTATTCTGAGTAGTTAAATCACAAACGGATTGTGATATGTTACAGGAGGACCTTGCGAGACTGGAAGATTGGGCATCCAAATGGCAAATTAAATTTAATGTGGACAAGTGCTAGGTGTTGCATATAGGGAAAAATAACCCTTGCTGTTGTTATACGATGTTAGGTTCCATATTAGGAGCTACCACCCAGGAAAAAGATCTAGGCATTATAGTGGATAATACTTTGAAATCATCAGCTCAGTGTGCTGCAGCAGTCAAAAAAGCAAACAAAATGTTAGGAATTATTAGGAAGGGAATGGTTAATAAAACAGAAAATATTATAATGCCTCTGTATCGCTCCATGGTGAGACCGCACCTTGAATACTGTGTACAATTCTGGTCGCCGCATCTCAAAAAAGATATAGTTGCAATGGAGAAGGTACAGAGAAGAGCAACCAAAATGATAAAGGGGATGGAACAGCTCCCCTATGACGAAAGGCTGAAGAAGTTAGGTCTGTTCAGCTTGGAGAAGAGACAGCTAGGGGGGGATATGATAGAGGTCTTTAAGATCATGAGAGGTCTTGAACGAATAGATGTGAATCTGTCATTTACACATTCGGATAATAGAAGGATTAGGGGGCACTCCATGAAGTTAGCAAGTAGCACATTTAAGACTAATCGGAGAAAATTCTTTTTCACTCAATGCACAATTAAGCTCTGGAATTTTTTGCCAGAGGATGTGGTTAGTGTAGTTAGTGTAGCTGGGTTCAAAAAAGGTTTGGATAAGTTCTTGGAAGAGAAGTCCATTAACGGCTATTAATCAAGTTGACTTAGGGAATAGCCACTGCTATTAATTGCATCAGTAGCATGGGATCTTCTTAGTGTTTGGGTACTTACCAGGTCCTTGTGGCCTGGTTTGGCCTCTGTTGGAAACAGGATGCTGGGCTTGATGGATCCTTGGTCTAACCCAGCATGGCAATTTCTTATGTTCTTATGTTCTTAGAAGGGCATCAGTAAACCAGTTTGCCTAACAAGTAGTATCCACCAAGTTTACCTTGCCTTCACAGCCAAGAGAGGTGGGATCTAGGATGAAGGGGTCTTGAGGGAGGGGGTACTGTTACAGGTTCGGTTACTGCACAGCCTCCTCTATACCAGGGGATCCCGATGAGCCCAACTTAGAACCTTACTCTCCAGCATGTTTCTGGCCTGCTGTACTCTCCAGCATGTTTCTGGCCTGCTATACTATCTCCACTCTACCAAGGTATTACCCTCAGGCTATCCAGGCTCCTCTCTCCTGCCTGCACCACACCCAGATTCTTGCCCTACTTAACCCTGCCTGTCCTTTCCGTCAATACTTCAGCATTGAACGCTATTCTGCTCCTTGCTTGTTAAGTCCGTCGCTGCCCGATGGCTTCACTCCACCTACCTTTCCTTGTTTGTGACTCCTCCTGCTCTTGATGAATGCCTGGCTGCTGTGGCTTCCGTCTGCCGTCCTCTCTGGCATCCCCAGACCGGCTTGGGTGCTGTCTCCCGCCATGCTCTCCAAGTACCTTAGGGCGTGCGCGCCGTGCGGCTCTCATTCTTATTTCCTGATTGGCGCGTTCCTCAGGGGTGACCCCCTGTGATGAAATCACGCTGCCCGGATATTTAAGCCTACTGTTTATTGCTAGCCGTTGAGTTAGCAAGGGAAATCTTACGGATGGGATTTCGTCCTCCGTACCCAGCTACTCTGCCTTCCAACTTCTATTGGACTCTTTCTGCTAACAGGGTACCCGCTCCTCAGGGGCCTCTTTGCTTCTTTCAGGTCACTGTCAGGTAACCGGTACTCGCTCCTCGAGGGCCCATGTTCCCTGACCCGCTGCCTGCATCCATCTCCTTTCCTACTTGGAGGAATTCTCTACAAACACCATCATCTACTCCTCAGAGCTGTCTCCCTGGAACCAGGTACTCGCACCTCGAGGGCCTGCCCCCGTTCCAGCGCCAGTGCCATCTCTTACGTGGAACCGCTTTGTGAGTACTTTGCCAACAAGTCTCTCTACCTCCAGGGATCTGGTACTCGCTCCTCAAGGGCCAGCTCTCCCTATCTCGGGGCTTCTCCATACTTGGGACTCTGTGAATGTTCTATTGTACTCACTTTCTCAGTTCTCTCCACTACAGCACTGCTACCGGAGAAACCACTGTTCCAGCGCCCTGGGGAATCCTAGCCCAGCTGGGCTACTTCTTCTACTCACTACTGCCACCTCTGGTGGCTTCTCAAACTGTCTAAATAAAGAACTATCTGTGTTTGTGTGTCCAGAGCTGAGCCTGACCTGTGGCCCCTCATGGGACTTCCCCCGTGGGCGTGGTCAGCTGCCACAGTGTCCAAGGGTCCACCCAAAATCTCACTAAATTATAACATTGCTCTAGTCACCTCTGCCCTGAGGCCATTCCTTGTTTCTCTGCGTTGCCTCCAGATCTTCAGATAAGTGTCTCAACTTGCTTTGTCCTGTTGCCTTGGGCCTTCTGACCATGGTCTTTCCCTGCCTTGTCTTGTGGCCGTTCGGCCTTCTATCTTTAGCTTTCCTTGTGGCCTGCGGGCCTCTGAATCTCCCTTGCCTTGCAGCCTGCTCCAGTCCTTCAATTGCCTCTGGCCTTATCAGGCCTGGCCTAGCCCTGAGACCTCCCTAGGTCTCATCCTTGTCTCTAAGCCTCTTTCTGTCTTGTCTCTCAAGGCCCTCTTTGTTGTTGCCTTCTTGTCTTGTATTTTATGTTCTGAGTTTGCCCTGTCTGGTTCTGTCTTGTCTGAATCCTGTGTTCCAGTCTGACCCTGAGTTCCTGAGTTCACCATTACTCTCTCACATCTCTGGTGTGTTCCAGTTCACTCTTACTTTCCTTCAGTTTCAGTGTGTTCCAGTTCACTCTTACGTCAATTCAGCTCCAGTCTGTTCCTGTGTTCCAGTGAACTCTTATCTCCCGAGCTTCAGTCCAGCCTGCATTCCATTTCTGAGCTTCAGCCCTTCCTGCACATCATACCTTGCTCCAGCCTCACCAGACTGTCCAACCTAACTCTAGTCTATCCTCTCGTCTTGTGGTACGCTGGAGGTGGTGTCCATCTTCCTTCCCCAGGTCCAAATCTGCAACACCCCCATGTTCCAGTTTAAAAGCTACTCTATCTCCTTTTTAAAAGTTAGTGCCAGCAGCCTGGTTCCTCTCTGTTTAAGGTAGAGCCCATCCTATTGGAATAGACTTTCCCTTCCCCAGAAAATATCCCAGTTTCTAATATACTTACAACGCTCTTCCCTACACTATCATTTCATCCATGCATTGGGACTCTGGAGCTCAGCCTACATCTAGGATTCTGCACACTGAACAGGAAGCATTTTTTAGAATGCAACCTTGGATCTATAGAAAGGCATTATGATATTCTCAGTTCTATTTACTATTCCTTTCCAAACAATTTTTAACATTCTATTTGCCTTTTTAATCACAGCACACTTAGCTGAAGATATCAAGGCATTATTCACAAAGAATCTGTGGTCCTTTGCCTGGGTGGTGATGCCTAACATTGAACCCAGCATTATGTACCTGTAGTTGGATTATTTTTCTCTATGTGCATTATTTTTCACTTCTCTATATTAAATTGCACCTGTAATTTAGATGCCTTGTCTTCCAGTCTCACAAGGTTCTTCTGTGGTTCTTTACAGTCTACTACTTTTTTAACTACTTGAAACAATTTTGTGTCAGTTTATTATTCATTGTTCCTTTTTACAGATAATTTATGAATATGCTAAATAGCACAGGTCCCAATTCAGATCCCTGGGGTACTTCACTAATGACCTTTCTCAATTTGGAAAACTTACCTTTTAGTCCTACCCTCTCTGTCTTTTATCCAGCTACCAATCCACAGTAGGACCAGTGCCTGCTATCCCATAACCTCCCAATTTCCTGAAGTTTCTCTAATAAGGGACTTAGTCAAATGTCTTCAGAAAATCCAAATAGATTATATCAATTGGCTCACCTTTATCTGTATGCTTATTTATACCTTCAAAACAAGCTTGTAAATAAATTAGTAAGGCAAAACATCCTTTGCAAGAAAAAGTTGACTCTCCCATTAAATCATGTCTGTCTATGTGGTCAGTAATTTTGAGATCCATATTTAGAAGCATTTAGCAAAAGACCACAGAAATTATCTGGCTAAATAAATATTTGGGCACTTATCTTGATAAATTCTAGCTGGATAACATTTTTATTCAGCTAAACTTTGGCTGGATAAGTCTGAGGAGTTCTGAGGGAGTAACTGAGGAACTGAGTTCACTGGATGTTATCCAGCTAATTCAAACTCAGATATTGAGAGAGAGAGGAGAGAGAGAGAGATATTTTCTACAAGGCCTTCATAATAGTAATGTATTTATATGCCAATAGTAGGGTCATCTGATAGCTTGATGCAAGCTGTTGGTGGTGGTTTAGGGGCCAGTTTATCATGCAAAGTGAGATGTACAAACAGCACAGTACACCTCGGTACACCTCAGTGAAGATTTGACTTCATTTGGAGTGAGGAAAGCCTCACAAAGATGGCATTTCTACTATGTTCTCTCACCCTAGCTTGATGGACTTGTTAATTGAGCATTCCTTTTCCTAACCTGACTGCTGGGACACTTTTTTTTTTTTCGGGACATTCAAATTTTTTACCAAAACACTAAGTAAATCCCCTGCTACTGATGCCAATAATAGCAGCAGCTATTCTCTAAGACAACTTGATCAATAGCAGTTGATGAACTTCTCCAAGAACTTCTCCAAGCCTTTTTTAAACCCAGTTACACTAACTGCACTAACCACATCCTCTGGCAACAAATTCCAGAGCTTTATTGTGTGTGGAATGAAAAATAATTTTCTCCAATTAGTTTTAAATGTGCTGCATGCTAACTTCATGGAGTGCCCCCTAGTCCTTCTATTATCCGAAAGAGTAAATAACCAATTCACATTTACCTGTTCTAGACCTCTCATGATTTAAATACCTCTATCATATTCCCCCTCAGCCGTCTCTTCTCCAAGCTGAATAGCCCTAATCTCTTTAGCCTTTCCTCATAGGGGAGCTGTTCCATCCCCTTAATCATTTTGGTCACCCTTCTCTGTACCTTCTCCATCGCAACTATATCTTTTTTGAGATGCAGAGACCAGATTTGTACACAGTACTCAAGGTGCAATCTCACCATAGAGCGATACAGAGGCATTATGAGATTTTCATTTTATTCACCATTCCCTTCCTAATAATTCCTAGCATTGTTTGCTTTTTAGACTGCCGTAGCACACTAAGCCGACAATTTCAATGTCTCAAAGATTGTGTTGGAAATCATCAATGAGAAATATTTATCCACAATACTGCCATCAGCTTCAACTTCTATTAATAAGAGCTTTTCCTCATTTTAAGTTGCAAAATAGATTCCTGTACGTGCCCAGATCAGTCCAGACAGTGGGTTGAGCCTCCTTTCCAGCAGGTGGAGACAGACTAAAACTTGAAGGATGCCCTATATCAGGACAGAGCCTATCCTCTAACCCTTCAGTATTCGTCTGTCTCCAGCAGGTGCAGCATCTCCCCTTCGGTTCTCTGCTCTAGGCTAGTCAGCCTCTTTCTTCTTTCTTTTGCTAGGCTCAAGCAAGTATTTCTTGTCCAAAAAAAACAAAAACTAGAAAGGAATTTTGCCTTCTTTTTAGTGATTTTTCCTGTTTGTGTGTGGGAGACGGTGCCGTCTCCCAGCTCTTGCCCGGCTCAGGGGGGCTTTGCCCCTTTTGCAGGAGGGGGTTCCCTGCGTAGCCTGAGTCCGTGGACGCTTCCAGCTGTGGGGACCGATGCTCTCTGGGCCTCGTTCCCCCCCCCATCTGGCTGCCGAGAGGGTTTTGAACCCGCTGCTGCGCTCAGTAAAAAAAAACAAAACATTAGTTTCAAACTTTAAATAAGTTGCAGGTACTCACCTACCTCTAACTTATTGGCAGCAGTTGACCAGCTTTTTTCTATTTTTTCTGGTCAGAGTAGGCCTAGAACCGGCAGCCAGACAAGCAGAAGGCAGCAGGTTTCCCTCCTGCTCTCTCCTGCTGTGCAGGCTGTCAATCAAGCTTTTTTCAGCTTTTTTTTCTTCAGCCGCGGCTTAGCTATGTCCCGGCAGGCAGCCTGCCTTTCTTGTGGGCTGCCTTCTTCGCGTTTTTCGCGTCAGGGCCTAGAGGATAGGCTCTGTCCTGATATAGGGCATCCTTCAAGTTTTAGTCTGTCTCCACCTGCTGGAAAGGAGGCTCAACCCACTGTCTGGACTGATCCGTGGTACTACAGGAACGAAAATTAACAGGTAAGAACTAATTTTCCTTTATTCTCCATGACTATGCCCAAATTATGGAATGATATTCCTTTGTCAATCAGGGAAGAGAATAATTTAATGCGGTTTTGCCGTAAATTGAAGATCTGGCTGATCATTTCCAAGTTATAAGTTATGATTGTTCTAATCTGGTACTAGCAGTAGGCATGTATGCTTTATCTCTGGAGTGTGTTTCTGTAATGGTATTTTGTTTTTTATTTTGTGATTTGTTTTAAACTGTTGTACATCACTTTGGAAAATGTTATTGTAAAAGCTAGAAAGAGTTTCACAAATTTTATAAATAAATAAATAAGTTTATGAGCCTCACAGTGGCTGAATGTGGAACTCTATTTTAAGAATAAGCTTCTACCATTTTACCCAGCACCAATGTTAGGCTCACCGGTCTATAATTTGCTGTATCACCCCAGAAGCCCTCTTTAAAAGTTGGTGTCACATTGGTCATCCTCCAGTCTTCAGGTACTGTGGCTATTTTAAATGATGAGTTTCAAATAACCAGAAACAGCTCTGTAACTTGATGTACGAGTTGCTTCAGAAGGGATGAATACCATCCGGTCCTGGCAATTTGTTATTCTTTAGTCTGTCAAACTATTTTATTGCAACCTCCAATTTCACAGGGATTTGTTTAGTCGCTCAGAATCATCACCATCAAAAAATGTTTCCAGTTTGGGTATGACCCTGATTTCCTTAGTAAAGATAGAGACAAATAATTAATTTAGTTTTTATGCTATTTCCCCTCAGTCATCTAACATGACCCCTCAGTCATCTAATATCCCGACTCCCTCACAAGCATTTTGCTTTTAATGTACTTGAACGAGGTTTTATTAATTTTTTTACCTCTATGGCAAGTTTATTTTCAAATTCTATCTTAGTGTTCTTCATTTTAAGGCCTGCGAGTCAGTGGTGGCTCCTATGGACCTCAGGTGTGGTTCTTGTTGGCTTTTTTTTTTTTTTTTTCAGTGGTGTAAAGCAAACTGGAACTTGCTGCCCCTTTTTCTGTGGGCAGCGGCCTCAGCAGCACTGCAATCTGGGCTTCACTTCAGTGTTTATGGTGGTCCCCAACATTACTGCCATGCCTCCCATGATCTTCCTCAGCACAACAGCAATAGAAGCTGAAGAAAATACCCCTAACGCTGCTCACTGACAACCAAATCCTGCCTTTGTCTCTACCAGACCCTAACAGCTACTTGGGCTGCAGGAGAGAAAGAAAAAAAAAACTGTGGGCAAACTTCACTCCTCTTCACCAAGGTCTTCACTGCCATCTCTGAGGACACCACCACTCCCCTTTTCAAGGGGTCGCCTACCAATCATAGTAAATAAACACATTCTGTTTTTTCCCTGGTTATAGGGAGAAAGAGTATTAGACTGAGAGAGTATGCAAAAGAGATATGGGGGGAGGGAAGACACACTGACAATGTTTGGAAAAGTGATGGCTACTGGGCAGGTAAGGGAGAAGAAAGGGAAGGGAAGAGAATGCTGGTGGGGAGCAAGGTAGAAAGGAAGGGCTTATGCTTGACAGGGGTTAGGGATAGGAACTGTGATATCAGAGGGGGACAACTCCCAGTAAGCTGCAACATCAAGGAAGGATCCCTTCCAGCCCTATTTGATCCAAACTGGCTCCTGCTTAAAAAAAAGTGAAGACCACTGCTATATAACTAGATAACTAAGGATACTAACATGGTGCCTGAATACCTCTCACTTATCTCTTTGAACCATGAAGTTCAGCTGTGTAGCACAACCGAGCCTGAGGAGTCAGAATATAGTCAGTCATTCTTAAGTAAGATCTACACTGAATACAGTAGATAAGAATTTTTTGTTTTTACAGAAGTAATAACTAAGGGGTAGATTTTATAAATCTACGCACGCGCAAACAAAAGTACACTAGATTTTATAAGATACGCGTGTAGCCGCACGTATCTTATAAAATCTGGGGTCGGCGCATGCAAGGGGGTGCCTGCCTCCGGGCTGTAGTAACTTAAGCGTACCGGTGTCTGCTGGCGCGGCAGGCCCCGACACAGGCCGCTGTGTTGGGGCACTTGGCCACGCCGCTGGACCGCCCACATGCCCCCGAACACGCCCCCGAGCCGACACCCGGGGCTTGCGGCGAGCGCAAGCCCCGGGACTTACGCATGTCCCGGGGCTTGCGCTCGCCGCCGAGCCTATGCAAAATAAGCTTGGTGCACGCAGGGACGTTTTAAAAGGGTTACGTGTGTACCTTATGCGCGTAACCCTTTTAAAACGTCCCTGCGTGCGCCAAGCTTATTTTGCAGTGATAACATTTATTTTGGAGCTACAAGAGAGGATTTGGAGGGAGAGGTTTAAGAAGGAGCAAAGAGGAACAGCATGCTTTTAAAGATCACATGAGAGATACCTAAACTGTCATTACCATGTCCTTTTTGTTTATATTTCATAGTGGGTTACTTCTTTAAATGGCAATGGTCTTTGGGTGTAATTTGATGGCATCACCCAACTAGTCCATATCATGTCTTATGAAGCCTTTATGCAAGATTCCATGTTCAGCCTCATTATCCACTCGTAACAGTCAGTCGCACACATGAAACAACCAGGAGTGGCCCCTGGAGTACAAGACTGATTAAGAGGTATAACCGTCTAGCTCTATTACCTCTGTAACCAATTTTTCATATTATAAATTCTAAACATTAAAAGCAACACTCTATTAATAATTTACCTGTTATTGTAGCTTCCCAATTTTTTGTAATAAAGTCTTCCAAAATGCTCAAAACATCTCTCCAGACATCATCAAATACTTCTGCAGCCACTGCATCTTTAATACAGGCATTGGGAGAAATAGGAGGAATGCCACGCTTATTCCTCTTTCGATGAAACTGAGCTTTCTTTTGTTCCAAACCCTCATCATCACTAATGATTGAAGAAAATTAAACTTTATTACCTTAAACCACAGATTCAACTTGAAGTGTATATACTGCTACTAACATGCTTCCCTACATCAAAGGAAAAGTACAAACTATGATCACAAAATGATGTTCTCTACGCTGTATCATCTTTTATCACACAATTTAAAAAATGGACATTATTCATGCCTGATATAAAGCCATCTCCTCTTGTCAAAAAAATCTGTTATGCTTTCAAATACCAATATTTAAATAGATTGAAAACAATGATGTACCCAATGTTGATGTTTATGAATTTTATCTCAATTTCATATGTTTTTCAAAAGTAATTAAACCATTATTTACTGTTCCTTGCTGTCATAAGCAAGATACTCTTCAATTTTTCCATCCACATCATAGATCTCCTCCTCAAGAAATGAGTATATCGAGGAATCAGAAATGATAGAACTTCCACTGGAAGTAGGCTCAAATGCTTTGTGTAATGGAGATGCTGTTGGAACCAATCTGGAGCCAGAGATGCATAGCCTACAAAACAAAATGTATAATTAAAACTGCAGTTGTAATAATAATATTGATCCTCGGAGAAAACTGGAGACTTAATAGTTTGTGAAACCTTTTAAAGGACCTACCAAAGCTTTCGAGACTTAACCATCTCTTCTTCAGATATAATTCAGACTTGAATTAGAAGCAAAATTATAATAGGTCATGTTAACTTTTTACACAAATTCTTTAAAAAAACAAATCTTTACCAATGTAACACAATAAAAATTCAAGTGATCAAAAAACATTCAGCCATGGTCTGTGCCCTGGGAAATAAAATGCAGGGCTAGGACATGAATAGGCATACTTTTTACCCCTTTTACTGCAGAAGACCCACTTGGATAGGGGAAGTGGGGGGCAGATACTCGGGCCCCGGCACCTTTTTTTTTTTTTTTTTTTTTTAGAGTGGGGGGAGGGCAATCAGCAGAGCCGTGGACCCTAAGAAGATTTATTTTATGGAGGGGGGTTGAAGGTCCTGGGCCACTTTTTTTTTTTTTGGAGGGCAGCCAGGATGGCCTTGAATTGGCCCCAAGGAAAGCTCGAACTGGGCCCAAGGAGGTTTCATGTCAGGTCTTCTTCGGCTGCTGGTGGGTTGTCTCCACCAGTGACCCAGGCAGTTCATGGCTGATGGCCAACCCCAGCAGTCCTGGAGGTACGCACAACAGTCTATGCCTGCAACACAAGCTTATTATATAGGGAGAAATTTACACTTACCTGATAATTTCTTTTCCATGAGTCCAGGTAGACTAGTCCAGATGTACAGGTTATGCTCTGCCACTGACTAGCAGATGGTGAAAGACTAATAGCTTTGTTGACATCACCGCTTATAATTTACTGTGCTGATCTCATCTTGCCAGTATCCTATAACAAGCTAATCAATTATTTACAAACTCTCCCCTTCCCTATGAACTAGGGGACTTCCAGAAGAGTATAATCTGAATAAACAAACATTCCAAAAACAGGTCAAAACCATAACCATAAACTTACCAGGCAACATTACAAATGTCTTCCACAAACTTTCTCTGTGATTTACATGAGCAGAAACCTCCATTTGGCAGTATCAGGTGGATTCTGGACTGGTCGGGCTGGACTAAAAGAAAGGAAATTATCAGGTAAATGTAAATTTCTCCTTCCTCTTTATCCAACCAGACCAGTTCAGATGTTCTTACTTCTTACTTCTGCACTAGGCAGGCTCACTATCAAATCTGCTCTCAATACTTCTGAGCCAAAAGAATCCCCTTCCCTGGCTTCAACATTTATTTATTTATTTATTTATTTATTTATTTATTTAGAGGTTTTTATATACCGCAGTACGTAAGGATATACATCACCGCGGTTTACATTTAACAATAACTTAGCAACAGGCTTTACAATTGACATTATTAATAAGTATTAATTAGGATTAATTACAAATAACAGGATTGACGGAAAACAGGCCGTACAGACCGTGGACCATCCATTAGTGTTTAACATACAAAAATGAAATTGAAGTAACTAAAAATATTTACGAACCAACACTAAAAACATGCAGATGATAATGCTTCAAAAAGAAATGTAATTACATCCAAGTTGTAGCCTTACACATTTCCACTCTCTCTCTCGCCTGCAGGATACTGAAACAGGCTGTCCGGAAACATCGTGACCCGTGATAAACCTTTCATGAAACAGCTGTTCGTGCAGTGTGATGATTCTTTGGTTTTTTATCGTGCACCGCAAAGATGTTTTCGCGATTCGCGAATACATTTGCGCAAATTGCGAAAACATCAAGGCACGCGAAGTTTCCCCGCTGCACGAAAAAAGCCTCATTTGCATGGGAAACGCCCCTTAATGCGTTACCAATGCGATATTGGAAAATGAGGCCCTTAGTTTTTGGGTACTTGCCAGGTTCTTATGACCTGGATTGGCCACTGTTGGAAACAGGATGCTGGGCTTGATGGACCCTTGGTCTGACCCAGTATATCATGTTCTTATGATATGATAGAGGTCTACAAAATCATGAAAAGACTTGAACGGGTAAAGCTGAATCGGTTATTTAGTCTCTCAGATAACAGAAGGGCTAGGGGCCACTCCATGAAGTAGCAAGTAGCACATTTAAAGCAAATCAGAGAAAATCATTTTTCACACAGTGCACAATCCATTGCTAGAGAATGTGGTTATGGCAGTTAGTGTAACTGTGTTTAAAAAAGGCTTGGATAGGGGGGGCCTGTGACATCACCAACGGAGATGGCAACCTGAGTCGAAGCTCCGGAGCACCAAAATACCGCTATTAATTAAATCGCTGCCCATCCTCCCTCAGCCCCAGCTATTTTTGGCTGGAGACAAACAGCTTACCACAGAGAATGGCCACAAAGAGAAAAGGAACGGACTTGAGCCGGTTTTCTTACACAAAAGATGATGGTAAAAGTGATGGCCTAGAGCCGCATGGAGAGACCGAGCGGGCCGAGTCCCCTGGGGCTGGCGGAGACCGCTCTTCCTCGGATGAGCTCGATCCATCTCCCTCGATGCCTACTCGTGACGAGTTCCGACACTGGTTTAGCGAAATTCGCCAGGACCTTAAAAACAACAAGAAGGAAATGATGGAGAAATTCGAGGAACTTAAAGAAGAAATGGCGGAGATCGGCCGCCGAGTAGATGATTGTGACCTTCGTTTGGACTATCAGGCCGAAAAAATTGACAAACTGCAAGCCCAGAGTGAGAGGATCGCGAAGGAGGAAGTTAATCTATCTCTCAAAATCGAGGATCTAGAGAATTGCAATCGCAGATGCAACCTGCGAATCCGGGGAGTTCCCGAGACGGACGCTTACCGAGACTGCCACACTGTGGCACGGGCCATAAGCAAATTTTTTCTCAGCCAACTCTCTACCGAGGACACACCGGCGGGTGCAAACATCATTGAGATAGAAAGGGCTCATCGAACACTCGGCCCTCGACTATCTAATCTCCCGAGGGACATTATCAAATGCTTCTTGCACTACCCGCTAAAGGAGCAAATATTAAGCATTGCAAGGAAGCAACAGAACTGAAAATGGGAAGAAAATCTCATATCCATCTTCATCGATCTAGCCCCTGCTACGCTCAAGCACAGGTACGAGTATCAGGAAATTACTGCTGCCCTGCGCAAGGCCGAGGTCCGGTACCGGTGGCTATACCCCGAGGGAATCACCATTACGGATCGATGGAGTGATGACAAAAGCCAATTCGCCGGGAGAAGCAGCGGCTGTTTTGGAAGCAGCGGGTCTTCACGCAAGAACATTGTTGCCAAACGCGCCTAGAACACGGCCTGAACCACCAAAATGGCAGCAAATTGAGAAGGGAGGGCGGCGATTGAGACGGAACCCCGAAGGCCTGCCTACTCCCTCCTTGGATGACCGGAGCTGACTTTGAACTCATTGGGAGTTTTGGGTATTCTCTCTTGGTTTCTGAGCACGCAATTGTGAGAGAATTCTGCATGTTTATCCGGTTGAATATTATAATATACTGTTGTGTTTCTTCAGCTGCTGGGGTTCTTACAAATGTTCAATACATAAGGCCTGTTTAATTAGGCAGGCTGATCAGGGGAGGAGTGACCTCACATGTATTAGTTTTGGGGGCTCTGGAGGGGCTGTGTACTTTGTTGGGGAGTGCATATCCCTCAATCCCACGCAGGTGGGCCATGATGTTATGGTTTCTGCATGGGGGAACTGAGGGGTGGGGGGAAATTGGGAGGGGTGTGTGCAGTAGGGGGTGGGTTAGGAATATTGCAGGGTGGGTGTGTGATTGATTGGGCGGATTATGACACAAAGGAAGGAGTTGTACATGCTTTGCTAATTTGGGATACCTGGCAATCTAAGGGGAACATTGATTCATGTTGTACTATGAAGAGATGGGGCCTTAGTTTGCTCATTTTTTTCATACTGTTATAATGGCACTTAATATTTTGTCCTTAAACGTAAAAGGCCTCAATATACCTCGCAAACACCAATTATTAAAACAAGAAATACAGGCTCAGAAGGCAGCTATCATATGCCTACAAGAAACACACTTAAAACGCAGGTATGAGCACCTGCTGGCGTGGCCCGAGTGGGCTTATAGTTTCTTTTCTGCTGCTCGGCAGCATAGCAAATATGCGGGCGTGGGTATATTTTTTAGGAAGGGTGATGATTATGTTATTAAAAAAAGTGTGGTCGGAGGGTCGCTACTTACTGATTAAATTTGACTGCCAGGGGGTCCTCTACACCTTGGTCAATATATATGCACCGAATTCCGATCAAAAGATATTCTATGATCGGCTGGGCCAACTGCTAACTAGAGAGAGTGAGGGAAATCTGATTATAACAGGGGATTTTAATGTAACATTTACTCCCCGGTTGGATAACTCTGGCGGGAGCAACTATAATACAGGAGTTACGAGGCGGTGCATATGGGTGCTTATAAAAAAATGGAATCTTCTGGATGTGTGGCGGTATTTTAATCCTCAGACCAGAAATTTCACTTTTTTCTCTGCATCACATCAATCTTACTCTCGCATCGACTATTTTCTGGTAGATAGAATGCTAATACCCCAGATAAAACGGTCCACCATATACAACATCACTTGGTCAGATCATTCACTCATACATATAGAAATAGATGACTTGAAGGGAGGGGGAGGATTCAAACCCTGGAAGCTAAACGATTCGCTCATTCAGAACACAGAATTTTGTAAGAATTTACACAGCACTATTTCACATTATCTGACCTCCAATGAGGGCTCCCCTGCATTGATATGGGAATGCATGAAAGCCATAGTGAGGGGTCACCTAATAGCTCAGGGGGCTAGGGCTAAACGTAGCCGGTTGGAAACCAGGAATAGATTGCTAGGGGAAATTGCCGCCTTAGAATCTCGCCATAAGCAAACTTTGTCAAAGAAAATCTATGCAAAGTTGCAACTCCTTAGGCAGGAGCTACAGGGGTTGGCGGAAGTGGAACTTTCGGCTAAGTTAGCATTGATCACACGGGAAAAATTTGAATGGGGAAACAGGTCTGGCAGGTTACTAGCTAGATATCTAAAGCAAAAAGTTCTACAAAATCAGATCATTGAGATACAGGGTCCAGAAGGGAGTCTGATAAAATCCCCCCCAGAAATTCGCCACCGCTTTCAGCAATTCTATCAAAAGCTTTATGCAGAAAATTCCTCTATATCACTAGAGCAGATAGGGCAGTATATTCGGGATATAGACCTACCAGTGCTCTCGGAATCGGAAAAAACATTTTAGACAGGGAGATCACCCCGCTGGAAATAGCTCAAGCAATTCGGGATCTCAAAGCAAATAAGGCGCCCGGGCTAGATGGCTTCACACCACAATATTACAAGACTATGGTATCTTCTCTAGTACTCCCTTTAAACGCATTGTTCAATTCTTTACGTACCGGGAATCGCCTGCACCCTGAAGCTAATGTGGCTGGCATTACCATCTTAGGCAAACCGGGCAGGGACCTCACACAATGCGGATCTTACAGACCCATTTCACTTATTAACATATACCTTAAACTGCTAGCAAAGATATTGGCATCCCGTCTAAATTTGATTCTCCCGAGGTTAATCCATTCGGATCAGGCAGGATTCATACCTGGTCGAATGGCGGTCGATAATACTAGGAAAATTATTGATTTAATTGGTTGGGTAAGAGAACGATCAATTTCGGCGGTTCTTCTCTCGGTGGATGCAGAAAAGGCATTTGACATGGTTCACTGGCCTTTTTTGTTTCATACCTTACAGAGGATGAACTTTGGTCCTTTCTTTCTCAATTGGCTAGAGCAATTATATGATCATCCGAGAGCGAGAGTAAAAGTTAATGGAACTTATTCTGATGCTTTCCCAATCACCAGGGGCACGAGACAAGGGTGCCCATTGTCCCCATTGCTCTTTGCACTCTTTTTAGAGCCCTTGGCTATTAAAGTCAGGGCAAATGCATCCATTAGCGGTGTGGCCATAGGTGAGCAGGAATATAAAATGTCCATGTTCGCCGATGACATTCTCTTTACTCTGACCAACCCTTCTAGCTCTCTACGCTCGACTCTAGCAGAACTATGGGATTTTGGAGCCGTATCAGGTTTTACGTTAAATGCTGATAAGTCAGAAATACTCAATGTATCCACCTCACAGACCGAACTGAATGTCCTCAAAGCAGAGTTCCCATTTAAGTGGGCAACTAAAAAGATCAAATATCTAGGGATCCATATCAGTGCAGACAATGTGGAGCTATATAGTTTAAATTATCCTCCTCTTATCCAGAAACTATCACTTACACTTGTCATGGTTTGGTCGGATTGCAACCATAAAAATGAACGTGCTGCCCAGGCTGGGATACTTATTCCAAGCGCTCCCTATTGAGGTCTCCACAACTCACATTAAGCGATGGCAGCAGAGGCTTTTTTCCTATATATGGAGGCGAAGGCCACCAAGGATAGCCCAAACAACGTTATATAGACCTAAACTTAGAGGGGGCTGGGGGTTCCGAACCTTAGGTGGTATCATACCGCAGCCCAATTTCGAGCTTTATTCGACTGGCATAGAACCAAAGAACAGAAACAGTGGGTGATCATTGAGCAAACCATGATAGGAGGGGTACCACTTCGTTCCTTGCTATGGCAACCCAAAAGTTCCAGGCCACCATTGTCTACCCCATCCATGGCGACTAGAACTACCTTGAGCATATGGGAGAAATGGAAGTCTCGATTCACTGGGCTTAGGAGTTACTTTTACAGTTCCCACATTAGGACCAACACCTGTTTTCCTGAGGGCAGGTATTCTGCATATTTTAAATCCTGGGAGGAAAAAGGGATCACCAACCTGGGACATGTCTGGGATGGGCGGACTTTCCTTTCTTTCCCAACACTCTCGGATAAATATCACCTACAGGAGGTAGATATCTTCCCATGCCTTCAACTTCGCCACTTTTTTCAGGTGGAACATGTGGGCACTGACTTAGCTCGGGGGAAGACCCAGATGGAAAATTGGTGCGCACAAGCAGATACATTAAAGGGGGCAATTTCGCAAGTGTACAGTTTTATTAATAAGGACCCCCAGGTTAAGCCCACCTTCATGACCGCTTGGGAAGGTGACTTGGGTAGGACCCTATCCGAGGAAGAGTGGGACTCCATCTTCTTACAAACTAAGAAGAGCTCCGTGTACTCGGCTCTGGCAGAGAACAGTTATAAAATTTTATTAAGATGGTACTACACACCAGAGCGTTTAAACAAAATCAATAGCGCATACAGTACTTCTTGCTGGAAGAGCTGTGGGCAGGTAGGCTCTTTCTACCATATGTGGTGGACATGTCCTAAAGTGGTCACTTTCTGGCAGTCTATCGCCCACCTAATATAAGACATTACTGGGGAAGTTGTTTCGTTGACACCAGAATCTGTATTATTGAATGTTCCCCTTGATATCCCATCAACCACGGTGAAACTGGTTCATCTCATCATATTGGAAGCCCGTAGGGAATTGGCTTCTCTCTGGCACACAGATAATGTACCCTCCCAGGTGAGACTCCGCTTACAGCTACTCAAATTGGGTACTGTTCACAAGGTGATAGCCATGAATAAACCACACAATCACAATGCTCTGCTAGCTTTACAACCACTTTTTGATTGGTTGGCAAAGTCCGTTACAGGTTGACCTATAGTGGAATAAGATCATTGAAACCCATAGTACGACTTTATTCACTTTGCATGGATATCAATAGCCCTTGTAAGTGTGATGACTGAGTACCTTGTAAACCACTTTGCGACATTAGGGGGGGGGGTGGAGGGAGGGAGGAGGGGATGGGTAACATCCCTCAGGGGTTTAATGAAAAATTGTCAAACATCTTGTATACTAATGTTTATTGTTATTTACCTCTACAAGCTTGCGCTGTTTTCTGAGAGTGTTTGTATTTCACTGTGTTGACATTAATAAACGTTAAATTAAAAAAAAAAAGGCTTGGATAAGTTCCTGGAGAAAACCATAAACTATTAATAAATAATGAATAGTAGTTCGGGATCTGTTTAATATTAGGTACTTGCTAGGTTCTTGTGACTTGGATTGGCCACTGTTGGAAACAGGATACTGAGTTTGATGGATCCTTGGCCTGACCCAGTATGACAACTTCTTATGTTCTTAGACATTTTGCTGCGATGATAGGCACCATGCTTTTCACGAATACTTATTAAACAAAAACGATATCTGTCATAAAGGCAGCTCCTGGCTCCAGCCGAGCTATATCTGCCAGAACCGAACCCACAGCCACCAATGAGTTTTCCTGAAGTTGCTGTGTCAAGTGCAAAACAGCTCTTGCAAAATATTACTACATGCTGCTATATGAAGCACTATGCAGGAAGTTTCAAAAGCCTGCTTCAGCAATGAATCAGTTTTTTTGTCTTGGGCATCCTTAAGGGCTTCTCCTCCCTCACTGGGATAGTAGTCCTTTTTGTGACCACACACAAACCACTGCATCCACTTTGTGAAACTTCAGTCTTTCCCCTTCCTGGACAACCAGAGGATATATTTTTGCCAGAGACTGGCTGCCCTTGAAATTAGCCTCACATGACTCCCACTGCATATCAATCAGATTCTTTACTGACTTGTGTGAGGGAAAAGATTTCACAGGCTTCCTTAAGCTAATCATGATAGAATCTTCTGAGGACTCTGGAGCTTCCTGCCCCTTACTCTCAGCAATAGACAGACCTACAAGTTCATCCCTGTGGAAAAAATCTTACCATCATGGCCCCATCCGAATCCACTGGAAAATACTTCCCCCTTCTCCAAATCTCCCTCATTGTCACTTGGCCTCACATCCTTAAGGTCCAATGGCAAACAATCCAATCTAAATGACTTGTCATCACTTTCATCCTCTCCTTCCTCTCTTTCTGCTTGTTCCCCCTGAACCTGGCACCTGAGAGGAAGACTAAGTGCACTGCTTTTACCTCTCCGCTGCAAACATGGGAAAAACTAACTCCCCCCATTAACTGCTGGCATGTCCCACACAGCTTGCACAGAGCGGGCTTCTTCCCACTCTCTGAGAAAGAAGCCATCAGGAACATAAGAAGATGCCATACTGAGTCAGACCAAGGTTCCATCAAGCTCAACATTCTGTTTCTAAAGGTGGCCAATCCAGGCTACAAGTACCTGGCAAGTACCCAAAAACAAAGTATATCCCATGCTTCTGATGCTAGTAATAGCAGTGGCTATTTTCTAAGTCAACTTGATTAATAGCAGGTAATGGACTTCTCCTCCAAGAATGAATCCAAACCTTTTTTAAACTTGTAAAAAGGATTCATCCGGCCTTCCAAGTCACCTGTTGGCGCAGGATTCTTTTTTGTCGGCAAGAAGGATGGATCCCTTCGCCCATCTATAGACTACAGAGGATTTAAAATCACCATAAAAGACCAATACCCCTTACCTCTGATTTCAGAGTTATTCGACCGACTCCAGGGAGCCAAGATTTTTACGAAGCTAGACCTAAAAGGGGCATATAAGCTGGTCCACATTCGTCAAGGGGACGAGTGGAAGATGGTCTTTAATACTTGCGATGGCCATTTCGAGTATATTGTCATGCCCTTTGGCCCGTGTAACACTCCAGCTGTATTCCAAAATATGATGAATGAGATTCTGCGAGATATGCTGTACCAATACATGGTTGTGTATTTAGACAACATACTAATTTTCTCCCAATATCTGCAAAGCCATCAAGTGGATGTTGCCAGAGTCCTGCAGAGACTACGGGATAACAGTCTCTACGCTAAGCTTGAAAAATGAGCCTTCCATCAGGAGTCTGTTCCCTATTTGGGCTATGTGGTGTCCAGCAGAGGTTTCCAAATGGATCCACAAAAAACCAAAAGCATACAGGACTGGCCTCAACCCACTGGTCTTAAAGCACTCCGCCGCTTTCTCGGCTTCACCAATTATTATCGCACATTCATTCCGCATTACTCCACCTTGATGGCACCACTCACTGCCATGACAAAGAAGGGAGCCAACCCCTCACAGTGGTCGCCTGAAGCAGTAGCTGCCTTTCACACCCTCAAAGAGGCTTTCCTCAAAAAACTTTGACTTCGCCACCCGGACCCTAGATGACCGTTTATAGTCGAGGTGGATGCCTCCGATGTCTGAGTAGGAGCCGTTCTTAGCCAGAACAGTGATACCCATACACTGCACCCTTGCTCTTTTTTTTCCCGGCGTTTTACTCCAGCCGAGAGGAATTATGGTATAGGAGATAAAGAGCTGTTGGCTATCAAGCTAGCATTTGAAGAGTGGCACCCGTGGCTTGAGGGGGCACAACATCAGAGAACTGTATACACAGAGCACAAAAATTTGGAATATCTGCATCATGGGCAGCGACTGAATCATCGACAAGCCCGAAGGTCTTCGTTTTTTAATCGTTTTGACTTTCTGCTCAAGTACTATCCTACTGAGAAGAATATCCGTGCAGACGCCCTCTCGCGCTCTTTCACTTCAGAGGATGTTCCAGACAAACCTCGCCATATCATCAACCCTGAGAAGGTGATTCTGGCCGCTACCCATTCCGTTCCAGCTGAGAAGACGGACCCCGGACCATGAGAAAGAAACTTCTGAAATGGGCTCATAATTCCCGCTTAACCAGTCACCCTGGGCAATTCTGTACGCTATCCACCTTACAGCGGTATTATTGGTGGCCTTCAATGGAGGAGGACGTATGCGCATACGTTGAATCTTGTGCCACCTGTGTAAGACGGAAGCCTCCGACCGGTTGCCTTTGGGGTCTTCTCCAGCCCTTACCAGCTTCAGAGGAACCTTTGATGCACATCGCAATGGATTCTGTCGTTGACCTGCCAGGTCCAGCGGAAACAACACCATATAGGTCACAGTTGACCGCTTCTCGAAAGTGGCTCACTTCATGGCCTTACCGGGGTTACCATCTACCCCAGAATTTGCAAAGCTGTTTATATGATATATATTCCACCTGCACGGCATGCCGAAACATATCCTCTCGGATAGAGCGGTACAGTTCACAGCTAAATTCTGGAGAGCCCTTTGTAAGAAATTTGATATTTCTTTAGACCTAATGTCAGCATACCATCCACAGTCTAATGGTCAAACTGAAAGAACAAATCGCACATTTAAGCAGTTCCTTCGCTCTTACGTCAACTCCAGACAAAGCGACTGGGCAGAATTACTTCACTGGGCTGAGTTTGCCTTGAATTCACATCCATCAGCCGCTACTGGATCTACACCTTTCCAAATTGTGTATGGCCATCAGCCATTACCTCCATTACCAATACTCCTGTCTGTTTCATTACCTGCATGCCAGGCATCGGTTGAAGAACTCCATCAACTCTGGAAACAAACCAAGGGCCTCCTACAAAAGGCAGGTCAATAGGCCTAGAAATGTTATGACGCTCACCACAGAGAAGAACCCCAATTTCAACCAGGAGACAAGGTATGGCTCAGTACCAAGTGCATCCTTCTCAAACTGCCATCTGTTCGATTCGCGCCACGCTACATTGGGCCTTCCTTTCTCCATACTCCGCTGCCTGGGACCAGCCTGCAGCTACCTACTTCCTTGAAAATACACAATGCCTTCCACGAATCTCTCTTGAAACCGCTTATCCTCTCTGAGTTTTCAACTAAGACTCTGGATCCACAACCTCTTACTGCCGAAGAGAACATCACATACCAAGTTGATGATATTCTCGATGTTCGTAAATGTGGGAAGCATTGGGAGTACCTCATATCCTGGGAAGGATATCGGCCAGAAGAAAATACCTGGGAGCCTGCTAAAAATATAATTGACAAGGATTTAATTCATCAATTTCTTCTAACTCATCCAAGGAAGCCAAACCCCCCTGGGAGGGGCCCTAAGAATGGGGGTACTGTTGCGCCCGACAGTCACAGATGGCTGCGACCTCCTTTTTCCCTGCACCAGCGATCCTCGGATGAATGGCAGCCACCGCCTGTGCATGCTGCTCTCCTCGGCATTCCCGGGACAGCATGGGTGATCCCGTTCACCATCTTGAATCGGGGATTACCTAGGGCACGCGCGCGCCAGGCCCTATCTTATACATATCATGGCAGGAACTTTGGGGGCGTCCCCTCAGCATGACGTCATCCACAGTGTGTACTTAAGCCATCCGGCCTGTGCTACCTACGAGTTAGCAAGGACTTCCTTCCTGCTGAATTCCACACCTTCGGAGATGCTTCGCTTTCGCTACACTGTACCTGTTCCTGACCCAGAGACTCGAATGCCTTAGGTACTTGCTCCTCGGGGGCTTTGTCACGTTCTGGCTATCCGTTCCTCAGAGGGCCTTCCTGCCTGGAGATACTCTACATCTGCTCTGGGCAGTATCTGGTTCAGCCTTGTGAGTACACTATCTTCTGCTGACGGAACCTCCGGTGTACCCCATGCCTCAGGCCACTACCGTGCTCGCCTCAGCATCCTTCCATCTACATTTCAGAGTGAGTACCATCATCTACGCAGCTCTGCTGACCTCATGTACTTCTCTTACCTACCATCTGCGATTCTCGGCATACCCCCGCTGCGGGCCAGTACCGAATCTACCTGAGAGAAATTCCATCTGGAGGAGGAATTCCCCGGCGTACCCTGCCCCGTGGGCCACTACCAGGGATATCATCATTGGGCTATCTTACTACTCTGGACTGTGTCTCTCCTCCTACTTGGTGGGTATTTTCTCTATGTTCCAGTACAATAAATTCTAATTACAGTTGTGTCTGTCTCAGCTGAGGCCACACCTATCATATGAGTCCCCACAGGGCTCCTCCCTGTGGGTGGAGTCAGCTCTCACTATGATCCCCGGTCCACAACCATACCAGATTATAACAATTTTCTTGTTTAAAATTTGGGTGAATAGTGCCTTAACCATGAAATATACAAATGAAGTTTTGAGCTTTTGTTGACTTACATATTTAACCAATAGCAGCCTATTAGATTTTAAAGCAGCAGCACCACACTCTAGCTCTGTTTGGGCTAAATCTGAGTGATGCATATAATGATTTTCTACCCTTTACTAAGTATTTCAGTCAATTCTTACACACTCAAGTTTCTCATAATTAGCAGAAATGTTCTCTAGGGCACATTTTGAGAATCCAATTTCTCAGATTTTTCATATTCTTGCCAGACATCTGCTTCAACATTATAGAATGTGAGTCATTATTGGCTAAAAAAAAGGTATGTGGATATTTCAGATGCCGTAAGCAGAAACAGAAAATGAATATGGCAGCCTCAGACTTCAGAGAATGGACCAGGTTAAGAGAAAACTCCCAAAGAAAAAATGAAATTTTAAGATTAGAAGAAAAAAAATACAAACTTATTCTTCTGAAGGAGATGATTTTTATTTATATGGCATCTTCCTCCTCTTCCTCTTTTGGACTTAGCCCATGATATAGCCCTAGAAGCCTTCATTTTTACTTATTTGGGCATTTTCTCCCATTGTTTTTACCTCTCTGCTCACCATACCATCACATTGACTGTCGGCTAACTGGAAAGGGCAAATAGTGGATTAGACACCAGATGTTGTCCAAAGATTCCTTTATTTGAATGGAGACACAAGATTCATACTTTGCCCGACTCAGGCCGAGTTTCGCCCCCACGGAGCTGCCTCAGGGGCTGTATGTAGATTTATCTAAATTCAATATTCAATATATTCATATATCGTGATTCTAGTGTCTGAAAACTGCCAAAATTGCGATGGATATTCAGGGCAAGATTACATCTCAAAATGCTACACGAACGCAACTTTGATTTTAATGAACTGTTTTTTTGCCAAGCATTCTGCACTGTGCAGAGATTGTCGATTTTAACAGTTCATTAAAATCAAAGTTGCTTCGTGTAGCATTTTGAGATGTAATCTTGCCCTGAATATCCATCGCAATTTTGGCAGTTTTCAGACACTAGAATCACGATATATGAATATATTGAATATTGAATTTAGATAAATCTACATACAGCCCCTGAGGCAGCCCCGTGGGGGCGAAACTCGGCCTGAGTCGGGCAAAGTATGAATCTTGTGTCTCCATTCAAATAAAGGAATCTTTGGACAGCATCTGGTGTCTAATCCACTATTTGCCCACACGGCGTTCTTAGATCACCTACCCTCTTGCTTCATCAGGCTAACTGGAAAGGACAGCCCACAGATCTCTCCAAAACCTCTCAGCGAATTACTAGGAGCTGCTGTAGCACAATGGCTGGGACTTCCTCTCATCAGCGGGCTGTGAACACTGTCTCCATCTTAACTCAGCCAGATGAGTCTGGGCAGCAGCATTTAACTTGTGTCTCCCAGAAGGCTATGACAGATATCTGGCAGGCCATAGGAAAGACAACTCAACTATTTTGTATTAGCTATGTCCTTAGGAAGCACTGACCCTTCAGAGGACAATATTCAAAAGGCATTTAACAGGTAACTAAACAGTTACACAGCTGTATTGCCCTAGTTGAAATTGTACCACCCTCCCCAGTACAGCTGTAAGGAAGCACAAGTTTTCAGAAAGAGCATATTTTTAACCGGATGAAAAAGATTTCTGGGTACATTTAGGTTAGGGAAGGGAAATAGCGTGCGTGCATTTGGATTTTCAAAGGTACAGCTGTGTTTTGCCCCCATTACACAGAAACAGACAACATCGTTTCCCTTTGAAACTCAGTTGCAAGGTCCATGGATACAAATGTAGCCAGAGACTTTGCAGAAATGTAGCCCTCTTACAACACAGCACACATACACTGTTTCTTGTAAAGGCTTTGCCTATATATCTTGTTGTAAGTTATCTGTAAACCGGCACGATGTGCAAACGGTTGCCGGTATATAAAATTAAATTAATAAATAAATAAATAAATAAAATTATCATCTAGTAACTGCATCACTCTGCGTTACTAGCTCACACTGAAGCTAATTCTTAAAGGGAAACAACATGGGCTATTTCTATTAATAGTAGTTAAAAAAAATAATAGAGTGCATTTATCAATTACTGATTTAAGTATGTGGCTATATGCAATCAATTTTATTATCTATGTATGCATAATCTACTGGAAATAATGGCAATTACCAATTGCTTTGTTTAGGTTGTAAATATAACAGATTATACATACAGTACCTAGACACAAACACATACACAAATATGTTTTAATTAGAGTTGATACACAAAACCACTCCAAGTATATTGCTATCAATGTAAATGCTTAAAAGAAAGTTCAAACAAAATGAGATACATACTCTTTCATGTCATCTGAACTTCCAGTGAGTCCAGGCAGAGACCTGGTGTAAACTGAACTAGTAGCTCTGCTCTGAAAATGCTGAAAACCTTCATCCATAGGCAAGATAAGCTGTTTTCCTAAAATCCTGCAAAGGCAGAAAACGAGAGACAATTACTGATATAAACTACACTGTGAATTATTCAGACCAGAAGTAAAATAAAATCTCACATCTGTGGCACATAAAACCAAAAACCAGTGGCATAGCCAGAACTGAATTTTTGGAGGGGCCCAAGGTTAACATGGGTGGGCAGCAGACATACACATCTAGGCCCTACTAGTTGTACTCTTATCAATAAATAATGCCTTAGCATGCACCCTATGATGGATTTATAAGTAGTCTGCAACAGCCATCATGCATCAAGTGATATTTTAAAATATTTTAATTCTATTTCTTCAAGCACTTACCAACATTAAAAATGTCTTGTTAATCTATATTAATTTATTTTATATTAATTAATTTATTTCTATGTAATGATTTTTGTATACTGGCATTCATGTCAATACATATCACGTCGGTTTACAACATAAATCAAATGTTAGTTACTACATTTGTGTAAAAAAGGAGGATAACTTTTAAAACAAGTTCATTTAAAATATAAAATCTGTCTCAGCATAAGCTAAAATACAAAAACTATGGATCAAAGCACATCTTAAAATACAAATAAAACTATAGAGCAAAGCACATCTTAAAAATACAAAGTGTAACATTAAAAGGAGTATCACTAAAAATTATAATAAAAGAAATCAATCTTTATTGTTAAAGGCTTGGTTAAAAAGTCAGGTTTTGATTCCTTTTATGTACTGAAGTTTATAAATACACAATATCATGTAAAAAGTAAACAAAGAACACTTAAACACCAGATCCAATCATGTAATAAAATAAATATCAATGTATTCTTTTATAAATCATCTTTCCAAAAATGAAGAGAATATCATAACTACAATAAAACAATAATCATCATAAAAAGAGCTGCAACAGGTGCAGGACAGAACTAGGACATGAAAAAAAAACTTCAAATTCCTGTGTCACCTCAGTGACAGCAAACCAAATTCCTTTTACTGCCAAACACTTTGTGAAGTAACACAAAACCCTGCAAAACATAAATAAATAAATAAATACGTAGAACCTTACCATACCATAACAGAAGTAACTCTCAGGACTCAAATAGCAGCAACCTTATCTATGAAAAGGTAGGAAGGCAAATATTACACCAAGCCCTAGAACACTAATACACTAACTAGTGGGTAAACAGAACAAACTAGACTGCTATAAATCCATATAGAGAAAGTACACACTCGCCAAAATACTGCGTCTGTCACACATATGCAGCACAGACAGACCCTTACCTAATACAGAATAAGGGACTACAAATTAGAAAGAGAAACATGTAGACAAAACTGAAATGGAAAGCCAAAGAAACCAGACTCGGTGAATTCTGGAATACTGAAGAAAAAGCAAAATACAAATATATAAGAAATGCACATTCCCAAAGATGACATATTCCAACCGCTGAAAGTCAGAATGAATTTTTTTTTTTACCTTTATTGTCTGATCTTATTTTTCTAATCGGCTGGTCCCAGTCTCTCTTCCTCCTTGTCTATTATTTCTGTTTCTTCTCTCTCTTCCTATCTTCTTTCCTTCCTCTTTCATACACACACACACACATGCTTTCTCTCACACAGGATCACACTCTTCCATGCTCTCTCACAAAGACACAGGTTCCCACTCACACACAGACCCACTTCCCCCAAACACACACAGGCTCTCATCTTCACATGCTCACACACATATGCTGCCACTGCAACACAACACATAGGTTCTCAATTTCACATGCTGTCTCTCATAAGCAGGCTCCCATTCCCCCTACAGACACACTCAGGCTCTCACTTGCTCTCACACACAAACACACAGGCTCTCACATGCTCTCTCACACATGCAGGCTCCCACTCCCATACATATGTACACACACACAGGCTCTCACTGTTATATGATCACATACATAGGCTCTTGCATGCTGTCTCCCATATCCCCTCAGAGACACACACATAGGCTCTCACTTTTACATGCTCTCTCACACACAGCTTCATATTCCCATACAAACAGGAAAGCTCTCACATGCTCTCTCTCACATGCAGGCTCTTGCTCCCACTTCCTTATATACATACACATATAGGCTCTCACTCTCTTATACAAGCTACCACTTTCACAGAAACACACATGCTCCCACTCCGATACACTCCCTCACAGACACACAGGTGCTCACTTCCACATTCTCTCTCTCTCACACACACTCCCACCAGGTAGGCTCCCAATCACATTCACCCCATGTAGGCTCCCATTCACACATATATCCCCAAGCAGACTCCCATTCACAAACACACACATCCCCAGGCAGGCTACCATTCACACACAGTCAGACTCCTCATCAGGAGCAAAAGGAGGAGCCTGTTCTGCTGCTGCTCCTTGTGTGCCTGCCCGTGGTATTCAAAACTTGTGGGCTAGCAAATCCTCTATGCTCATCTCGTGATGCATGAGATCAGCATAGAACACGTACTGGCCGCATGCATTTTGAATACCACAGAGCCAGCACATATGGAGGAGCAGGAGAACAAGAACCTTCCAGTTAGAATTTTTTTCTTCGACTGCTGGCTTCCTAGTCCTGCTCCTCTTCTCGGCTGCCAGTGGGATGGGCTCCACCAGCGGTTTTGTGGGCCTGCTTGACCACCGGACCTCCTCCTCGTCTTGGCCACGGTGGGATGGGATTCACTGGTGGCCTTGCAGGCCTGCTTAGTTGCCGGGTCTCCTCTTCTCGGGGTCCACCATCAGCCTCCCAGGCCTCTTCCTCTTCTTGGCCCCCGGTGGCATGGGGTCCACCATCAGCCTCCCAGGCCTCTTCTTCTTCTTGGCCGCTGCTCCCCTGGATATGCACACTCAGTGTCCGCTGTGGCTCTGTGACAGGACCTCTGTTCTTGAGCCTCCGGGCAACACTGATTGAGTGGGCCTAAGCCCAAAGTGGGCCCAGGCCCACCCATGGCTATGCCACTGACAAAAACAGAATTAAAATAATCTATATTAGAGAAAGAATCAGCTGACAAAATCAAATGAGACTTTCTTGCAACCCAGGGGGTTCGTCCACAGTTACATATGTAGTCACAGTTTGTATCCATCCAGTTTGCCTATCATATGATTGATTGTAACAACCTAATCTTTGTACAATACAATGCATTTCCATATAAATTACCACCTTTGTGTCAGCCATCTTTTCTACTAAAAATATCCAGAAATGTATTAGGTAGATGACTGCCTAACCTGTAAGTCAATTGGATAAAAGCTATACGTTAGTTTTCAGTTTTACTTTCCCCTGTGAAACGTACACAGGCACTTACCCTTTTGCCATATGATCAATAAGACAAAGAAAATGATGTCATATGCAGACCGCTAATCTAACCTAGACTATCTGTTTCTGATGTAAACCAAGGAGCCTAATATCAGGCTTTACCTTCACATCAAAGGACATTTGTACCTACCCCAGGAGAGACCCCTTGGGGGTGATAAGTGTCTAACGACCTGAAGTCGATGAAGCAATGTGACATGGTGATAGCTAAAGCCAGAAGAATGTTGGGCTGCATGGAGAGGGGAATATCTAGTAAGAATCCCCTTGTACAGGTCCTTGGTGAGGCCTCACCTGGAGTACTGTGTTCAGTTCTGAAGACTGTATCTCAAAGGGGACAGAGACAGGTTGGAGGTGGTCCAGAGAAGGGTGACCAAAATGGTAGATGGTCTCCACCAAATGACTTATGAGGCGAGGTTGAAGAACCTGAATATGTATACCCTGGAGGAGCAGGGGTGATATGATACAGACTTTCAGATACTTGAAAGGTTTTAATGATCCATGGTCAACAACAAACCTTTTCCATTGGAAACAATTTAGTAGAACTAGGAGTCACAATTTGAAACTCCAGGGAGGAAGACTTAGAACCAATGTCAGGAAATATTTCTTCACAGAGAGAGTGGTGGATGCCTGGAATGCCCTTCTGGAGGAAGTGGTAAAGACTAAAACTGTAAAGGATTTCAAAGGGGCATGGGATAAACACTGTGGATCCCTAAAAGCTAGAGGATGGGAATGAATGAAAAAGCTTGGGGGTAACCTGCACGGAGCAGCAGTTATACCCTTAACAGAAATGTGGGGGTAACCTGCAATTACTACCTTGGGAAGCTTGCTGGGCAGACTGGATGGACCATTTTGGTCTTTTTCTGCCGTCATTACTATGTTACTGTGTTACCTCCAATTAGAAGCTGTTCCACACATCCTCCACCCTATTTTGAAGAAATATTTCTTTATTTCTCACAAGTCTACTGTCTCATGATCTCTTGTTCTAGAACTTCCTTTCCACTGGAAAAAAATGTGGTTGCTGTGCATTATTTATACATTTGAGACTCTCCATCATGTCCCCCTATTCTCTCTCTTCTAGATTATATATTATACAAAATACTAATGAAAATGTTTAATGAAAAGAAAATGTTATTTGTAACATCAAAAACTAAATCTAACAAAAACTAGATATTTTACAAAAAATTCAAAAGTGACACACAGAGAAATGAATATAAAAATTAAACACAAATGTCATACAAAGTAGTATTGCAAAGAGTATTGCTATAGAAATGTCCTTATAGTCCGATAGACTTATGTACAGTCTCAGAGGGAATAAAATGTTGAAGGAAGCAGAAAGCAATCACTGAATGTTAAAGCCCCAAACACAGAAACCCCGCAAAGGCCTTATGTTTCGACGATAAAGGCTTCCTCAGGGGGTGTATGTAACATCAGGCAGAGCAAATATAAATCTAAAAAACATTAAAAAATTGTATAAATATAATATTACAATAAATAATTTTAAATAAAATACAAAGCCAGAAAGGTAAGCAACTTACTCATATACAAAAATGTAATAGTCACTGGAAGCCCGAGAATGGACATTTATAAAGAGTACTACTGCACATAGCCGCAAGAGTTTTAAAACTAAAGAATAGTATTGAAGAAGGTGGTTATCGAACCAGAGCATGCCTGAGCCTTCCTGCCGCTGTCAAAACTACGGGAACCAAAGCGAATCTGAATTGTGCGAGAATCATGGACCTTTAAATAAAGTCCCGAGTCCTGCCTCCTTCAGGATCGTTACGAATGACATAATCAAACAAAATTTACTTAATACAAGTGCTTTTAATTTATGGTAACAAGAGATATAAAAAACAGTTCTAAAGAAAGGGGATTATAAAAAAAACTCCCATTCTAGAGCAGTATTGAGCTTGTGGGGAAGGAATCAAAGTACTCCACTCATTAATAAATCTTTGTTCACAGTGTCGCAATTGAAGTGAAATATTTCCTCCTCATCCACTACATAAGAACTTTAAGTCAACCAAAGTATGGTAAAATTCCAGCGAATACTGGACAATCGGTGCATCAGTTTTCTTAGTTCTTATGCAGCTTTTATGCTGTATTATGCATGTTTTGACAAAAATATGGACAATATAGATTTTTAAGCAGGGACATATAATTACATATATGACCCGTGCAGTTGTACAGTCATAATGGCCCTGAAGGCGAAAAATAAACAAGCTGAGAATGTTGAAATGTTTGAATCTGAACAACATTAGTGTATACAACACAACCTTGACATGGAAATTGACCAGCAGTTCATGTGGATGAGGGGATAGGGAGCCTCAGTGTGATGAACACAAGACAGTCCCGGAGGTTTGACCCCCTGTCCAGGCAAACATGGGGGGAGGGGGGGAACATGTCAAGGTTGTGCACAATTGTGCGTTCCCAGTGGCATATTTTGCAGCTTCGGGCAGGCTTTGAAATATACCCCCATGTTTGCCCGGACAGGGGCCCAGTTTTAAGCGCATAAATCCTTTGGAACATTACCCCCTATGGTATATAGTGCAGACTCATGCAATAGTTTGATAGCCCTTCATACCTCCCATTCCCCTCCCTCCTTCCTCTTCACTGATACCACTCTGCCTCATTTTCCCTCCCTCCCATTTCATGGTATCATTCTCACCTCTCTCCCTGCTGATAGCTCCCAGGCTCATACTCCCTCCCCTCCCCTAATGGCACCTTCCAGCCCTGCTCCCCCATCCTGTGCTCTTGAATCACCCACATCTATGTCTTGTTCAGCTCCACCTTCTAGCATCCTATCCCTTGTGACCTCTGAACTTATTTCCCCCTCCCCAATTAACCTCTTCACCTCTTTGCCCTACTCTCTCCTCAGTGGTGAACCTAGTCTCCCCTTCCCTCCCACCTACATCACCTTCCTAATGTCAATGGTTCTCTTTCTCTATGCTCAACCATCCTGTCCTTCTCTACTCTGGCATCTCTTTCCCTCCCCATGTGCTGACACTCACCATGGGTGTGATACATTTTAAAGTACCAAAAGCAGGATATCTGTGTGTATCTTTACTGTATAAAAAAGGCCATCATTTGCAAACAAGTATTTTCTACTCTACAGAATGAACTGAAGCCTAGTCCAAACCAGCAAATTATTACTGTAATTCTTCCTGAAAATACAGTACTTGAATGGTAAAAAAAGAAGTGCATGTACTGTAGAAAAAGAAAAACAAGATACAAAACACAGGGAGGTCATTTTCAAAGGAGTTATGCATGCAAAAGCAACACACTATTGCAGCAATTTTCAAAAGCCCACTTACGCATGTAAAACCTATTGTCTGTTTAGTAGCATATATTATACATGCATATACACACGTAAAGTGCATTTTCATGTCTAAAACCCAGTTTTATGCATGTAAATCCTTTTGAAAATTACCCCCCAAAACAATTTTCAAAGTTCAATTGCTTAATTCCTCTCTTGATACATGCCTGGTTGCCCCCACCAGAGATAGGAAGAGTAATTTTCTAACAGCTCATGACTTCATGAGCTGTTAGACTCATGACTTCATAACAGAAGTCATGAGTAGAAAGTCATGAGTAGAAAGTACAAGCACACTTCAGCCCTAGTTTTCATAGTGGACTAAGGGGCACAGAGCCCTCTGCAGCATATGCACACACATTGTCTGCCTGGGAGCAGGTGGAAATTTGTACGTGCACATTTCTGCACACACTTTTGAAAAGCAAAAGTATGCATGGAAATGGGTTCCATGCCCCATCACTGCACCAGGGAATACCTCTTTCAAGTAGGCATAAAAGTCCATACAAAATCGCTTCCACGCAAATTTGTGCAACCCTGGGGTAATTTTTAAAAAGCCCAATTTTTACGTGCATAAATGCATTTGAAAATTATCCAATGCATCTCTCAGGCTATTCAGACTAACATGATAGGGATGATGTGTGGTTTAGTGATAAGAGAAATGTATACCATCTACCATTGCTCAATGTCTGCATGATCTCCTCATTGTCTCTCTACACCCTCTATCAAACCAACTATACGGGGTAGTTGTTACTCAAGTTATTTCTTCTTCCATTCCTTTTCTGAAGATATCATGTAGTCCAGACACAGGAATATGCTGCCAGACCATGCACACCAAGAAATCTGCATGCATGCATCTGAGATTGGACAGGGATGACTACTCAATGAGGTATAGAAATTGCTTCCTTCTCTAGAGGCAGAGCTACCATCTTAATTGATTTATTAAAACTTATAACCCAACATAATAAACAATGTTCTAGGTAAGGAACAACCAGTAATGATACATCATACTCAAATAATCATAAACAACATTAAAACAAATCAGCATAAAACATACATACAGGAAATATCAAACACACACATAAAACTCCATCATAAACCCTTCAGTCAGCAAACCTCCCTCCAATCCAACCCCCCAAAAACAGACTTAACTAAATCTAAAAAACTCAGCCCCCAAGCAGACTTAACTAATTCCACAAAAAGCCTCCTGAAACAACAACTTCAAAACAGCCAATGGCTTGCAAGATCCAGGGTCCATCATTCTAGAATGAGAACACTGGTCTTACTACAAGCTGGCCTAGAACAGTAGTGATACCAAAAATATACATTTTATGTACCGGAAGTAATAATTAATGGTACTCAATCCAAAGAATTTAATCTTCAAAGGGGCAACCATCAAGGTTTTCCTCTTTCACCTTTGTCATTTCTTCTTTTGCGAGAACTTCTTTTGAGAGGTGTCCAAGCTAGCAAGAATATTGCAGGAGCATGTATAGGCAGGCACCTAGATTTTAAAATCACTGCTTTTGTGGATGACATATTGCTGCCTCTAACCAATCCACACAGGCCTTTATCAAATTCTGCAGGATTCTGCAAGATTTATATTGAATTTGGAAAAATCTGAGGCTATGGTGTTACAACCTCATGTTGTGAAGTTGTGGGGTAATGATTTTCCCATAAAATGAGATGAGGGTTCATTCAAATATTTGGATATTTTACTTCCTTCAGATTTAAAGCAATTGTACAAACTGAACATCCTATTTATGGAGCAAATAAAGCTTAAATTTTATCAATGGTAATCTTTTCCTCTAGTTTCCTGAATCAGTTTAAAATTATTTTTCCCAACTTGCTCTAAATCCTGTAAGTGTTGCCTTTGTGCCTAATTAAAAAAGATTTGAATGCAGTTCAATTTACTTTCCAAGCTTTTGTGGAAGAGATGGGGAAACCTAAGATTCCAATCATGAGGATAGTCGGAGAATGGTTGCAGGGAGGTTTAGGGCTTCCAAATTTTGAAGGTTACATATTGCTTGCATTTCATGTCACCTTAGAGATAGGTTATTTGAGGCCTCATATTTTACCCCCTTAGAGTTTGACGAGAGTAGTGGCCCCATTGCAACTAAGATATATTTTGCATGCTAGAGCAACAATACTGCCTTCTCAAACAGACATTTTAATTATACCATTAAAGGTGATATGAAAGTATTTATGTGGAAAATTGGGTCACAACTGGGCTGTAACAATATATTTACCAATACAAGGACATTTAGATTTTGTGTCAGTTTCTCATTCCCAAATCTTTGCAAATTAGGCATCTAAAGGAATTGATCAGATTGCAAATGTAGTTCACTGACAGGATGATGTATCAATTTCAAGATCTGAGACAATTCAATTTTTATCAGAAGGACTTCTACCCTTATTTACAGTTGAGACACTGTGTAAAGAACTAGGCAAGAATAATTTGACAGGGGATATAAGCTTAAGATTGAAAAAACTGGAGAGACAGAGAATGACGTTCAATTTCTGATCCATTAAGCCTCTTAAGGATATTTATTTATTTATTTATTTAACAGCTTTTAATATACCGGTGTTCGTGCGAGCACATCACGCCGGTTTACAATAAACTTGCGAAAGGAGGAAATTACAAAAAACAGGGAGTGGGAGATGGAGCAGGTTTGAGAAAAAGGGGGGGGGGGGAGAGGGGGGAAGTAAAGGAGGAAGAAGATAGCAGCTGAGAAATTAAAAGGAACGTAACATTATTTACATGAGAGGCAATAAATGAGGGATAAACATTGTCACAAAGTTACAGCGGATAATGAAGGAAATATGGATTGTATGGAGTATATATATGGAGGCTTATTTACGGTAGTTATGGCAAGTTGTGAGGAACATATATATATGCTTATTTACAGCAGTTATGGCAGGAGAAGAAAGACAATTAATTTTAACTTTTAACATGCAGATTGTACAGGTAAGGTAGATGGGGTGCGGTAAAGTGTAAGGTGGGGGGGGGGTATAGGGTGGGTGGGTGGTGGGCGGTACTGTGGTGTATTAGACAGATGGAAAGGGAACTGACTCTCAACCTTATAGATTTGCTACTAGCCAAGAGTTTTAGAAATATCCTGAAACTGATAAGTTTTGTTAACCTGAGGGTATAAATATTATATATAAGTATAAATTATTAAAATGGACATACATTTCTCAAGTTCAAGCATTCAGAGGAAAATAAAAGATACCAACATTTGCCAAAAGTGTAAAGTTACCTAGGAACCTTCAAGCTCATCAGTATTGGTCCTGTTCTAAAGTACAATTACATTGGGACAGAAGTAGAAGATATTTTGAACACATAATGGGGCAAAAATTCAAAGTAAGCCCAGTAGGGGTCCTCTTTGATGATTTCCTCTTTTTTGGGAGTTGGGGAAGAATCTTAGACTCTATTAAAAAGGCTTGCTTAGTCTAGGATAAAGGGATTCTATTAGCACAAAGAGATAACCATCCCCCATCAGTCTGGCAGTGGAGGAATTTATCATATGATTTAATGCAAATGAAAAATGTGGATTCTAAGCAAATAGCTATGCAAAAGAAAATATTCCTACAAACTTGGGAGAATTATATTCAATTACTTATCATGAAAACTAAGGAACATAGGGGTAGATTTTATAATTCTACACGTGCGCAAACAAAAGTACACCGGATTTTATAAGATACGCACGTAGCCGCGTGTATCTTATAAAATCCAGGGTTGGCGCGCACAAGGGGGGTGCACATTTGTGCAACTTGCGCGTGCCGAACCTTGCGTGCGCTGCCCGTTCCCTCTGAGGCCACTCCAAAATCGGAGCGGCCTCGGAGGGAACTTTCCTTCCGCCTCCCCCCCACCTTCCCCTCCCTAACCCACCCACCCTCCCCCCGGCCCTATCTAAACCCCCCCACCTCTGTCGCAGAAGTTACGCCTGCTCGAAGCAGGCGTAACTTTGCACGCACCGGGCCGGCTGCCGCGCACCATGTTCCGGTCCGGGGCCTGGTCCGGAGGCCGTGGCCACGCCCCCGGAACGCCCCTGAGCCGAAACCATGCCCGCGGCACCGCCCCCGGAGGACGCGCCAACCACATCACGCCTCCCGACACGCCCACCCCAAGAAAGCCCCGGGACTTACGCACGTCCCGGGGCTTTGCGCGCGCTGGAAGCCTATGCAATATAGGCTCGGCGCGCGCAGGGGGGTTTTAAAAGGGTTACGTGCGTAACCCTTTTAAAATCCGGCCCATAGTGTTGAATTCTTCATGAGTGGAATGACTTTGCTGGGAACAAAAATGCTCAAAATCATATGTATTTTGGTTTCATTCAGTGCATGCCTTGATATGAAACATGGTTTGTCAGGTAGATATTGTTATGTCCCAGAATACCAAGGGTATAGTCATGAACTGATCTGGTTTGTGGTAGGGTATGGGGGAGTAGGGACAGTCATAAAACTGATTAAAAGATTTTGTTAATTTTTGACCAACGTTGCAAGGAAAACTCATAAGAAAATGTTTGTATGATGTTACATTGTGTACATTAGAACCAAATGTGCATCATGATTTATCCATATTGTTCTATTGCTTCAACAAACAGTTTTAGCATTACATACCTGAGATGAAGTTACATTGTGTACATTAGAACCAAATGTGCATCATGATTTATCCATATTGTTCTATTGCTTCAACAAACAGTTTTAGCATTACATACCTGAGATGAAGTGATCTTTTGGTCCACTCCTTACATTCTGCTTGCAGACTCTGGGTTTGGGAGCTCACGTGGCCTTCAAACAGCATTTCATCCACATCCCAGAACAACTGATGCACTCTTTGTGTATTAGCTTTATCGAATTCCTATCAGTTCAAAGATAAAGGGTCAGCAGAAAGCACAAAGCACGCTTTAAATCAGAACCACATGTGTGCTAGAAAATTTGTAATGTGAAGGCCCTTTTGTGTTTAATGGCCTTTGGAAAAATCTCAGCTTCATAATTCACTATATGACATGAAATATTTCTATTCTACATTATGTTTTGCACCATAAAATGTATCTCACATTTGGCACTTTTCTTAGAAAACACAATGCAAATTACAACTAACCAAAAAATAAACACAAACATAACCACTACGTACATCATCTGTCCAGGAGTAAACAGAACTTCTTTCAGTAGACAGACCAGTGGTATAGCTCTGTATTCCAGACCACGAATTATTCAAGTCTGTTGGTGTGGTTTGTCCACTAGTGGAAATTGATGAAACGGATTCACTAATGGCAAAAATACAAAAGATTTATAAAACCACTAGTCCCACATACTAGTCCTCACAATAATGAACAGCATTTCTGATCATTCCATGTTTTGATGTCTTGGCTATGATGCTAATGCTCATAAATCACTTCTAATTAAACATCTTTTCTATGTAGCCAAGAATATGCTGAACACTTTTCCATTTAGATCATGCCACAGTTTTATTTCAGAAAACAGAAAAATCACAGTAAGATAGTACTTTCACATTGTTTCAACAAGTTTTAGACTATTTATAAATCTACATAGGCTATTCACTGCACAGTATAAGCTCAATTAGATCATTCCTGTGGATGTCTAGGATTGATTACCAATTGCATAATAAAATAGGATTTTTCACAAGATAATTCCCATTTGATAAACAAAGACAGAATAGAGTTAGCAATGACAATGTCACCTAGCATTTTTATCAATGAAACTGTCACACAAAATACATTTTTCAAGCCTGCTCCAACATTTTAACATTTGATCCCAACATAAAACTTCATCTACGGGGACTTCCAGTTATGCGCTGAACGGAGGGGTGGAAGTTCCCCTGCACACCTGTCCTTAATAGATTTTTTTCAATTATCCTAGCACTAGTTGAGGCTTGATTTCATACTATGCCGTTATCTAAGGATCTGGGCAGCCGCTCCATACCGTCAATCTGGGCTGAAGTTACCCGTAAAAAGAAAAAATGGAATCCGACAGCTTCGGCCAAGTGAAGCTGCATGACGGGGAATCGACCTCAGAGGACAGCGAGTCGCAAGAAGCGGAAGTCGGTGTACATGCTCAGTATATTGCCCGACCTATGGAGCATTTCGCTGAGAAGATTTTGCAAAATCTTGATGCACGGCTCAAGATCATAGTTGAAAAAGGGGCCAATGTGTTTCAGACAGTGCAGGACCACGTAGACAAAACTGAAGAGGTAGAAAACCGCATTGCTGAAGTTGAGATGATGCTAACCACGGCAAGAACAAAGGTTAATCATTTGGGGCATCTTGCCACCGCTCTTTCCGATAAAGTCGATGACCTAGAAAACCGGTCCCATTGCTGTAATATCCATATAGTTGGACTGCCCAAAAAAACTGAGTGGAATGATGCTGTCCTATTTTTTTCAAAATGGCTGCCTGACATCGTGGTCTTTGACTGCCCAAAAGGCTATGTGAAATTGGACACGGCGCACAGATCTTTGGCGCCACTGCCAGGTAAAGGGTTGTGTCCCAGATCTGTTATCATTAAAGTGCATAATTTTGAAGATAAGTGGAAAATTCTGAATGTTGCCAGAGAGGCGGGCTTGCTATAGTTTCACGGGCATAAAATCATGACTTTCCTGGATTTCTCGCTGGAAATCCAAAAAAAAAGCGTCAAGAATTTCCTGGAGTAAAAAAAGGTGTTGCAGCGGTTGAATCTGAAATATGCAATGATTTACCCTGCCAAATTGAAGGGTTTTGTAGGTAGCAGGGCATTCCATTTCTATACTGTTGCTGCCGTTGAAAAATATGTCAAAGATCATGCTGAGGGCACACACTCTGAGGCCTGACATTTCTTCTGTTCGGCATGCTACTTAGTTGGATCATAGCCCTCGATTTTGATGGGAAGGCGGGAGACTTTGGAATGCTATGTGTGGAGAATTTGTTTGTCGCAGATCCCCCCTTGGCCTTCCTTGGTCCCAGAGCCTGCAAAACTTGAAGACGTTTTGTTTTTCTATCTCTTTTTTTTCTTATTATACATATTCTAACTGTGCTCAATAGACGTGTCACTAAGGAGGAAGACTCTGGTTGCGGACTGTCATCTGCTTATTCTCAGATTTTTTTTCTGTTTTTTTTCATTTGTTGCTTGGGCCAGGATGGAGCTGGCTTGTCAGGGGTTTGCAGCTTCGGCGATGCCATGGTTTGGAAGGGTTGGAGGTTCTTGCTACTGGGGTTGTCCGGTCTCAATTTTTATCCCACCGAAGGAATTTCCAGTATTGTGGGTTTTGGGGTGGGTCTGAGTGGGGTGGGGGGGAGTTTAGTTGGTTTACACATAGTTCTATAGGGTTTGGAGGGTTTAAGCCTCAGGAGTGGGAAGGGGGAGGTTTTGGGAGGGTACAGATTAAAGAGTATACCATTTCACTGTTTATTTCCTGGGTCATACTAAATGAGCAGCAAGAGCTTGTACTTAACAGGTTACGCAGAGGCAAGCTTTTTGCCCTTCTTAAGATTTATACCAGTTGGATGATGGCATTTTTCCTTATAGCTGGTTTTATCCTTTTGTTGATTATGCTGTTGAAAGTCAAACTATGATGAACAGAGTTAAGTGTATTTCTTTAAATGTTAGGGGAGTTTCTACTCCAGTTCAACAGAAGCGTATTTTGCAACTTGCACACTGAAATGATGCACAGATTCCCATCTGACTAATGCAAAGCATGCTAAATTAAAGCAGGGGTGGGTGGGGCAAATGTATTTTTCTTCCCATAATTCCCTCAGCAGAGGGGTTTGTGTATTGATTGACAAGCATCTCCCTTTAGTTGTCAAGCGTCATTGTATTGATGCTGATGGGTGGTATGTCATATTGGACTGTACACTGTTAATTTTATGCTAGTTAACGTTTATGGCCCCAATCAGGGCCAGGTAGAGTTTTATAAAGCGCTAACAGATACTATAGCTGTGTTTGGATATGAAAACCTTTGCCTGGGAGGGGACAGGAATGTATGTTGTGACTCACTATTGGATAAGACATCTCAGCTGAGGGAGGGGACATCTTTTATGCCTAGTGCCAAAGGTTTAATAGATACTTTTCATTTAATAGATATCTGGTGCTTACAGCATCCTACAGTTAGGGATTATACTTTTTATTCACCACGCCATAATATGTACAGTCGATTGGACTATTTTTTTTTTTAACTTCTCTACATTTTGTCGGATCACGCGCCTGTGGAAATTCTGCTTGGTCTAGACGCTTTGAGACCTCGGCTTTTAGCTGGAGATTAAATACTGCTTTGTTATGATATGTTCAATTCTCGACCCTCTTGAAGGAGGTGATATCTGATTTTAATATCAATAACCCGGTAGGGGAATATTCTCCTTTATTGAGATGGGCGACTTGTAAAGTCTGTTTGAGAGGGAAGCTGATTAGCTATGCAAGCTCTCTTAAAAAAGAGAAAAAGCAGAATATTGATAGTCTTACTGCTAAAATTAGGTTGTTGGAAGCGAAACATAAGCAGAACTGCTCGGCTAAACTTATAAACAACTGGAAGCCTGTAGAAAAGAGCCAACTACTCTGGAGGTATACACAGTTGGAAAGGCCCTTAAATTTACTAATCTTAAATTTTATCAACATGGGAATAAGGCTGGTGCATTTTAGCCAGAGCAGTTAAGAAAAGATCTGAGGAATCACATATAGTGGAGGTTAAGAAAGGGCCTGGGGGTGATACAGTTCACACCAGGGAGATCAAAGGTTTATTTGTTCAATTTTTCTCTTGTCTCTACACTAATGATGTTCCAGCCTCTGTTGATCGCATAACAGATTTGACTTCTTTGAATTTACCCATCATTGATGAAGAGCAGGCTGAGAAACTAGTTGCTCCTATATCTCTGCTGGAAATACAAAGAGCTGTTAAGGCCTTGCCAGAGGGAAAGTGTCCGGGCCCGGGCGGGTACCCTATAGACTTTTATAAAAAGATTTTGCTGGAGGTAGCTCCTTTTTTGGAGTCCTTGTATAATGCGGCCGGGGAACATGGGATAGGTCTGGGAGATCTGTCAGATGCCAATATTTCTCTGCTTTATAAAGAGGGTAAAGATAGGTGGGATTGTGGAACTTATTGACCTATCTTGCTCCTTAACTCAGACTTAAATATCCTAGCTAAAGTTTTGCAACTCCATTTGGAAACGATTCTCCCTTTTTTCGTGCATAGGGATCAAACGGGATTTGTTAAAGGTCGGGCATCCACATTTAATACCAAGCCCTTAACATTCTATATCTGGCACAGACTAGGGGTATTCCTGGCTTAATTCTATCCTTAGATGCTGAAAAACCTTTGATAGGTTATCCTGGCCTTTTTTATTTACAGTTTTACAGTGTGCAGGTTTGCCAGCTTGCTACCTTGGCTTGGATCCAAGCCATGTATGCAAAACCCAGAGCCTGGTATGGCTTGCTTTCTCCCTTTTTCAATATTGCTCAGGGTTCTAGGCAGGGATGTCCACTCTCTCCACTTTTATTCGACTTAGCCATACAGCCATTAGCCAGATAGGACAGGTAGAGCATAAAATATCCCTGTATGCTGATGTACTAATTTATTTTGCTTCCCCGAATTCCTCAGGTCCTGTTTTGATTGCGCTTTTGGAGGAATACAGTTCCTTATCGGACTATAAATTCAACTGGGATAAGTCGGAAGTATTTTTGTTCGGACCTCATTTTGCTTTTCCCATATTTTTGGGTCCCTTCCGAATGCCTGGGGAAAGTTTTAAATACCTAAGGATTAATGTTGTTAAGGATTTTAAGCTTTTGTATAATAAGAACTATATGGTCATTATCCATACTTTGAAACAAATTGTTAGAATGGGCAGACCTCCCTCTCTCTTGGGCAGGCTGGATAAACCTATTGAAAATGAATGTATTACCTAAATTGCTTTTCCTCTTCTAGCATATCCCGTATTTGATACCATTGAAGACATTTGATGACTTACATAGTCATATGGCTAAATTTGTCTGGAGTAACAGGCAGGCGAGGATAAAGATTCAGCAGTTATGGATGCCCAAAAGGCAAGGGAGACTGGTGTTGCCCAATTTAAAAATCTATTATTGAGGGGCGAGACTAGTGTGCTTGACATCGTGGTTTGGACATAAGGCCACACCTTGGATTTCCTTGGAACGAGCTCAGACAGAGATAATTTCCTTGGATATGTTGCCCTTCCTCCAGGCTACTTCACCGCGTCAGCGAGGGGCCTGTCAGGGAAGTCCAATTTTGGTCCATGCTATTAAAGTATGGGATCAAGTACAAAAATATTTGGCTCTTCACGATGAGACCCCATCACTTATTTCTCCAATTTATGGAAATGCACAATTATTCAGTTGTACTTTTGCTAGGGACTTTCAGGACTGGTGGCAGTTGGGTCTCTTCAATATTTCCCAACTTTGGGATGATTCTGGGATCTTATCCTTTGGAGACTTTCAAGAAGTAAATTGAGCTACCGGCTCAAGCTATGCTAAATACTTGCAATTAAGGAAAGTGCTAGCCGGTCATTTTAATATTTATGCTCCGTTGAGACCTCTTAATAAGATGGGAGGTATATTTGTCGGACCCTGCTGCTTTCATTAAAGGTATCACAGCTCTATATTGGGCTATATTGCTTGGCAAATATGAGGCAACAACTCCCATTACCTTGGAATATGGACTTAAGTATTAATTATGATAACAAGACATGGAAATCTCTTTGGGAACAAGCGCATCGTAGTTTCATTTGTACTAAACATACTGAATTAATGTTAAGATTGCTTCATAGAACCTACTGCACTCCTGTAGTCTATCACTCTAGTCACTTGAATCCCGATGCTTTATGCTGGAGGGGGTGTGGAGAAATTGGTACATATGTGCACATGTGGTGGCTATGTCAGGGTGTTCATTATTTTTGGGCCTTAGTTATACAACAGATTGCAGCCATTTTAGGATTCCTGGTGCATATTGCTTTTGTCATAGAGTAACCCTCGCATAGATCGTTGAGATCAAGTGTGGGTGGTAGCTGATCTTGAGTGCTTGTGATTTGCTCTTCAAAATGAGAGCTTTAAACAGGATAAGATATGGGAGGGGAGGGGGCTTACCATAGGTTCTACGCTGTTTAATACATTTCTGCAGCTCTTATCCTACTTTGGGTTGAAGGGATGTTTTTATTTGTGCTTCTGTACTTTGGAACCAGAAATCATTGGGTTTTTTTCAGTTAAATACTTGTTTTGCTAATCTCTATGTATGCTCAAACATTTATAAATAAAAAGAGTTAAAAAAAAATCTGTCTACTTTTGATTTGGGTCTTCTGCTCCCTGGATTGGCTTGAAATGCTGCAGAGGAAACATTCACAGCCAAGGGATGGGAGAAGAAAGGGAGCCATGGTTATCACTCACGGCTAACACCTAGTGGCCAGAATCAGGGCCCATGATTTCAGGAAGAAGCCCTGGTGCATGGACCCCGGTCCATGAACATCACTGCAATAACCAGACTAGGTAAGGTTTTATGGGGGAAAGGGAATGCAGGGGATATAAAACAAGGGAAAAATCCTCAATCAGTTGTGAATGAAGCTCCTGGTTTCATAAATTTAACTCTGGTTCTCAATGAGCTGGAGGCCGAAAGAGCAGGAAGAAATTATCAGGTCAAATATTTCATCTGCTGTATCAGTATTTTGCACTCTCCAGGACAATACAAGTAAAAAACTGGGAATATCCAAGGTCAGAGATGTCAAACTATTTACACATAAATAAAAGAAACACATCTTTCTTGTTACCAGCTGTAATTATGAATGGCTTCCTGCACTTGTCTTGTGAAGTCCACAGGAAGGGAATATCCAACTTTGTCTGCGGTACTCTGATCTGCAGCTCCCCTGGACAGTCCCTTTCTAGACAAAACAACATTTAAGAAAAACATTATTACTATACACATTCATGCACTGCCAGGTCCAATTTTCTTGTGCTTTATTCTGCTAATGCTCTAATTTCATTCATATTCAAAGCAATACCTGAGGCTGCTCAACTACTAATAAAAAAAAAGGAGGCGAATTAGACTTCACGTGGTGCCTTTCATTTTAACAGTCTCTGAAAGCACATTAGAAACCTTCTGTAATATTGACAGGACATGTAGTTAAGTCACGGGAGTCAGACACTTGGAAGGGTTTCTTATTATGTGTCTATGAAAAAAAAACCAAAAACACTTCAAGAAGCGGGCCCATAGTTTAAATACTGAGTGAAGGCTTGCAGTCATCGGGTTTGGACATCTAGTCAGTTATGACCAAAACAAGTTGAGAGGTACTAAGCATAATGGCAGTCTGGACTTAAGGGAAGAGAGCAAACAGAGGAGATTCAAAGGCAGTTAATTTGAAAAAGGAGCTTTTTAAAAAAAGAAGCAAAAACATGTAAGGGGATGGTGAATCTTAAATTGCATGAGGGAATATATATCAGGAGGAGTTTGAGTGGAGTTTATGAAAATGAGGGGTGCTTAACATTGTGTGCAATACCCTAATGCACACTATCATGGGATTTAATGCCAGAAATAACATCATCTTTTTTCCTGGTGTTATGCTGTACATTTTGCCCGAAACGGGATTTATGATAAATTTTGCAAATCCTGTTTTGGGTAGGGAGATGGGGAGGGGAGAGAGAGAGAGAGCGCCTCTAGGGAGGCACACATATTAGTCAACAACATAAGAAATTGTCATACGGGATCAGACCAAGGGTCCATCAAGCCCAGCATCCTGTTTCCAACAGTGGCCAATCCAGGCTACAAGTACCTGGCAAGTACCTAAAAACTAAGTATATCCCACGCTATACCTAAAAACTACCTATACCTATAAAACTATACCTACAAACTACCTATACCTATAAAAACCTATACCTAAAAACCAAGTATATCTCACGCAAGTACCTAAAAACTAAGTATATCCCACGCTACTGATGCCCTAACGCCCGCAATAAAACCCTAAGACTACCTGATGAATGACCCCCTTTGCTGGATAAGTCTTAAACATGCTTCCAAGCTGGATAAGTAGCTTTGTTTAAAACTTAACCGGCTATGTTTAAAATACATGCCACATATCTTTTAGATAAGCGAAAATGTTGTTGGGTAGATATAAGCATATTTTGTGTAGTGTGCATGCTCATGTCCATATAGCTGTGTATATTTATTTATTTATTTAACATTTTTTCTATACCGACCTTCATGGTTAAATACCATATCAGGACGGTTTACATCGAACAGGGGTAAAATAACTAGATAAAGGAAGAAAAAAACAAAGTTACATTACAACGAGGACTGTGAACTTGGAAGCTTAGGAAGCTAGAAGAGAAATATAAAGTTAAGTTAAAGGGAGAGAAACAAATTCCGGACTAGAGGTAGTCCAGACTAGAGATAGTCCACATGTTAGAGTCGGTATCCATGCTGTCAAGGTATTCAGAGGAGGGGAGGATCCATTAATCATGGGTAGATAACGCCTAATGTGTATCCCAGGGTTCTGGGAAGGCTTGGCGGAACAGCCACGTTTTGAGTTTTTTCTTAAAAGTTAGCAGGCAAGGTTCCAGCCTAAGTTCTGCAGGGAGGTTGTTCCAGATGGCTGGGCCTGCTGTCGAAAATGCTCGGTCCCTGGATGCGATGAGTCTTGTGGCTTTGGTTGGAGGGGCTTGTAGCGTTCCTTTGGATATTTCTCTCATTGGCCTGTTAGAAGTATGGAGTTTTAATGGAATTTCAAGGTCGAGATAAAGGAGATTATAGATGAATTTGTGTATTAATGTTAAAGATTTGTGAAGGACTCTGTAATTGACTGGTAACCAATGTAGATTTCGGAGGATGGGTGTAATATGATCATTCCGGTTGGTGCTTGTCAGGATTCTAGCTGCAGCATTCTGTATCATCTGGAGAGGCCTGATGGATGAGTTGGGTAATCCTGTGAAGAGCGCGCTGCAGTAGTCTATTTTGGCAAAAATCAATGATTGAAGAACTGTCCTAAAGTCGTGGAAATATAAAAGGGGTTTGAGTCTTTTTAATACCTGTAGTCTGAAGAAGCAATCTTTGGTTATAGTGTTAATCATACTCTTTAGGTTAAGACGGTTATCAAGTATAACCCCAAGGTCTCTAACTTGAGTATGAGAGAGGGCGTGGTTATGTTGGGCCTGTGACTGATAGTTATCTTGGAAGGCGGAAATGAGGAGGAGTTCGGTCTTTTTAGCATTGAGGACCAAATTTAAACTGTTGAGGAGATTAGTGATAGAATGTAGGCAGTTGTTCCAGATCGAGAGTGATTTGGTGATGGATTCCGTTATGGGGATCAGGATCTGCACATCATCCGCGTAAATGTAGTGAATAAGGTGAGGCTTGTTAATAGTTGGCATAGGGGGAGGAGGTAGATATTAAAAAGGGTGGGTATGTTCTCTTGTTTTAAAGTTATCCTCTCTATTTATAAAATGAAATATTTAACAACTGAAATGTTCTCAATAAAAAGATCAGCTTTCATACATATTATGTAATGTAAATGATATGCAAATTTGCTCCAGAAATCATGACAGGATTGTAAAAACTGTGCTGCAGGATTTTCTAATTCTTGCCGTAGAACCTAACCCTCAGCTCACAGAAAACAAGGGGTCTTGGTATTTCCTCACTTGCACATCTACACAACATTCTTTTTCATTTCAGTAATAGCCAATGTAACTTATTACAAGTTGCACAGTACAACTATGGAAAGAAGTCCAGAAACTGACAAATATCACACTATCATAAAAAGTTCTTTGTATTCTCTTAGATAACAACAACAATGAAAATTGTCAGCAATCAGTGCCTTTGCTGAACAAAATGTTAAATATTTTCATGTAATTCAAATCAGATTCTTATTCATGTTTTAATCCTTTCAAATTCTTCTGATGTTATCCTGCAAATTTTCATGCAATGCTGTGTGTAGCAATGCCATAGTGTCTGGAAAAGAAAGTCAAGGTACTTGCTACCAGCGGTACAAGTACTGCATGAACATAAAAGCAGCAATCACTATTCAGATGCCAATGTATTCTGAAAAAGTCCCACGCCACGTAAGTGGCCTAACATCTGGACATATTGGCCCTACTCCATTTTCTATCAAAATGCAAAACAGTTATTTGGACCTAACTGGGAGAGAACAGCTCCTGAGGATAATTTTTGACCCTCCTTTTAATTTATTTTACATAACAGAAGGTTAAGGTACTTTGCTAACTAAAGCCTGCTGTTTAATTATTAATCTAAAGTTGGTCTTTTTGGCTGAAGGGCAGGCATAAAAATTACAAACATGCTGAAAATGCTGACCTTTGAAAAAGTCATTTAATAATCAACTTGACCTATTTGCACAAACTTGAATAGAATGAAAACACTGAACTACAATAATAATCTGAAATCTCCACAAAGATTATTCCAGGGGAGGAAAACTCCCAGGTGCCAGGTTGGCCAGGCACTTAAATTGGCACCTGATACAAACACTCAGGAAAAGCTGCAGCTGATAAGAGGCCCAGGCCTGAAAGGATCCATGACTGCTGCTGCTGCTGTTGGAGGCAGCCCAGAGTAAGCAAGAACTGTTTCTAGTGAAGGAGGCCTAGGCACAGGAGAAACTGCAGACACGCATAAAGGCCCAGCTTCAAAAAGATGTACGAGGCCCGAGTCCAAAAAGGGATGCCACCAGCCCACCCAGAAAAGGAGAGGTTGGAGGGGAGAGGTGAGCATGAGGGGAAAGGGGGCCACACAAGACTAGCAGGTGTAGAAGAGGGAAGAGAGGTTAGAACGGAGGGAACAGAAACAAAATTCCACTGGTGAAAAATAAATCTGAGAAACAAAACAACCAAACAAACAAAAAGAGCCAAAAAAAAAAAAAGATTACAAGAAAAAACCATTTTGCCCTGGCTCCTAAAATTTTTGATTGGTTTCCAAACTCAAAATATTCTTCCACCCCAGTGGCTAAGCTATGACAGGATGTCTTTCTGCATGCAGGCTTGCGGTGGAGTGGCTGTCTAGGATACAATACCACTATATTTAATCTAGAGTCTTCCTCGGTTGTCTTGAAAGCTCACATACATCATCTTTTCAGATGGTCCTTTGGAAGGTGTTACAACCAACTATTTAAGGGCCTTCATTCAAAAAGCACTTTCTCCCTATTCTTTGCCTATGGAAACATAATCTGTTTATTGAATAATGCCTTGAGACCCCAGTTACCTTCAGAAAACCCAGGACTATGAGAACCTGAGTCTATGGAAAAATGCTTCGCACATAGGCTGCAAATGTTGTCCTTTTTATTTATGCTTTGTAATCGTTTATAGTAGTCTACCGAGCTTTAAAACATAATATGAAAAGCTGAAGCAAATTAAAATTCATGTTTTATGCAAGATACCAAACATAAAAAACATCACAGCCATACATAAAACACAATTTGTACTACCAGTAGAAAGGATCCACCACAAATGACAGATACAAAAAAAGATAGTTTTGGCTGCGTATTTACTGTTCCACCCTCCTGATCCCCTGTGTCAGGCCACGCTCCTTTTCTGTTCTGCGGCCACAGAAGTCAGATAGGCCAGTGGGATTACCCAGGCTGAAAGACAGCATACGAGCTGTTGTCTAACAACGTACACACAGTTCCCCATTAGCAAGCGCACTCGGCTTCAACCATGTGACTCTCCTGCCAGTAATGCACAATCCTCTGCCCACCAGCGCCCTTACCTTTGCCTCATAACACGCGCTCTCTTCCTTCATAGCGCACGTAGCCTTGCTCCTCGGTGTGCAAGTAGCTTTTCCCACTGGACTTTCTCAGCACAGCCTTTTCTTTGCCTTCCTGTTCAAGCTCTGGTTTTGCACACAGCTTTCCATGTTGGAAATCTTGCTTCACTTTGTGCACTCGGTACTCCTTCTTTTCCATTTCCTCTGCTCTTTGATGTTCCATGCTAGCCCTAAATCATTTTCTGTCCCGTCTTTCTCTGCATTACCCTGGATTTAGTGTCAAGCTTTTCTATGCAAGAGTGACTGTGTGAGAGAGAAAAAGTGTGTGAATAGGAAAGAGAGCACTGACCGTGTCAGTGAGTGGGCCTGCTTGAGAGTGAGTGACAAAGAGGGCATGACAGCATGAGACAGAGAAAGAGAGAGAGAATGTGTGCGAGTGAACGAGTGTCTGAGAGCGAGGAAGTGTGCCTGAGGGAGACGGTGGTGGGTGCTAGAGGAAATGCAATATGGAGATGGAGAGAGTTGAGAGGCTAAAAGGCAGAGAAAGTTTGCTCTCTCTCCCCCTGCCACCCCCCACCCCCCAGTCCAGCCATAAGGCACTCTAAAAGCATTTTTAACGTGGCAAGGGCCATTTCCACACACTTGTTCTTTCCCAGTTGCAAATAGCATGCGCTACATCTCTATTTTGCACATGATTTGAATTGAGTGCTGTTTGTCATTCATGTGTACTATCTGCAGCCCGAATCCACAGGAAACGCATTACTTGCTGAAATCTTTCAACTGCAATTTCTCTATAAATATCCATTTATGTTCCCATTTTGGGTGAGAAATCATGAGGTGAGCCGAAGGACCCCAAACCCATTAACAAATACCACCCAAGGTAATTTGAGCATGACTGACAGTGACCAACACAAATGCTATCAATTTTTATATGGATATACACACGCAAACACACACTGTATATAGGATGTCCACATTCTACTGTCAAGTATATCCTACTCCTGACAAATGTATAATAAGGGACTGCTGCTGCCAACTTAAGTATGTGATCAAACTAAAAGTATTGTTCGGTTTTTAAAATACTTTCTAACACTAACATGCAACCCCCAACTACCATGGAAAGAATGATTTTATTTATTTGTGATGTCACTAAACATATATTTGTCATTTCAGTACAAACCAGTTGAAACACCTTTATCTTTTCATTCTTGCTCGTTACTTCCTTTTGCATTATACACATGCAACAGAAATGCATGAAAAGCAAAAACAAATAGTAAATAAAATACTGCTACTTCTGAAAGCCGAGCTGAAAGGGAGAGAAAGATGGCCACTGTCACAAAGGCAGCACACGCGGGCCACAGTGCGACACTGAAGTACACCTCGGAGAAGGTGCCTCTCCAGCCTTGCAGGTTACTTAGCACCATCTGCTCCTGCTGTTTGGGAAGGCAGGATCAAAGAGAGAGCAAAAAGAGACAAGGGAAAAATGAGCACATTGAGATATGTATTGTGTCACTGTTCAGATCGCAAAGTTAGCCGGATAAACTTTTCTGGCTAACTTTGGAGGCATATTCAATACATAGAGGAGCTGCACTACTGAATATAAACAGCTATCTTAAAGTTAGCCGACAATCTTTAGGACAGCTCTTTAGCCCAAACAGACTTAGCTGGCTAAGTTAACCAGCTAACTTTGAATATTGGAGTTTGCTGGATAACTTAAGCCAGCTAACAACTCTTCCCACTAATGCCCCCAGAACGCCCCAACTTAGCCTCCTAACTTATTAGCCAGTTAACATTTAGGAAGATAAGTGCCCAGATCTTCATTTATCTGGATAACTTCTGACTTATCAGGCTAAATGCTTTTCTAATATGGATCACTGGGTTTATATCTAAATGAGACATAATACAAGTCATCACTAGTACCCTAAACTCTAGAATGATCTCCTCGAATAACCTGCTCAACAAGAAATTATTTTAAGTTTTAGGAAACAGATGAAGACCTGGCCATTTATGTAAGCTTTTAATTAACTGCTCTAGCTAAGACTATTTATCTCTCTTAAAATTAACTTCAGTTGTTAGCATTGTTAGATGAGTTTTTTTTACCACGTGGGGAATTTTATCTGACCTTATCATAATCTGATATCTGGTTGTTCTAGCTTTCATTTTACCTGGTATCTTTCTATGCTGCCTATTTGGTTTATGTTTTTAATATATCAGTCTATATATAATGTGTAATTGCATTTATTATCTGTTGTTCATATTGGTATTCTTATGATTTTTATGTTTTAATGATTCTTACTATGATATTGTTATGTTTTTGTGATTGTTCTCTGCCTTGGGCATTACTGGAAAAAGCAGTTTATAAATATACAAAAATAAAATCAAAATTAATAGCAAAGACAATGACTCCACATTTCTCACAATCTTGCTAATGGTAACAGAAGTAAAATATTTTGGTGTCATGGATATGCTCCTGTTGTCTTACACAACATATAATTATTCTTGAGTTGGCGTTATTTCTCTTTTCACATAATCAATGGTATCTCAAAAAAAATAAAAATTGTAATCCATGTTTGCAATCCTACATCCAGCCAATAAATTGGGGATTTTCCCATGGGTGGCATTTATTAGTTCATGATACAATTGGAAAATAGAGAAAAATATGTCACCTATTACATTAGGGACAAAATCATTTGTACTCGATTTTAAAGGATTTGATATCATGGCTGCAATCTACCAAATCATATCCTTTAGGATACCCCCTAGATTATAGGTAGTGTTTAGTGTCATACACTACACCTTTGAACCCATTTCTATTTTTGTGCTGCTTAAATCAGTTTTACAGCTTAAACATATACATTTTATACTGGTAACTCGGTGATTTATGACTAATTCAACAGTAGCAGCAGTTTAATGCTTTCTTGGTATGACACCAAGTAATCTATATTGTGTAAAATACATGGTTAAAATATTCCGAGCAGCAAATACAAAAAGCATAAAATAAACTGCTTAGTAAAAAGCATGTGTTGTGCTAAATTCAGTTTTCAAAAACCAATCAATGCATTAACACCTTAAATCACCTGAATATTTACCAGACCTTTACAGAATCTTTGAAACACATTTTAAAGAAGGCTGTGCCACTCCTGTAGGCTCTGTTATCCTTTCTGCAGCACTAAGCAGACACCTCTCTTGAGAAGAGAAAATACCTCCTAAGGTGTCAGTTCTGAATAAGAGAGCAGCAGCCAAGGTCTCTCAATTTTCTGCATTCTGCAGATTCAGAAATTTGCTACAGGATTTTCTCATTGCCAGATATTTATTATCCGCCCTTTTGAAAGGGAATTCGTCCAAGACAAAAGTACAACAATTTAATTAAACCGGCACAGCAGGAAACTCCATGCAAGTCAGGGCCTTACAAATGGAGCATAGGATAAATAATCCTCATACACAGGTATTGCTATATGCTTATAAATATCTGCTTTTTGCTGAAATCCTCTTTATAACTATTGTTAGATAAAAATTTGAATGTCTGAAAATTGCTCAAAAGGCACATCCTACCTACACCAATTTAAGATTAGTAAATAGTGGCTCAGATTTACCACAGGTATCACATTAAGTAGGCAAATCAATTATGATCACCATAAGTAGGTGAAAAATTAATTTTGTCTTATATGAATGTATTAGACCAGCGTTTCCCATCAGGTGTGTCGCGGCACAGTTGTGTGCCATTGGCTAATGGGCACGTGTGCGGCGGTTTTCATTTTCTCTTTTCCTCTTGGCCTCCAGGATGTCCTGCCTCCAGTGAGGGGGGGGGGGAAGGTTGTCGGAGAGCAGGTTCATCTACAGCTGCTCCTGCTTCCCCCTCTGCTGGCTGTAATAGAAACTCCACGGGGCCCTGGAGTCTTGCCAGACTTGCTGGCCTTGAGCAGTTCAGATTGCAAAAGGAAGCCGGCAGAGGAGGAACTCACAAAAGGTAAACCTGCCTGCTCACAGACTTCTGCCATTCCCGGACATGGGGTGGGGGCAGGGAATGGACTGCTGAATGTGCCAAGGGGCGTGGGGGAAAAGGAAGGGTGATGATGCCAGGGGATGGGGGGAGAAGGGTGGAGAGAGAGGAAACATGATGATACAAAGGGAGGAGGAGGAGGAGAGATAGAGAGAGAAGGACTTGCTGTTTGTAAAATCCCTCCCCCTGTCCACTGAGGATGTTGTCACCTGTGTAATGGCCTATTCTCCAGCTAGCTGACATATGTGTGTCATCATTTGTCAGAATTGGACCTGTTTACAACCACACTCGCTTTTAAAAAGTATCTACGGTTCGCTTTTAAGAGGGGGGGGGGTCGCAATCTACAGGACCTAGTGTTAGCCTCTGACTTGCGTACCCCCATCCTCTTCTCCCTTATCTCAGAAGAGAGGCCTCACTCCTTGTGACTGGTGTAAAGGTTGCTCATCATATTCCCTTTCTTTAAACCACATTCATGGAGCCAAACTCTCCACAACATTTTCCTCAGTTGGCTCCACTTCTGGAATCATATATTATATAGCATTATGTGCTCATGCTCACTTTTGTATGTAGTCAAGACTTTACGGAAGATCTGTACACATATTTTTGAACACATTTCTTGTCTCAGACTTCACAAAGAGTATGCCCCCCCCTGGTTAAACATTGGCAAGATTTTAACCACTCTCTCAGAGACTTAACACTTTGCTGTGTTAGAAATTTGCCATCCCTCTCCGCGCCGGGGTAACTTCTCGTATACACTTCTTCAACGAGAGTACAAATGGATCCTTATGCTTAATACCATTTCCCCACACAATCTAAATGCTAATATTGAATGGTCTGTATTTTTCTGAAAAACTTTGTGCAATATTCTTTAATTTGATCTGGATCCTCTCCTGCCTATCTTGTGGGTCTTCCTGTTATATGCAAATTACTTCTCCCTTTAAGATCATATGTCTCATGGACAAAGAGATGTAATTTCCCCCCCCTCCCCCCTTACTTTCTCCAGCTTCCCCTCCTCCATTCCTTTTCCTCTTCCCTTCTGCTTCCCCCTTTCTGTCCCTGTCCCCCTCCCCCCACACACGTTTTCCTCTTTGTTCTCCTGGTTTCATTTGCCTTTGTTTCTGTTTCTTTAGTCCACTATTTCCCTTTGTCTTTTTTTGTTTTCACTTTTGTTTTTTCGATTTCGGTTTATCTCATTAGAAACGGCCCCATTTGGCTCTCTGCACAGCTGATTGTTTTTGACAAGGGATGCCCGATCTGACGTCACTGGTTTGGGGGGCGGTCCCCTGTGCCTCTGACAGCTCTCGTCACTCTTCACCTGACCTCTGTTTCGTGCCGTTTTTTTCACCCTATAAAAACCTTCCCTTGCAAGCTTTGTCAGCGTCTCCTCGCCCGATTAAATCTTTGAATCCCAGTAAGTTTTACATTCCCATTTTAGCTGAAAATATTATTTTCATATTCATTTACTCTTATCCTTTTACAGTTTTATTTTTATTCTTGTACAGTCCCTTATGAAACTACTTTATAAAGATTTTCCTTATACTGCTTTGTTTAAATTTGTATTTTTCTTTCAACTCGTTCTTTGATTTGCCCCTTTTTCCATTTCATACCAGACCTTCATATATGCTGCATTAATTAATAACATAAAGGTGAGCTTATTACATTTTTAACTGTATAGCAGCGTTTGTGCACTGTTAACAGTCTGTGCTATATCTTCAATTCTATTGTCTTTATTTCACCCGCCTTTCCCTTGCTCGTCCGGTTTGTTTCTGAACTTCAGCAAATCCTATATCTTTTTTAATATATGTTAATAGGGACTTTCTCCAAGAGTGTTTTGCTTTATACTGTCTTTTTCATCCTTTTTACTTGTCTTTTGCTTTACAACTCACCTTCAGCCTCATTTAATACCATTATACTCTCATACATTTTATACTTAGTTTACTATTTTTCTCACTTTTACTTTCTCTTTTAATCTGTTTTTGAGCTAACAGCCCCTGTTACTTTTATCTTTTTTTTTATTCTTTATTTATAAAATTTTGATTTACAAACAATAAAGTTTGTAACGGAAATCTGTGGATAACACAATCATTCTCAATAAACCAAATCACTCCAGGCATAATATCTAATCCACTTCCCAGAAAAAAATATACAGAGTCATTTATCAAAATGCTATAAGGCGTTTTTGTATGCCTTATAGCATGCAAAAACGTCTTTTAATGCCTGCGAATGCACCACAACGCATGGTGCGATGCAAATCAGAAAAAAGGGAGGAGTTTGAGGTGTGATTTCTGACTGAGTTCACAATTTTGCGAAGCTGTATTGCATGGCTTTAATGTGTATTTTAACTACACCTTTTTCATTTGTGTAAAGCCTTGTAATAGGGGCTGTGATGTTTTTAAGCTCCTGGAGAGCCAGCCTAGCTATGAGTGAGAGAGAGAGAGAGAGAGAGACTCTGAAACTAGCCATAATGCCCTCACACTAGATAGGTATTTATATCTCGATGGGAGGCCCAACTAGTAACTCAAGATGAGGTTTAGGTATTAGTGTAGGGGTTAGGGGCCACTGACATTCAAAGTGAGACATACGAATAGAACAGTGCTCTCTTGTGAAGATTTGATGAATTTCGGAGTGAGGAAACTCACCCAAAGATGAGATTTGTGCAATGTTCTCTCAACCTAGCTTGATGTTACCCAGGTAGAGAGTCCATCAAGCTAGATTGAGAGAACATTGTACAAATCTCATCTTTGGGTGAGTTTCCTCACTCCGAGGGTCATCAAATCTTCACAAGAGAGGATTGTTCTGTTCGTACATCTCACTTTGAATGTCAAAGTGGCCCCTAACCCCAGTGGTTCTCAACCTTTTTTCGGTTGGCACACACCTCACAGCTGGTTCTCACATGCGTGACACACTGAAAATGTGACCATCACCAGGCTAAATGTAAACAAACACTCTGCATTCCACAGGAACCCCCTTGACACCCAACAATGGGTGCAGAGCAGAACTAGGACATTCCCCGTTCAATTTACCATACAAAAAAAGATATTTCTGGTAATTTCTAATAACAGCAACATAAACACTCTCTCCTACCAGGTGCAATAGACCTCCTTATGAAAAAACAGTAATTTACCACCAATGCATGTTCTATTGAGAAACAACAAATAATATTGATACAAAATGCCTACATGCTAGTGAAATATTTCACCTCGGTCACACACATAGAATCAACCTTCACCAAGTACAGAAAGACCACAAATTACAAATATGGAAACAGAAACTGGAATGGAAACCCAAAAACGCCACTCTGCATTCTGTGCAAAACAAAAATATAGCACCTATCAGACTTCCAGGATCTGAAATAATGTACACAAACTAATGTGCACAAAGTTACACTTACATTATGGAACTCAAACAGTAACAACCCTACCTATGAAAAGGCAGCACTGCAAAAATTACACCAGGCCCTAAACACCAATACACCTCCTATTAGGAAAACAGAACAAGCCAAGCTGCTATAGATCCCTACCAAGAAACTATAAGCTCGCAGAACACCCTTAGCTGGGTCACACACGCAGAACACAGACAGACCCTCACCAAATACAGAATAAAGTGACCATAAAGCTAATGTTTTTGTTTTTGCATTGTTTTACTGCATACAGAGTTTGGCTTCTTGCTGTTTCCAGTTCAGTTTTTGTCTCCAAATTTCTATTTATACATTCCCCGAGAAATATAAAATAATCTAAATTATTAAAAATTCTCCAAACACCAATAAACTATTTCTAACAGCAGACACATCACATAATACCTAATAATTAAAATGGCAGTCAATCAAGAAAGATCAACTTAAAAAGCCACCTTTACTTACCCTCTCCAGTAACTCTCGTACTCTTTTCCCATTGCAGGCCAATGGCACACACAATTTCTCTCTCACACACACACACACACACACACACCAGTCACCTGCCTGAACAATTTCTCTTTCTCACATGCACACACACACACCAGTCACCTGCCTGATCAATTTCTCTTTCTCACACACACACACCCCCACCAGTCACCTGCCTGATCAATTTCTCTTTCTCACACACACATACACACACACACCAGTCACCTGCCTGACCAATTTCTCTTGTTCACACACACACCAGTCACCTGCCTGACCAATTTCTCTTTCTCTCACACACACACACACACACCAGTCACCTGCCTGACCAATTTCTCTTGTTCACACACACACCAATCACCTGCCTGACCACTTTCTCTTGCTCACACACACACCAGTCACCTGCCTGACCAATTTCTCTCACACTCACACACCTGTCACCTGCCTGACCAATTTCTCTTTCTCTCACACACACATACCAGTCACCTACCTGACCAATTTCTCTTTCTCTCATACACACACACCAGTCACCTGCCTGACCAATTTCTCTTTCTCTCACACACACACACCAGTCACCTGCCTGACCAATTTCTCTTTCTCTCTCACACACACACACCAGTCACCTGCCTGACCAATTTCTCTTTCTCTCTCACACACACACACACACCAGTCACCTACCTGACCAATTTCTCTTGTTCACACACACACCAATCACCTGCCTGACCACTTTCTCTTTCTCTCATACACACACACCAGTCACCTGCCTGACCAATTTCTCTCTCTCTCACACACACACACACACACACCAGTCACCTGCCTGATCAATTTCTCTTTCTCACACACACACACACACCCCCACCAGTCACCTGCCTGATCAATTTCTCTTTCTCACACACACATACACACACACACACCAGTCACCTGCCTGACCAATTTCTCTTGTTCACACACACACACCAGTCACCTGCCTAACCAATTTCTCTTTCTCTCACACACACACACACACACACACCAGTCACCTGCCTGACCAACTTCTCTTGTTCACACACACACCAATCACCTGCCTGACCACTTTCTCTTGCTCACACATACACCAGTCACCTGCCTGACCAATTTCTCTCACTCTCACACTCACACACCTGTCACCTGCCTGACCAATTTCTCTTTCTCTCACACACACATACCAGTCACCTACCTGACCAATTTCTCTTTCTCTCATACACACACACCAGTCACCTGCCTGACCAATTTCTCTTTCTCTCATACACACACACCAGTCACCTGCCTGACCTATTTCTCTTTCTCTCACACACACACACCAGTCACCTGCCTGACCAATTTCTCTTTCTCTCTCACACACAGACACCAGTCACCTGCCTGACCAATTTCTCTTGTTCACACACACACCACTCACCTGCCTGACCAATTTATCTTGCTCACACACACACACACACACACCAGTCACCTGCCTGACCAATTTCTCTTGTTCACACACACACCAATCACCTGCCTGACCACTTTCTCTTTCTCTCATACACACACACCAGTCACCTGCCTGACCAATTTCTCTCTCACACACACACACACACACACCCCAGTCACCTGCCTGATCAATTTCTCTTTCTCACACACACACACCCCCACCAGTCACCTGCCTGACCAATTTCTCTTGTTCACACACACACACCAGTCACCTGCCTGACCAATTTCTCTTGTTCACACACACACCAGTCACCTGCCTGACCAATTTCTCTCTCTCACACACACACACACCAGTCACCTGCCTGACCAATTTTTCTTTCTCTCTCACACACACACACACACACCAGTCACCTGCCTGACCAATTTCTCTTGTTCACACACACACCAATCACCTGCCTGACCACTTTCTCTTGCTCACACACACACCAGTCACCTGCCTGACCAATTTCTCTCACACTCACACACCTGTCACCTGCCTGACCAATTTCTCTCTCTCTCACACACACATACCAGTCACCAACCTGACCAATTTCTCTTTCTCTCACATACACACACCAGTCACCTGCCTGACCAATTTCTCTTTCTCTCTCAACACACACACCAGTCACCTGCCTGACCAATTTCTCCTTCTTTCTCTCACATACACACACCAGTCACCTGCCTGACCAATTTATCTTGCTCACACACACACACACCAGTCATCTGCCTGACCAATTTCTCTTGCTCACACACACACGCATACCAGTCACCTGCCTGACCAATTTCTCTTGTTCACACACACACCACTCACCTGCCTGACCAATTTATCTTGCTCACACACACACACACACACCAGTCACCTGCCTGACCAATTTATCTTGCTCACACACACCAGTCATCTGTCTGGCCAATTTATCTTGCTCACACACACACGCACACCAGTCACCTGCCTGACCAATTTCTCTTCCTCACACACACACACACACCAGTCACCTGCCTGACCAATTTCTCTTCCTCACACACACACACACACCAGTCACCTGCCTGACCAATTTCTCTTGCTCACACACACATCAGTCACCTGCCTGACCAATTTCTCTTGCTCACACACACACACACACCAGTCACCTGCCTGACCAATTTATCTTGTTCACACACACACACACACACACACCAGTCATCTGCCTGACCAATTTCTCTTGCTCACACACACATACCAGTCACCTGCCTGACCAATTTCTCTTGCTCACACACACACACACACACCAGTCATCTGCCTGACCAATTTCTCTTGCTCACACACACACACACCAGTCACCTGCCTGACCAATTTCTCTTGTTCACACGCACACCATTCACCTGCCTGACCAATTTCTCTTGCTCATACACACACACACACACACACACACAAATACACACACACACCAGTCACCTGCCTGACCAATTTCTCTTGCTCACACACACACCAGTCACCTGCCTGACCAATCTCTTTCTCGCACACACACCAGTGACTTTCCTAAGCAGTCTCACACGTTTCTCTTACTTATACATACATATTCTCATACACATACACACATTCTGACTCACTCACCCCCTCCCACAGTACACAGCAGCTAAAGCACAAGGTAGTCGGTATGCTGCTATTATAAGAAGAGTCCTGATAGGCTGGAAACTGCAGCAGGAGCAACCTCCCCAGCCCCACAGCACTAAGAAAGCAGTACTCAGCTGTTTGCTTGTGCTGCAATCGATCACAGCACAGAGCAATCAGCTGAGATTGTAATGTTATTCTTTTCTCCCCACCCCAGCCTTTTTTTTTTTGCAGTTTGATTATTATAGTTTTATATTTTCTTGCAGGTGTCACGCTGGCCAGAGAAGGGGAGGTCGGAGCTGGGGGGGGGGGGGGGTGGCAGCGGCGCTGTGCTCCTTCTTCTGCAGAAGCAGCATGCAGGCATGGCCTTTTCTTCTTCCCGCGTGCCCGGTAGACATCACTTCCTCTTCCGGGTCACAGGGGCGGGAAGAAGAAAAGGTTACGTTCCTGTTGCCGACTTCCACAAAACACTGCTGCCGTTCCCCTCGGGGCTTGAAGGTGCTGATAGCCCGGGTAGGAATGGCAGCAGTGTTAGTCTTGCTGAGGTGAAAGGGGGGGGAAGAGCAGCGGGTGCGCGACACACCTGCCAGTGCTTTGCGACACACCAGTTGAGAACTGCTGCCCTACACTAATACATAAACCTCACCTCGAGTTACTAGGTGGGCCTCCCATAGAGATATAAATACCGATCTAGTGTGAGGGCATTATGGCTTCTCTCTCTCTCAGGAAGTAGATGCAATTTAAAGAGAAAGTCATTAAAAGAAAAAAGACATACCACACTTATCCAGCGTTATCTATTTTTTTACGTGCTTAACGGTGAAGAAGTAGCTGCTTTGTTAGACTCCACAAACAGTTTTAACTGTTCGGGGGGAAATAAAATGCTCATTCCCTTTTCTAATTACGCATTTGCAGGGAAACCTAAGTAAAAAGGAGAAACCTAGTGGAATGGTATTCTTGGTGAAGGATTAAAAACCCTCTATGTCATGCTTGAGTAGTTGAAGCTAAATCTGAATATATTTTTATAGGAGAATCTAGATAACTAATCGGATATTTCCTGAAATAATTTTTCATTACTTGATTTAAATCACAAGAAGTAATAAAAGAAAACAATAATGTTCCTCTATCTATAGCTGCCATTGCAGAATTTTCTAAACAATTAGATAAATCATTTTTAACATTTATAGTCATTCTAGCAGTTGTAGATTTTGGAAGGAAAAAACAAGTATTTATCGAAGGTAAATTGTTGGTTGTGAACCCCAAGGTATCTTGCAGGAATTTCTTTACTATTGTATAGGGAATCTCTCCAACCACTCTGGGAAAGTTGAGGAAACTCAAGTTGAGATGTCTGGCGTTATTTTCCAAATATTCTATTCATCTTGCCAAAACTTCTCTGTCCTTAACTGTTGCAGCTTTAAATTCTTGAGTCTTCTTTGCTTTTTCTTCTATACAAGAATCTTTAGCTGATAATAAGTTAACCTGCATTTGAATTTCCAAAGACGTTTGTAGGCATTTGAAAGCAGAATGGTCTAACTTGGTATTTAAGGTTTTTAATGTTGTCGCAAAACTTGCAACAAGGTCCCACAAAGCTCCTAAAGTCACCACCTCAGGGCGAGCCAGGATCTTAAAAGGCTCATTACCGATAGTGTCCCCCACTATGGTCGTCAATGTCCCTACATTAGGGTTTTCATTCGGCACCCCGGCCTCTAGAACGGTACCGGGTGGTCCTGCACTGGTCAACTCAGCCGGGGAAACTGCCAAAGGTGAAGCTAGCTCCGGCGTTAATGCGATCTGCGATGTTCCTTCTACACTTAGCCTGAAAGTGAAGTCATCTCCCGGTGCTCTGCAGGTGTTCACCACGCTTGCCCTTTGCAACATGGTTGTCTAAGTTCTGGGCTCAGAGACGCCTCCTATGCCGGAGTGGACAACTCTCCCAAACAGTCCCACACATCAGGCTCCTCAGCTCTCGGAGTGAATGCTGGCGAGGCCATAAAACGTGTGATTTCCAACTGATGGACTGGAGAAGGGAGAGGAGCAGAGGGATAAACCCGTACCTTTCCCCGAGTTTGCGTCAATTGCGCCACAGCAAGAGAGGTTCACACTCGCAACAGGGTGCTAAGGCCATGAGCTTTGTGAACACATCTTTGAGACAGGCCATTGCTGCCTTGGTCACTCAAGATGCAGGAGCAAAAATCCAAATTGAATGGTCTCTTGAACAGGTTCATGCAACAGGCCCAACAGCAACTTGACCATGGCTTATTACAGGCCTTATCTCAGTGCTTAGATATAATACAAGACAAATGTCCTGGTCCTGTCTCAGTACCGGCTTTAGTGAACCTCACACTGGCACCTACCCAAATTGTGAAAACCATCATTCAGCTCCCACCACCTCTGAGGTATAGTGGCGAACCTAAGGGGTGCAGAGGGTTCCTTAAGGTTTGCAAAATGCATTTCAAGTTACAACCAGCCCAATTTTTTCGGATCATGTCAAGATTATATATATCCTTTCCTTGTTAGATGGTCCCGCTCTTGCCTGGGCCTCTCCCTTGTGAGAATAAGATGACCTACTTCTCAGGAATATGGACAACTTCACACAACAGTTTGCCTAATCTTTGACCAACCCGGGTGTATCTCATCCACTGCCACAGAGCTTCTTCATATCCGTCAAAGCACCTATTCAGTGGGCGACTGCAGTGGAATTTCATACCTTGGCCTCTGAACTTGGTTGGGGCAAAGATAGCCAAACCACCATTTTTTGCAACTTTTATCTGGGAGAATAAAAGATGAACTAGCGGCTCGTGACCTACCCCCGTCTCTAGAAGCACTTATTGCCTTGGCTAGTTGAATAGATCTGAGATTTCAGGAACAAGCTCAAGAGAGTAAGACCTCTATTCGGACTATCCCTATGGGTCCTCAGCCTCTAACTCCCTTGGAGCCTGTTCCAGAGCTAGCGAGGGTCACTGCCATTGAAGAACCCATGCAGATGGGCAAGTCACGATTTTTGGTAGATGAAAAACAAAGGCAAAAACTACATAATCTCTGCCTCTTCTGTGCCACGCAAGGACATTTTGTTAGCCATTGTCCCAAGAGATCAGACACCACCATAAAGAGAATTGTAATTGGGAGGGCAGTTTTTCACCACTTTGTGTCCTCCCCATACTTAATGATCCTGGTGTGCTTTACATTCAGAAAACACTCAGTTTTATTTATTTATTTTTATTTATTTATTTAAAATCTTTTCTATACCATCGTTAAGCGGGTGCCATCACAACAGTTCACAATAGGGCACATAACTATGTTGTATAAAGTGTCTAGAATTCTAACAATTAAACAGGTGCCATCCAAAATACTGTAACAGTTTCATAATAAATATTATTTGGTGGGTGTTATAAGTCATGTCTAGTTTTCTCTGTCTCAGCTAAAAGATAAAGTACTACTTAACTCTAGTTATTTGTTGTTTAAAAATAAAAAAATAAAGAATTAGAATATAAAACTGAGAAACACACGCACTGAGAAAAATAAGGTGTGTGTGGGAGTTTGACTGACTGCTACCCACATTTCCCTGGGTTCTCCTCTCAATTCTCTTTCTGGTATGCTTGTTTAAATAGCCATGTTTTAAAACTTTTTCTGAAGGTTTTGATGTTTCTTTGCAATCTGATTTCTAAAGGCATATTGTTCCATATTGGGGGTCCTGCTAGGGATAGGGCCCTATCCCTTACTTGAGTTAGTCTGGCCGTTCAAATTGAAGACTTAATAGACTCCGGAGCCATGGGCAACTTTATTCAGGAAATGCTGTTACATCGGTGCAGTTTGACTACTCCTTGTGTTATTTCTTATGTCTACGGAGAACCCATACCAGGTCCCATGACTACAACCACCTTGCCTATGCAGATTGGGTCCCACCAAGAAACTCCATAGTTCTATGTGCTACCTAAGAAAATTAGCCCTCTTGTACTTGGATTACCCTGGCTCAGACTACATCAACCATCCATTGACTGGAACACTTTACAGATCAACAAATGGAGGTCCATCCTGCCAAGAACATTGCAGTGCTTCGTTCTTATTTCTGGGTGCTACATTCTGGACCTCCTCGCCTGAAGTACCAGATCTGCCACTCCAGTATACATCCTGTTCCAGCTTATGATCTGAGACATGACTGCAGACCCTAGCATCTTGCTATCCAGGCGACTGCCCAAAAACTCTGAACTTCATTGTAATGGAGGTAGAAGTGACTGTTAAGAATGCAGGAGTGGTCCTCATTCAACATGATAATCGTAGAATCTATGAGTCATGTCCTTGTCCCTTCGAAGGATATTTGTCTGTAAAACAGGATCACCCAGCAGATACTTCTGCAGCTCAATCCAGAGACCAATGAATCCTTAGATGTCATGCCGAACCCCTGAGTTCCCCAATGGTAAAGATGTACCTTTGACGTCTCCCCAGAAGCTTAAAATAAGAGGCTTGGGGAGGGGGCTTAGACAAAGGGGTACTGTTATGTTTTGCCGCTTGCAGATGGCCCCGCAAGCAGCTGCACTCACCCAAACGCTGTCAGTGATCCCCAAGTGGCTTGACGTCAACAATGACTACAGCACGGCAGGATGCTGCAGGGCTCCCTACCATGTGAGCTGACACAGCCAGATTTATAGGGCCCGCAGTGGGAAAGCTCCTGAGGCACCCTCTGATGATGTTATCGATCCTCTCCTAGAAAAGGCTGCCTCAAGACATTCTTTCAATGCCTCAGTAAAGGTCATCCAAGTCTGTCTTCAACCTTGTCTTCAGCTTCAGTCACAGCCCTCATCTTCAGCTTAGCTCCACGGGTCTTCAATTCCAGCCTTCATCCAAGCCAGCTTTGCTGGACTTTCTCCTAGTCTGGCCCGTGCAAAGACTTATTAACCTGCCGTTGGCGCAAACCTTAGGGTTATATCCCTGAGGTTGCATCGCCTCTGCCATGGCAAGAGGAGCTAATGCTCACAACCCTTCACCTTAATGATGGTTTATGGATTTTTCCTCCAGGAACTTGTCCAAACCATTTTTAAATATAGCACTAACAGTTTTCAACACATCCTCTGGCAATTAATTCCAGAGCTTAATTATGCATTGAGTAAAACATATTTTCTCATATTAGTTTTAAATGTATCACCTAGTAACTTCATTATGTACTTTTGTACTTTTTGAAAGTGTAAACAACCAATTAATGTTTACTTGTTGCATTCCACTCATTATTTTATAGACTTCTATCATATCTCTCCTCAGCCATCCCTTCACCCCTGCTCAACTACTTGTTGGTATTTTGGAACTAATTTTTATATTTTTTAAAATCTATTTCAATCATTTACTTCATACAATTAGTATTTTTCACAAGCCTATAGCAATCTAGTGTTTATTTTCACTTCCTTTATATCCTCCTCAAGGTCACGCATGCGTTAGGTGTTATTTTTGGATTAATCAGGATTGCAAAATCTGTCTAGATAAACGTAACATGTATCTATAAATAAAACAAGAACAATGCATGTTTGTTATTCCTTAATAATGTAGAGAGCATTAGCTACTATTATAAATAGCACACTAACATAAATGTCAACACACAGTATGTTCAAATATTAAATGACAAAAAAATCAACCCCCACACTCTAATGCAAGGTGAGAATTCAAAAGGCATAAGTTGTCCAGATGTTTTACCCCACAAAGCAACATATTAAATAACACCTTCTCAATGAAAGATAATATTCCAATTTGATGTACTATTAATATGACAAAGCCTAAAGGCACAGGTTTATTTGTATTAAAGAACTAGGCAGGTGACTGACACCATTTGTTGGTGTATGTTTACAAAACCAATTACTGTGTTGTTCAGAGTTAATTTAATATAGTTTAACTTAAAGCGCACTAGTATATGAATAGTTGACCTAACTTAAGATGAAACGTTTTATTTTTATTTTTTGCTAGGTACTTAGCTGGAACTTTTCCCTAAAAGATTTGGAAGCGACAAAATACATACACTAAGCTGTAGGGTTGGTGATCAGAAGTCAGCACCTGGAATGAAGTCAGAGGCTTTTATAGATAGAAACCTGATTGGTTATGGGCCTACTGTAGTTTTACGGCCAGGGAAAAAACCATACAAATGCACTGTGGGGCGGATTTTAAGAGCCCTGCTCGCGTAAATCCGCCCGGATTTACGCGAGCAGGGCCCTGCGTGCCGGTGCGCCTATTTTACATAGGCCTACCGGCGCGCGCAGAGCCCCGGGACTCGCGTAAGTCCCGGGGTTTTCCGAGGGGGGCATGTCGGGGGCGTGTCGGGGGCGGGCCCAATCCGCGCGGCGTTTTCGGGGCGGGACGTAGCGTTTCGGGGGCGGGTCCGGGGGCGTGGTTACGGTCCGAGGCGGTCCGGGGGCGTGGCCGCGCCCTCCGGACCCGCCCCCAGGTCGCGGCCCGGCGCGCTAGAGGCCCGCTGGCGCGCGGGGATTTATGTCTCCCTCCGGGAGGCGTAAATCCCCTGACAAAGGTAAGGGGGGGGTTTAGACAGGGCCGGGGGGGTGGGTTAGGTAGGGGAAGGGAGGGGAAGGTGAGGGGAGGGCAAAAGAAAGTTCCCTCCGAGGCCGCTCCGATTTCGGAGCGGCCTCGGAGGGAACGGAGGTAGGCTGCGCGGCTCGGCGCACGCCGGCTATACGGAATCGGTAGCCTTGCGCGCGCCGATCCAGGATTTTAGCGGCTACGCGCGTATCTACTAAAATCCAGCGTACATTTGTTTGCGCCTGATGCGCCAACAAAAGTACGCTTTTTGAAAATCTACCCCATGCACTGTGAGTATACTCTCTCTTAACTTTTGCATATTTTACCAATTCTTCAAATACAGTCCAGAACAAAATATTTGATTTAATCTTTGTTGTTTGGTAAGACTGGATGACGCCTCGATCCTTTTCCTGAGTGGTGGCTAGGAGTCACCACTCAGAAAAAGGATATAGATGTCATTGTTAAAAATACGTTGAAATGTTCTGCTCAGTGTACAGCAACAGCCAAGAAAGCAAATAGAATGCTAGGAATTATTAGGAAAGGAATGGAGCATAAAACAGAGACTATAATAATGCCTAATACCTGAAAGTAATCCACTTTGAAGTGCTGAAAAAAGTGCAAAAGGCAGAATTTAAAAATCTAAATAAATAAAAAAAAGTATCGCTCTATGGTGTGACCTTACCTTGATTATTGTGAGCAATTCTGGTCACCACATCTCAAGAAAGATACAGCAGAATTGAAAAAGGTACAGAGAAGGGCGGCCAAGATGATAAAGGAGATGGAACAATTCCCCTATGAAGAAAGGCTAAAGAGATTAGGACTCTTCAGCTTGGAGAAGAAATGGATGAGGGGAGATATGATAGAGGTCTATAAAATAATGAATTGAATGGAACGAATAAATATTAATCAATTGTTTACTCTTTCAAAAAGTACAAAGACCAGGGGACACACAATGAGGTTACAAGGTAATATATTTAAACTAATAAGAGAGAATTTTTTTTATTCAATGTATAATTAAGCTCTGGAATTTGCTGCCAGAGGATGTGGTGAAAGCAATTAGTATAGTTGCTTTTAAAAATTTTGGACAAGTTCCTGGAGGAAAAGTCCATTAACAATTATTAAGGTAGAATTGCAGAAATCCACTGCTTATTCTTGTGATAAGCAGCTTGCAATCTATCTACCCCTTGGAATCCTGCCAGGTACTTGTGACCTGGTTTGGCCACTGTTGAAAACAGGATACTGGGGTTGATGGACCTTTGGTCTGACCCAGTATGGCAAGCCTTCAGTTCTTATGTACTGAAATGTCAACTTCCTGCTTTCTTTCTACCCTTTCCCCTCTATAATATTCTGTTCTTCCCTATCTACTCGGTGACCTATCTTCCAGAGTGTACATTTTGTGTCCCATTTTTGCAACTCTTTGTTTTATTGTCTGTTCAAGAAGGAATAGAAATTTCTATAGCATGTCCCTTGTCTTCCAACTCTTATGTTATCCATTGTTTTTTCTATTCATTCAGTACCTCTCCTGTACTTTTTATTTACTCCCTTCCTTCTGCTCATACTCTTCCCCCAACCCTGTTAAATGCCCATTTATTCTTTTTATATTTATTCATGTGTGGCAGGACCAGAGAATGCACCAGAAAGGGGCATTGACACGTCTTACCCTATTCTAACTCATTTCTTATCCCCCATTTACCCACAATCTCAACACATCTCTTCCTGCCATCTGCACCTCTCTCTCCTGATTTGCATCTCAGTCTCCCTAGGATGCACACTTCTGGTTTTCTCTCTGCCCGACAGCTTCACCTCTCTCATCCACCCCCATCACTTGCTCTTCCTGCATGTATTATGTGCCATCTCTTCCTCTTTCCATTTCATTTTCTGCTCTCTATATTTTTGTCTTGCATTTTTTTTTTAGGATGTCCCCTATTCAAGTATGTTTGAGGTATTTACAGTAATTTATCATCTGAGCTTTAATGGTGAGGGTCTTAGCCTTACTTTGTATACGAATAATCCAGGTATTTGTTTTGAGTATTTGATTTGGTACATTGGGGTGCTTATTATATTTGACTAGACATGTTGTGAATCGCTAAGCATTATGGAAGTGTGATAGATAAATGGAAATTTATCACTTTCACCCTCAACCTTTTTTCTGATCTTTCAGTCCCTCTTCCCCACTTGTGTTTCAGGTTGTTTTCTGCCTTCTGTTTTATTCTCTCTCACTTATGTCCTCCCTCCACCCTCCCTTGTTTTTGTCTCTTTCTCCCCATCACTGTTCTCTCTCCTATCTCATAATAAATCCCCAATTCTCTTCAGTTCCACACCAAGTGACGCACCCCTTCTGCAGTGCCTGTCCTCTGGCCAAGTGCAAGGTCGCAGGGCCCAGGAATCAGGTCTGACAGAATAGGCAGAAGGGCCCAATAAGAGAAAAGGCTCCTCTCTTGCCCTGCTGCCACCTCCTCCTCCTGCCTGAACATAAGCTGATGCACCAGGCGTGAGCTAGCAGCATGAGAAAGGCCTCCCCCTCTCTCTTATGCTGCTACCTCCCGCACTGACACCATCACTTGTGGGCAAGTGTCCAACCACTGCGCCCCTCTGCTCAAAACAGTCAATAGCTAGATCCATATACCTCCAACCATTTCATACCTTTGCCTAACACACATATGCATTTCTGAAATCCTTGCACTTTCGTAAAACATAGTAGAAATAAAGATCAACAAAACAAGTTGCAAGGGACACCTTCCTGGTGGACTTTCAGACTAGTTTTCAGAAGCAGTCACTCCCTTCATTAGATCAAAGCAAAACAAGCAGGCTCAAGCAAATGATAACATTACCCAAACATACAAGAGAATCACAGGTTGCACTATAAGGGTGATGAAAGTTAAAAGGGATCTTGGCAGATAGGAAGAGAAGAGGGGGTGATGTGTTAACAGGGTAATAAGGAGACTGATAGAGAGACAGCAGGATTATGTTTAGTATTGGGTGAAGAAACCCAAGTTTATTCTGAATTGCCTGATCCTTTAAATAAAGCACAGTTTAAACCCACTGAAAGCCACTGTCAACCAAGGTGAAAACAGTTTACCCACCCGCACATCCCCTCCTTACCTAACCAGGAAGCATTTTTATTTTCCTTAAATGGTAATAAAATCTGACTTCAGTAAGTCGCCTGTGTTATTCTGTGCAAGGCAAATGTTTTAATCACTTTTTAAAGGTGCTTTCCACTGGCAGGCTCCTAGCCTTAAAATTTACTGCAAGCACTGGCCACAAAGAATAAACGACTGCCAGCGTCATTCATAAATCATGGCTACTGTGATCCTCTCTAACGGGAATGAAGAGCAGGACCAGGCAGTGGATAGAAGAACAGCACAAATCACTGACATTTGGCTACCTAGTGTTGAAAAAAAAAAAAACAATCACCGAGTCCAAACTTACCCAATCACCACAAGTTCAAGACTGCCATTCAGATGACCCCCGATCTGGCGGGAGTTGAGTGCATGAGCCGGGGGCCGCCCTGGAACCGCAAGGTGCATGAGGGAAGTGGCGGGCACAGCACAGAGCTAAATACCTCCCCTGGGACTGGGAGCAGCACCACATTCTCGTCGGCCCTTAGGCTGGGGGTTTCTAAATCAGATGAGCCGGCAGCCTGCCGCCGGCTTTTAGAGGTCTAACCAGCGCGTGACATCCAGGTCCGGGCACTTGATGGAGCATCGCAGGGACCACCTCACTAAGTATTCCGTCTTCTTCTGCAAGCCTGTCTGGGAGCCGAATTCTTAGAAAGTGTCATCTGTCAGTGAGGCGGCTTCGAGAAAGGGCAGCCAGGGGAGCAGTGCAAGTTTCCGGAGGCTGAAGGGCACTCACAACAAAGTCCGTGCTTCCAGGATCCTTTTTCTTCTGGCGTTTCCTGAGCACCGGGCCCTTGCGGTCTCAGGGTGTGTACACAGATTCCCCCCTCTCAGCAGCCCAGGCAGAGCTTGCAGAGGCAGCTGCCAGAGAGCTGGAACTACTGCTCCTCCAGCCCGCAACATGCAAGGCACTGCTGGGAAAGGAAAACAGCTCTGCTGAGACCCTTAAAAAAATGAAGTAGGTTGGTTATAGCACTGCTCGCATCTGTTACAAATGTCTGAGGCCCCCAAATTTCACACAGAGCGAGAGCATCGGCAGCATCCACCAACTGATCCTTCAGACAAGCGAATCTTAGAAATTCAATTTCAGCCTAGGTTCTTCCTGGAGATTGCTGGATTCTTCATTAGAGCTATTCTGCTGCGTTCAAAGCCCTGAAGATTTTGGATCAGTACAGGAATCTTATTTAATGGTACCAAAGCAAAAAATTAAAACAGAAACAAAAAAAATTTAGTTACCAGGAATCTGGAGATCTAGCTCCTCAGTCCCTTGGCAGCTTCCATAAATACACTCTGCTTTCTAATCTTCCTCCTCTTGCTGCTGCCTTCCAGAGCAAAAACAGAGAGAAGACCCTCCCATTTAACCCTTTCCTGGCAGACTCTTTCACCATCTGTTTGCAGCAGAGACCTGTCAGATAGAGAGCAGGCACGATCCTGCAACTGCTACTGGTGTACCTGCTAATGGCTACAGAAATCTAATGCAATCCGTTCATTTTGCTAATGATTCTGACAAAGAAAGGCATATTTTAAAATGTTACAGAGCATAGGATTTGAGACAGAAAATGTGTGAGTGGGTAAGAAGGGGACACTTAATTGGGTTATAATTAAGAGCACACATGTTCTGTATGACTTTAAACCAGTTAATAAAAATTAATGGCACATTTTCCAAATGGAATAAGGTGGTAAGTGATTTCCTACAGGGACCTGCTGCTAGTTAATATATATATATATTTTTAATCAATGATCTGGAGAAGGAATTAGAAGCACTGTGAATGCACTGCAGGGCAAACTTGTTTTGCAGAGGTTTAGGGACATCTTAGAAAACCTGTGAACCTCTTCTTCAATAGCTACCTCCTCTCCCCAACCTCCCCGGAACAGACAACCTCACCCTCAATTCCCCCGTTTCTTCCTCACTTCATCCCATCTCCAGCTGTGTCTTGGCAGCAGGTGGGCTGTGATTCCCCTGCCTGTACTATTCTATTTCTCCTTCATCTTTTTCAGTTCTCCACCTCTTAACCATTGTATCTTTCCCGAACCTATCCCTCGGTCCCCATTTCCTCCCTCTCTGTGGTGCTCTCACCTCTACTCTCCCTTCCCATCTCCTCCATCCACTTTCTGATACACTCCTAACTCTCGGCCCCCATTTGCTCCTCCTCCCGCCACTCTTACAGCAGCAACGACAGCGCAGGGAGAGCAGAAGTGCTACAAGCACTGTCCTGTTGATAGTCTCTCTACTTCCCTCCTCTCCCCCATCGTACACCTCCTTTCTACACTGGAAGTTTGTCTGAAAGGAGATAACACCTGCCATATTCAAATTTCCAGGACTCAAACTCAAACCCCTTACCTTTGAACACTGTTGAAGTTTATTATTATATGTTAAATTATGCATATTATTTATTGTGATCCGCTTTGTCCAAATAGGCTTGAAAAAACACAGAATATAAATCTGGAATTAAATTAAATTAAATTAAAAATTGGACAGATTGTTAGTTCCTATTTTCTTATTTAATTTCTAGCTGCTCCTATTTAATGAGGACTTTTTCAGATGTGATGTGGGACTTTTTATTTTCTTGTTTTTTGTAATTGTTCTGATTTTCCTGGTTTCAATCTTTTGTAAATATGATTCAATATTAATAAAGAAATTAATGTAAAAATAAAAATATAACCTAGAACACCAATACGCCAACTATTGGGAGATACATAATAGAAAATGGAACAAGCTGATGCGCAACCAATCTCTACAAAGGAACTACACACACTACAGAATACCTCATCTTGGTCACATCTACAGAATATAGACTGACCCAATACAGACTAACAGAGAGAGCGAGCCTTTACTTAGACATCAATATGTCACTCTACTTACCACTGTAAGAGAGGGCACTCAGAGTGGGGTTTGGGGGTAGGATAGTTTTACAAACACAGTAGAAAGTACAAAAAGCAAAGCTGACATCATTGAAGAATTTCTGCTATTTGAGTACAAGAGGACTTGATTTGTACAACACACTCTCTACTTAGCTTCAAACAAGTTAGGTTGAGTGTGCAATAAGCTAGGTAGAGAGTGTGTTGTACAAATCAGTTCCTCTTGTCAACTTTGCTGTTTGTACCTCCTACTGTGTTTGTAAACCCCCCCCCCCCCCCAAACCTACCCGACCCTCAAACCCCACTCCGAGTTAAAAGTGCCCCCCCTCTTACAGTGGTATAAATAGTAGAGAGACATATTGATATCTAAGTATCAGGGAGGAGGAATAGCCTAGTGGTTAGAGCAGTGGACTATGAACCAGGAGACCAAGGTCACTCCTTGTGACCTTGGGCAAGTCACTTTACCCTACATTGCCTCAGGTACAAAAAAAACTTAGATTGTAAGCCCTCTGGAGATAGAGAAATACCTACAGCACCTGAATGTAAACCGGTGTGATATCTCAATTGAGATCAAATGTTGGTATATATTAAAAAAAAAAAAAAAGTAAAGGCTCTCTCTCCCTCTCTCTCATATATTGCAAGTGCTATATTTATAACATTTTGATAAATCTAGGTGTTAGTAACCACAAATTAGAAATAGAGAGATGCATTTCCTCTAGTACTGTGCAAAATACAAACGTAGCATAGATGCACATTTCCCAAAACTAACAGAGAAAATCAAAGACTTCCCATAAAAGAAAGAGGAAAAACTCTATATAATTTTGAGAGAAACAGGAGTAGCAGCTATATCAGCAAAATATGTTGTATCCTGCCACCTGCCCAAAAACGTGAGCTGACTGAAGACAATACAAAATAGCATCAGACCCTGTTATTGCTCTTTCTGTATCTTATAATTTTATTTCTTTTATAGCTTATGGGGTTGTTTTCTCTTCTCATTTTAATCACTCACTATATTACTTTGGCGACAGATGTACAAATTGCTATGTAAATAAAGTTTCCTGAATCTGAATAATGAAGGGCTGCTTTGGGGACATTAGCACTCAGTGAAAGGCAGAAAAATCATTACAGAAGGTATTCAAAGTCTGAAGAAAAGTCCACATATATATATAAAAGGCAGTTTGGTGCTCAGAATATGTTTAAGGCCAGGGAGAGCAAAGTCTCACCCTGCCTTCATTAACATGCCTCTTTTTCTTTTGGCGGACGCAAACCTGGGTTCTCATGGGACTTATGTTTTAAATTACAACTTCCAGGGTTAGGATGGGTGAGTCATTCAAGAGAAGTAGGTGACCAGCAGGGACATAGAGCGTTACTCAGATGCAGCTGGGGCATCTGGATTTGGAGTCTATTGGCATGGTTTACAGTGTGTGAATAGATGGCTCACAGTGTGGATAGAAAGGGGAGGGGGGTCACTAAAAACATTACCTTCTTGGAGTTATTCACTCTGGTTGTGGCCCTGGCCATTTGGGGTCATGGGCTGCAGAATAAGAAGGTTTTGTTCTGGTAGGACAACAGGGGGTCATGGAGGTCATCAATCAGCAGGCAAGTGTCTGCCTTGTAACAGGAATTCACATTGTTTTGCCTTAGATTGAATGCTACCTCTAGGGCGAGACACATGCCTGGTATTGATAATACTATAGATGATATCCATTCTTGTTCTGTTTGGGATCTGTTACAACGTAAAGCCTCCAAGGTGGACGAAGAGGGAAAAGCAGTCCTGGACTATTTATGGAGGATCGGGCTAGTGAAGCATGAGGGATGACTCAGAGCGTCTTTGCTCCGGTGACTTGGTCAGCAGACAAGAAAGGCAGAGATGCTGTATCCAATTTCCTACGAGTGCAAGGTTGGGGGGAAGAGGGAAATCGGGCCTGTGCCTGTCTGAGTGGTGATGCAAACAAGGAGGGTATTCATTAGCTTTGTTAGCTTCTCATTTTTTCAGAAACTGATGTGTTGTGGTAATCCAGCTGGTAGTTTCCTGGTAAGGCGCATGTTTGGAGGTTGGGAGAGAGGGAGAAGCCTGTTTCAGGACAGCTGTCATCCTATTAGGTAAAAAGAATTGTTGGCAATAGTGGGGAATTGGCCCTTAATTTGTTGTTCTGATTATAAGGCATTCTTATTCAGGGTGTCCTTTATGATTTCCTTTTTTAGTGCCATGCAGATGAGTGAACTAGTGGGGTGCTCTGCAGTGCATCCGGGGGTTGGTGGGTTGCTTTGTGATTTTGCATACTCATCAGTCAAAAATGGATCAGAAAGGCAATGGGCAAATAGTGATGCTTCATTATCTGACAGACAAGCGGGCGTGTCCTGTAGGAAGCATGAAGGCTTTTCTGCAATTACGGCCAGAAGTTGGGGGGCAATTTTTGAAGCATGGTAAAGGATCCCCACTGACTTGGTATCAGTTTGCTAGCATTCTCAGAAGGGTAATTCAGAGTCTAGGTTGGAGCGCAGACGTATTTAGGTTAGGACTCACTCTTTTCGTATAGAGTGACTACTAGTGCGGCAGAGGCGGGTTTGTCGGAGGAGATAATTAGGCATATAGGATGGTGGCATTCCAGCGCTGTCACTAGGTAGGCTGAGGAATTCTTCCTCTTCATGAGGTCAGTCTTTTCTGATTGCATGTTTCTTTCTTTTTAGTGCCTAGGGAGGGCATAATTGAGACCAAGTGTGCTTGGGTGGTGGGCCACTTCTTTGTGCACTGTTAGTGTTCGAGGTAGTTGTGGGTGGATCCTTTGGACGGTGGCAGATGAGCATGCCCCCGGGGGAAGATCCCGAGAGGGACCACCGGTCAGACTCAGAGTATGGACAGACACACACTAGTTCTCTATTAAACAATATATTGAACCACCAGAGGTGGCAGTAGTGAGCTGGAAGTGCCCGGCAGGGCTGTAGTCCCTCAGATATTGGAACAGCGATCCTGGATAACTGAGCTGTAGAGAAACTGAATATAGTGAGTAGGCAGGGTATGCAGAGTTCAGGAACAGAACCTTGATGGTAACACTCACACAATAGTCTCTTAGAAGCAGCCCAGGAGCTGGAATGAAGTAGGCCCTCGAGGAGCGAGTACCTGGGTCCAGGGAACGCTCTGAGAGAGAGATGGTAACTCACTGGTGTCGTAGGCAGCGATGACTTCCTAGCAGAAGTGGTATTCAGTAGCAAGTCTGGGAACGCGAGCCCTCGAGGAGCGGGTACCGGTTCCAGACTGCGATCTGAAAAGCAAAGAGAAAGTGAGGCCCCCGAGGAGCGGGTACCCCTGGTAAGTCCGAGGAGGCAGAGTAGCAAGGTATGCGGAGAGCGAATCCCATCCGCCGATACCTGGAGAAAAGCCCTTGCTAACTCGATTTGTTAGCGATTTCAGAGACCTTAAATATCCAGTGAGGATGACGTCACCTCAGGGGGACGCCCCTGAGGTTCGAGCTATTGCTGGTACTTGAGTTGGAGCCGCGCCGCGCACGCGCGCTCTTAGGCTGCTGGCAAACATAGCGGAGCGCAGCGTCCAGCTGGTCCGGGGATGCTGGAGGGGAATGGCAAGATGACACCGCGGCAGCCAAACTTCCAACAGGCAAAGAGGGAGTCACCAAAGGGGTAAGGTGGGCATAGTGGAGACGTCGGGCAGCGACGGTCGCAGCATGCACTGGGTACATAGGAGGGCTCTGAGGCATCCTTACAGAGAACATCTGGGACTGGCTGTGGACGGTGGAGCCGAAGGATATATCGATGGCGAGGGATGGGAAGGCACCGATGGAACCACCCCCGAAGGGGGAATTACGAACGGTGTTTCTCCCCCCGATGACAAGCCTGTCGGAGATGGCGGTGTTGTTGGTGCTACTGAAATCACCGGTGGAAGGGCTGTTATAAGCGCTTCTATGCGGTGTAGCAGCGGTGCCAGTGCTTCTACCAGTGGCTCGGTGGTCGGTTCCCTCCTCGGTGCCGGAGTCGGTGTCGGTGCCGGTGGAGGTTGGAACCTCTGCATCGCTTTTTTGATGGCCTCCTGGACCAGCCGGTCCAGTTCTACCCGGAGACCAGGGGTAACGAGACCCGGCTCGACGGGAGAGGGAGGCTGAGGCTGAGCTGGAGGGACCACCGTAACCGGTGGGATCACGGCTCCCACACCCCGAGGGGGTGAGGGTTTCCTCGGTGCCTGCGAAAGAGACGTGGACGGTGCCAGGTCTGATCGAGGCTTTTTGGTCGGTGGCTCGGTCGGTACGGAGGTCGATGGTTCTGGATCCTCGACGGGCCGAGACTTGTGCCGTCGATGGCGATGCTTTTCCTTCCGATCCCCTCGCCCATCAGGGGAAGGGACGGGAGTCGACGGCCGGGAAGTCATCGATGGCGGACGGTCACCTGAGGGTTGACGATGATGATGCAACTTCGACGGTGCCGGTTCCGATGACGTCGATGCTATCGATGGCGTTGGGATGCGAGCATGGAAGAGGAGCCCCATCTTCTCCATCCTGGCTTTGCGACCTTTTGGTGTCATTAAGGCACATTTGGTGCAAGTCAGGACATCATGCTCGCTGCCTAAACACAAAACACAGACCCTATAGGGGTCTGTGATTGACATAGTCCGGGTACAATCAGGACACCGGCGAAACCCCGACGCCATGGCCATGGGCCAAAAATTTAGTCGCAGGATTGGTGACTGCCAACAGGCCGCAAGGGCCAAACTCGACGTAAGTCGACCAAACAACTAACAGGAATATTCGTTGGTTCGGCAGAAGAGGAATAACATGGGTCCAATTGATAGCTATCATGGCTGAGCAGCTAAGGATACGGCATTCTCCTGAGACTATTGTTATTCATCTGGGGGGGTAATCACTTGGGGGGGCCTGGTTTTGCCATGAGTTCATTGCGGTGGCAAGAAAGGACCCTGAAAGTATGATGAATATGAAGCCGGGTTCTAAATTCATATGGTCTAACATTCTGGTTCGACCCAAGTTTAAAGATCAGCCAATGTGGAAGCAAAGTGCTAGAAAGGTCAGTAACCAGATTGGGACTTGGGTGGTGTCCCAAGGGGGTTTTCGTGTTTGGCATGAATGTGCCTTGGATGGATGTCTGGATCTTCATAAGTCGAATGGAGTTCATTTGTCTGATGTGGGCCTTGATTTATTTCAACAACTCCTTCTAGGAGGCATTGGAGGTTGTGTTGACTATCAGACAATAAGCCACAGTGTAGGGGACCAAGGACTGCTCCGTGATCGTCCTCATCTATGGTGGTAAACCCAAGCCTAAGTTAGGTTAAACCTTTGATCTGGTTACCTTTGGTTCTATGTGCATGGCACGGTGTGCATGTGTAGCTCATGGGGGGGGGGGGGGCTGCTACACGATGCAGTGGGTGGTATGTGATGTCAGTGCCTGGGCTTATGGTGCTCCCTTGTTGGGGCATACCAGAGAGGATTAGACAGGAAGTGAAGACCGCCGGAGGGGTGGCTGAAGCATTGGTGGGCTGAAGGCAGCATGTCGCTGGGACATAGTGGTGAGTTGCCATTAGAACACTGAGGGTTTGGATTTGAGTTTAGTGGCTGGTGTGTTATTGTTTGGCTCAGGTTATGTGGCCTTTGTTAACTCCAGTTATATGTCTGTGTATTTTAAGGCTGGACTGAGAGGAATGCTGAAAGTCCTGCGTGCCCATGATATTTATTACTTTATGATAGTCACCACTAAAGAGCCCTAAGGAACACCACACCTGTAAGTCGATTTTTACATCTGAGACGTCCATGCTCCACTATTAAGGAATAGAAGGTCTCTGTAGACTTGTGAGAGTAAAAGGAGGCAGAGTTCCAGTGCAACTGAAACTTCTTATGGTGCCGGGAATCCAGACAGCCCTCGCTCCAGGAGGTGGAGCAGCTTTGTTGCCTGCCCTTGCGCCAGGCCTTCTAGATCTTACTAAACAGTGCCTTTCATAAAGTCTTCATTCTACAAGCATGATACCGCCGCTCCATAGGGATTTCTGACCTCAACTAGAACACTGGCAGGCTTTGCATTCTGGGCCCAGGCAGCAATAGAGGAGTAGGTGTCTGTAATGGATATGCAACACCTTAAACCCGCTAACTGCAGGCTTTTTTTTTTTTTTACTTGGGTTTCTCCATTTTCTTCTATATAAATATATAGAGGAGGAGGAATAGCCTAGTGGTTAGAGCAGTGGACTATGAACCAGGAGACCAGGGTTCAAGTCCAGCTGTCACTCCTTGTGACCTTGGGCAAGTCACTTTACCCTCCATTGCCTCAGGTACAAAAACTTAGATTGTAAGCCCTCTGGGGATAGAAAAATACCTACAGTACCTGAATGTAAACCAGTGTGATATCTCAATTGAGATTGAATATAGGTATATAAAAATAAATAAATATTTTATTAATTATTTTTTTGTTTAAGTAAAACTAAAAAGTTCGGTTGAGGGGCTGAAAATGCAGCAACAAAGACAAGTTCACAAGACATGAAATTGAAGCAAAGAGACAAAGCCAAAAAAAACCAGACCAAAAACAGAGAGAGGGTTAAACACGTTTGTGTGCTAACTCAGATGAAGAAAATCCAATGGGAACGCTCATGCATGCTCAGAAACGCTTATCTGAGCTCTGAGAGCTGGGTCCATGTTGGCATCGTTAACCATGAATATCTATTTATTTATTTATTTAAAGGCTTTTATATATCGAAGATCATGTACTAGTACATATCGCTTCGGTTTACAAAGAACCAAAAATTGGAAATTACAGCAAACAAAATGAATGAATACATTGAACATGGAATACATAATAAGGATTAAAGAGAACCTGAATATGAATAGAATATGAATGCTAATACTGTAAACCGTTGTGATCTTCTTTTGGGACAACGGTATATAAAACGCCTAAATAAACATCTAAGCATATGTATCTTGGAGTGAGAACAATTTAAGTAAATTCAAAACCTAATAAATTATAAAAATTGGAAACTAGGTTGTTTCAGTACCAAAACTTGTCAATCTTCCTCACAGAATCATATCCGATGCAGTCAGTGTATGGCTTCTTTTAAAATAAATTAATTATGGTTATGCAGTTTTAATTGGGAAAACAATAGCACTTTAAAATGGCTTTTAGAAACTGTAGGAGGCTTTTCTGACTGATGATATGAACTGAACCTTGATGCACTAGCAGCGCTGTGAAGGTTTTTGAAGCCTTTTCCTCCTAACAGTTTTATGAAAAAGATTTTGTGAAAATAAAAATAAAACAATTGACTGTAGAGCATTCTATTTGATAGGGTTGGATTACACTGTGAAGTTTTAGTTATATTATGTAGTTAACACTTGATTTCACTACTTCCTATTGAGTTTGGACTTAGTACATGTTTAACTTTGTACCACGTAGCAGTTGTGTCAGCTTCTGTTTAATTAGAGATTCACAGAAACAGAGAAGTTAGCCAGGAGTGCCTACATTTTTGCATTCAACTATGTGTCTATTTGTATGTACCTCTATATATTTATTAGATATGCAGATATAAATAGCTAGCTAGATATACATATATACCCAGATGGATATATGGATGTACTAAATCCTTCATATAATTCATTCATATATCCCAATCCATGTGGAAAGAGTTCTCGTTAGTTATAAGACAGCAGCTCTAGAGGGAATAGCAGCAGTCTTGGAGCAGCATTTTAGAACCAGCCGACCTGGATCAAAACTGTTTGAGAGGCAGTGTGGATGCTGACCTGCTCTTTGGAGGTGTTCTCACTTATCTTTCCACACCACCATAATGGGCCTATTCTTTTGAACTTATCTTTCCACAACACCATAATGGGCCTATTCTTTTGATTTTCTTTTCTACTAAAATTTGGATGTAGGATTGTCCCCCCTTTTTGCCAAAGAGAAGAAAGTACAACTAATTTTTTTTTATTTTTCTTATGTAATCACAGAATTCTGGCAGTCCAGAGATGTCTGGCTATATCCCAGTTTTTGTAAAGGAGTCCTTTCTTCTATTTGAATTTTCTGAGGAGTCTGCAATGGTTAGAAAAGTCCAGTCCTCTGGGAGGCAGCAGGAGATTACAGATAGAATCCCCTGCCGCCTCACAGGAAGAATCTGTAATAACAAAGGAGTCCACATTTGTTCTGGGGAAGACTTGGAGGCACATACATACATACACATACTTAAAACTCAAGAATGATTATTCCTACAGGCCTTTCAATTAGATGACTGATAGTTTATATTTTTCATTCAGGTGTCGTTAACTCTTGGGGAATGCATCTGGCTCACTTTTTAGTTGTAGGAATAATATTTACATCTGTCTTTTTTATTATGCTTCTTTTTATGTGCTCTGCCTCGAATGAAGGATAAGGCAGATTATAAATATTTTAAAATGAAATAAATCACTAGTAAATATGTTGTACCATGTTCTTTGAAAATAAATGCTACAATTACAAAAAGAACAATCCAGGCAAAGAAAAAGGCAGTAGGTATGTTCGAGTGGTTAGCACAATGAGCTATGAACCCAGGTGAGAAATCCCAGTTCTCCTACTGGCATACCTTATGATGTTAGGCAAGTCACTTTGCCTCCTGTTGCCTTGGATGCCCACTTAGATTGTAAGCTCTCTGGGGCAGGGATCTATTGCACGTTGCTACTTCTCACCATTGTCCAGCACTGCACAGAAATAGCAGCACTATAACAATGACAATTATTACAATATTACATCAGCTAGAATGTGTAAATACACATACACAGAGTATTGGGCCGGATTTTAAAAGCCCTGCGCACGTAAATCCGGCCGGATTTGCGCGCCGGCGCACCTATTTTGCATAGGCCGCCGGCGCACGCATAGCCCCGGGACGTGCGTAAGTCCCGGGGCTTCATAAAAGGGGCAGGAGGGGGGGTGTCCGAGGCATGTCCAGGGTCAGGGGGCGGTTTGGGGTGGGTCCAAGGCCGTGGCGCCAACCCATGGGCGTGACCGAGGCCTCCGGACTAGCCCCCGGGCCGGGTGATGGCGCGCCATGATTTACACCTGCCTCGGGTAGGCGTAAATCTGCCGACAAAGGTGGGGGGGGGTTAGATAAGGCCAGGAGGGTGGGTTAGGTAGGGGAAGGGAGGGGAAGCGGAAGGAAAGTTCCCTCCGAGGCCCCTCCGATTTCAGAGGGGCCTCGGAGGGAACAGGCAGCACGCGCCGAGCTCGGCGTGCACAGGTTGCACAAATGTACACCCCCTTGCACGCGCCGACCCCAGATTTTATTAGATACGCGCGGCTACGTGCATATCTTATAAAATCCAGCGTACTTTTGTTCGCACGCGCGTTGTTTTTGAAAATGTTCCCCAGAGTATTAAATATCATGCACATTTGCATACAAATATTTAGGAAAATATAAACATATTGAGAAATGGAGTTTCTATTTGATCCCCAATACATGAAAACAGGGAAGCATCAATATTTAAACATCCAAAGATAAGTTAGACTATCAACAAAATATGAAATATTTAAAAAGTACTAAAATTAATTTCAAATAATTTTAGGGCAAATTTACATTTCTCCCTTTTATGTCCATTCCATTTCTGATAACCCATTTGGTATCTCCCAAAGAAACTCCATTCAAGTGGCAAATCCCTTTCCTCCAAGAAGCAGAAACTTAGAGATGTTTGCAGGAGTCCAAAGCTGCAAGAAGTCTGCCACTCGGCATTGCCAGAGCACGGGGCATCTGCTTCCCTCTCATGGCTCATAACTGAGCGCCCGCTCTTGTAATGCGTGCTGATCCACCTCTCCTGGGCACCCAATTTAATATTTAAATGGGCTGCCATGGTAAAAAGGAGGCACTAGGGAAATTTCTGCGTCTCTACCACCTCAGCATCGGGCGCCCCGGAGAGGTGGCTGTCAGTGGGTTAGGAAAAGGGACGCTCAATTTTATGAGCATGTGCACCGCCATGGGTTAGGAAAATGGACGCTTGTTAATTGAGCATCCGTTTTCCCAACCTGAATGCCGGCAACATTGTTTTGTTTGTTTTTGCCAGTTCTCCTTTTTTCAGTTCCTCCGACTTAACATCTCCACGATATTAAGTTGGAGAAGCAGTATTTTCTTCTTTTCTGTTTATTTTGGGAGCTCCTCAAGAATTAATGCCTGCTCCGGGACAGGCGTTAATTTTTGAGAGTAAAAATGTGCGCTTCGGGTGCAGAATTTTTTTTTTTTTTGCATGGGAGTAATAGCTAATAGTCTCATCAACATGAATTTACATGTGATGAGCGCTATTAGCTATGTGCTGGTTTAACCATGTGTTTGGGATGTGCTAATCCCCTTATTGCATGAGAGGTTCTGGACACACATCCAAAACGCACATTCAAACACATGTAAAGTCGTGCATTCAGCCAAGGGCACTTTATTGCATCAGCCTGTTTCCACTTTAAGAAATGTCCTGCAATGGAATGCCATGAGGGAAACCAGAAATTAAAGTAAAACAACGTTGACCAGAAAAATGCTAATAATTTAAACCAAGCCAGCTTTTTCTCAATTATGTTGACACATTTCTATTTTCTCCAATATAGGGGGTCATTTACCAGACGGATCGCACGCAATACCAAGATGGGGACGGAGTCGGCCCCAGAAGAGGAGGAGTCGGGGCGTCACCGGGGTCGACTCTGCGAAGACGCTGCAGACGACGAAAAGGTAAGGGCCTTTTTGCGTCCTATTTCGCGCCCAATAGCTACACCTTCTATGGTGGCGCTATTGGGTGCGAAACCGGCAGCGATCGCTGCCGGCAAGCGCAGGACCGCCCCCCGTTTCAGCCTCCCGCCCCTCATTACCTAAAGTATCGCAGGCCTGCGATACTTTAGAAAATGAGGCCTATAGTGTTTTATGGTAATACCTATGAGAAACTAAAAGCGTACATTAAGCCACAGTGCTTTTCTGTGGTGTATTTTTGTGCTGCATATCATGCACTTTGGAAAAAATTCAGCTGATCACTCCCTTCCTGCCATCAGTATTTCCTGAATCTGTCCTAATGATTCCACAGCCAGTCAGGATATTCACCTGAAAACCAACTGGCCAGTTTTGGGAAGCTGTACCTTACATAGTAGAGTACTGAAAAAAAGTCTGCTTTTCAGGATTTCCACTATGAATATTTATAAGATATTAGCATACATTTGATCCAAGAAGCAGGTTTGTTTGAATGTTGTTTCATCTATGAGTTATACATTTTCCTCTAAGCAACCTGCATAACCACAATAAGCTAATTTTTTTCTTTTCTACATATTACAGCTTATTTTTCAGACTGACACATTTATATATATAGAGAGAGAGAGAGAGAGAGAGAGAAAGAGAAAGAGAGAGTGTGTAATGATGGCAGAAAAGGACCAAATGATCCATCCAGTCTGCCCAGTAGACTTCATATGGTAGAATCTGCCATGCTGTTTTGGTTACCCCCATGTTTTCTTAAGGGAAATTCCATTTGTTAAAATATCCCTGTAAATGTGTAATTAAATTTCATAATAACACATATTTTCTTTTCTCCAGAACAATTAATTGTTTTGGTTTGGTTTTTTTAAAGAGAAAATGTCTGCATTTAGATCCAATCATATTATAATGGCTTCCTGTTTCAGATCCTTTTTTCCTTTTTAAGATAAATATTTCCTCTGATTGTGTTTCTATCCCCCCTTTTTGAGGACTTAAAGTGTAGAATAATTTGTGGTCAGTATTGTATATTCCTGTTAAATGAAGGATGTTTTCCTTATTTCTGCTTTCTATTTCAAGTGTATTTCTTGAATTTGCATTGAAAATACATAAATAAAAAAATGACAAAAAAAAAAATCATCCGATGTACCTGAAGATTGGAAGATCGTCAATGGAATCCCTATATTTAAAAAGGGATCCAGGGGTGATCCGGGAAACTGCAGACTGGTGAGCCTGACTTCAGTGCTGGGAAAAATCATGGAAACGGTTATAAAGAATAAAATCACAAAACATTTAGATAGACATGGTTTGATGGGACACAGCCAACATGGATTTACCCAAGGGAAGTCTTGCCTCTCAAATCTGCATTTTTTTGAAGGGGTAAATAAACATGTGGATAAAGGTGAACCGGTAGATGTGGTGTATTTGGATTTTCAGAAGGCATCTGAAAGTCCCGCATGAGAGACTTCTAAGAAAACTGAAAAGTCAAGGGATAGGAGGCGATGTCCTTTCGTGGATTGCAAATTGGTTAAAAGATAGGAAACAGAGTAGGATTAAATGGTCAGTTTTCACACTGGAAAAAGGTAAACAGTGGAGTGCCTCAGGGATCTGTACTTGGACTAGTACTTTTTAAAATATTTATAAATGATCTGGAAAGGGGTACGATGAGTGAGGTGATCAAACCTCTGGATGACACTAAATTATGCAGAGTAGTTAAAACTCAAGAGGACTGTGATAAACTACAGGAGGACCTTGTGAGACTGGAAGATTGGGCTTCCAAATGGCAGATGAAATTTAAAATGGTCGTGCAAAATGATGCATATAGGGAAAAATAACCCTTGCTGTAATTACACAATGCTAGGTTTCATATTAGGAGCTACCACGCAGGAAAGAGATCTTAGGCGTCATAGTGGATAATAGACTGAAATCAGCTCAGTGTGCTGTGGTGATTAAAAAAGCAAACAGAATGTTAGGAATTATTAGGAAGGGAATGGTAAATAAAACGGAGGATGTCATAATGCCTCTGTATCACTCTATGGTGAGACCACAACTTGAAGAGTGTGTGCAATTCTGGTCACCGCATCTCAAATAGGATATAGCTACACTGGAGAAAGAGCAGAGACGGGAACCAAAATAAGAGGGCATGGAATGGCTGCCCTATGAGGAAAAGCTAAAGAAGTTAGGGCTGTTCAATTTGGAGAAGAGACGACTGAGTGGGGATATGATAGAATTCTACAAAATCATGAAAGGACTTGAATAAGTTAATGTAAATCAGTTATTTACTCTCTCAGATAACAGAAGGACTAGGGGGCACCATGAAGTTAGCAAGTAGCTTATTTAAAACAAATCGAAGAAAATTATTTTTCACTCAGCACATAGTTAAGCACTGGAATTCATTGCCAGAGGATATGGTTACATAAGTTACTGTAACTAGGTTTAAAAAAGGTTTGGATAAGTTCCTAGATGAGAAATCCATAAACTACTATGCTAATTAATAAGCAATAGTAGCTTGTGATTTATCTAATGTTTAGGTACTTGCCAGGTACATGTGACTTGGATTGGCCACTGTTGGAAAAGGATACCGGGCTTGATGAACCTTTGATCTGACCCAGTATGGAATATCTTATGTTCTTATGTACATCAGACTGTAAAAGTCAGGGCTCAAGTTGGTTGTCTGAATCCAATTCTCCCCCCCCCCCCCCCGCATCAATGTTGCAGTTGCATCAAAAGCATCAAGGCTTATTGGTTAATGGTAGTAATTCCATGCCTTCTTTTAAGGGTACTACTACTCTCTACAGGTTACTCCCATGCTTATTAGGTCCCCAAACTGTAAGAGTTGTGGCCCTCATTGGTTGTTGTCTGAATTCAATTCCCCTTTTCCCCCTGCCATTGAAGCGGAGAGCAAAGTTGCAGTTGTATCAAAGCTTATTAGTTAAGGGTAGTAACCGCCACACCAGCAAGTAACTCTCATGCACCCTTTTCAACATTTTCATCCTCTAGCCATTTGGGATGCACAGTGTTTATCCCATGCCCCTTTCAATTTTTTACATATATAAACTTCACAATATCATAACTTGATCATACTTCTTATAAAGTGATTCATGGATGTCTAAGAAAATCGGAGGAAAAAAGACCTCAGGACCTCAAGTTTTTGTTCTATACAGAACTTACAACATGTGAGAGGTAATTATAATCATTGGTCTTAAAAAAAAAAAACCTCCAACCTCCAAAACTTTATTCAAATTATATTTTTATATTATTGAATTTTCTATGGTTTTGGATCCTTTCAATTTTTTGACAGTTTTCATCTTCACCACCTCCTCCAGAAGGGCATTCCAGGCATCTACCTTTCTCTCCATGAAGAAATATTTCCTGATGTTAGTTCTGAGTCATCCCCCCATGAGTTTCATTTCATGACCCCTAATTCTACTGATTTCTTTCCAATGGAAAAGATTCAAAGTTTGTACATCAGTAAAACCTTTCAGGTATCTGAAGGTCTGTATCATATCTCCCCTGCACCTCCTCTCTTCCAGGGTATACATATTTAGGTCCTTTAGCCTCTCCTCATAAGTCATCCAACACTGGACCCCACATCATCTTGGTCACTCTTTTCTGGTTTGCCTCCATCTTGCCTATCATTTTTGACAACTCGAGCCCTTTGAAAGTATTGCCTGCTTGCTAAGTAGGTAACTATCTTAAAGCTAACAAGCTACACTAATTAAGGATGTTATCAGAGGCCTTTTAAGATTACTTACATGAAGAATTTATTTGTGATTAACCTGCATAGGCTTCCCTTTCCTATCTCCCTCCTTCCCACCTCTGGCATCATCACCATCTTCTCTTCCCTTTCTTCTTCCCTACCCCCATGGCATCATCATCTTCTTACCTTCTCTCCTGCTGCACACTTTCTGGCATCATCACCATCTCTTCCTTTCCCATGGCATCACTTTCTCTTTCTTTCTCTCCCTCCCCCCTTGGCATCATCACCTCCCCTTCTCCTTCTACCCTTCTGGCATTATCAATACATTTTCTTCCCTCACCCTCTCCCTCCACCCTTCTGGCATCATCACCATCTTCTCTTCCTTCTCTCCTGGCATATCCTTCTTCCCTTCCCTCAATCCTAACCCTCTCCCTCTCCCCCCTGGCAATATCTCATTTATCTTCCTTCTCCCCTAGAATCATCACTCTCTTAACACCCTTCTAGCATAATCACCACCTTTGCTTCCCTCTCTGTCCCTCTACCATTCTGGCATCATCAACACGTTTCTTCCTTCTCCCCTGCATCATCAACTTCTTCCCTGCCCCTCTTTCCCAAACCCTGGCTTCATCGCCACTCTCTCTTCCCTTCCCTCTGTGATGGTGGTCCAAGCCATCACTAATATTTCCATTGTAATTTGGATATTTAGTAGCTGTATGAGGGGTTTTCATATTTTTGAATCCTCCCTGTGTGATAATCCCTTTTTGGGAGTATGGCATCTGGGGTATATATATTTCCCAGGAGAATACTCAGAACTTCAGTGGGAAGGAAGAGCTGAGAGAGAGTAGAGGGTTGGAGTTAGAGATTTCCCCAGAATTTCAAGAAAGCAGTGGATTGAAGGTAGTAGTACATGTACAGTGGTGAGTTGCAACTTCGATTCATGCGATGGAACTTGGTGGTTACTGCTGCCATGGCTCACTGACACTGTTCCATAGTCACACCTAGGAGTAATGTAATGGACAATGCTTGAGTTTTTCTGAATGTGCACTGACCACACATTCATGTTGCCTGTGGTAGGTGGGGAGATTGATCAACATCATTGATCTAGTGGATACTCAGATTGGTAGTCTGCATCCTCAGGGAGTGAAACTCCCAGGTGCAGTAGACACTGAGACCTTGTTACTGACGAGGTATTGGATTATGGCATCCACCTTGAAGTATAGGATCAGTCATGGATTGTCCCTAGTACTGTCGCTAGAGGGATTGGCATCCACACAGAGAAATTGGTGTGGCGCAAAGTGCGAGCGTTGTTTGGGTTACATTACTCATATGTGTCCATATATATTATTAACTATGTGGAGTGCCATAGAGAGGAATGGGTCTTTGAGCATGCAGAGAAGGTGATAATCAAGGATAAACAAGACAAAATATTTGTACGCAATCACCCTGAATACCCAGAGGCCATTGAATGAAAAATCTGGGACATGAAAGTGATGTGTAATATCCACAAGGTCAGTGTCTGGTATTGCCGCTATGATCCGTGGGTGTATAAAGCCCAAATTGAGTGCCTTCTCCCAAATGGGGCTGTAGTTAAAAAAAACTGCACCCGGGACCATTATGAACCTTTGCCTTTTGAGGAATACGAGGAGGATTATGAGTGATGCCCAGGGTTCAGTATGTATATTGTGAAAATGTCAGATATTTGAAGCTGCTCTGCTGTTTAGCATCATATGTGATAAATGTTCAGTTATCATGATGTAAATAAAAGTTGCTGCAAATCCCAGGCTTGAGAAAATACATATGCTACCTCATGTTGGGAGGGTGTTATGTTCTCATTACAGATTTTCTGATCATGGCCCTCATCTAGCAACAGGCACCTAGTGAACAAAAGCCATCAAAGAGCAGGACCCGTGAACAACATGGGCTATGAAGATCCAAAGAATTTACTATAAAATTGGGATAATTCCTTGTGTGTTTATCCCAATTAACGGAGGATTATAAAATGTGGGTGATTCCCCTTTATTTGAATGTGGTTATGGAAGCCATTATATGATACATTAGTGTTCTTGAATAATGGTTATGATAAAGTAATTATACTGGTTATTCTATTTAACTTAGTAAATGAAAAAAATCCATAAAAATTACAAAAACATGTTTAAGGTATTCAGTACATCTATTTGACATTGTAACTATTAAGGTAAACCATGATTTGATCTGGAGTTGTTCTGTACCACTGGCATCCTCAGTGGGGATAGGCATACCGCATTTTCAGCAGGCTACATTGTGAAATCTTCAGAGTCCAGTATTTGTGGGAGCCACTTTTGCTCAAATACAGGAAAAGAAACCTCTTCCAGAAAAAAAGCACAACAAAGAAAAAGGCCACATCCTCGAAAAAGTTAACTCCGAATATGGAGTCATTACAAGACTTCTCTGACCTTAGTGATTTGGAGCCAGGGTACACTGAACAGGGTCAGAGAAAATGTTATCAGACTCTATACCAAAGAAAGTCAACTGTGCTTTACGGACAGTGGTCCCATTGATGCACCCAAATGGGGAGGGGGGGGGCCCGAAGGGGGCTGTGAGAAGACAGATGAAACCTGTATTTTACTTCCTTCTATTTTTCCCCCCTTTTCCTTCTCTGCAACCAAAATTATAAAAACGTGCTTGCTGCTGAAATAGGAAAACTAAGGGGGGAGGAGAAATACAGCTAACAGTGAACAGAATGGCCTGTGGATCCCCTTCTAGAGGGATGGTGTAAGGGTTGTTTGTGGTCTGAACCGGGGACCCTGGCAGTGAGAGGCTGGAGCTCTGGAGAAGGAGACGTTTGTACCTGTGAGGAATTGGGGAAGCCTAATGTCTGTATCCTCCCCCAGGATGCGGGCTTGGGCAATGTCCAGCCCAAATTCCATTGGCTGTACTTAAACCCTCCCTGTTTTGAAGCTGTTCTTAAGGGGTGACCAGCATTAGGCCCCTTGCTGTCACAACGTGTCTCTGGGAGTGACATTTTATAGGGTCTGAACAAGCTGCAGTATTTCAAGCTGGTTTTGGGTCTCCTCTACAAATTCTTGGTAAGGGGAAACAGCATTATCCTTATCTTTGTTTCATCATTCTGCAAGGGGAAGTTAGAATGATTTTATCTTTGTGAACTTATTGTTTTCTTGTATTAAACTCTCTGTTGGCAAAGAAACATTCAGACAATGTGTTATTTGATGAGAGAACCCTGAGAGAAAGTTAAAATCCAGAACGTTCAGGGCAGCATTCTCAGAAATGCTTTCCATTCTATGCACAGGACCCTAGAGGCAGACAAAGCTCCAGGGAAAAGGGCTTTAAATTTATTAGGAACTGGGCAACATTTTGGAGCAAGGGGAGTCTCTTCCAAAAAGATGGGCTTCACCTAATGAGAGTGAAACAAGGCTACTGGTGCTAACATTTAAAAAGGAGACCGTTTTTAAACTAGATCATGGGGGGAAAGCTGATAATTGCTCAGGAGTACACGTTATGAATTAAAGTATCTTCAAAATATAGCATAATGAGGAAGTTAGAATATCCCAATGGAAAGGTTGTTATAAAGGCAGAAGTAGCCCAGGTGCAACTATAGAGCAGATAGAGATAAATGATGCCAAACACCCATTTCAACTACTAGACGAGCTTTGAATACAATTAAAATCATACTTTCCATTGTCTGTATGCAAACATCAGAAGTCATATATGGCACTGAATGAAGACACAGACATAATAGGCATCTCAAAGACCTAATGGAAGGAAGATAACCAATGGATACGATAACAGAATACAAATTATATCAAAATGATGGGCCAGGTCAAACTGGTGGAGGAATCTTAAGGATGGCACAGAATCAAACAAGATAAAAGTCCTGCAGGAAACAAAATGCACTGTGATATATCTCTATGGATAGAAATTATTACAAAATGCCTCAGCAAGACTTCTGCTAGGAACAAGGAAATTTGATCACATTACACCCTTGCTGAATTCACTGCACTGACTGACAGTACAATCCCGAGTCTATTTTATAGTATTAACATTAATATTCAAAATCAGCCATTCAAGTAACACCAGTATGATAGGTGTGACATTACAACCATGCACATCTCAGTGAACACTAAAATCTCAAAACAAAGAACTAATGGCTATTCCCACAATACGGAGCACACATCTGTGCGTTTTCCATAGCGGGTCCAAAACTTTGGAATTCTCTACCCGAGAAGTTACGTTTGGTACTAGATAGAAAGAGATTTAAATGCAATCTAAAAACATGGTTATTAAAAAATGCATATAACCTAACTTAAAAATATCAGAATGTATAGAATTACAATAATAAGAAAGATAAGCAATATTAATTGAAGCACAAGAAATGAATGTAAGAACCTCAAAGCAATGTACTGATTAATGTGAAATTTGTTATATTAATATATGTTCTGTACTTCTCACCTTATCTCCTAGATCTTTAGTTAATAAGAAATGAAACATTTCATTTAATAGATGCTAATGCCTGTTTATGAATACTACCTCTGTTACGTGTCTTTATTTGTTGATCCATAGCTATGAATGTTACTTTTGTAAACTGTTGTGATCTTTACATGGAACAACGGTATATAAAATGTCTAAATAAATAAATAAGTAAATTCAGAGTATATAAAAAGAGTATAGCTGTGAGCTATGAAAAGACAGACAGTGAAATGCTAACAGAAATTATGAAAGCTAACAAATTAGGTAAAAAAATTTCTAGATGCTATAAATGCCTGCTTCATGAAGCAGCTGATCCTGGAATGAAGAGAGAAAATACAGTAGATCTAATCCTCACTATGATGCAGGATCTGGTGTGAGTGGTGACCGTGATGGAGCCCGTTTGACAATAGTCATCATAATGTAATCAGATTTAACATAAATCACTGAATGGAGGACATCAAGGAAAACTACCGTGATAGCATTAAACATGGAAACTATGATAAAATGAGGATATTAGTTAGATACCAACTAAAAGGAGTGATTGCAAAGGTTAAAAGTTTGCATGGGGCATGGATACCATTTAAAACACCATTTTAGAAGCCCAAAAATGTATTCCATACATTAGAAAAGGTAGAAAGAAGAACAAATGACTGCTAACGTGGTTAAATGGTGAGGTGAAAGATGCTATTGTAGACAATAGCACATTTTTCAAAACTGGAAAGTGGATCCAAATGAAGAAAATAGGAAAGAGCATAAGCACCAGCAAGTTAGCAAGGCATGTCAAAAGAAATTTTGAAAAGAAGCTTGCCTGAGAGGCAAAAGCTCTAACTAAAACCATTTAAAGAACATGAGAATTGCCATTCTGGGTCAGAGCAAGGTCCATCGAACCCAGCATCCCATCTCCAACAGTGCCTAATTGAGGTCACAAGTACCTAGCAAATTCCACAAAGCAGATCTAAATCCTGCCACTCACTCCCAGGGATAGCAATACCTTTCTCCGGTCTACTTGGTTAATATTGTGTCATGGATTTTTTCCTCCAGGAACCTGTCCAAGCTTCTTTTAAACCCTTTGACCACATCCTCCAGCAACAGATTCCCCAGCTTGCTAGTTAGTACACTGAATGAAAACATACCTTCTATGATTTATTATGAATCTTTTGGCTGTTAGTTTCATGGAGTGGTCCCTTTAATGGTCCCGTATTTACCCATTCCGCCCACTCATGATTTTATAAACATCTGTCATGTCCCCTTCTCAGCCATCTATTTTCTAAGCTGAAGAGCCCTAGCCTGCATAGCCTTTCATCATAGGAGATGTTCCATCCCCTTTAGCATTTTTGTCATCCTCTTCTGCACCTTTTATAATTTTGCTATGATTTCTTGAGACAGGAAGACCAAAACTGCATACAAAACTGAGGGTGCGGTCGTACCATGGCTCAATACAGAGGCAATATGATATTTTCTGTTTTATTCTCATTTCCTTTTTGGATCATTTCTAACACTCTGTTTGCTTTTTTGACCATTTCCATGCACTGAATTGAGGGTTTTAACATATTGCCCATAAGGACTCCAAGGTTCTTTTTCTGGGAGGTGATTCTCAATACAAATCCAATCGTGTGTACCTGTAGTTGGGATTATTTTTACCTATGTGCATCACATTGCATTTTTCCACATTAAATTTCATTTGCCATTCATTTGCCCATAGTGAATGTTGGCAGATATAGACCAAATGGTCCATCCATTTTGCCTATCAAGTCTCCTAGTACCACAAGGTCCTTCTGTAGTTCCTTGCAATATGCTGCTGTTTTAACAAATTTGAATAATTTTATGTATTCTGACAATTTGATCACCTCACTTATTGTTCTCTTTTCCAGATCATTTATGAAAATGTCTCTTGTCCAGATCATTTATGAAAATGTTAAACAGCACAGGTCCCAGTACCAATCTCTGTGGTACTCCACTAACAACCTCACCATTTGGAAATCTGACCATTTAGTCCTACCCTCTGTTTCTGGCATTTTAACCACTTATCAATCCACAATAGAACACAAAAGAAGATTAAGGAAGTTGACTGGACCGCTAGAAGACCAAGGAGTGAAAAGGGCATTCAGAGACAACAAAGGCCATAGCAAAAAAAACTAAATGAATTCTTTGCTTCAGTCTTTACTGAGGAGAGTATCAACAAGATACCTATGTTAGAATCATTCTTTGAAGATGATGATTCAGAGGAACTGAAGCAAATCATGGTGAACCAGGAAGATATAACAGAGCAATCTGATAAACTAAAGAGTAACAAATCATGAGTACTGGATGGTATTCGCTGCAGAATTCTGAGCAAACTCAAAAATGAAATTGCAGACTTATGACTAATCATCTCCATCTTTGCATTCAAATCAGCTACGGGTCTTGAGGACTGGAGGATGGCCAACCAAAAGCATTCCAGGAATGATCCAGGAAACTGCAGACCAGTCAGCTTGGCATTAATACTGGGTAGAAGCTATTCTGAAGTACAAAATTAGTGGTCATCTGGATAGACATAGATTAATGGGGTGGAGACAACATAGATTTAGCAAAAGGAATTCTTGTCTTACAAATCAGATTTTTTGAAGGAGTTAACAAACATTAGCTGTGTGAAGATATTTAAAGCAACATTAAAACCCCATCTGTTTCGCTTGGCATATTCTTTATCAGCTGATTTCCCCAAGCTATGCAGCTTTCAAGATTTGTTTATTCTGAAGCAGCTGTATGATGTTTTAGTTTTATTTGGATTTATTTGTTTTTATTATGTATGTTCAGCTTGTTCACCACCTCGGGCTATTTGTGGGTAATATTCAAATTTTAATAAATTAAATGGGCAAGCTTGAGTCAGTTGATATACTGTATCTGGATAAAGTCCCTCATGAGAGGCTCATCAGGAAATTAAGGGATATGAGGATTAGGAACTGGCTAACAAATAAGAAACACAGTAGGACTGAAAAGTTATTTCTTACAATATAGAAAAGTCAATAATGAAGTGCCCCACAGATCTGTACTGAGACTGGTGCTTTTTAACCTATAAAGTCTTGTGTTAGTCAGTCAGTCACACTATCGTGTGGTGTCCCTGAACAGTGGAAAGTGCACTGTCTGTAAAGCTCTGTCACACACACATACACACGCAAGGGCAGGCACAGGTGCACCTGGGTACAGACACACACAGGCATGGGCAGACACACAGGTCTAGGCCCCCCCAGGCCCAGGCACAGGTAGAGACACACACAGCCATAACAGGCCTGCACATGCCCCCACACCCATAGGCACACATACACACAGGCTGTTATAGACCAGACACCTCAAGCAACGCTAGGCATGTTTCGCTAGTATATTTATAAATGTTCTGGAAAAGGGAGCAATGATGAGCGAGGTTGATCAGATTTACAGATAACACAAAATTATTCAAAGTAGGGAGGCACTTACAAGTGAGGAGGAGTGACATCACTAAGAGTTCTGAGTGAAAGGACTTTCTGTTCCTTTGACTTTGCTCTTCCCTCCTCCACCCTCCCTTGAGTGATCAGCCGATGTCATCAGTGTGAGATAGATCAGACCCATTTAAACATTGGACCGGCGAGCTGCTGAAGTTGCACACCTAAGGGACAAACCCCTAGGAAGAGATTTTGAGAGATGCGAATATCGTTAAAAGTTTGATGGGGAAGAAAAGAAAGGGTATGATGTTTCTTTCCTCTCCTGCTGTGGCTCAGGGCCTGATGGACTCCATGATCAGCTTCCATTAGATTATGGGCCAGAAAGATGAGGCCTGCTTTTGTTCTCGGGCCTCTCTCAGCACAGGCATCAGCCTACCACTTCAGCCCATAGCACATTTAGATGGTAACTTTCAAACTGGTGCGCGGGCACACACATGTACTCATGCATCGTCCCGTGCCAAGGGACACTGCTGTTTTATATCTTACGCGCGCATGTTATAAAATATCCTGGCTGCATCCACAAGTGCGCAAAATTTAAAGTGGGCATGCGCATGTGCACACAAATGCTGCTTCTAGTGTGAAAATCGGAGGGTTTTAAAAGTGGGGCGCACCAACACTATTCCCAGTTTTACCAGTTCCTCCAGTTAAATGATAGGTCCTCCAAACTCCCCTAGTTTAATAGCCTTCACTCCCCCCAGTTAGCCCCGACCTTTAAAACCACACAGATCTGCCTATTTTTCTTTTTTTTTTTAACTTAAACATCATCCATAGCAGAAGTAAAGTAACACAGAAGAGGGCCTTGGTATGCTCCAGATTGTGTAAGTATTTAAGTGCACATCTCAGGTTAATGCCTCGAAATGCCCATGCCTTGCCCACGCTCTGCCCCTTCTTGAAAACTTTCGAGATGTGCACACTCCGGAAGATATGCACATATCTTCCATCTTTTAAAATTTGCTCAGCACCTGAGCCCAACTTATTTGCGCATTCCCTAATTAATATGCACATTGGGCTTTTAAAATTCACCTTTTAGCCAGTGAGGTTGCCATGGCTCTTAGGGCCAGATTTTCAAATCTACACCCGATTTTATAACGTGCGCACGCAGCCGCGCGCACGTTATAAAATCCAGGGTCGGTGTGCGCAAGGGGTGCACACTTGTGCACCTTGCAGGCGCCGAGTCCTAGGGGAGCCCCAATGGCTTTCCCCATTCCCTCCGAGGCCGCTCCGAAGGATCAGCTGATGTCAGCCGATGGCAGCCGATGCCTCCCTACTCCAAAGGAGCGGCCTCGGAGGGAACTTTCCTTTCGCCCCCTCCCACCTTCCCCTCCCTTCCCCTATCTAACCCACCCCCCAGCCCTACCTAAATCCCCCCCACCTTTATTATTTAAGTTGTGCCTGCGTCTGGGTAGGCGTAGGTTGTGCACGCCGGCCAAGTGCCGGCGCACTATCCCCCAACCTAGCAGGCCTTCAGAGGCCTCTGGCCACACCCCCGCCCCTTTTTTCAAACCCCGAGACATACGCGCGTCCTGGAGCTTGCGCGCATCGCCGAGCCTATGCAAAATAGGCTCGGCACACGCAGGAGGGGTTTAAAAGGGTTACGCGCATAACCCTTTTAAATTTCCACCTCTTAAGAGTTTTAGGAATTATTAGTGATTCTCCATTGTCAAGTAGGAATGCGTGAAAGGGGAACTAATGTGAGATCCCAGAGGATATAGGTTTGGATGATTTACCTGGGGATACTGACTTTAAAAGGATTGTTGAGGGGGCAAAGGTTTTGGAGGGCTCCATTGCAAGTGGACAGTGCATGGTTGCTCTTAACTCTGCTAAGCAGACAATGTTTTAATCGGGGAAAGAGTTCTTTTGCCATCTCCTATACGCCTTCTGAATGAGGCCTCTGGGGTCAGTGGAGAGACTGAGACTATATCATTAGTGGATGTCTGGTAGGTGGTTACTAAAATGGAAAAAACAATGTCTCATTCTATTCAGCTGTTTAGGAATACCAAGGACACCAAGTCCAAAATGCAAGAGCATAAAATGGAGAAGGTAGTTTTTGTTATGAGATCCCAGGTGGCTTTGGAGCAAGACTCTAGGGTAGCTGATATTAAAGATAGTTTAATCCTTCATGGTTGTTTAGAAACTATGGAGAGCTTAAAGAAAGCAAGGAGTCTGCGTTTTAAAAGCATATCCAAAGGCTACATTGTTGTCAGCCCATGAGATGTTTACGAAATATTTACTCAAAATTTTGAGTTTATCTGAAGAAATGATACCTGCTTTAAGATTATATTCCAAGGATTAAGAGAGTTATTAATGACATGGAGGGGGATGGACTCACTGATCCCTAATAATCCTGATTTATCTGGGTTTTTTGGAAGCCTCTTTAGATGATATACCAAGTAGGGCTACCCTCCTACTTTCTTTTTGTGCTGAGCAAGATAAAGACAGTAGTATTGCAGAAATATTTCCGGAATAAAGATTTTTTATTTTGTGGGCAGAAAATACGGGGTTTTTTTTCTTATGTTTCTTAGTGACACAATGTCATAAGAAGCAGTTTCTTCAACTGAGGGAGAAAGGATTATCCCTAGGGGCTACTTTTTTTCCTTAAGTTTCCTTGCAAATGTTTGCTTTCCTATCAAAAAAATAAATTTGTATTTACTGATCCATCACATTTAGAAGTCTTTCTAACAGATAAATCAGTAGAGTAATTGATGTTGAAAATTAATCACCATTATGGACATTTGTAATCTGGTAGGCATTTAATTTAGGACCTTTGGGTGATAGTGTCTAGTGATCTGAAGACAGTGAAGAAATGAGACAAGGCAACAGCTAAAGCCAGAAGAATGCAGGGCTGCATAGAGAGAGGAATATCGAGTAAGAAAAAGGAGGTGATAATCCCCTTGTACAAGTTATTGGTGAGGCCTCACCTGGAGTATTGTGTTCAGTTCTGGAGACCATATCTCAAAAGGGACAGAGACAGGATGGAGGCAGTCCAGAGAAGGGGGACAAAAATGGTGGGGGTTCTCCATCAATTGACTTATGAGGAGAGGTTGAAGAACCTGAATATCTATACCCTGGAAGAGAAGGGGTTTAGGGGAGATATAATACACCTTCAGATACCTGAAAGGTTTTAATGATGCACAATCGACAAACCTTTTCCGTTGGAAAGAAATCAATAGAACTGGGGGTCATGTAATGAAACTCCAGGGAGGACGACTCAGAACCAATGTCAGGAAATATTTCTTCACAGAGAGGGTGGTGGATGCCTGGAATGCCCTTCCAGAGGAGATGGTGAAGACAAAAATGGTGAAAGATATAACACTTCTCTATCAATTTATGGTGCAATTATACAGTACCTTGAGTACTGTTTGAAGTTCTGGTTTTCCCAAATGTAAAACAAGGAGGAGGAGTAACCATTTCAGATGAACTCAAGGTAGCCAGGCAAAGTAAAAAAGCAACTATGAAAGCTAAAGGTGTGATTCGTTCCTGCATCAGCAGGAATAAGGAGGTAATATTGTCTTTGTATGGGTCACTAGTGAGACTCCACTTCAAGAAATGTATTCATTTCTGGAGGCCACACTTCACAAGGACACTGAGAGGATGGAAGCTGTTCAGAAAATAGGCTGCTGAAATGGTTTAAATCCTGAAATACAACCCTAGAAAAAGAGGCTTATGACACTCAAAATATACTTGCTAGAGGAAAGAAGAGAAAGGGAGAGTATGACAGGAACATTCTAATGTTTGATAGGTTTCAATAAAATTCAAGAAGGTGAAATCTTCCCCAGAAATGGAATTTCAAGAACAAGAGGGCATGACCTGAAACTGCAGGGAAGAAGGTTCAGAGCCCACCTGAGAAAATATTTTTCTGTTGAGAGGGTGGTAGATAAATGGAATAACCTACAAGTTGAAGTGGTAGAAACCATTAGCTGACAAAAATGAAATATGCTTGAGACAAATATAGAAGACAGTGGTTGGATAGGATGTTGCAGTATTGCAAACAACCATTTGCTCAAGAACAGAGGCAAGGATATTAAGGTGATAAGGAGAAAATAATGCAACAATGCTGGCAAGCTGTTGGTGACCACTCATCGCCCTGCAAAGCCATGGATAATGCGCAACCAGAAGTTTGGGAAGTGCCTCACTGGGACACAGGAGAGCTGGAATGTTACATTACGCATGAGAACTTTTATGTTCATCTACCCAGGATGGGGGAAAAGCAGAGAAAACGACAACAAAAACTGAGCTGAACAGAAACAATATCCTATGAGTGGTCAAGCTTCATGGCTGGAAGCTGAGATACTTCCTTGTAACGTAAACATGCATAACTAGGCAAAATGGATGAGCAAATTGGTCTTTTCTGCTATCATCTACTATGATGGGATTTTTTTTTTTTTAAGTCAAAGTTCCTGTCATAGCTGCGCTGGCCAATTTGCTTATACCTTCGAGGCAAGGGGAGCAATAGTTAGGAGCAGAGGTCAGGCATGCAGTCTTCTGCAGGGGTTCGAAACAAGTAGGACTGGTATAGATCTTCTGCATAACCAACCACCTTCCCTTCGGGATGGGCTCTCCGGTGCTGGTGACTGGCAGGAAGTGTACAGTGCACTGCGGTCAGGAGCAAGGTACTCACAGGAACAGGGAGAGTGCATCAGCAAGACAGGGAAGAAAAGGGAAAATAAAACCAGGGCAAGTCTGAAACAGCATACAAGACAAGGAACACACCACCAGGAGTCTCAGCAGAACGCAAGAATAAAGACAGGGAGTAAAAGAGGAATTGAGTGGGGTACCTTGGAGAAACAGGAAGAAGGTATGCAGCAGAGTTCAGCAGTGGAAGATGGGTCTAAGAAGCACCAGACATTAAAAAAAAAAAAAAAGGCAAGACAGGACAAGAGAACTAGTTGACTAGTAAACAAAATAAAACTGGGCTACTATAGATCCCTACACAGAAACGTCATGCTACCTTAGTCACACATTCAAAAGCACAGACAGACCCTCACCAACTGCAAAGTAATCGACTACAAATTAGACAAAATCTGAAATGGAAACCCAAGAAATCAGACGCCGCATGCACTGCAAGACTGGAGAAATAGAAACAGAAATGCATTTTCTCCTGTCCTGTGAAAAGCAATAAAGCTTAGCTTGCTTGTTCCCCAACCCGGGAAGGGACAGGCAAATGCAGTCTTCTTGCCACAAGATGGCAGTAAAGGAGAAGCCAAGCTTCACTGGCAGGCCAACAGCGGGTAAGAACTGCACTCGGGGCTCCAGCAGGCGATTTCAGCTCAGCAGGAAAGAACAAAGGGAAAACAACAGAAGGAGAAAAGCAGAGGGGCTACAGAGAGATGATAGGCAAAGAAAAAACTAAAGAACAAGTTGTAATGCATGGACAAAAGAGGTAAAACCAAGCTGGGGAAAAATGAAAAACTTGTAACATAGAAAGTTTGGGAAAATCTATATTGAAACCCTCTCTTTAAATTTAAACATGCTGCATAATTTTCCCCTGCATCTATACAAAAAATGTGTGTTGTGCTGCAGTTATATTCTGGACAAACACTGTGTAGTAAAATATTCCCTAATACAAATACTCTGATACAAAAAGCATGAAAAATAGGCATCGATTAAATCTAATACAAAGGAATGTATCCCCAACTCCAAAAAGTACAGTCCTACTTTCAGCATCTTTTATCTCACTGGTAAGACATTAATACCGATTTTAACAAGTTACCAGCAGTTTTTATTTTTGCAATACAGAATGAAGCTGTTATATTCATGCCAGCTTTGGAAATAAAAAGTAATGTGTTATTAAAACCAAGTGAAATGGAAAAAGAAAGAAGGAACAAGGGCAGGTCATATGACTTCAGAGGCTTGTCAAGTGCAAATGTAAACCCTATCACTATTTCCCTCAGTGATATCTTAAAGGAGGCTCAACCATCACTATTCTAGGAGAAGTTGCAGGTAAGCTAAAAAGTCATTTGTTAAAAGGTGAGCGGCTTCATCTGCATTGTGCTGCCAGTTAGAACTGTGTAAAATTCAGTTTGCCTACAATGGCAAATGTGAATTTATTGTAAAAGATATCTTGCCTCTAACAAGTATGTTTCCCTGTCTTGCTCTGTTACACGTTCAATTTATGAAAGACGTTATAAATTTGAAACGTTTGTCCTTACTAAAAGGGCAAATATCTTCTAAAGTACAGAGTGCAGTTGTGGTTTCTGCCAATAGAGGGCACACAGAGACCCCTGTAGGGAAAGTTTCTGCGCTTTCCCCAGAAGGAAAAGGGAGTCAATCTTTCCCCTGTGGAGAAAGGGTTGTGGGCTTGATCTTACCCACAGAGAGGAAGAATCCTGCTTTAGTGAAGTAAAGGAAGATAACGGCAAATGCTTCTTGACCAGTGTTCATCTCAAACTGGGAGCAGAGAGAAGTCTGCACAGTCTTTTGGGATGTGAGACCATGGGGATGGTAACTTTTAAACAGCCGCGCGGGCGCACATGTACACACATATGCCGCCTCATGCCAATGGATGAAGCCATTTTATAACATACACATGCATATGCCCGCGTGGTATAAAATAGGCTGTACGTGCGTACATGTGCACAATTTTATATAGATGCATATGCATGCAAATGACGCCTCTACCGCATAAGTGGGGGTATTTTAGTAGACACGCGTGCTGATGCAATTACCAGTTTCCCCAGTTCATTTCCAATTCGCCAGGTAAAAGATAGGATTTCCTAATCCTCCTAATTAACTAGCCTACCTTTTACCCTCTTAGCCCCGACTCTTAAAACTCCGCTAACCTCTTTTTTTTTTTTTTTTGTTTCAGGACTTACACGCCATCCATAGCAAAGGTAAAGTTTCACGGAAAGGGACCCTGGCACGCACGTGTGCAAGTAAATACTTAGGCCCCTTATAGTTTCCAGCCTACTCCTTACTACCACTTCTGTAAAATGAGACCACAACCACCCTTCTCCAATCCTGTGGCACTATTTCAGTCTCCAAGGATCTAATGAACAGGTTTTTCAGCAGACCCATTAGCTCTTCCCTGAGCTCCCTTAGTATCCTGGGATGCATCTCTTATTTATTTATTTATTTATTTTTATAGACCGAAGTTCTTGTAAGAACTACAAATCACTCCGGTTTACATAAAACGATGAACTGCCCAAAAGAGAAAGGGGCTTTACATGGAACCATAGAACCGTTGGAACAGTATAACCAATGACAATGACATTTAACATAGTGATAAATAAATATTATATATATATATACAGTTAAACTATTTAACGTAGAAATAATGACATATTAAGGCTACAATACAAATACAATAAAAATTGCGATGAACTTTTGGATTCAGAGATTGTTGTACAATTGCAAAGACATGATAATAAGACTTGGTGTGTTCTCTTCCAGCCCCTTGGCCTTCTCTTCCAGCCCCTTGGCCTTGTCCACTTTCACTTTTGCTAGTTCATCCCAAACACTGTCTTCTGTAAACACTGATTTATCTACCCTACTCTCATTCATAGCCCTTTCTCTAATGTCTTCCTTGGTAAAAAACCAAACTGAAGTATTTAATATTTCTATTATTTCTTCATATTTTTCCACATCTTGCTCCATGACTCCTTTCAATCTTACAATGCTCCCTCTGGCCTTCCTTCTTTCTTTGATATATCTGAAAAATGCTTTTTCACCAGGCTTTACCTCTTTGCAATCTTTTCTTCCACTCGAGCTATCCTTGTTTCCTTCAGCTTCACTAGATATTCTTCCCTGTGTTCCTTTTTGAATGCTGATCTTTTTGCCTTTATTGTCTCAGCCACCTCCACGGAGAACCATATCTGTTTACTTTTTACATAAAAGGTTTGTTGATCTTGCTATAGCTACTTTGAATTTGGTCCACTGTTATTACACTTCACTTATCTCCTCCCAGCCTTCTATTTGCTCTCTAGATAAGCTGCCATTTTACCAAAGTCTGTATTTTTGAAATCTAGGACTTTGATCTTCATGTGACTTTCCTCTCTCTTGGTTGTTATACCAAATCATACTGTCTGCTAATCACTGGACATTAGAGATACTGCCTCCATTTGTGACCACTAGGTCTAGTATCATTCTTCACCTCAAGAGTTCCCACCATTTGTCTGTGCAGAGTCCCTTGAAGAGTATCCACTATCTCTCTACTTCTTGCAGATTCTGCAACAGAGATACTCCAATCCACATCAGGCAGAATACCATCTCCAACAAGCAACACTTCTCCCTTCTGTCTCACCTTTTGGATGATGTCACCCATATCTGTCTGATTTAGAGGCCTGTAGAGCACATCAGTGTAAATGGAAAGGTCATCTTTTTTTTTTTAAAGACAACCCACAGTGCTTCTTCCTTTCCCTGTGCCCCATGCATTTCTGTTGCTTCAATATTATTTTTGACATACAGAGCTAGCTCATCCCCATTTCTGCCATCTCTTTCCTTTCTGAACAACTTATAGCCCAGTATGGTTGAACTCTCTGAACCAAGTCTCTGTTAAAGCAAAAATATCCAAGTCAGTCTCCATCATGAGGTCCTGCAAATCTGGAATTTTATTTTCCAGACTTCGAGCCTTTGTGATCATTGCTTTACAGCTTTTCTCACTCAGCTTGCTGCTCTTTTCTGCCCTTTTGTTTAAAAGTGGACTATTGAGCTGAGTTTTGCAATTTCTCCACCTACTTCCTGTATTTAATGTTATTTTATTAAACTAATTCAATATATCTGTGATTAGCTTTTGATAAAATTTCACCAACCTGATGAAAGGGGCATAAACAGCGCAGTAAAGTCTTACTGTGACTGTCACCTCTTGAAAGCCCTCTCCCTTTAACTGAGCTGTAATGATATAGACAAACAACCCAATGCCTAGCTGACTCAGTACCATTTAAACCAGGTGTAACTATATCGTTTCTTCACTGGCCTGATGGCGAGAACAAAGCTCTGGAAAGCTTGACACAGATATATTAAGTTAGTCAAATAAAAAGTATCATCTACAGCTTGTTTGTTGACCCTTAATTCTACACATTCATATGAATATAAAATTATTCAGCTAAATTGGTTTTAAAGTACAGACTTACACAGCTCTAGTCCTGGAGAGCCAAAAATGGGCCTAGTTTTTATGTCAGTGTTTCTTCATGAGACTCACTTGCACACATTTGAATTAAAAACAGGTTAATATCGCATGGATACCTTGAAACCAGACTGATTTACGGAAATCTAGGACTGCAGTCGTACATCCCTGTTGTATAGATTATTCCGTCTGGGCCTTTTTTTTCTTTTGGTTTGTTTTTATTGTAGTTTTGGCTAGTCAGCTTCTTCCTGCTCCTGTGGGCTGCCAGCTCAAGTGGATTTGGCCTCTGTTGAGCCTTCATTCATAGCTATCCAAGGCATTCTTATAACCTTGGCCAGGAGCCACAGACTGATTCCCTCTGGAACTCAATATGCATGTACCCTTACTCCAGCTAATAGGTGGCACCACTGAGCATGGCTGGAACTCCCTTCCCAAGATCTCCTACCCCTGCTTCCACAGCATTCTCCGTCAGCCTAGGTAACTGAACATGGGGTCAGCTCAGCAGAAATCCTAAGCAGTACATTTTGGATTGGCTATTGGTTTCATCAGTTGTGATTGGCCCACTTGCGATCCAGCAACTTTAGCGAGTGGCTTTAACAACTCTTAAATTCTCACTGCTGTGGAAGCTCTCTGAAAGCTGTTTTTGATTCAAAGCTTGGGGATACCATAAAGAAGCTGAGGTGATGGTGATCCTGTTTTTAAGCCCCAATGCAGAGATTTGTTCTCGAAACGCAGCCCGTGTAGAGGGGTTGGCTCAGGACTTCAGAAGAATAGTTTTGAACATGTAATATTGAATGAGTTTTTATTTCCATATTAAAAAAAAAAAAAAAAAGCTAAAAAGTACATTTAATTGCCTCATGTTCACAATTATTAAAACTTTGGGGAAGTGTTTGCACATCTTTATCCCACTGTATCTATTACTGTCTTTATATGACTTTTTAAAAAAGAGGCTGTGACATATTGGTAGCAGAGTTTGTCTGGGTTTTGTTTGTGGCGATACCAGAGGTCCTCTTTTTTTGCAACATTTGTCTACGGCATTGCACAGGAAAGGAACTGGGCAGTCTAGATGGGTCTTACAGTCCATGTTTCTATGTGGTAATAGTTAGAAGAAAGGGAAGCTGGCTATATTTCTCCCACTTGAATGTGTTCACCTACAGATCTGAATTTTGCCCAGTAAAGGAAAAGATCTTTGTATTGTTCATCTTTTCTTCTATGTAACTTTAGAAAGCCACTGACAAGAGGTAGTCATATTAGTAAAAGGTAGAATATCAAGTGTTTATAAATAAAATAAATAAAAGGACCTATTGTGTTGGATAAAGAAACACTATAACTTGTTTCTTATAATTTCTATATAAATTATGAATTAGGGTCAAGAAAGGGCATTCACCTTGATTAAATAGAACAATGAAGCCAGCTAATTAGTGAATAGAAGCAGGGTTTTTATTTCTCAAGTGTTCTTGAAGGAAGAATACTTTATGACAAGATCACGTATCAAAGAATAAACAGGAACAAGTCCTCTTGGAAGACATTTATAAACAATCATTTCTATACCCAGAACACATTAATAAAATTACAGGTTACATATTTTAATAAGATTTTTTTTTATTGTTATGGGCATTTCTAATCGAAGTCATTTATAGAATGTAACATGAGGCAGGAAAAAAAACATGAAACAAATTTGTTTTTAATCAATTAAGGGACTAAAGCAAGAACCACACAAATAACCAAAGCAAAGAGAGAGAATCCTGCTCATGAGTAACTAAAACTAAATGAGAAAAACAGCTATCCATGAAAAATGCCTAACCCAGACAATGAAGCCCAGTTAAAAAGTTGACTTTTTACTTCTTTTTTTTTTTTAAACAAGTAGGAAAAGCATGTAAGAGACATGGCTTTGGGAATGCTTTCCAACAAAGGGGGTTATTTTCTAAAGCGTTATCGCTTGCATTAGGGCCCTAACGCATGCAATAAGGCCATATCGCATGCGAGAAGTGCCTTTTTGCATGCAATGTCATGCAAATTAGGGGGAGGGGAGGAGTCGGGGCGGGGAGGGGCAGAGTCGGCGGTGACTTTGCTGCCGGCGATAATGTTACTAACATTATCGTCAGCAGTAGCATGCCGAATAGCACCACCTTTCATGGTGGCGCTATTCGGTTCGAAAGCCGGCAGCCGGCGCACTGCGGTGGTGTGAAGGCTGCAGGCTTTCGCAGGCCCGCTGCCCTCCCATTTTCACAGGATTAATCATTCTGCGAAGAATGATGAATCCTGGCCAAAGATTTGTAGAAGAGGTCTGTGTGGGGAGTTTGTGGTGGGGGTGTCTTTGGAGGACATGGGGGAGTGTGGATTTTGTTAGGTGGTGTAGATGGGCTGCGTGGAAGAATGTATGTGTGAAGGTGGGGCAGTTAGGAACGGGGGGTATATAGCACATGTGCGTGGAGATCTGGAGTGTGGGGGGAAATGTGGGATACATATGTATAAGGAAGAGGGGCTGGTTGGGTTTAGTGTGTAGGTATGTAGGCGTGTAGATTATGGGTGTGTGAAGGGTAAGGACAGTGCGAGTGTGTGGTATGTATGGGGGATGAGGATATGTGGATGGGTAGCATGTGAGCACATGGAGAAGTGGGGTGGGTGGCCATATCTGTGGTTGTAGAAGTCTGTGTGGTAGATCTGTTGATTTAGTGGTGAGGGTGTAGGCTATATGGAGAACAGGGGTAGATATGGATGAGAATGTGTGATGACATGTGTGGGAGGGTGTATGAGTGTGTGGGTGTGGTGGGGTCTGTTTGAGGGCAGTACTGCTAATCCTCAAGAGCTACAAACAGATCACGTTTTCAGGATATCTATAATGAATATGCATGAGTTACCGTAGCTTTGCATATAATGGTGGCAGTGCATGTAAATGTATCCCATGAATAATCACTGGGGATAGCCTGAAAATCAGGCCTATTTGTGGCTCCTGGGGACTGGAGTTGGCCACCCCTAAAGCCGTGGGTGTGGACAGGGTTATTTATGTGTATGTATGGGGAAAGGGAGGTGTGTATGGAGGGCAGTTGGTGATATACATATTTAGGGACCAATGTACTGAAGTGTGCTATTACAAGCATGAACATGCATTAAAAGCACTATGGGGTAGATTTTCAGAGCCCTGCTCGCCTAAATCCGCCCAAAACCGGGCGGATTTAGGCGAGCAGGGCCCTGCGCGCCGGTAAGCCTATTTTACATAGGCCTACCGGCGCGCGCAGACCCCGGGACTCGCGTACGTCCCGGGGTTTTCGGAGGGGGGCGAATCGGGGGCGTGTCGGGGGGGCGGGCCCGGTCGTCGCGGCGTTTCGGGGGCGTGTCGGCAGCGTTTTGGGGGCGGGGACGGGGCGTGGCTACGGCCCGGGGGCGTGGCCGCGCCCTCCGTACCCGCCCCCAGGTCGCGGCCCGGCGCGCAGCAGGCCCGCTGGCGCGCGGGGATTTACGTCTCCCTCCGGGAGGCGTAAATCCCCCGACAAAGGTAAGGGGGGGCGTAGACAGGGCCGGGTGGGTGGGTTAGGTAGGGGAAGGGAGGGTAAGGTGAGGGGAAGGCAAAGGAAAGTTCCCTCCGAGGCCGCTCCGATTTCGGAGCGGCCTTGGAGGGAACGGGGGGAGGCAGCGCGGTTCGGCGCGCGCAGGCTATACAAAATCGATAGCCTTGCGCGCGCCGATCCAGGATTTTAGTGGATACGCGCGGCTCCGCGCGTATCTACTAAAATCCAGCGTACTTTTGCTTGAGTCTGATGCGCAAGCAAAAGTAGGCTGATCGCGCTTCTTTTAAAATCTACCCCTATGAGTGTGCACATGCTAAGTTTACACACATTAATAGCACTTTTAATGCAACTAAAATAGCTTGTGATAGTTTTAATCTAAAAGTTATGCTAATGAGGTAATGAGATTCAAAACCACACAAAATACCTCATTATCTATCAGCATAGCAAATAAGCCTGATGCAAACTGCTTTACAAACACATTAATGCAAAAAACTGAACTCTACCTCAGGGAGCTGTAGTTTTGTCAATACCATCCATATGTAAAATCCCATGCACTTTGCTGTCTGCCTCATTTACATGTCACTACCATCGGTTGTTAGTATACACGATAAACCCGCATGTTAATGGCTGATGCTGCAGCACTTTAGTATACTGGCCCCTCAGCTTTAGTGCTACCACACAGGGTTCTTTATTATTTGGCACAATGATTTTCAAAAGGGGGGGAAAAAAATATCAGCATGTCTGCTGCTCCATAAAACAAAAATCCAGTCTTGAAACTTCAAGGTTTGTTCACAACACAAATGACAGAGGCAACATGAGATTTGGACTACTGTTAACGAGTGCAACAAGCCACATGGCTCACTCTGCCCCATGCCTTGCCCCCCTCCCCATTTCCTCCAACACTCTACCTTTCAATGCCAAACAAAATCAGGAAGCCAAAAGAGCTGACAATGTAAGCTAAGTGGGTCAAAGCATCAACTGGCAGGGATCCCAGCCTGGTGAGACTCTTCATCTATCATGAGCCCACTCTCCTTAAGCCCATGTTTCAACTTTAATAATGGAAAGGTTGAATTCAAAGGAGGATTCTAATGCTGAAAGAAAAACCAGATGATCAAGAAAGGCTTATAGGAAACAGCTCTTTAAACATGTTGCACAACATTGTGGCTTCCTAAGCCCTTACCAGAGCACTGATGATGGATTAACAAGCTGCAGTCATCACGTACTGACAGAAGATCTGAACTGAGACCAAGATCCCTGGCTTTTCATGGTATCTGGGTGTTTATGTGAGATCTATGGAACAGCGGTCTAAAGGGATCAGAATTGTATGGTTTTCAAAATAATTTCTCTATATATTCCAAACTTTCCTGGCTGCCCCTTTCTAGAGGAAAAAAAGAATTATAGACTAACTGGGAGTTTTTATACTGTGGAGAGAAAGATGTAACATCACGGCATGACACCTGGCAACCTGATCTTTCTGCAGTGTAAGATGCTCTCAAGTTGTAAAGTGGGCAGATAGCTACAGCGTTAGTCACTGTTCAGTCAGAATTGAAAACAATGCAGGATAAGGGAACCTCTGGATTGCTTATTTGACCCAAACTCAAGTGTGAAAGAACGCAGAAGCTATTCTTAAGAACAGAATTACTGGGCATATGGAGAAGAGGAAGAGTCGGCATGGATTTAGCAAAGGGAAGTCTCGCCTTACTAATTGATTAGAATTTTTGGAAGGTATAAATATAGATAAAGGCAGGGGTTCTATAATGAGGCAGGGTGAGGCGGCCGCTTCAGGAGGCAAGATTTTGAGATGGCAAAATTGCCCCCTGAAACTTTCCTGCCACACATTCAGGCAAACTCTGGCGGCAGGAAAACCTGCAGTGCTGGTGACGTGGAGCAGTGTCTTGCTGGCGGGGTTCCCACTCCCAGCCAGCAAAAGGAAGGTCCCACAGTGGTATGGAACTGCGATGTGCTGGCGGGATATGAAAGGTGTGTGTCTGAATGAGAGGGAGGTTGGGAGTGACTGTACGAGAGGGTGGGGGGGTGTGTATGTGTACATATATATCTGAGAAGGGTGGGTGTGTTGTGTGTCTATGGGGGAGAGTGCCTGCGCACATGCGTGTGCATGTGTGAGAGTACCTGTATATGTGTGTGTGTGAGAGAGGTTAAAGTTTGTTCACCCTCCTCCAATCTATGACAATCTCAGGGGACTGGAAATTTAAAGTTCCCAGGTATAGAGAGTGGGAGATTTTTTTTTATCCTTGTTAGTTTTAATTATTGGATGTGCTGTATCTGCTATTTTGAAATATTTTATTAGTGTTTGGTAATATTTTAAACATTTTTATACTTTTTTTAATTGGTTGAATTTATCACCAGATTTGACATTCTTTTTATTGGTATGTTTCATGTTTTATATTTCTTGATTGTGTTTGCATTGCTTACAGAGTTTCGCTTCGTGATTTCCAGTTTACTTTTTGTCTGCACGTTTCAATTTATATTTTACAAGCCGTAAAGCCCGTTAAAACGGGCTACATCCCTCTGTCTCTCACCTCCCCCTCATTCTCTCTCCCCTCACTCTTCACCACCCCCCTCCCCCACTCCTCCCCACCCTCCCTCTCCTCTCACTCAGTCCCCCCTCTCCCTCACTCCCTCCCACTCAGTCCCCCCTCTCCCTCCCTCCCACTCACTCAGTCCCCCTCTCCCTCCCTCCCACTCAGTCCCTCCCTTCACCCACCTCCATTTCCTCCCGGCGCCGTAAGCGCGACTTCCCGCAACCCTCACCCGGCTCCATTAACTCCTCCCGCTCCTGCCGGCAGATCTCGGGGGGGGGGGGGTCACTCCCCGCGCGCGCGGCAGTGACCCCCCCGAGATCTGCCGGCAGATCTGGGGAGAAGTAGCGGCACCGAGCGCGCGCGGTGCCGCTACTTCTCCTCCCGCTCCTGCCGGCAGATCTCGGGGGGGGGGGCGCGGGGAGTGACCCCCCCCCCGAGATCTGCCGGCAGATCTGGGGAGGAGAAGTAGCGGTGCTACTTCTCCTCCCGCTCCTGCCGGTGCCGCTACTTCTCCTCCCGCTCCTGCCGGCAGATCTCGGGGGGGGGGGGGGCGCGGGAGTGACCCCCCCCCCCCCGAGATCTGCCGGCAGATCTGGGGAGGAGAAGTAGCGGTGCTACTTCTCCTCCCGCTCCTGCCGGTGCCGCTACTTCTCCTCCCCAGCTACTTCTCCTCCCCAGATCTGCCGGCAGATCTCGGGGGGGGGGGCGCGGGAGTGACACCCCCCCCCCGAGATCTGCCGGCAGATCTGGGGAGGAGAAGTAGCGGTGCTACTTCTCCTCCCGCTCCTGCCGGTGCCGCTACTATTCTCCTCCCCAGATCTGCCGGCAGATCTGGGGAGGAGAAGTAGCGGCACCGCGCGCGGCGCCGCTGCTTCTCCTCCCGCTCCTGCCGGCAGATCTCGGGGGGTGGGGGGGCGCGGGAGTGACACCCCCCCCCCCCCCCCGAGATCTGCCGGCAGATCTGGGGAGGAGAAGTAGCGGCACCGCGCGCGCGCGCGCCGCGCCGCTGCTTCTCCTCCCGCTCCTGCGGCCCCACCGCCATTTTTTTTTTCTGACCAACGTCCTTGCCCGCACATGCGCAGTAGAGCTGCGCTCTACTGCGCATTTGCGGGCCGTCGGTCACAGGCCATTTATAAGGTAGATGGTCTCTTTATTCTGTATTTAGTGAGAGTGTTCTGCTTGTGTGACTGAGGCTTTAGGTATTTTGCTAGCATGTAGCGTCTGTGTAGGGATTTACTACAACCTGGCTTTATAATCTGTTTTCCTAATAGGAGGTGTATTGATGTTTAGGGCCTGATAAAATATTTGCAGTATGGCTTTTTCATAGGTTGAGTGCTGGCAATTATGATATGAAAGGCTTACTATATTGGAATTGTAGGTCAGTTTATTCCTGGTTTTCTGTGGGCCAAGTCCACACCCAGTGTACTTTACCATAGGCCGAATACCATATGGGATCCAGTAAACCGCCTTGATTACTATGAGAAAGGTAGTTTATTAAGTCTATTAAACTACTATTATTGATAGTGTTTTGTTTTTGCAGTGTATGCCTATATAATATATATGTTGTAAGTGATATTTTTACTTCAGAAGATTGTACTTTGAATGTCTATTTTCCATATGCAAGCTGCCTTTTTAGGTTGGGTAAGTTTAATAAATTTTAAAATGGAAAAGAATGCATAAGTTTTAATTATGTGGGGAAGGAAGGGGGAATGAAAGGCTGTAAGGTTTATTTATTTTAAACTTTTTTTTATACCGGCATTAGTGGATACATCATGCCGGTTCACATCTTAACAAAAGCTGGAAAGTACATAAAACAGGGGATTGGGGTTGGAACAACGAGAAAGTGGAGGCGGAAGGATAGCGCATCAGGCAACAGATAAAATATAAATAACAGGAACTGTCGAAGGGAACGATATAAATAACTGTCAAAGATAATGATATAATGAACTGTCAAATATGAGGATATAAGTAAGAAAATAAGATATAATAAATAATACAAAATACAGAGCTATATACAAAGGGTCGGGTCAGGTGATGATGGTGCTTCAGGAGGATGAGAGTGAGAGACTAATCTGGGTAAGCCTGCTTGAATAGCCACGTCTTTAATTTCTTTTTAAATTTGGAGGTGCATGGTTCAAGGCGGAGATGTGTAGGCAGAGCATTCCATCATGAGGGACCAGCAATGGAGATAGCACGGTCCCTCGTAGAGGAGAGGTGAGCCTTTTTAAGAGAGGGCACACAAAGGGTTCCTTTATTGTTTGTTCTGGTGGGGTGATTGGAGTGTGTGAGGCTGAAGGGAACATCGAGCCAGTTAGAATTGTGATTGTATATAGATTTATGGATGATAGTGAGGGTTTTATATAGGATACGAGAGGGGATGGGGAGCCAGTGGAGGTCCTTAAGGATGGGCGAAATGTGGGTCTGATTTACGGGTATTAGTGATGGTCCTTGCTACCGCATTCTGGAGCATTTGGAGTGGCTTTATAGTGGAATAGGGGAGCCCAAGGAGGAGGGAGTTGCAGTAGTCCAATTTAGATGATAGCGTGGCTTGGATCACAGAGCAGAAGTCTTGGGTATGGAGTAATGGTTTTAATTTTTTTAGTACATTGAGCTTGAAGAAACCCTCTTTAAGGATAGTACTAACATATTTCTTTAAATTCAGATGCTTGTCTAAGGAAACCCCAAGGTCTCTTACAAATGGTTGAGCAGAGATGGAGATGAATGCTGGGTCACTTGCCAGGGCGGGTTTTGTGGTTTGGTGTTGGGAGATGAACAGCAGTTCCGTTTTTATTGGTGTTGAGGGCAAGGTGGAGATTATAGAGTAGGATGTTGATGGAGGAAAGGCATGTTTCCCAAAATTTTAAGGATTCGGAGAGAGTTATAAATGGGGATGATAATTTGTACGTCGTCGGCATATAAATAGAACTTTAGACCAAGATCTGAGAGGAGCTGGCAGAAGGGTGTGAGGTAGATATTAAATAGGGTGGAGGATAGGGAGGAGCCTTGTGGGACCCCTTGAGAGAGAGGGTAGTGGGTAGATTCAGCATTACCAATTTTGACAGAGAATTTTCTGTTAGATAGGTAGGATTTGAACCAAAGGAGGGCTATACCTGAGATGCCGATGTCAGCAAGGCGGAAGAGGAGGTGATTGTGGCTTATCGTGTCGAAAGCCGAGGAGATATCAAGGAGGGCGAGGAGGTAGCAGTGGCCATGGTCCATTCCTCTGAGGAGATGGTCCGAGAGGGTGAGAAGGAGGGTTTCCGTGTTAAAGTGCTTACGAAAGCCAAATTGTGAAGGATATTGTTGCTTTCGAGGTAATCCATGAGTTGTGTGTTGACTGCTTTCTCCATGATTTTGGCGATAAATGGGAGGTTTGAGATAGGACGGAAATTAGAGGGATCGTTAGGGTCTAGTGAGGGTTTTTTGAGTAGGGGTTTGACCACTGCCTGCTTGAGTGTGTCTGGGACAATGCCGGAGGAGAGTGAGCAATTAATGATGTCGGCTAAGGGTTTGGCAATGGCATTGGGGATGGACAGGAGAGCTTTGGTGGGGATGGTGTCAGTAGGATGGGAAGCAGGCTTAATCTTTTTGAGAATGGACTCAATTTCCTTAGAGGAGGTGAGATCAAGGGAGTCGAAGGTGGCGGTGGATGGGCCCGTACCAGGGGGGGAAGGAATAAGGAGTGTTGGGGAATCTGAGGAGTATATTCACTATTTTGTTGTGGAAGTAGCGTGCCAATTCTTCACATTTGGTGGAGGCTTCAGAATCAGGAATGGTGGGCGGAGCAGATTTGGTGAGGCCCGCAACATAGGAAAACAGGGCTTTGGGGTTGTACATATATTCATGTATTTTTAAGGCGTAAAAGTCCAGTTTGGACTTCAGGGTGGAGATTCTGTAGCAGTGAAGGGCAGATTTGTAACTAGAGGTGTGTTGAGGGGTCGGGTCCTTACGCCATATTCTCTCTTTCTGTCTGAGTTTATTTTTCATTAATTTTAACTCAGGGGTGTACCAAGAGTTTGAATTTTTAGAGGATGGGGACAAGTCACATCTAGTGATGGGACAGAGTTTGTTAGCAATGTCTAGGGTGAGGTTGCTCCAAGAGGCTAGGGCGGCTTCAGGGTTGGAGCAGTCAAGTTTGGGCAGGGAGGTGGATAATGAGGAAGCTAGGTCATCACTGGAGCAAGATTTTCTGAACACTATAGTGGTGTTTTGGGCAGGGTTGTTGGTGGTCGGGGCATTAATTGATAGGAGTGATTCGATGAGGAAATGGTCTGACCAGGGGACTGGAGTACAAGAGGGGGTATTGGAAAAGTGGATACAGGAGTTGATAAAGATAAGGTCTAGGTGTGCCCAGCTTTGTGGGTGGGGGATGAGATAATTTGTTTAAATCCAATAGCATGGAGGGAGGTGAGGAAGGCTTCGCATGATGAAGAGAGTGGGAAGGAGTCTACATGGAGATTAAAGTCTCCAAGTATGATGGCAGGGATTTCAATATTGATATTATCTGCGATAAATTCAATGAGCGGGAAAGGGTTGGAATCAAGAAAGGAAGGGGGGGGGGGGGGAGTAGACTAGGCAGAGTTGTAGTTCCGGGGATTTGAACAAGCCAAGTACAAGTTTAGGAGGGGTATCTACCTTAATATATTTAAGTTTTAAGGACTTTTTAGCTGCCAGGAGAAGGCTTCCACCTCTTTTTTTGGGTCTCGGGAGAGGATCTCATACGTGGGTTTAGGGAGCTGGTTAATAAGAACAATATCAGAGTCTTTAAGCCATGTTTCTGTGACAGCACAGATATCAGGCTTGCAGTCAATTAGGAGGTCATTAAGGATGGGGATTTTCTTAGAGAGGGATTGAGCGTTGAATAGGACTATGGAAAGAGTGGGGAGACCTAGTAGTTGAGTCAGGGAGAGATGAGGATGGGGAGAAGGGACTTACGAATGGGGGGGGCTTTGTGGAGGTGAGGGAAAGGAGGTCTGAAGGTTGGGTGGTGTATGGCGGGGTACAGGGTAGGCTGCCATTACAGAGTGTTTGCTGTATAAAAGATATAGTTGCAGTGCTGGGAAGGAGTGACAAAGTAAATATAGTTGAATCAAACCAGTGTAGACTGCTGAGTGAGTGGGTTGAGTGCGAGCTATTAACAGTGTAAATCACAGTAGCAAGATTACAGTGTAAATCACAGTAGCAATGATAAGATAAGGAGCGCTCAACAATGTAACTTTCAGGGGGAAATACTGACAAGGTACAGCGTGATATAGGTTTAGTTACAACGTATTAAAGGTCGGTAGGTAGGGGTGGAGGGCTGAAGGGGAGATGGCGGAAGGGAAGGAGGGACGACAGGGGAGGACGGGACGGTAAGGAGGAGCAAAAGAGGAGCACAAAGGGGCGCACCAAGGGGCAGGCCCCTTGGTCGCGCGCCGTTTGTTGCACACCAAAGGAGCACAACCAAGGGGCCTGCCCCTTGGTGCGCCCCTTTTGCTCCTCCTTACTGGAGAATGACGCTGTCGGTGGGGTGGGTCTTAGGCCGCGTGCAGAAGCGATGGGGCCGCTGGGTGGCCGCGTGGCTCAATTCGGCTCCGGGACCCCGACGGGTGAGTGCCAATCACACGGGAGGCCGCGGTCGGGTCCGGAGAAGCAGCGAGGCGACAGGCAAAGAGGAGGTACCTGCGGGCGTCTCAGCGCTTTAAGTCTCCGTAGAATGACGTTGTCGGTGGGGCGGGTCTTAGACCGCATGCAGAAGCGATGGGGCCGGCGGGTGGCCGCGTGGCAATTCGGCTCCTGGACCCCAACAGGTCAATGGGGATCGCACAGGAGGCCACGATCGGGTCAGAGTAGCAGCAAGGCGACAAGCAACGAGGTTATTTTAAATTGCACACTTTAAAACGTCTGAAGCCATTATTAGACTTTAATGATTTCAGAACCATTTTACAAACTCTGCTTTTCTCATCCATTGATTATTGTAATGCTCCTTTATTTGGCTTACCCGGAAACTGTTTAAGATCATTACAACTACTCCAAAATGTGACTGCCAGAGTATTGTGTGGAGGAAAAAGATTTGATCATATTACTCCAACTTTGATCGATCTTCATTGGCTTCCAATAAAACAGAGAATTGAGTGCATTAAACTGTGAACAAACCGAATGGTTAAACGGTTCTCTACACCTACACACACCTGAAAGGAATTTAAGGTTGGCCAATAAAGGACTTCTTACAGTGCCGTCATTTGTCTGAAGTCAGAGACAGAGCAATTTCAGTGGCAAGCCCCAAATTATGAAACTCTTTATCTGATGAGCTTAAGACTCCAAAAAGACATTGAAACATTTTTTTAAAAACCCTTAAAACTTGGTTATTTAAAAAAACCTATTAAACTTAATTTTGAACAATGTTTAGCAGTCAGATACGCCTGTGATACTTTAATGCAATGGTTTTAGCAGTAAATAATGGTCAGAAGTGCCTTTTTATGACAAACATTTTTTAGATATTTTATTTTAGATAATTTTTATTTTTGTCTCATATTTAACTATTTTTAAATGAATTATTTTATACTTGCTTATTTAAATTTTATTATTGTTTCCTTTACAAAGTTTTATATTTTTCTTAAGTGTACGCCGTCTAGATCTAGATGTGTCTCTGTTATTTTTCGCACAAGTTATACAGACCCAATTCTCTATACTTGCTTCACCCAATTTTATGTTTATCCAGATTATGTTTTTCCAGATTATTTCTACCCTGTTCATTGTTTTATCCAGGTTATTTCTACCCTGTTCATTGTAAAACCAGTCTGTGTCTCTGTTATTTTTGCTGGTTGTAATGTAAACCGAAGTGATAATTAATCCTGTTAATTGAACCTCGGTATATAAAAATTTATAAATAAATAAATAGATTGTCTACAGATTGACAGTATATAAAATAAATAAATAAATAGAAATCTAATCTCCTTATATCAGCCCTGAGAGTGTGTTTCACACACAGACTCCCACCATTCACAAACCTCTCACACCCCCATGGGGCAGATCCTGGAGAAGGGTGGGAATCAGGCAATAGGGAATGCAGGAGATCCATTTCTAGACCCAGGAGATGGGGCGGCCAAAGGTCGTCCCACCCCATTAAACATTTCTCTGGCACCCCCTAGTGCGGACGCCGAAGACTGAGAACAAAACAATAACAGCCACAAAAACGGAGAGGTTAGAGCAGTGGGCTGCAAACAAGGGAAGCCAGGGTTCAAATCCTATTGCCTTTCCTTGTAACCTTGGGCAAGTCACTTCAGTGATTTCACTTGCACCGGGCCATGGGGGGAGGCGGACAGCATTTCATCCTTCACCTCAGGCAGCAGATTGCCTTGATCCGCCCCTGGATAAGGGCAAGCTGGTCGATATAGTATATCTGAATTTTCAGAAGGAAATTGACAAAGTCCCTGACGAGAGACTCCTAAGGAACTTTAAAATTCACATGATACAAGCTGATGTCCTATTCTGGATTGGTAACTGTTTAAAAGATAGGAAACAGAGTTGGATTAAATTGAGTGCCCCAGGAATCTGTACTGGGACCAGTGCTGTTTAAAATATTCATAAATGATCTGGTCAAAATTGTACATAATACAGAACTATCTAACCCCTAGATTCATCATTCTGCTATATTTTTATATATATTTATAGCAGAATGATGTGTCGCAAAAAAAAAAAAAAAAGAGACAGGGGTGATAGTGGGCAGCCAGCCACATGGCGGCGGTAAGCTTTCACCCGCCGCGGTGCGGCAGCGCCGCACACTATCGCCCCCCATAGCGCCACGGGAAAAGGTGTACTTTTTCCTGCGGTGCTGCCGGCGATAATGTGAAAAACATTATCGCCCACAGTGCTGCCGGGAGATAACTCTGTCCAAACCTTGCCGGTATCACGTGCGGTAGGGCCTTATCACACATCGGTATTAAACTAAAGTGTTTATTATTAAAAAGGAGGAACGAAAAAGGATCTCACATAAATCTGTGTTGCAACAAGCAGGGAAAAAGGAAAAGGGATTACAAGGTATGGGCCAGATTCTAAAAAGGTTGCGCGTGCCAGGCCTATTTTCAAAAGGCCTGGCGACGCACATAAAGCCCCAGGATGCATGTAAGTCCCGGGGCTTTACTAAAGGAGTGGGAAGGAGGCGGGGCGGGAAGGGGGGAAGGGCGGGGCAGGGTCGGAGGCTCCAGGCACAGCGGCCATTTGCTGCTGTGCCTGGGATCGCGGGCCGGCAGGCGCAAAAGGTAAGATAAAGGGCAGAGGAGGTTAGAGTAGGGCTGGGGGGGGAAAGGTTAGGCTAGGGGGGAGGGAATGGAGGAAGGCAGCGCGGCTCGGCGCACGCAAGGTGCAAAATTGTGCACCCTGTTGCGTGTGCCGACCCAGGATTTTATAATATGCTCGCACCTGCGCGCGCATGTTATAAAACCAGGCGTATGTGTGTGCGCGCCGGGTAGCGCGCACACATGTAAGCCCGCGCGCTCCTTTTTAAAATCTACCCCTATACGTTTACTTTCTGCTGAATTAAGCACTGCCCTATCTTGGCAGTCTGACCCCCAGCTATATGCCTTGCTTTTGTCCAGCTGCTGCCAATCATCTGTCACTTTTCCACAGACAGTTTTTAAGTGACACACTCTTCAGATGGTAACAGTGGTATTACCTGGCTCTACAAAGATTAACCTCTTCAGTGCCAGCTGCTAGTGACGGTGGAACACTGCCACCTGCTGTCCTGTAAATGGAGTTTTAAAATGTCAAGCATTATCATTTATAGTCTAACTACTGTTTCACCACAGGATGAAGAAAAGCTAAAAGGATTAGGGTTCCTCAGCTTGGAGAAAAGTCAGCCAAGAAGGGATATGATACAGGTTTCAAAAGTCGTGAGTGAGGTGCACCAGGCAAACAGCAAATGGTTATTTACACTTTCCAACAGAGCTAAGACTAGAGGACATTACACAAAACTAACAGCCAACAAATGTAAAACAAATTTTAAAAAAATGTATTTTTTTGCTCAATATACAATCAAGCTGTGTGGAATCTGTTTCTGGATGATATAGTCCAGGTATCTAGCATAGCTGGGTTTAAAACTGGTTTGGACAAGTTCCTGGAGGAAAAGGCCATAAACAACTATTACCAGGTGGACTTGGAAAAGCCACTGCTTATCCCTGGAAGTGAGCAGCAAGAAAGAGATCTTCTCTTTGGGATCTGCTAAGTACAACTGTCTCGGTTTTGCCCTGATAGGCAGCACTAAGGGAATGAGACTTTTATAAGGGACACATCCCATTTTACCTCCTAGTGAACTGTATTGGCTCAGAACCTACAACCGCCGCAGATCATCATGTGGCTTTATCTGGAGGGGGTTGGAAAATCCCAGGGTGCCAGGGTGCGCAGGCACCTACTTGGTGGAAAAACTGCCACTGTGCATGGGCCCTGACCTAGGAAACCAGTTGTTGCCTTGACCAGGCCTAGGCCTAAGAGCTGCACCTGCAGGTAGAGATGCAGGAGAACAACCAGAAGAAGGGGGGAGGGCAGTTGGAGAGAGGTAAGAAAAAAGACGCTGGAAGACAAGGAAAACAAAGAGTCAACAGTAGGCGGATAAAAAGCAAACTAAGCAACAACAAAAAGAGCACAAATAACCACAAAAGAGAAAAATAAAATCTACAACAGAGTTAAAGGAAATAAATTCCCTAACTCCTAACAATTCTTGGCTGGTGCCCAGGTTTTCTAAATATTTTTCCACCCCTGCGAAATGACACTGAGAAGTTTAGGTATAGTCTCCATGGAGAAAAGAAAAGAAAAGAATGGTATGAGATTTGCTTGAGGGATGTCTTTTATGAACTACAGAGCAGGAGAGTATGTAGATTATAAAAGGACCTTCTAATCTTCTGCATATCGTCCCCTGAATTGGGCCCTAGAAGCAGCCAGTTAGTTAGAAGGACAAATGCAGAAACAGAACAAAAGAACAGTGAAACCTGACTATTTTTGCATATTATTACAATAATCACCCAGTGCATACTAATAGAATTACTGCTTTTGGTAAACCTTTAATATGCATTGTACATTACTAATACAGAAATGTGTTTGGTTCACATCAGTATTTAAAACATTGGCCATTTTAAACAATGGATTACATTTTTTAAGAGCTGTCTTGTTTTTAAAAAAATGCACCAAATTAAGCTTATTTATTAGTAAATCACTCCTATTTTTAACTAGCTTTTCATCCTAACCCAACCCTGCCACTCACAGGACACCTGAATTTCCTTACAGAGTAATGAAGGGAAGAATGTCCCTAATCACTGAGCTGGACACATTTTTGCCCCCTCACAATCTCTAACCTCATTCCTAACCGAATGTCACATCAATAAAACAAATCTTGCCAAGCTCTCCATGCATCAGCCAGGGTTACTGCAGAGGTTAGGGGTGTGCATTCGTTCCCTACGAATTGGGAATCTGCAACGTATAGGGCCTTATTCGTTGTATTCGTGGGGAATCGAAACGTATCGCGATTCCCCACAATACAACGAAACTTCGCCGAATTATTCAGTCGCCTAGGAGCCAATTTAAACAAACCCCCCACCCTCCTGACCCCCCTCAAGACTTACCAAAACTCTCTGGTGGTCCAGCGGGGGGGGGGGGCCGGGAGCCATCCCCTGCACTCACACCCTCGGCTGCCGATTTCAAAATGGCGCCGATAGCCTTTGACCTACTATGTCACAGGGGCTACCGGGTGCCATTGATCAGCCCCTGTCACATGGTAGGAGCACAAGATGGCGCCGAAGGCCATGTGACAGGGGCTGACCAATGGCACCGGCAGCCCCTGTGACATAGTAGGTCAAAGGCTATCGGCGCCATTTTGAAACCGGCAGCTGAGGGTGTGAGTGCAGGGGATGGCTCCTGGACCCCCCCGCTGGACCACCAGGGAGTTTTGGTAAGTCTTGAGGGGGGTCAGGAGGGTAGGGGGTTGTAGTTAATTTTATTTTAGCGGGGAAACGAATAGTGATTGATGTATAGAACGTATCGGGGGCTCCCTTGCCGAATGCAACGTATGTGCCCCCCGACGAATACGAATCCCGAATGCAACGTATGGCGTCCCTCTGCACATCCCTAGCACAAGTGGACTAACGGCTGCTTCAGGAAACTGGAGAAGGCATTACTGTGTGCAGTAATGCGGCCGGTTTATATTTAGGTTATCACTCACTGCAGCCTGACACTATTGCTTCAGTCACAGAAGAAAATAAAATACTTTTATTTTGCATACAGTCAAGTAACACAGAAACTAAAAAAATACAAATTATAATGGCAGATAAATCTACCTGTTTTCCCTACCTTCTACCATATTTAAGACCTTTCTTGATACCTGGCTCTACCCTCCCTTTCCCATTACTAAAAATGCTCTGTGCTATTATTTATTTATTTATTTATTTATAATTTTTATATACCGATTTTCATGCATAAAATGCATATCAAACCGGTTTACAATGAAACAGTATAAGCAGGAAATAAAATTCCTTAGTCTGATACACTGAAACATATGTAATAAAATAGTTGTAAATAAAGCAAGTAGCTAAACAACATTACTAAAAGTTAAATTATTAACGAAAAACATACATACAATTATTGTAAAAGGAGCACAAAGGTTAGCACGAAGGGGAGCACAAAGGGGAAAGCCTCCCTCCCAGCACTGAGAGCCTGTTCCATGCAGCCACCGTCCACCGTGGACAGAAATTCTGCCTCGTATCACAAACCCTTATTCTAGAACTTCGTTACCACCAAAAATGTTTGCTTCTGAGTGCATTTATACCTCGAGGGATTTGAATGACCACAATACTCCTCCCCTTTTCCACCTCATAAGGCCTCTCCGGCAAACATTTGTTTATGAACATTTGATATTCTGAGTTTCCTTAAATTAGTCTCAAGGCAGATTACAATTAAAATTACAATCCAAACTGCAATCAAGCCACCCAAATACATTAAAACATGAGGTTAGAGCATGTATATAGCTATGGCTGAAGTCAAGGTGTAGATTGTACGACGTCATCTAGGTTGAAATAGATGACTTCTTACATAAAGATGGATACAGGAATATAGATGCAGATATTCTGTAATAAGGCAAGCTCTTTGTGCCAAAGTAGTAAGAATAAATTAAGCAGTAGTTGTCCAGTGGTGGAAGAGATTGTGGGCTCATGTTTAGGGAGATCTGGCATTCAGGAGGTAAAGGGAGAAGTCTGTGCCTACGTGTGTAGGGGAAGGCTTGGCAGAAAAGCCAAGCCTTTATTTTGTCTTGAAAGGTGAGGTAGGAATCGGAGTAGCCTTCCTCTGTACTGCCTACATTTCTGTTAAAATCCTTCCTCCAAAACTAAACACAATACTACAGAAGAGCTCCTATCAATGATTACTAGACAAGCAGTGCCTTCCTTTTTTTTTACTTTTTTTTCCAGATCTTGTGTCTCCCCAAGTTCCTTAGCATGGATCTTCCCAGGTACTTATTGCAGTGTGTCAACTTTGAGGTAAGATCACACCCAGCTCCTTCTCCTGTCTGGTAGTCATCCTCCACTCCCCATCAGGAAATATTCCCCTGGCTTTCTGTATCCCAACTGCATTGACAGTGCACATTTTTTGCAGTGAATCGCAGCTGCCACATCTTTGAACAGACCTCTAAAATAATATTTCATGAAAAATGTTAGCAAAATACGGCATTATTTATTTATTTATTTGTTAGGCTTTTCTATACCGATGTTTGGAACAAGCTGTCACAACAGATTACAAGCACATTAAAAATAAAACATAGAATTTGGTAAAAAAAAACAAAAAACTGTAAAATAATAAACAAGAATAAATCTTATAAATTAATTAGAAATACATAAAGATCGATGAGCTATAATATAATAATAGAAAATAAATCATAAAATGATTAGAAATGCAGGCATCATTAATTAATATAAAACATAAATAACTACTAAGAGAATAAAGACTACAATTCTTAAACTCAAATAAATAGCATAAAACTATGAATAGGTAAAATAGATGGGGTCTAAAACAATCCATGGAAATTAAGATCTGATTATGTAAAGTACAGATGGAGATAATTTAGCCCATGCCATCTTTGTAAGTTTGCTCGAAAAGCCAGGTTTTAAGATTTTTTTCTGAACAACTTTAGATCGCCCTGTGCAGATGTTTATTCCCTTGTCATCCACTTTGTTTCGCTGTATTGGTGCTATAGAAACCTTGCAGAACAATTTATCAAAGTCTGAGGTTTACTCAGTGTTTGCTTGGTTTCCTTATTGATAAGAAGCAAACTGAAGATCATTTCAGAAACGCTGCTCTGAACAGCATAGAAGACAAAGAAGCTTTGTACAGTGGAATGAGAAGCAGTACAGAAAAAAAAATGTAAACATACACTGAACCAGGGCTGCCAACTCTTGGGCTTTTTAGATTTGGGAAGCTCTTTTTTTGATGAAAGTTTTGATGATTTTTCCTACTTTTACCTTCCTGAAAGTTGTCTTACTACTATTGAATATTAAAGACATCTTTCTCTCCCACTCACCAAATCTCCACCTTGAGAAATTTCAAATACTGCATCTATGGTGAGACTCATATAGACAATTCTATTATTCGGTAACGTTTATTTTTATAGTGTTGGAGGATGTACATAGCACTGTACAATGGTGCTGAGATGGTTGAGAGGGGACATGATAGAAGGTTATTAAATCATGAGTGGGGTGGAATGGGTAAAGGATGGTTACCTACCCTTTCAAATAATACTAAAACAAGGCAACATTCCTTAAAACTAATGACCAGCAGATTTAAAACAAATCATAGAAAGTACTTTTCCGTTCACTGCCAGAGGACGTGATGAAGATAACTAGCATAGTGGGGTTTTAAAAGGGGTTTAAACACATTCCTAGAGGAAAAGTCCATTACACATGATTAGCCAGGTAAACTAAAGAAAGCTATGGCTATCCCTGGGCATGAGTAACTGGAATTAGATCTACTTTATGGGCTCTGACAGGTACCTGCGACTTGGATTGACCGCTGTTGGAGACACGATGCAGGGCTCAATGGGACTTTGCTCTGACTCAGCATGGCAATTCTTATGTGCTAGGAATTTCCATATTATAAGTCCCTGCCCCAAAGAGCTTGCAATCTAAGAGGACACCTGCGGCTAAGGGAGCTAGTGGCTTGTTCAAGGTCACAAGGAGTGTCAGTGGGAGAAGCAGGATTTAAACTCTGGCTTCCCTGGTTGTCAAATCATTGCTCTAAACACAGGCCACTCCTTCCCTTTGAGGTTCATTGCAAGAACCTTTGAATTTGTTTACATTTGCAATATTATCAAAGGTTAACGCAGGCAATCTATGGTACACTGGCAGTCATGTATAACAGAGTTACGCAGCTAAATTCATAAAAATGATGGCCTTTATCATTACAGGAGATGAAGTGGATTATGCTCGGCTTGCTTTGAGAATGTAAAGGGAGTTCATGGGAGAAGCATTATCCCTTACATCTCTTTTACCATTATGCTTTTGCTACATTGTAATATATTATCACACTGATATAAGTATCTGGAGTAGCTCATTTCTCCAACCAATAACACTGTTCCTATCATAAGCTTTTATCTTACTACTCCATTTGATTTCTTTGGCGGGTACACCTAAATACAGTGAAATAAATTTCCTTTATTTTGTTTTTTAAACTAACGTTCACCTAATAGAGATGGATAATGAACACCATAGCAAGCACACAAAGACCAAAACTTGGCAAATGATGCTGCCCTTCATACAGGATGAAATGGAGATCATCATAAACCACGACAGACGTATTAAACTGACCTTGGCCCTGCAGATAAGCTGAAATACTGGGTGACTGGCAATCATTTTTGTTAATCATGCACCATGGGTCCTGACTTCTTAAAAGGTAGAAGGAGCACTTAGAGGACGGATTAAAATGCAAATGGCTTATACCGCAACTCTGTGGGAGCTCAGATTTTACTTATGTATTGGCATTGGATAATCCACTTTTTACCCTGAATGGCCTCAAAGGAGATTACAATAAATCTAAAGTAGATTACATGAGTGTTAAATCAACAATATTGATTGAGGATCTATATATTTAAAGTCAGATTCATAGTCAGATTCTTCACCTTAGAGCTGCCCCACATTAGAAAAAAAATGATGCAGGTTAAAATAACTGGGGTGAAAATGCATTTAAACTACACTCCTAGCAAACAACTTGTCTAGGTAATTTACATGGTATTTAAATAATAAGATATCCACTTTTCATTCTAACTTGTATTTCATTTCTGAGATATTAGTGAATTGAAGAAATACTAGCTGACAATGCAGATATACCCCAGAGGTCCCTATGAATTGCCCCTTCCCCAGCCCCAGCATAGCCTTCCACCCCCCACAGCCCCAGAGGCAGCACAACTATCCATGGAATTCCCCAGAGGCTATTTATTGCCCTCCAGCCCCAGCACAGCCTGTCCCCAACTCCTGCAGACCCAGTCCCAGCACAACCCATCCTCCCACACCCCCCAGCAGCCCCAGCACAGCCTGACCCCGCTGCTGCAGACCCAGCCCCAGCACAACCCACCCTCCCATATCCCCCAGCAGCCCCAGCACAGCCTGACCCCACTCCTGCAGACCCAGCCCCAGCACAGCCTGACCCCGCTGCTGCAGACCCAGCCCCAGCACAACCCATCCTCCCACACCCCCCAGCAGCCCCAGCACAGCCTGACCCCACTCCTGCAGACCCAGCCCCAGCACAACCCACCCTCCCACACCCCCCAGCAGCCCCAGCACAGCCAGACCCCACTCCTGCAGACCCAGCCCCAGCACAGCCAGACCCCGCTCCTGCAGACCCAGCCCCAGCACAACCCACCCTCCCACACACCCCAGCAGCCCCAGCACAGCCAGACCCCACTCCTGCAGACCCAGCCCCAGCACAGCCAGACCCCGCTCCTGCAGACCCAGCACAACCCACCCTCCCACACCCCACAGCAGCCCCAGCACAGCCAGACCCCACTCCTGCAGACCCAGCCCCAGCACAACCCACCCTCCCACACCCCCCAGCAGCCCCAGCACAGCCAGACCCCACTCCTGCAGACCCAGCCCCAGCACAGCCAGACCCCGCTCCTGCAGACCCAGCCCCAGCACAACCCACCCTCCCACACCCCACAGCAGCCCCAGCACAGCCAGACCCCGCTCCTGCAGACCCAGCCCCAGCACAACCCACCCTCCCACACCCCCCAGCAGCCCCAGCACAGCCAGACCCCACTCCTGCAGACCCAGCCCCAGCACAGCCAGACCCCGCTCCTGCAGACCCAGCCCCAGCACAGCCTGACCCCGCTCCTGCAGACCCAGCCCCAGCACAGCCAGACCCCGCTCCTGCAGACCCAGCCCCAGCACAGCCAGACCCCCGCTCCTGCAGACCCAGCCCCAGCACAGCCAGACCCCGCTCCTGCAGACCCAGCCCCAGCACAGCCAGACCCCACTCCTGCAGACCCAGCCCCAGCACAGCCAGACCCCGCTCCTGCAGACCCAGCCCCAGCACAACCCACCCTCCCACACCCCCCAGCAGCCCCAGCACAGCCTGACCCCACTCCTGCAGACCCAGCCCCAGCACAGCCTGACCCCGCTGCTGCAGACCCAGCCCCAGCACAACCCATCCTCCCACACCCCCCAGCAGCCCCAGCACAGCCTGACCCCACTCCTGCAGACCCAGCCCCAGCACAACCCACCCTCCCACACCCCCAGCAGCCCCAGCACAGCCTGACCCCACTCCTGCAGACCCAGCCCCAGCACAACCCACCCTCCCACACCCCCCAGCAGCCCCAGCACAGCCTGACCCCGCTGCTGCAGACCCAGCCCCAGCACAACCCATCCTCCCACACCCCCCAGCAGCCCCAGCACAGCCTGACCCCACTCCTGCAGACCCAGCCCCAGCACAACCCACCCTCCCACACCCCCCAGCAGCCCCAGCACAGCCTGACCCCGCTGCTGCAGACCCAGCCCCAGCACAACCCATCCTCCCACACCCCCCAGCAGCCCCAGCACAGCCTGACCCCACTCCTGCAGACCCAGCCCCAGCACAACCCATCCTCCCACACCCCCCAGCACAGCCTGACCCCACTGCTGCAGACCCAGCCCCAGCACAACCCATCCTCCCACACCCCCAGCACAGCCTGACCCCGCTGCTGCAGACCCAGCCCCAGCACAACCCATCCTCCCACACCCCCCAGCAGCCCCAGCACAGCCTGACCCCGCTGCTGCAGACCCAGCCCCAGCACAACCCATCCTCCCACACCCCCCAGCAGCCCCAGCCCAGCCTGACCCCACTCCTGCAGACCCAGCCCCAGCACAACCCACCCTCCCACACCCCCCAGCACAGCCTGACCCCACTCCTGCAGACCCAGCCCCAGCACAACCCACCCTCCCACACCCCCCAGCAGCCCCAGCACAGCCTGACCCCGCTCCTGCAGACCCAGCCCCAGCACAACCCACCCTCCCACACCCCCCAGCAGCCCCAGCACAGCCTGACCCCCCACCAGCCTAAGCCCCAATTACTTTAGCCTCCAGAGATCGGACTCATACTTTGAGGGCTACGAGCTCTTTACACCGAGTGCACACATACAAGCTAATTCACAGATAATCATGCATGCAGCACTCATTGCAAAAGACTGGAGAGCCCCCCCCCCCCCCCTTTTTCACTGCTGAACTACTGTCTGAATCGTGATTTTGATCAGTCTGGAGTCCTCTGCTGGGAGAATCATGTAGATGAGCTCTCCAGTTTTCTGTTGCTAGAAAGAGTGCTGGAGCTATGGAAGCTGAAACCTAGATGATTCATGGTGTTCTCTGGCATTCTCTGCTAGGGCTGCCGGAAGATGATTGCAGATGAGCCTTCTGGTCCTCTGCTGTAGACAGACATCACTTCCTCCTACGTACATTATATATATGTATCTTAAAAGTCCATAAAGCAAAGTAATCTGTCACTTAACATTTCACAAACACACACACTCATAACTCACCACCGCTTAGCCTAATTACCTTGCAGGGCATTTCTGGCTCAGTGGCTGGCCTAGTGGGAGCACACCTAGGGTAGGCTCTGTTGGTCCTTGGATTCTTAGCATCTGGTGCCTCCCCAGGAAAACCCCAAAAATAGATGGGATTGTAAACAGGGCTGGCAGTATTTACAAGTATTACAACATAGAAATGACAGCAGAAGACCAAACGGCCCATCCAGTCTGCCCAGCAAGCTTTCACAGTTATTTTTCTCTTACTTATCTGTTCCTCTGACCACTGAGTTCAGAGCCCTTATATGTAACTTTATGGTTCTAATTTCCTTCCACCCCCGCCATTGATGTAGAGAGCAGTGCTGGATCTGCATCAACATGAAGTTATCAGGCTTAATTGATTCGGGGTAGTAACTGCCGCAACAAGAAAGCTACTCCCATGCTTATTTGTTTATCAAGACTATGTAATTCAGTCCTTGTTGGTTGTTGTCTGAATATAAATCCTCTTTTCTTCATCCCTCCCTGCCATTGAAGCAGAGAGCTATGCTAGATATGCATTGAAAGTGAAGTATCAGGTTTATTTGGTTTGGGGTAGTAACCACCGCAACAAGCAAGCTAATCCCCCGCTTATTTGTGAATGCAAATCCTTTTTTCCATATTTCCTCTTGCTGCTGAAGCATAGAGCAATGTTGGAGTCGCATTAACTGTGTGTATGTTTAGAATAAGGGTATTAATCACCAGGTAGTATCTGTCATTCCTGCAAGCCACCCCCATGCCTCTTCTCTTCATTCACTTCCTCTAGACTTTATTATATTTATTATTAATATTGCTATTAATTGCATCAGTAGCATGGGATCTTCTTAGTGTTTGTATAACTGCCAGGTACGGCCTCTGTTGGAAACAGGATGCTGGGCCTGATGGACCCTTGGTCTGACCCAGCATGGCAATTTCTTATGTTCTTATTATTTATATTATATTTACAAGCTTTATTATATTTATGCATTTATATTTTATTTATTAAAAGCCTTATATTCTGCCACTACTACCATGTATACAGGGTGGATTACAATAGAATATTCATAAAATGCAAAAATACAAAAAAACCACAAGTTAACATATCACAACAAACCAGCTTGAAACATGTTAACATAAATTGCAGAATGCCTGCTCAAACAAAGCTTTTTTAATCATGTTATGGAACTATATGTACCTAAGGGGTTGGCTGTACAGAACGCAGAGTTGTGCATTTGGGTTACAAAAAGCCAAGTGGGTATGAAGTACTTCTATGCACATAACAGAGCAGTATCTGGGGGTGATCATACCTGATAAACTTAGTCTAGCAGGTAGATAAGGCAATGGAAAAAGCCAGAAAGATGCATAGGAAGAGAGATGGCCAGCAGGAAAAAGCAGGTGATATTGCTTCAGCCTAAGTCTCTGGTGAGACCTCACTTGAAATACTGTGTACAATTCTGGAAATTGCACCTTCAAACATAAACCAAATAAGTCAGTCAAGAGGGCAGCTACTAAAATGGTCAATGGTCTTCATCATATAGGTACAGACTTCTACATGTATACCCTGGAGGAAAGAAAGGAAAGGAGAAATATGATAGACACATTTAAATACCTCCAAGGAATAAATGCACAAGAGGTGAGCCTATTTCAACAGAAAGGAGGCTCTAAAATGAGGCATCTTGGAATAAGGGTGAAAGGTGGAAGATTCAGGAGTAATCTAAGGAAATATTTATTTTCCTAGTGTTAGACAGATGGACTCATGACCAGTGAATTTATGCTCCCCAGCCAGCAGATGGAGACAGAGCAAGCTGATGTCATAGTACATATAGCCCTGCAATGACCCCAGCCTGCCAGTATTCTCCATCTCCAGCAGATGATGGATGTGCATCTCCCAATGGGGATTGCTTTAAGCTTTTTGGAAGGAGAAACCTGAAATTCTAAATTCAGGAAAAGAAAGCCCCACTCTCCTGAGGTGATACCTAAAGGTCCCTCTCCCAGTTGAGAATTCCTGAGGTGATTTCCGTGGTCCCTCAGTGGTGTACCCTTGGTCCGGTAGCTGGGTTTCCCAGTGTGGACTTAACTGCTAGTTCAGCTGAAAGGCAGCGGGTGCAGGAAGCCAAGCTCGGTGGTGACGGCAGATGCCCTCTCCCCCTGCAGCTGGAGACTGTCTCTGTACTCAGCCAGTAAGCGCTGAGCACAGATAAGGTTAAAAAAAAAAGAAAGTTTTACCTTTGAATCAGAGACAGAGGGGTTTTCGGATTTCCTTCGGTATCTGTGCTCAGCACTCCATACCAACATTCGTTCTCGTTTCCATTGGGATTGGGGAACTGGGAAACCTGGTGGGCTAGGCCCCACGCTTAGGCTTTTTTCTTACACGCCGTATGGAAGGCCACGATGGCTTTCACGCGCTACTGTGCGTGTTCTGCTGCCCTCTACATGTCATCAGTGTGCGTATCATGTCGGCTCTGCACATTCATTGTGCGCTCGGTTTTTGGGGGCACTTTCTACATGCAGAAAAGTTTGTGTGTGTGTGCACCTTGCCGCAGTTTCTACTAGGCACTTACTTTTTATGCGCATTCCCCTTTTGAGCCAGAGTCGCTCCTTCACATGTTTACTGCCACAATGGCGCCAGCCCTTGCAACAGCTGGGTGTCCCTAGTTCGGATGCCATGTCAGAGCCAAGAGAGAGAGAGAGAGAGAGAAAAGCCATAATGCCCTAACACGAGACAGGTATTTAAATCCTTTGGGAGGCCCATTTAGTAACTCGAGATGAGGTGTAGGTATTACTGTAGGAGTTAGGGGCCACGTTGACATTCAAAGTGAGACGTACGAACAGAACAGTGCTCTCTTGTGAAGATTTGATGACTCTCGGAGTGAGGAAACTCACTCAAAGATGAGATTTGTGCAGTGTTCTCTTAACCTAGCTTGATGTTACCCTATAAAATAGCCAGGTCTAAATCATTTTTCTAAATGGCAGGTACTCCTGCCACAATCTGGCATCATGGTTAGCTTATTCCAAATAATGGAAGCAGCTACTGAAAACACTTTGTCCCTCTCCCATTTACACACCTGCAGTGAGGGAATCTCGAATAAAGCTTCCTGACTTGATCACATTTCTGTGGATGTTAACAGTATAGCTGGTTTTAGAAAAAAGATTTCTAAACTTTTCTGGAAGTTAAGTCCATTAACAATTAGCCAGGTAAGCATGAGTATCGCCACCTCTTATGTGTCAAAATCTATATTAGGGAAGTGATCTTCCCATTAAGATCTTCCAGGTTCTTTCAAATGACCTTGATTGGTTGCTGTTTAAGACAGGATCCTGGGCTCGATGGTCCATTAATCTGACCTAGCATGGCACTTCTTATTCTTTGATTTTTAATCCACTTATTTCATAATGTAGGAAGTATTCACTACCACTAGAGCTATGTTATAAGAAATAATTTAATTTATAGACTAGGAAAACCATATTAAATCACATGCCTTGCCCCTATGCAAAAATCTTTCCAGTTCTGCTCAGTAGTTTTCCCTCTGGAAAATACGGAGATATTTTCATTGATATTTACATGAGGAAAAATTTTACACTGGAGCAAAATTTTGCTACAACTGCCACCAGTCTTGAGAAATCAATACTTTTTCATAATGATGAGTGCTATACAAAATAAAATACTCATGATATGAAAGGCATTTTATATGAGGTATGATGAATTCGGTGGGATTTTCCACATGCAATCATGTTCACATGCACATATTCTGTAAAAGATAACTGCATGAGTTTTAGGACCTGTTTGTTTCATCTTTGTGGCCACTGACAGTAGGTGCTAGAGTCTTGACTTCTGGAATCAGAAGCTAACAGTTTTCTATTCAAAGTTTTACAGCTCTAGCCTATAGTCTGCATGTATATAAGTTACAAGGCACTTTGATCAGACTTGAGGTAGGCTCAAAGAGCTGGTCACTCAAGGGTTATTGGTGTTTCTTGCGCTTGACAGTCCAACAATGACTGAAAAACAGGAAAGGACTATCCACCAGATGTTTTTTGTGATTATATTCTTACCTAAGCTTACAAGGGCACTAAGGTCTAAAATTAGATGAGGAACAAAGCTCAGAAATAGATCTAAAATAGACTACGATCCAGAAAAGTTAGTTGCTAAATGTACCAGTGATCACTAGAGTGCACTGTTTGATAATTAATAAAAAATTGACATAGCAAAGGTTATCCAATCTAAATTCTCTGATACCTTTTATTTATACTTCATTACACACACCATCAGAATATTAGTTCCAAGTGAGTTTCATACCCAATCCATAAAAAGCATATGCAGAAGCCAAAAAAAACCCATTCCCCACTCCACTTCTTAAAAAAAATAATCAAGAATCAAAATTGGCCAGCCTGATGTCCCCACATAAAAGACAAACTAAAATTCTGACTAATATTCAAGTACTATAATGAGCAACCAAAAATCCCATTAATTACTGAAAAACTTCAGTAAAAAATTAAGCGTTGAGTTTTCAAAAAGTCAAGCATGTCAGCTCCAAACATAACTACACCAGGATCGCCCAAAGGTGGCAAAAACCTTACACGTTATGGAGAAGAATTTTACTTCTGATAACTAAGGGGCTCATAAGTAAAGCAAGTTGAAAGGACCAACGTGATCTGGGTGGCCAGTAGGCTCACAGAAAATCTGACAGGTACTGCAAGATACCTCGATGTGCAGCCTGGAATATCAGACACAGGACTTTAAACAAAACCTTTTGTTCTACCAGCAACCAATGCATCTGAGAAAGTACGGGTGATACGTGATCTAAAGCCTTCTTTCCCAACAATCTAGAAGACGTCTGATGGCTATTTTTGGTAACCTCGATACAGTAAATTGCAGTAGTCTAGTGCAGTGGTTCTCGACCTTTTTTTCAATTGAGACACACCTGGCAGATAACGCTTATAAGGCATGAAACACTGAATACTTGACTATCATGGGGTTAAATGTAAACATATACTCTGCATTCACAGGAACCCACATCCGCCCACCCCCGCCCCCCAAACAATGGATGCAGAGAAGAATTAGGATATTTCAAATACAACTTGCTATATTAAAAAGATATTCTCATTCTGGTGCTATTTCAGAAACAAAAACACAAACTCCCTTACTACCAGGCGCATTGTAATAAAATACAAAACCTGGGGGGGAAAAAAAACATTCAGCACATGTGTGGCAAACCTTCCATACCATTGCAACACTAATTCCAAGAACTCAAATAGCAATAGCCCTTCCTATGAAAAGGCAGCAGTGCAGCACCAATGCATGTCCTATTGAGAAAGAGAAAACACAACAAAGAAGATTGATACAAATCCCAACCTACCAGTAAAATACCTCACCTCGGTCACACGTATAGATCCGACCTTTACCAAATACAGAATAAAAGACCACAAATTACAAATGTGGAGACAAAAACTGAAATGAAAACCTCAAAAGGCCACCCTGCATGCAGTATAAAACTGGAGAGCTAGAAACAGAAATACATAGCCTCCTACAATAAGCAAAGTACAAAGATAGAAGAAATTCACATTCCCAAAACTGATATATTATGGCTCTTGCACCCCCTGTCACTCCCCTTCCATGCCGCCATCATCCTTCACTTTTCCCAATTACTCCTTTTCAGCCATTTGTTCACTCTCATATTCCAGCCCAGCATTCCTGACTCCCGCACATCCTCTTCCCTGTGCTCCCCTCTTTCCCCTGCTTGACTCTCCCTACCCCCTTCATCCCATCTCTCTGCCTGTCCAGCTACCCCAACCCTCTGCTTCCCATTCCTTCCTGCTCAGCAGCCCCCACACTCCCTCTCTGTTCCACCTTCATCTTCCCAGCATCCCCAACCTCCTTTCCCCCACCCTCCACAGGGTGAAGAGATCATCAGCAGCATCACTCCCAGACTCAGCAGGGGAAGATAAAGTTTGTATCCCATCAGGCCCAGAACAGCAGGAGCTGGCAATGTCTCTTTCTGATCTGGGTGAAGGAGGAAACAGCCTCCCACTGGACCAGAAAGAAGAGAAGAAAGTTAGAGCAGCCTCCCATCAGGTCCAATGTAAGAGAAGTCAATCAACTCCCACCCGGGCTTATAGAGAGGCAGCCATCTGCTGGCCCTGCGACACACATCAGTGGTTCTCAACACACCTGTTGAGAACCACTGATCTAATCTGTTTAAGATAAGAGCACGAATTATGGTACAAAGATCATTTGTCTTCAAAAATAAACAAATAGCCAAATCTTGTGTAGGCTGAAAAATTTGCCACGAGCCACAGCACTAATTTGATGCTATACTGTGAGAGAAAAATCAAGCAAAACACCCAAGCTTTTCACAGCGTCCTTCAATTATACTGTCATCCCCCAACAGATGGACAAAACTGGTAAATCTTTCCCAAGTCTGCCCAGACATAATAATTCAGAAAGGCAGGAGGGGGAGGGGCTACAAGAGAAACGAGATGGGAAGCAGGAACTTAGACAGAAGATGAGGGAAAAGAGAAACCCGAATGATGTATTAGTACATGTTACTCTCTGGTTTTTGCCTTTAAAAGTGAGGAGCCTCATGCCCGCAGTAGGCCTTTCTATTAAGATAGTTTCTTTTCAAACTTTTTTAATTTGCTTTTACACACCACTTGTTTACAATTATAAGTACGTCTCAATAAGTCTACTTATTTGGAAAAAAATATTGTTCCTTTGGTGATCTTTGTCCAGAAGTATTTTTTTTATACTAATTTACATGAGAAGGTAACAGGGTACGGTTAGATGGATTGTTAGTGTTCTATTGTAGTTTGGTTTAGATCCCTTTAATGACAAAGATGGATGACAAATTTGGAGTTAAAATCAGCACACCAACAGATCCAGACGTAACAGATCCAATGTAACTAAAATCCAGATACAGTAAAAGGTCTGAATTTAATTTTTAACTGCAGCTGAAAAAGGCCTGCATTCCACGGCTTCTGATATGATAAGCACTGGAGACTGGTACTCTCTCTGTCTTTTCAGGAAGGCAGAGCTAGCAGAAAAAACACTACTTGGAAAGAATCCATCAGCCTAACTGAAGATTTGGTCAGTAAAAACGAACATGTGAACATGCTAGAAGATAACACTGTATCTGAGAGACAAAGCCCTGAAAATCTCCACTCCTGCCGTCATTCTTCGGAGACTGTTGTGCATTCCCTAGTATTTTGATGTCCATAAAGAAACATGGAATAAAGTTAATCTTTTCCCAAGTTGTCATTTATTGTTTTTCATTTTTTTCAAAATAAAGCGGCTGCTCCAGAACTCAACATACTGAATTACAGTTCTCAAACAAGTCCCCCGACACGGACCCGTGTTTCGCTCCAAGCTGCGTCGGGAGGGACTAGTAATTGTTTTAAACACTGTAAATCAAAGCAAAAAATACAAATATGTAAATAACATTGGACCAAGAACAAGGGGACTAGCCTTTAAATAACACTGAGACACATACCTTAATGCTGGTATATTGTTGAACATAATTGGAGTAAAGGAGAGCGAACAGAGCTGACTGTAGTGTCCATTTAAAGAACCGGGTTTTGGCACGAAGCGCTACACCAGTTAGGGAGCACCAACACAGAACAAGTGAGCCAATAAGGAAAAAGTGAATCAATGAGGAAAAAACAATAACTAAATAAAATGATACCATTCTATTTCATTATTGAGACCTTTAGGAGCTAGACAGTCCAATTTGAAGATCCATTTTTGCTCCCTGCGTAATAAAATTTCTGAGAAGTTACCCCCACGCTCTGGTGGGGGAACAACATCAATAATCAAAAACTTAAGATCTGCTTCTGAATGAGATTGCTGGGACCAATGGGGCATCAAGGGAGCTGTTTCACGACCAGTCCGAATGTTAGACCTGTGTTAAATGATCCTAGCGCGCACCGACCGAATGGTTTTACCCACATACAACTTAGGACATGGGCTCACTATCACATAAAGCGCACCTCGTAAAGCACAAGTGGTGGAAAAATTTAAATGATATACACGATGAGTGCCTGGATGTTCAAAGGTAGAGTTTGGTAGCCCATAAGGGCATACAGAACAATGACCACAGAGTAAAAAACCGGATAAAGGAGAGAGATTTGAAACTGTAGTATCCTTTAACTGAGAGTGAACTAATAAATCTCTAAGGTTACGACCACGTCGAAAAGTGAACCTTAAAAAGGAAAGTCAAACCATTTATGTAACGCCAGAATGGGCCAATGACGACTTATAATGGTTGTGAGATCCCAGGTGTGAGTGGTGAAAGGTAGAATACAACTGATACATCCATCAGAGGAACGGGTTTGAGGTAAAAATAGAAGATCACGATTCACAAAACGTGCTCATGTTGTGTGGATAATTTTTTGGAGTGCAAATCTCTTCTCCTTGTTTTGTATTGGATCATAAAGAAACATGACCAGTTTCCAGACTCCATCAACATAGGGCAGTAAAGTATACGTTCCAATTCCCCACCTTATGGAACATGATCCCCGCTACCAAATGAAGCTTAACGACTTATGAGAGAGGTTTGTGTACAATTGACAGCTAACATACACGCCCCTTTTCACGCCATATAAATGGGGCAACAATGTTATCTTCCGCAGTTCAGTTGAAATTAAAATGTGTGACATTCACTGAAGACAGAGTCAACAACGGATAATCATTCAACAACTAAGATATGCTTACCTTGTAGAGAAGTTAATGGTTTCACATTTATTTAAATTGTTGAAAAATGAAATAGCCCTAAAACAAAGTTTAGCTGGACTTTGAAATCTGTCAATATATACTGTACATTTCTATAACATTCTCTGTTCATTTTTATGTGTAATATGACCCCCTCAGCTTGTCCAGGCAAAACTGTTGCCTTCCTTCTCCTCCAGCCAAGCAGGAATCAAGAAAATTGCTTTATGTGGAGTTATGGCTGCAACATATATGACCAGAACAATTAGCCAACAAGGCAATAACAAAATAAATCAAAATGCACATTAGCACATATGGTTTTGCTATACTTTTACTTATCAGGCTAACCCTGTGGGGTGACCAATGCCATAAAGATTATCATAGGGTATATGCTGTATAGACTTAACCAAATGCCTTTCAGCTACCCAGCCACTGGAGCCATTCCGCTGTTGCTCATGCTATTCTGCCCATTAATTTTGGTATCCCCATTGCATCAAAGTCCAGGGTCTCACTGATCGCTCTGTTGTTAGTGTTTTCCCCAGAGTTGAAGTGGTGAACAATGTTGAACTTGCATCAATCCATTGCTGATACTGGGCAAATCATGAATAGGATCTTTTTTTTCATCCACCAGATCTTTTGCATTATCACACTCTGTGCTATAGGCAGCTTCACCTGCTGGCCATCCCGGTACTGCCTCCAGGGTAATGAAATCTTGTTTGCCAGGGGCTCCCTACTGACTAAATGCTTTAGCTGTATCTCACTAACAATGCTCCAGGACATCAAGCAGATCACTATGGAATATGTCGAGGTCTATATCTGATAAATGCACCCCTTCTGGGTGGAATAAACCAGGGCACTTTTCATCAATCAAGTCGTGAGCAGCGCTTATGCCTTGTATAATGGGCATGAACCTGCCCATCCATTTATTAAACTCTTTCTTGTTTTTTTCAAGGGCCTGGTGGGACCGTTTGCCCCGCCACACTCATCTAGGGGTGATGCAGGGCCATATAATGCATGACTCGTGGAATAAACCCACAAACAAGACAGTCTTTTTGCATTTTTTGCACACACTCCACACTGTACATAGACACTAAATTGTTACCTCCCAAGTGTAGAGAATTTATGTTCTGTTCATGTGCAGTACTAACTTCCCACCTTATTCCTCTGTTTCCTTCCCAAATTAGTGAAATTTGATGCCCAGCCATGCCCAAATGTTCCCCTAATGGCCTTCCTTCAACTTGCTTATGAGCCCAATGAACAAACAGTACCCAATGATCCAGACATAGTGCATTCCTTGACTCAGACCTGTAATAAACATAGTGTATTTGTTAGTACTTCTGTTAATTAAAATATTCTTGGGGCCGCAGATACAACTGGTACCTCAGAGCGCCAACTTCCCACAGAAATTATTGCTTCCTTTGAGAGACTTATAACCATGGCTGCAATTGCAGCTTCTATTCTGAATCAGACTGTAATAATACTCGTGATATATTTCTTCCTCGACTCAACTGTACACGATTCAACACAAAACCTCAAATCCTGCACACTAAGTCCCAACTCTTTCCAGTGCTGCACCAGAGGTGCATTTTCCTTTTCTCTACGAATATTACTCAAGTATTCCACTATTCTAACCTTAATAGATTGCTTAGTCTGACCAATGTAAAATAATTTACATGGACATATAATCAAGTAAATCACTTGAGTGGTCTTATAATCAAATCTACCCGGTAGATAATATCTACAGCCAGTCAAAGGAATCTGAAGTGGTCTCATACACATATGGACACACTCCATAGTTGTCACTCTACTACCACCCTCCAGCATCATTGTAGATGTCAACATATCCCGCAATGACCGATTCTTCTTAAATGCAAAAATCGGGGGACATTGAAACACACCCTCATTTTTTAAGATAGACAAATGCCAGTAAACAATAGATTTAATACCAGTTGCTAAATAAGAAAAAGGTAACGTACACACCATTCTAGTTAGCGTAACCTTATTTTCAGTCAATAACAGATTATCTCAATTAGAGTATAAAGCACGCTTGTACACCTTCCTAACAATCTTCCATTTATAACCCCGTATCAAAAATCTGTTAGACAATTCCCGTGCCTTAATCTTAAAATCACTAACAGTTGTACACAGGTGTCATAACCTCAAGAATTGGCCAAAAGGGATATTTTCTTTCAAGGGTTTTGGATGAAAGCTGATAAAATCGAAAGTAGTATTTTTGTCAATATCTTTCCTATAGATTGTAGTGTACAACTTCCCTCCATTTTTGTACACTATCATATCCAAAAAGGGTATCTTCTTTTGATCCATATGAAATTCAGATTTAAGATTTTCATCCAACGAGTTTATCCACACCATAAACTCCTCCAACCTTGCTTTGGACCCCACAAACACACAAAATACATCATCTATGAACCTCTTCCATATAATCATCTCCTTCCAAAATGGAGATGAGAATATGAAATTATTCTCAAAGTTTGCTACATATAGACAGGCCACCGATGGGGCCATAGATTCAGTTATTAGTAATGTAGATAGATGGGTGGCTGGTAGGTGTGAGGATCACCTGCCTGGTGCTGTAGGGTTAATTCTGACAAACATTTCTAAATTATCATTATCTTAAAGGAGCTTGTTCTCTCTGAACATCTGAAAGAAAATGAAAGAACAGCAAAGCATTATGGACATTTTCCTATATGTGATGGGACTTAGAAACACAGGCCTGCAGAAAAGAATGCCTAGACTGTAAAACACATTCTTGGCACTGTCGCCACTCTGTCTCTGCTAAAGACAAAAGCTTCAATACCGATTGCAGGACTCTTAGCATAGTAGAAGACTGCATAGTCTTAAACTAACATGAATTCTTCATTTTTATAAAACAGGACAATTAACTACACAAGTGTGGAGTCCCATAATGAGGAGTACAGAAAAACATTTTTTGGGGGTGGGGAGAGATATGCAACTCAGTGGTGAGTGGAAGGTGAGAAAGTTGAAGCTAGGTACTGGTGGGGGAGCACTTATCTACCTTATAAAAGGGCTCTGACCGACGGCCCGCAAATGCGCAGTAGAGAGCAGCTCTACTGCGCATGCGTGGGCGGGAGAGCACGTCGGTCAGATGGCGCTGGGAGGAGCAGCAGCAGCGGATCGGCGGTGACGATATCGGGCGGAGCAGCGGCGGTATGCGAGTGTCAGGCGAGCCGAGCTACAATAGGTGGGAGGAGCGGCGACAGCGATATCGGGAGGAAATGTGGTGGCGGTGGCATGGAGCAGCTGAGGTGCGCGCTGGGGAGAGATCCCCGGAGACCTCCCGTCTCCATAAGCAGGCCACGCTGAAGAGCATAAGAGGGAGAGGGGAGGGGGTGGGGATTGAGAGTGAGGGAGGGGATTGAGAGTGGGTGGGGAATGACTGAGGGAGTGGGAAGGAGAATGAGGGGGGAGGGAGGGAGAATGAGTGGGGAGAGTGAGGGGAGGGAGAATGAGAGGGGAGGTGGGAGGGAGAATGAGAGGTAAGGGTGAGAGTGAAGGGGAGGTGAGTGAGGGGAGGGAGTGGGAGGGAGAATGAGGAGGAGGTGAGAGTGAGGGGAGGGAGTGGGAGGGAGAATGAGGAGGAGGTGAGAGTGAGGGGAGGGAGTGGGAGGGAGAATGAGGAGGAGGTGAGAGTGAGGGGGGAGGTGAGTGAGAATGAGGGGTAGGTGAGAGCGAGGGGAGGGAGGGGAGGTGAGTGAGGGAAGGGGAGGGAGTGGGAGAGTGAGGGAAGGGAGTTTGAGTGGGGGCAGGGGAGGGAAGGGGGGGCGAGTGACCGAGGGGGAGGAGGATGAGTGACTGAGGTGAATGAGCGAGGGGAAGGGGGAGTGAGGGAAGTGTAGACAGGTGCAGTGTCCGAAAATGACCAAAAATTTTTTTTAATGTAGCCTGTTTTAACGGGCTTAACGGCTTGTATATATATATATAAACAAAAAACAGTGCACTGAAATGAAAAACAATGATCGGGGGTGGACCCGAAATGACCCACCCCCAGAACGAAAATGAAACAGGAATTACATTTTTCAAGACTCCCACCCCTACCAGTGATCATCAAACGAAATGGTTTAGTATTACAAATAGGATACAGAGAGGTCATACAAAGACCCGAGTTTTGAATTTCAAAAATACGGATTTTTTTTAATTTGGGGACATACCTGGAGGAAGAATAAGAAGACTGGGCGATAATCGGTGAGATGGAACAGCAGTGGCCAAACTAAAAGGAGCAATTGCAAAGGCAACTACTCTATATGTTAGAAAAATAAACAAAAGTAAGAAGAATAAGAAACCAATCTGGTTTTCAAAGGAGGTGGCTGAAAAGATAAAGGCAAAAAGAACAGACTGGCAGCCCTGGTGCTGCCATGGAGGAAGAAGGTCTTATGATTGGACAGAATCAACCTGATGCAGCAGGAAAGGATCCTGTAGCAAGGACCTGCTCTCCAGGTGATGCACTGTCCTTTCGTATCGAGGATATCTCCCCAAGGCCTACTGCCCAGGAGGGAAGGGTCAGGTCGGCCGTCATAGCTGGTGATTCGATTATTAGGAATGTAGACAGCTGGGTGGCTGGTGGGCGTGAGGATCGCCTGGTAACATGCCTACCTGGTGCGAAGGTGGCGGACCTCACGTGACACCTAGATAGGATTTTAGACAGTGCTGGGGAGGAGCTGGCTGTCGTGGTACATGTGGGCATCGACGACATAGGAAAATGTGGGAGGGAGGTTCTGGAAGCCAAATTTAGGCTCTTAGGTAGAAAGCTTAAATCCAGAACCTCCAGGGTAGCATTCTCTGAAATGCTCCCTGTTCCACGCGCAGGTCACCAGAGGCAGGCAGAGCTCCGGAGTCTCAATGCGTGGATGAGACAATGGTGCAAGGAAGAGGGATTCAGTTTTGTTAGGAACGGGGGAACCTTTTGAGGAAGAGCGATACAGAGGCATTATGACATTTTCCGTTCTATTAACCATTCCCTTCCTAATAGTTCCTAATATTCTATTTGCTTTTTTGACTGCTGCAGCACACTGAGCCAACGATTTTAAAGTATTATCCACTATGATGCCTAGATCTTTTTCCTGGGTGGTAGCTCCTAATATGGAACCTAACATCGTGTAACTACATCAAGGGTTATTTTTCCCTACATGCAACACCTTGCACTTGTCCACATTAAATTTCATCTGCCATTTGGATGCCCAATCTTCAAGTCTTGCAAAGTCCTCCTGTAATGTATCACAGTCTGCTTGTGATTTAACTACTCTGAATAATTTTGTATCATCCGCAAATTTGATAACCTCACTCGTCGTATTCCTTTCCAGATCATTTATATATATATTGAAAAGCACCGGTCCAAGTACAGATCCCTGAGGCACTCCACTGTTTACCCTTTTCCACTGAGAAAATTAACCATTTAATCCTACTCTCTGTTTCCTGTCTTTTAACCAGTTTGTAATCCACGAAAGGACATCGCCTCCTATCCCATGACTTTTTAGTTTTCGTAGAAGTCTCTCATGAGGGCCTTTGTCAAACACCTTCTGAAAATCCAAATACACTACATCTACCAGTTCACCTATATCCACATGTTTATTAACCCCTTCAAAAAAATGAAGCAGATTTGTTAGGCAAGACTTCCCTTGGGTAAATCCATGTTGACTGTGTCCCATTTAATCATGTCTTTCTATATGCTCTATGATTTTGATCTTGAGAATAGTTTCCACTATTTTTCCCGGCACTGAAGTCAGGCTCACTGGTCTATAGTTACCCGGATCGCCCCTGGAGCCTTTTTTAAATATTGGGGTTACATTGGCCACCCTCCAGTCTTCAGGTACAATGGATGATTTTAATGATAGGTTACAAATTTTAACTAATAGATCAGAAATTTCATTTTTGAGTTCCTTCAGAACGCTAGGATGCATACCATCCGGTCCAGGTGATTTGCTACTCTTTAGTTTGTCAATCTGGTCTACTACATCTTCCAGGTTCACAGTGATTTCATTCAGTTCGTCTGACTCATCACCCTTGAAAACCATCTCCGGAACTGGTAAACACAGAGACAAAGAATTCATTTAGTATTTCTGCAATGGCCTTATCTTCCCTAAGAGCCCCTTTAACCCCTCTGTCATCTAATGGTCCAACCAACTCCCTCACAGTTTTCTTGCTTTGGATATATTTTAAAAAGTTTTTATTATGAGTTTTTGCCTCTATGGCCAACTTCATTTCAAATTCTCTCTTTGCCTGTCTTACCAATGTTTTACACTTACCTTGACAATGCTTGTGTTTTATCCTATTTTCTTCAGATGGATCCTTCTTCCAATTTTTGAAGGATGTTTTTTTGGCTAAAATAGCCTCTTTCACCTCACCTTTTAACCACGACAGTAATCGTTTTGCCTTCCTTCCACCTTTCTTAATGCGCGGAATACATATCGACTGCGCCTCTAGGATTGTATTTTTAAACAATGTCCAAGCCTATTGAACAATTTTAACCCTTGCAGCTGCACCTTTCAGTTTTTTCCTATTTTCCTCATTTTATCAAAGTTTCCCTTTTGAAAATTTAGTGTTAGAGCTGCAGATTTACGTATTGTCCCCCTTCCAGTTATTAGTTTAAATTTGATCATGTTATGATCACTGTTGCCAAGTGGCCCCACCACCGTTTCTTCTCTCACCAAATCTTGCGTTCCACTAAGAATTAAATCTAAAATAGCTCCCTCTCTTGTTGGTTCCTGAACCAATTGCTCCATGAAGCAATCATTTATTACATCCAGGAACTTTATGTCTCTAGCAAGTCCTGATGTTACATTTACCCAGTCAATATTGGGGTAATTGGAATCTCCCATTATTATTGCACTGCCAAATTGGTTTGCTTCCCTGATTTCTCTTAGCATTTCATCATCTGTCTGACCATTTTGTCCAGGTGGACGGTAGTATACTCCTATCACTATACTCTTACCCAACACACATGGGATTTCTACCCATATAGATTCTACTGAGCATTTACTCTCTTGTATGATCTTTATCCTATTGGACTCTATACCCTCCCAGACATAAAGTGCCACACCCCCACCAAGTTGATCCTCTCTATCATTGCGATATAATTTGTACTCCCTTCCACCAAGTCTCTGTGATGCCAATTATGTCAATCTCATCATTTGCTGCTATACACTCTAACTTTCCCATCTTACTTCTTAGACTTCTGGCATTGGCATACAGACATTTTAAAGTGTGGTTTTTGCTTGTTTTAACAACCTGCTTTTCAGTTGTTTGGGATAATTCGGAAATCATTAGCTTTTCCCCTATGTGGAAAGACTAAAGAGGTTAGGACTTTTCAGCTTGGCGAAGAGACAGCTGAGGGGGGATATGATAGAGGCGTTTAAAATCATGAGAGGTCTAGAATGGGTAGATGTGAATAGGTTATTTACTCTTTCAGATAATAGAAAGACTAGGGGGCACTCCATGAAGTTAGCATGTGGCACATTTAAAACTAATCGGAGAAAGTTCTTTTTCACTCAATGCACAATTAAACTCTGGAATTTGTTGCCAGAGGATGTGGTTAGTGCACTTAGTATAGTTCTGTTTAAAAAAGGATTGGATAAGTTCTTGGAGGAGAAGTCCATTACCTGCTATTAATTAAGTTGATTTAGAAAATAGCCACTGCTATTACTAGCAACAGTAACATGAAATAGACTTAGTTTTTGGGTACTTTCCAGGTTCTTATGGCCTGGATTGGCCACTGTTGGAAACAGGATGCTGGGCTTGATGGACCCTTGGTCTGACCCAGTATGGCATGTTCTTATGTTCTTAAGAAGTATAAAGGATCCCAAAAAGAGGAACACAAGGAAGAATATCTGTTAAAACTGGGGGGAGACAAAGAAAGAAATCAAGAAAGCAAAATGTCAAGCAGAAGAAAGCATTGCCAAAGAGGTAAAACGAGGTGACAAAACATTTTTCAGATATATTAGAGAAAGGAGAAAGATCCAAAGTCCTATAGTGAAATTGACAGGTAACGAGGAGCAATGTGCAGAGAGAGATGAAGAACTGGCGGCAATATTAAATACTTCAATTTGGTGTTCACTAAAGAAGACCCTGGAGAAGGACTGTCACTGGTCCATAGATGGGTTTGGAGTAGACAAAATTCCATTTACAGAAGAAAATGTATGGGAAGTGCTAGGAAAACTAAAAGTGGACAAGGCCGTGGGGGTCGGATGAGGTACATCCCAGAATACTGAGGGAGCTCAGAGATGTGTTGGCAGGTCCACTGCATGATCTGTTCAATAGATCTCTGGAAACGGGAGTGGTACGAGTGATTGGAGAAGAGCAGAGGTGGTCCTGCTTCACAAGAGTGGGAGCAGAGAGAAGGCTGGAAACTATAAGCCGGTTAGTCTCACCTCGGTAGTGGGAAAATTAATGGAGAATCTGCTGACGGAAAGCATAGTGAACTATCTACAATCTGGTAGGTTGCTGAACCTGAGGCAGCATGGATTCAACAGGGAAGGTCCTAGTCAGACAAATCTGATTGATTTCTTTGATTGACTAGAGAATTGGATTAGGGAAGAGCGCACGATGTGACTTTCTTGGATTTTAATAAAGCTTTTGATATGTTCCCACATAGGAGACTCGTTAACAAAACAGAAGCTTGGGAGTTGGTGCCAAGGTAATGGCATGGATTACAAATTGGTTGATTAACAGGAGACAGCGAGTAATGGTAAATGGAACCTGCTCTGAAGAGAGAACTATGTTAAGTGGAGTGCCATAGGGATCAATTTTGGGACCAGTTCTATTCAATATCTTTGTAAGCAACATTGCAGAAGGGATAGAAGGTAAAGTTTGTTAATTGAGGATAATACTAAGATCTGCAACAGAGTGGACATGCCTGAAGGAGTAGAGAGAATGAAAAGTGAATTAAGAAGGCTTGAAGACTCATAGAGGATTTGGCAGCTGAGATTCAATGCCAAGAAGTACAGAATCATGCATCTGGGATGGGGAAAGAGTAACGTGCAGAGATTGGGACCGTGTGGGGTGAAAATGTCTAGTGATCTGAAGATGGCGAAGCAACGTGACAAGGGAATAGCTAAAGCTAAAGCTAGAAGAATGCAGGGCTGCATAGAGAGAAATGACCAGTAAGAAAAAAGTGGTGGTGATGCCTTTGTACAAATCCTTGGTGAGGCTTCACCAAGGATTTGTGAAGCCTCACCAAGGAATACAGAATACAACCAGTACTCCAGGTAACTTCACCTGGAGTACTGGTTCAGTACTGGACCCTGTATCTCAAAAAGGATAGAGACAGGATGAAGGCAGTCCAATGAAGAACAACCAAAATGGTGTGGGGTATGCATCGGAAGACTTATGAGGAGAGGCTAAATGATCTGCATATGTGCACCCTGAAAGAGAGGAGGTGCAGGGGAGATATGATACATTCCTTCAGATACCAGAAAGGTTTTAATGATGTAAGTACTTTAAACCATTTCTGTTGGAAAGGAAACAGTAGAACTAGGGGTCATATGAAACTCCAGGAGGGGCGACTCAGAAGTAATGTCAAGAAATATTTCTTCACGGAAAGAGTGGTAGATGCCTGGAAGGCCCTTCCAGAGGAGGTGGTGAATGCAAAAACAGTCAAGAATTCAAAGGGGCATGGGATGTACACGGTGGATCCATAAAGGCTGAAGGACAGAAATGAAGGAAAGAGTGCATGGGGGTAACCTGCTCTGCGCAGTTACTATCCTTAATAATATGCATGGGGATTACTACCTTTAACCAATAAGCCTTGATGCTTTTGACACAACTACTCTCCGCTTTGCCAGCATGGGGGGAAAAAAAGGAATTGGATTCAGAGGGCAACCAACATGGGCTCCGACTTTTATGGTCTGGAGTTCTGATATACAAACATAAGGGGAAAAGAACAGGACTGCTTCTACAGCCAAGTTCAGTTCAAAAGCAAAGCATGTCAAGAAGCATTTTCTGAATTTTCAAGAAGGCTCCTCACACAGTAAAAAATGTTGCTTTGTTAATATATTTATTTATTTATTTTATTTTATTTTGCATTTTTATATACCGACATTCTTGTATCAGAATCAAATCATACCGGTTTACATTAAAATAGGTTTCCTAAGTCAAATACATTGAACATATTTAATAAAAGGAGTACTAAACACTATGAAAAAGGTTAATTAACAAAGGAAAACTTAAGGGAATTAAAATAAGCGTAGCACAAAGGATTGCACGAAGGGGTGCACAAAGAGGAGTGCCCCTTTGGCGCACCCCTTCAGCGCACGACGCCTGGTGGAATGTGGCCGTTTACCGGCTCGCCGCTGAGCGTGATGACGTCAGGGGGGGGCGGGTCTCTTCATCCCTGAGTTCACAGCATTCTCAGTTCCAGCGCAAAGTGTTTTTTCAAATATATATAATATATAAGGCTTGGGGGTAAACTACATGGAGCAGCAGTTACTATCCTTATCAGAAATATGGGGGTAACCTGCAAGGAGCGGCAGTTGCCACCATAGGAAACTTGCTAGGCAGACTAGATGGACCATTTGGTCTTTTTCTGCTGACAATACTATGTTACTGTGTTACATTGTTTTAAAGTAAGAAAATGCTTCCTTCTCTCCTGACCACAGAAAGAAACCGATTTATATTTGAAATAGTGGTGAAACACTAAATCATGGTCAGAGTCAGGAACAAAGAATACAATAAATGCAGCAGGAGAGGTAATAAATTAGAACCATCAAAAGATGCTAACATCAGGAGACCCTTCCTGAGCTGTTATCTTTCTGACATTAGGGGCTTAATAAGAGATGGAAATAAAAAAAAAAAAAAAGTTTTTTTCTGAGAAAATTCATTTATTTTTAAAAGGTCAATTCCAGACAGAAAGCATAATTGAGGAAAACAAAGATTTTTAAATCTCAGCTTATTTTCAACCAGTTCCTGTTGGAAATGTAAATTCAAGCTGTCCTTAATCACTGCAGCCGCAGCGAATTACTGTAATAGTAGTTGAATGAGACATAATTGAAGATTCCACAATATTCAGTCTCAGATCTAAGTCATATAATTTAGAAGAAGCCTCTGATGTATAGGCACATAATTGTGCTACAGGTTGCAATAAAGTTAATTCAAGGCGAGTTATTGCCCTCCATTTGTCACGTAGTGAAATGTCCAGCGGTTCAGAGGAACATTCTACTGAATCTTTAAGAAGAGTCTCCTTAGTAAGGGTAACCGGAAGAGGTTTAGAGACCGGATTAGTTGCCTGAACTTCAGAGGGGTCACGCACGGCACAATGACCCCCATTTGCAGATATGCAGGAAGAAGGGAGAACAGCTGTCAGTGGTTCCAACAGCCAGAGTTGCAGGAGATTCTACCAATGAACCGGGGCTTCCCTCAGAGCCAAACTTTCCAGCCTCTAACAAATCTCGCTGGGTGAGACCAGGTGGGGGGTGGGGGGGAAGTCTGGGCTTAAGCAGGTCTCAGATCTAAAATAGGAGAACTTAAGGAAATAACATGAGAATCCATAGGACGCCCTATCAGGACTGATGCCGTTGGGGACCAAACAACTTTCCCCTTCCATTTTGTTTTTTTTTTTTGGGGGGGGGGCGGCGTTGGGTTGTTTTGTTGTTTGTTTGTTTTTTACCATGATCTGCAGGAGAAACAATCCTAAGGGGTGCGCCGGTGATGACCTGCAGCACTGCCGCTCTTACAGGGGGTTTCCCCAGACAGTGATGTCATCCACACGCGCCAGCAGCGCCCCCTGCACTCCGGGGAGCACGGACAAGTCAGCAGAAAGATGGTCCAATCTTTTATTTTTACTATTTAAGGCTGCTTATGCACTGCATAGGGTCCATAGTTATACTGCATGTGGTGCATCTATAACTAGGGGTGCAGAATAACTATGGTCCCTCGCTTTCAGACTTTGTTATTTTCCTAGGAATTTCAATGTTAAAGCAAAAACAATTTTCAGAAGATAAATTACTTTTCCACTGACTTGTTTGTGTATTGAAAATCCCAGGAAAAATTTAGAAAAATATATAAAAGAAAGCCCTTAAGTATCACATGTGCATTGGCTGACTGTGTTGGCACTTCACCTATGAATTTCTCTCACTTTATCCTCTGGCACCGTTGCAAGTCTGAGGGAAAGTGAGACAAAAACATAGTAATGACAGCAGAAAAAGAGTTCCCAGCAAATTTCTTATGGCAGTAATTGCCGCTCCGTGCAGGTTACCACCATGTTTCTGATAAGGGTAGTAAATGCTGCTCCGTGATGGTTACTCCCAAGCCTTATGTTAAGGGTAGTAATATTAACCAATATTAATCAAAACCAAGCAACTGTCCAACCTATTACAAAATTACTGCTAGCAACATTTTTCAGGGTGAGAGGCCTTCTTGATAATTCAAACAATGCTGTTTGAACATGCTTTGCTTTTTGACTCTGCTGTAGAAGCAGGCCTGAGCTTTTTCCCTAATGTCTGCATATCAATATCCCCAGATAGTAAAAGTCGGGGCCCAGTGCTGGCTGTCATCTGAATCCAATTCCCCTCCCCCCCCCCTTCAAAACAGAGTGCAATGTTTCAGTTCCATCAAAATTATGTAAGCTAATCTTGCTTTCTGTTAGGGGTAGCATTATTTATTTATTTATTTAGACATTTTCGGTTCCATGTAAAGATCACAACGGTTTACAATAATGACATTCATATAAGTCAGCAGAAAATGATGGATTTACATAGGAAGTATTCATAAACAGACCTTAACATCTATCAATTGAATTCTCAAATACATATTAATTAAAGATCAGGAGCTGAGATGTGAAATACATAACAAATTTCACATATCATTCTGTACGAAGTACAATCTCATCAATTTATCATGTATCAATTAGTATCTCTTGCCCTTCTTGTTATTTTAGTTCTCTACATCCTGATGTTTTAGGATAGGTTGTATGCGTACTTAGAGGTCACCCCCATGCCCCCTTTTCTTCATTCCACCTCGAGCTTTTAGGGATCCACAGTGTTTACCCTAATCCTTTTTTAATCTCTTTACTGGTTTCATCTTCACCACCTATTCCAGCAGGGAATTCCAGGCATCCACCACCCTCTCCGTGAAGAAATATTTTTGATGTTGGTTCTGAGTCATGCTCCCTGGAGTTTCATATTGTAACCCCTGGTTCCACTGTTTGCTTTCCAGCAGAAAAGGTTTGAGGATTGTGCATCATTAAAATCTTTCAGATATTGAAGGTCTGCACTTTCTCTCCTCCAGGGTATACATATTCAGATCCTTCAGCCTTTCCTAATAAGTCTTCCGACACAGACCCCACACCATTTTGGTTACCCTTTTCTGGACCACCTCCATCCTGTCTCTGTCCTTTCTGAGATATGGGCTCCAGAACTGAACACGGTACTCCAGGTGAGGTCTCACCAAGAAACTGTACAAGGGCATTATCTCCTCCTTTTTCTTACTGGTTATTCCTCTCTCTATGCAGCCCAGCATTCTTCTGGCTTTAGCTATCGCCTTGTCATCTTGCTTTTGCCACCTTCAGATCACCAGACACTATCACCACAAGGTCCCCCTCCCAATCCATAGAACTTTCACCCACCCCCAGCACATACAGATTTTTTGGATTACTGCACCCTTCTGGTCTGCATGCAAAGCAAGACAGTATACAGATATTAGATTGGGAACCAGGTGGTCATTTTAAGGAGAGGCACAGGGAAAACAAGCTTCCTTTCACTAAGCAAGACCCTTCGAGGTTAATATTCAAAGCACGTTATCCGTCTAAATGGCAAGATTTGTATGAGGTGCATATTCAGTCACTTGCTGGATTGCAAAGTTAGCCGAATAAACTTAGCCAGGTAACTTTGCAGGGGTACTCAATACTGCAGCTACGCTGTTGAATATAGATAGCTATCTCAAAGATAGCCAGATAAACTTATCTGGCTGATTTTAGGACAGCTCTATGGCAAGACCAGAGTTAGCCAGATATGTTATCCAGCTAACTCGGGATATCACAGTTAGCCTGATAACTTAGCCGGCTATCTTAACTCCTCCCAGAAACTGCCCCGGAAGGACCCTAAGCTCTCCGGATAAATTTTACATGGATAATGAGATCTCTGGCCAAAATGTAGCTGGCCAAAATGTAGCTGGCCAAAATGTAGCTGGCCAAAAATGTAGCTGGCCAAAAATGTAGCTGGCCAAAATGTAGCTGGCCAAAATGTAGCTGGATAACTTGTGAGTTACCCAGTTAAATGCTTCTATATATGGACCTCTTGGAGATGGACCCCTTTTGATGAGGGCAGCAGGGATGACGTTGCAGCTGTTGAATGTGCACCAGCTAGTGTTAAGACTTATAATTAGGGGTTTCCTCCATCCCTTGACGTTATGGTGGCTGACTGTAAAGATCCTCTTAAAAAAACTAGTGAACCTATAAGGCAGAGGCAGGCGAGACCGTAAAAACCCTATTCAAGAGAAAGCAGGCTGGCGACAGCTAGTGAAAGTTGGCTGAGCTCAGTACAGCCAATGACAAATCAGGACAGGTTGTCTCCTTCACCACACTTCAGCTGCAGTAATGTATACCTGTGTGTGTCATATTGGCCTCATACTGTACCCCAATATACTGCTAACTCATGCAACCGTGTTTTCTAAAAATATCATTTTTGTAAGGTTGCTAAAGATTCAGTCTCTAATTTTCCAAAAGAATTAACTGCATTGTCTATTTCCAAATATTTGCCATTTGAGAGCAGTAGGAAGTGGGCAATAGGGCATGTCCAACTGCCCATGTTAAAAACTTGTTAAAGAAAAAAAATAAGAGAGAAAACCATGGATTTTCATTGTTTTTCAACTTTAACCCTACTGAAAATGTCCTTGATCTAATAAGGGTCAGGTCATTTCAACAGGGTAGGCGCGTGTGCTGGCACGCCTTGCCATTCACTCCCTACCCCCAACCCCGACACAGTGAATTGCTGTTATACCGCTTTCAGCCCTATTTTAGTGTGTTCATTGCTCAAAATGGTCACTATTTAGTAAATTAATTTTATTCTGATTCTTAATTGCTGTTCATTTGAAGCGTTTGCAACTAATGAAATGGAATGTTCCTTCCAATGAGAAAATAGCAATGAAATGTCATGTAAACCTTATTAAATGGAAGTTGTTTTGAAACAATGGCCAGACAATTAAATATATTTGCTAGAGTGAGTGGGGCTGCCGTTACCTATTGTTGAGCAATACACCCAAAACAAAGCTTTACTTCATGTCTTTAAACATCTTATCCCCTAGCAACAAACATCGGCAAACAATATCACTTTATTTCTAAATCAAGGACAAATGCACATGAGTGCAAAACACACAAATGTTATGTAATTCCAGTTCCTACAGTATGAAGCAAACAGATCATAATCAATTAGCCCGAGCAAATAAATGCAATTCTTCCTTAACAAACAGCAATCACTTCCACAGTAATCTTGCAAATCAGTTTCAACTCTGAGGCAATTAAATACAGACTGTCTTCCTGCTATTCTTCTCAAAATATTGTAAGTAACCCTAAACAAAGATTCACTGTATGCAATATCTCTCTTCAAGGTGTTCCACTTGTCATGTTTCCACTATATCTGGGCAACCATTAAACACAACAGAGTTGGCTGGAGTCATCAAGTCTGCACCGATTAGGGCTAATTTGCATGCTGGAAAGAAAAGTTAATCAGAACTCTGGAATATCTTATCTCAAATCATCAGGCAGGTAGTAGGTTGTGTGTGCCTGCAAAGCCATGCAACTATCATTTTTAAGTTCTAGCAGACACTTAACATTTCAGGAGCTTTAACTTTCTACCTGCCAGCGTAACTCAGTTCTATTCCTTGTACCAGAGCAGGCAGCAAACATTTGAGAAATACACACAGCTAGCAAGAGTATCTGGAGAACCTAACACTGCATTCAATTACATAATAGTGCAATTACCACCAGCAGGACGAGCTGAGAAATGTATCCCCAGTGGCAGCACTCTGTCTGGTGCATAGAAAGCATGGTCTCAAGTCCAGTCCCCAGCTCCTATTCCTTGGGGAAGCTGGGGAAGTCACAAAGGCGGCAGGCGCGGTCCTGAGGGGAGGGAAGGAGTCCAGGCCTTCAGACAAGAGCACACTTCTATTAGGCTCCAAAGGGAACAACCATTCGTGCTTCTCTATCAACAGCCATATGGGTGGGCAGGATTAAAGGGGTTAAAAACCCCCACTAGAGCATTTTTCTTTGTTTTAATTGAGTAAATTTAATATAGGAAAAATCAACAAAAAAATTCCAGTAACCTGTGAATACAAGCTCAGAATAACTGGAAGTCAGAGCCAGAAGTTCATTATTGAGCAGCAATGGCTCTTGGACACTAAAAGAAATATATATGAATTGAACCCTGATAGCTATTACATACGATTTCTTTATTTTCTATTTTACATCCGTAGTTATCTATATCAATGACTATAACACATCCTTACCTAGCTAAAAACATGTGCTCTTCCTTATATCATCACATTTTAGATCACACTTATGCATATTATACATTCACAAATAAGATAGTACAAAAATAGAACTGATGTCATGAGAACTACCAAAGTTCAAATGCATTATATTAGATGAAGTGTCATTTCCTACTGGGTTGTATCAATCACTGAAAAACTTCAAGCAATAGTCTAAGCAGAAATCTATTTAGTCCTTCAAATGCAATTATGTCAGTCACTGAAGCCACTGAATGATGTTCAGAGAAACGACGAAAGAGATTGAAAACAATCATGGGCCCTACAAAGGCCTTATTTTGCCTGAAAAGGCTTCTTCAGGGGATGTTTATGATGGTTTGTCTTTTTACAACATATGTTCACTTTTTCCTTAGCTGCAAAACTGTTCATATGGTTGGTTCACTGCTCAATTGCTCTACTTTGAACATCCTCTAAAAGCAAACAGACATAACATGCCTTTCAGACACGTGTGAATTATTTCCTTAATACATCTGCATCATATATAACACCCACCTAACTCGTCTTAGTCCAAAATACACAAAGTATGAATTTATACTAATCCTAAGTTTATAAAGCTGACTTATCCGATATAATCTCTGCAGCAATGCCTAATGCTGACATCAAATGAGGAAACTACCAGCCGAAAATCGGAAGTGCTAGTTATACTTTACCCCAGCCTTTCCTTGCTAGGTCAGCCCACCTATATTCAAAGAACGAAACTCTATTGTTACATTATATTACCCCTACAAAACTGTTTTAATAAAATGTCTCCCATTCATTAACCCTCTGGGTATAGAGTTTGCACTTAAAATGTAAAATTGCTCCCTACGCTGTAACATGAAAGAAGCATGGCCACTTTTGTTGAAATTAAAAAACTGCAGTTGATCTACCTCATGATTATGTTCCATCTAGTTTTTAACTCTAGGGGCTTCTACCTTCTTTGTACAGATAGTCTTTTTGTTATATGATTCGTACTTTAATTGCTTGTTTAGTGTGACTCACGTATATCTTTTTGACATGGGCACACGATTGCACAGATCACCTGCCCTGTCACAAGTGAAACGTCCCCTTAGGATATACTTAATTTGAAGAGTTGGATGCCGAAATTCATGCACTTGTGTACTTTTCTCACACACTCACATTTCCCACATGGGAATTGTCCCCATTCTAGATCCCCAGCATGACTTTCAGTCAGAGACCCTGTGGTAACAAGATGGTCTTGTAAGATACATCCTCTTGTTTGGGTCTCTCTTTAAAGATATTATGTACATATAGGGTGATGCAGTGTTTCAAAATTCTACTCTGTACTTCTTTTGAACGGGTAGTGTATGGTAATACATTGACCATTCTACTTAAAGACTCCTTCAAGGAGGGTTCTAACAGAAAATCCCTAGAGGCGAATAGAGCCTGTTTAAAAGCTTGCCCAATGATTTTACAAGAATACCCCACTAAAGAAACCGGTTCCCAATGTACAGTAAGAAGCCTGATTTTTGTCCTCCTCTAAATTAGTGCACAGACAAAATCTTAAAAATTGTCCACCAGGATGTCCTCACGAAGCCTGCATGAATGATGACTTCTATAAAGTAAATGTGTGTTCCTCTCCATTGATTTATGGAAAACGGTAGTGCTTAATTGTCCCCCACTTTTTATATATCTCAGTATCTAAAAAATAACTACTGTGCAAGTCATTCTGAAAAGTGAACAAGTTCAGTCATTCAACCCACGCTCATACACACACATACTTGTTTGCTCTCACACATGCTCAACCATACACACATGCAAATTATCATCTTGAGCATTTAACCAAACTGAAAACTCCTGAAGCAAATCACTGGAGCCAGTCCAAATTTAAAAAAAAAAAAAAAAAGATATCAATGAACCTCACCCATATTTTAATGTGCATGCGTTATAAAAATATAAACCATCATAAAAATCCCCTGAAGAAATCTTTTCAGGGGAAGCAAGGACCTTTGTAGGGTCCATGATGGTTTTCATTCTCTTTTGACGTTTCTCTGAAACATCATTCAACAACTTCAGTGACTGACAATTGCATTTGAAGGACTAAATAGATTTCTACTCAGATTGTAGCTTGATGTTTTTCAGTGATTAATACAACCCAGTAGGAATTAACACTTCATCTAACATAATGCATTTGAAACTTTGGTAGTTGTCATTGACATCAGCTTTATTTTTGAACTATTTTATTTGTAAATGTGTAATGTGTATAACACTGGATTTTGTGTGTGAACTTATAGCATACACTGAAAAATATGTGACCTAAAATGTGATGATACAAGGAAGAGCACATGTTTTATCTAAGTAAGGATGTGTTATAGGCATCAATATACGCTATGCCACCAGACATCCGACTAGAAATAAGCATTCAACAATTCAAAAAAAAGCTGAAAACTTGGCTTTCAAACGAGCCTTCCCGGAATAACAAAATTACCCCACCACCCCTGCCCATGCTTTCCTCCACCCCTCCTCCCCCCCCCCCCTTGCCAGTAACCTTAGCTGCCCTCCATACGTTTATAGTCTACCTGCAAAGATATGTATTAACTACAGTTGTTGAACCCCCTAAAAATATTCTTTTCTCCACCCCTTCTCCTCCCAACTCTGCCCTCCTCCCGCCTACCCCAAATGTATATTTCAACCACAACTCCATGTTTTTGTTCATAGTTATTTAGCTACTTGATCTTTCCAAAGCTTGTTATATAACTCTGTATACTCTCCAAGTTCCGCCTATCCCCCTGTTTTATTGTATTTGCCTGCAGTTCAAGTTACATGTAAACAGATATGATGTTTCGACGAATACCAGTATATAAAAACCTTAAATAAATACATATAACTGCAGATGTAAAATAGAAAACCAAGAAGTTGTTTGCAATAAAGACTATTGGGATTCAAGTCATAAATAATTAGGTTTGATCCAGAGGGTGCCATTTTTTGTACAGTATACAGTATATCTAAATTCTATATATACAGCCAAACAAAAAAGGCAGTCAAATAAAATTCAAGTATTCAATAATACAAATTAGAAATAAAAAATCATAGTGAACAGTAATGTTATGTATACATTAAACAAAACAAATTACCTTTTATTAGAAAACAATGTATTCTTCTTAAAGGTCACTTTCTCTAAGGTTTTTAAACAATTATCAGCCTAAATATATTCAGATTTACACTCAAATTTACTATCAGGAGAATATAGTCGGTTTTTAGATGTCTCTCCCAAACACTGTTGAATGTCGCATCCCAGATCTAAAATGCTCTGATGACTGATCACATAGGAACTAGATTGCGCTTGCACCAAGATCGTGCTGGGTTCAACTTTAATCCATTGTAACTCCACTTTTAATAAACCAAATGGCAACTTAAATTCTCCTTAACAAAGGACCTTTGCTTCATCAAGAGGAAGAGATGCACACATGTAAATAAATCCGTCCAACTGTGACGAGACAAAAATGGATGTATAACTGTATCTACATAATGCTAATCTTGAAATTTAACATAAACACATCTACCACTGTTTCTCAGATTTCAAACTTATGTGGACTTCCTCATGACACAGCTAGGAGACCTCAAATTACACAACTGAATTTCTCCTTGAATTAACCACAAGCCAAAACAGTTTAAATCCAGTCAGCTCTTGCTATGCACTAGACGTCACTTTCCCATTGGCATGATACTGTCTTCCTATGCAGACTGGCAGCACCGAACAAACCAGAAGAGAACAGAGGGAGAACTACATTTAACAGGATTGGAAACAGTGGTAGTATGAAATAAACACACTATCAGAGCTAAGATTACCGGTCAAAAGTACATTATGGGAAAATGCCCTGCAAAAAGATTTTGACCAAGGTTATTGGTAGTTAGTAGCAACAAGTACAGTGTGTTCGTGAATGGCAGTTTAGTCTTTGTTTCTTATTGTGCCATTCACTCGAGTTATTACACGGTATCCAGGATCTAAAATGTCAGGCAATTACACGGAATACTGATGCAGTACGGCCTGCTTTTATCGGCTCTGCTCTTCTGGACAGAAAGACACACGCACTGTAGTCAGTAGCTAAGTGGCCTTATTAGCATAACATTTTCATAGACAATTCATTAGGTGTTAAATACAGATTTATTAAGGACCTCATCTCCCCTCCCCCCAACGCACACACACACACACAGACAAATGGTAGCAGTGTTTGGAAGTTTTTTGGGTTGTTTTTTTTATCACCTGCTACTTTGTCACTCTCAGCACAGAGAGCTGTGTTGAGCCTTAATCACAACTGTATGCAAAGTAGCACCCTAATAAAATCTAGGGATACAGCACAAACAGCCAAAGACTGGCCAAAGGAAATTAGATTTTTAGAAATAGGGTATGCACTCTTCTCAACCTGCTGAAGTACAAAAATAGCAAACAGGAACAAGTTAGTACTGCTGAGGGAATACAGGGTTATCGCTTTCCTATCTGGGAAACCATCTCTGACCCTCTCCCCTTGCCACCACCTTCCTTGGCATTTGGAGCCGCTACCTCTAATCTCATCCGTCTTCAAGGCGGCTCACTGTGCGGCATCACAGATGGTGATCTCGCGAGACTGGAGTTTCTGCACCAGCTTGTGTGTCTCACAATAGATCAAGCCATGCAGCCAGAGAAGCTTCAGAGAAAGGGGAGGGGGGATAAGGATGAAAAGCAGAGTCTTCTGGAAGAGGGGAAGGGCAGAAAGGTAGCATGTGATCAGGAGAGGAGAGGCAAGGCAAGGGACCTGGAAGAGAGGATAGAGGAGAGAAGAGACCAGTGCTATAGCCAAGCTATTTGGTACCTATGGACAAGTAAAAAAAGGGCTCCCTCAACCTGAACAGAACACACAACCCCACGAGCTAGGACACTCTGTTATATGGGGCTTTCATTTTTATTTTGATCCAGCAGTTTCCTCCTGCCCCTATGGGCTTCCAGCTCAACCGGAACCAATACAGGGATCCTCGTGCCATAAGCGTACATTCAAAAACTGAACTGGAAGCCCCAAGAAACCAGATTCTGCCTGCCATGCAACACCAGAGAAAGAGAAACAGAAATACATTTCCTCCTGTATTGTGCAAAATAAGATATCATGAGCCGCACATTCCCAAAGTCGAGAGTCCATCCACTAAACTGAATATAAAATGCTTTTTTCTACTCTGGCTGTCTGGTCTTTTATTTTTCTAATCACGTTGGTCCTCATCTCTTTATACTGCTTTCCTCTTCTTGGTCTCCTAACTCCTTTACAGGGTCTCCTGTTCAAGTTCTGTTTCATCTCTCTCCTGTCTCTTCAGTACCTCCCCCTATGCCTCTGTCTAATATTGATCTTTCCCTTTTCCTTTTCCTTGTTTCTCTTTATCTCTGCTTCTCTATTCACTCATCTAGATTTCATCCCCCCTTCTCTCCCTCCAGTACTCTGTGCCAATCCTACACCTCCCCAAATCTCCCCTCTATTGCCCCCTCTCAGTCCTCCATCTTCCCTTCACTGAGTTGCTCCTTTTACCATCTCCAGCTCCCAATGTCCTTCTCCTCAACAGCTACATCCCTCATCCCCAAATCCTCCTCTTCCCCTCCCCCCTCACTCATCTTCCAACCAATCATACCTTCCACTTTTCACTAGGGCTGGTGTAGAAGTATTAAGCACCCTAGGTGAACCTTACAGCCTTGCACCCACCTCCTCCCCGGCTGCACCCTCCTCATACACAATTCAAAATTATGCATTTATAATAACATTTTACATGAGAAAGGTCTTTCTGAGGTTAAAAAGAAATCACTTATAGCATTTATATGTACATGCAATGCCGTGATGCCATCCAGAAACTCTGCACAAATAAATAAAAAAAGACACTTGGAACCCATGTGATATTAGGTCTACGGTAGTGCATGTTGGGTGTGGGTTTGGCCCTGGGAAAGCCATGTATTGAATTGCAATTACAATATTGTAAATCTGCCATATCAAAACAGCCCTAACTGCCAGCACTCAAACAGTAAACATCCTACTTATGAAAAGACAACACTGTAAATATTACAACAGGTCCTAAAACACCAATATATCTCCTATTAGGAAAACAAAGCAAGCTAGGTGGCTATAGATCCCTACACAGAAAATACATGTTAGCAGAATAGCTCGTTTCTGTCACATGTATAGAACATATACAGACCCTCACTCAATACAAAATAGAGACCAGAAGATACAGAAAGAACTGTGCAGACAAATACTAAACTGGAAACCACAAAAAGCAAGTTTCTGTATGCAGTGCAAGAAGGGAAACTCAGAAACATCGCCATTCCTGTTGCGAGCGCAGAGGCGCGGTCGCTTCTAGCAGGAGATGTGAACCCTTGGATTGCCGCTCAGGGAGGAGCCCCAAGAGCACAGAGAAAGGTGAGCTGATGCAAGCATGGGCAGGGCAGAACAAGACTGGAACAAAAACAAGGATGACTGAAGGCTCTGAACCTCTACCAGACCTGCACGCTTCAGGAAGGCCAACCACGCAATGGTGGTCTATGCATGGTCCTCCGACCATTCCAAGCCCTTTCGGACCTGTCGCTGGGAGCAGCAATAAGCGGCAGGCCGGACAGAGGACAAGAATAGATGGAGGCCTTGGAACAAGGAAGGCTCAGACAAGGAACTTGGAACGTGGAAGTTCAGGATCAAGGACTAGGTTGAGGCTGCGACACAGCGTGCCCTACACAGCCCACCACAGGGCGGACCCACGGGGCTGGTCGCAGACCACGCTGGATGTGAGGCAGATTCCAGATGAATTCATGGAAGGTGAAGCTGGAACATGGCGAAGATTCAGAAGAAGCCTGTACAGAGACGCGCCCTACACATCCACCCATGGCTGGTCGCGGACCACGCTGAAGCGGAGCAGGTTCAAACAGAGTCTTAGGCATGGACGGAGCAGCCACAAGGGAATCTGAGGGCCGGAACAAGATTCAGGATGGAGCACCAAGATGAGACTTGGCTTCAAACAAGAAGATTCAAGAGACAGGACCAAGACGAGACTTGGCTTCGGGCAGGGTGATCCTCCGGAGACTTGTGCTGCGAACGAGAAGGTGGCCTGGTGCCAAGACATGTCACGCCAGAAAAGGTGACGAGAAGAACCAGGGGTTCAAGACATCAAGACAGAATCATTTGGAACCAGGGACATCTGGAACAAGCAGATCATCTTGTTTAATGCCACTGGTTAATAAGTTTTATTGTAAAGCCCTTTGCTGAATTAATGTTGCTTGTAAACCGAGGTGATGTGCCACACGTGCCGCGGTATATAAAAAAATCTTTAAATAAATAAATTTAATAAATCTGGATCATCAGGAAAACACCGAAGGAGCCCTGACGACAGACGAGACCAGAGCATCAGGACGAGGAGACCAGGAACATGGAGAACACTGAACACGAAGCCATCTACACAGATGAAGATCACGGAGGACTTGGACCGGTCACGGAGCACAGACAACTGTGAAACCCGATCCGAAGGCCCCGAGTGACTGAAGAGAAGCCCTTCTGTAGGGCTGAACCAGGAAATGCAGCTGAACGGACTTCCAGTGGGGCCGCGGGCTTTTCCCGCCACTGGCCCTTTAAAGAATGGTAAGGAGGCATGGCCTCACACCTAAAGGAGGGCCCAGCAACTCAGAGGCAGGCAGCGACATTCTAGCTGCGGGAGAGGCGTCCAGCCAGTGGTACCAGGCCGCAACGCAGAATCGGGTAAGTGCTGGAGGCTCCCTGCATTGAAGGCAGGCTGACTCGTGGCTCTTCTGCTGTGTAGGTAGTTCTGAGCGCGGCAGTCCGGGCCGCAACAGCGTGGCAGCAGTGGCAGCCTCCAGGCCACTTGGGTGGTTAGCAACGCGGCAGTCCAGGCCGTGGAAGTGCTGAGAGGTCGGCGGCAGGCCCTTACTGCTGTAGGATGGCTCCAATGTCGGCAGCCTCCAGGCCACGTCGGAAAGGCAGCGCAGCAAAGGTAAGTAGGTGGAGAAGCCTGCTCGCAGGATGGGCCCCGTGGGCAGGAATCGTAACAATTCCTCATAAAATATCAAATAAAGAAATATAAAACAATCATAATGGTAAAACCATACTAATAAAAAGAAATATTTCAAAACAGCTGACAAATAGAACTGCATCCAATAATTAAAAACTCATATAAATCTTTTCCATATGGCAATAAAATATTTCAAAACAGCAGATACATTAAATAATACCCAATAATTATAACTAACAGGGATTAATAAATCCCCCACTTGCCATACCTGGGAACCTTTGATTTCAAGATGCTCTAAGATTGTCGTGGATTGTCAGGATGGTGGGAGGATTGTTCTCCCCTTTCTCTAACACACACATGCTCATTCACGTTTTCACTCACATTTTCAATCATACACACAGACAAGCTTGTTCGCTCTCTCACATGCTCAATCATACACACACACACACACGCTCATTCACGCTCACATACTCAATTATATACACACATGCTCAGTCATATACACGTACATACTCGCTTGTGCTCTCTCTCACATGCTGATACACACAAACTCTTTACTCTGTCTCTCATATGCTCAGTTATACATACACACACACTCATTCACTTTCTCTCACATATACAACAGCACACACACTCACTTTCAAATGCACAATCATAAACACACACACATTCCCTAAATTTCTCACATGCACAATCACGCACACACTTGTTTTCTCTTTTACATATAAAATTATACCTACACAAATGCTTGTTTACTCTCACACATGCTCAATCATACACACATATATATGCTTGTTTGCTCCCACACATGCTCAAATCATACACACACATGCACTCAGTTGCTCTCTCACTTACTCAGTTATACACACAAACAAATGCTCGTTCACTTTCTCACAAGTTCAGTCATACACCCACGCTCATGCACACACATACTTGTTTGCTCTCACACATGCTCAACCATACACACATGCTCATTCGCTTTCTCACATGTTCAATCATATACATTACATACACATGCTCCGCTCTCTCTCATACATGCTCACACACACATGCCCATTTGCTCTCACATGCTCAGTCATACACACACACGCTCATTCGCTCCCTCGCATGCTCACATACACACACATGTTCTTGTGCTGTCTCTCTCTCATACATACATGATCAACCATACATACTCAAATGCTCATTTGTTCTCTCTCACACACATGCTCAATCACAAATACACATACATGGTCCTTTGCTCTCTCTCTCTCTCACACACACACACACACGCTCCTCCATTCTCTTTATATCTGCAGCCATGCTTCTTCTGACTGCAGGGACAGAATGGGAGGCCTTTGGGGGGGAGGTTTCAGTCTGCGGGCTACACTCTTCTTAAATGCGGGGGAGGCAGAGGAGGCCCATGTTACTTCATGGGCTGGCTCCTCCTCACTTCCAAGGGTGGGAAGTGGATGCTGCTTTTGTTGCTCCGTGGGCCACGCTCATTCTGACTGCTGAGGCAAGGTGGGAAGCCAATGCAGGTCCAAGAGCAGTATTTCTGCAGGCTGCAGGAGCGGTTGAGATGCTGATGTTTTGTTTTCGCAGCTCACACTCTCCCAAAATGCAGTGGAGAAGGCTGATGCCACTTTGCAATGCTTGCCCCTGACTTCCAGGGCTGGGAGGCCGATGCTGCTTCTTGCAGCTCCGTGGGCCGTTCTGCTTCTGACTGCTCGTGAGCAGGGGGCAGCGTTGGTGATTTTTTTTGTCCTGATTTGGGGGCTGCTGCTGCTTCCTACCCCGAACTCCAGAAGCTGGTACCGCAGCTGAGCTCTTGAGGTGCCAAGCCTCTGTCAGTAGACGGGAGGCCGGCGGATTGTCTATCAAATTTTCAGGCCAATACAGAAAAGTGTGCTTGGCCGAGTACACCATTAGCCCCCGTCTGGACGCGCATTTTCGACACGCTATTATTACCCCTTTACAGTAAGGAGCGCAAGGAAAACGCGTGTCCAACCCCCTCAAAAACTAATAGCGCCCGCAACATGCAAATGCATGTTGATGAGCCTATTAGTTATTCCCGCTCCATACAGAAAGTAAAATGTGCAGCCAAGCCGCACATTTTACCCTCAGAAATTAATGCCTGCCCAAAGGCAGGAGTTAATTTTACCCTCAGAAATTAATGCCTGCCCAAAGGCAGGAGTGATATTAAGTCGGAGGCCCCAAAAACTTTTTAAAAAAAAATGAAAAAATCGTAAAAAAAAAAAAAAATCAGCTCGCGGGTTAGAAGATGGACGCTCAATTTTGCCGGCGTCCTTTATTCCGAACCCGTGGCTGTCAGTGGGTTCGACAACCGACGCCGGTAAAATTAAGGTGTGGCTGTCAAACCCACTGACAGCCGCCGCTTCTGCCAATAAGGAGGTGCTAAGGACGCGCTAGTGTCCCTAGCACCTCCTTATTACAGCGGGCCCTCATTTGAATACAAAACTGTGTGCCCAGGAGAATGGCCTGAGCGCGCGTTGGGAGAGCGGGCGCTCGCCTAGGAGCGCCGGCTCTCCCGCGCATTTTACTGTATCAGCCCGTTTGAAAGTCATGGCGCTCCTCATGGATGGCGCCTATGGCTGAGGCTGAATCGGCCATAAGCTAGCTATGGCTCTCGAAGAGACACGAGGAAGAGAGGGGTGATATGTGGAGGCGATGACATGGCTGGTGGATGTATGAGAGAAGAAACAGGACAAAAGGGAGGAGGACGAAAGGAGTTGGGAGAAGAAAAGAACTTTTGAGAAAGGAAGAATGGAGGGAGACATGCTAAATGAGAGGGAGAGTAAAAGCAAAGAAATGAAAATAAAAATGTTTATAAAATGAAAGATAGTATATAAAATAGCCCTTTTTGCACATTTTAACAAATAAAAATTGTATGCTAATATATACAGATGTGCAAAACAGCTGCAGAATTTTCAAACCCTTGCCACAGAATCTGACCCTGAGCTGCCGTTAGAACCTACAGGTCCCGTAATTTATTTGCATGTTATGCAGAGGATAAGTGCAGGTGTGGGCAGGGCCGGCGCATCCCAATAAGCGAACTAGGAATTAGGGGATGACAAAGAGCAGCTATGAGGGGCTGCAAGCGGAGCCCATTCCACTCACAGCCGAGAGGTGTAGAGTCTCGTTGGGCTGCGAGTGGTAGAAACCCAGCAGGCCGCGAGCAGTGCCCATCCCGCTCGCGGCTGAGAGAAGCAGAGTCTCAGCGGGCCATGAGTGGCAACTCCGTTTGTGTGTGTGTATGTACGAGAGAGCAATGGTGTTAGTGAGAAAGAGGGAGAAGTGCATGTATGAATGAGACAAGGAACCTAAGTGTGTGTAAGAGAAGGGGCCTGGCTGAATGAGGTCAGGACCAGGACCAGAACCAGGACCTTGAGTGGGGGGGGGGGGGGGGGGAGCAAGACAGAAGGTTTTCCTAGGATACCTAATACCCTTGCACTGGCCCTGGATGTGGGCAAGCTCAGGCCACAAATAAACTCAGTAAACATGATAAATTCAGTTAAATACCATGAGAGGTATTTTCACATTCAATAAAAACAATTCTTTCACCTGACTTCACCATCACATTATAATCAATCACATGCTCGATATCAATTCTACCACATTGTAAATAACTGCAACATTGTAAATAATTTGCTGTCAGTTAATCTCCCTTTTCGTTTCTCTCTCTTCCGCTCCCAGTTGTTTAATTCCCTGTTTTATTGTACTGCAAATTCCTCCAACCTTGCACTTGTTATAGTTCTCTGAGTTCGCTGTATATTGCACACCCTGTTAAATGTAAACCGGTTTGATGTGATACCTGTCATGAAAGCTGGTATAATAAAAACAATAAACAAATAAATAAATAAATGATCCATTTTGTTCATTGGAAAAAAAAAAAGGAAGGGATTAAAATTGTGGTTATGCTGGATTTGACGGCTGCTTTTGACACAGAGAACCACGGTGTCCTATTGGAGCTGTAGTCCTACAGTGTCGGAGGCAAGGTCTTGTCTATCCCTGAGTCCTTTTCAATAGTAATCCCCGATGGGTCTTAGATGGAAATTGCTCGTCGACCCCCTGGGTCTGGCATGTGGAATCCCACAAGGCTCTGTATTGTTACCTATCCTTTTCAATCTCTATCTAGGACTACTGGGGAATCAGATATGAGCAGAGCGGGTGGAATGTAATATATATGCAGCAAGAACAGTATTGAACTGTTCTGGAAGAATTTGAGTGGAAAGGATGTTATGTATCCTGCACTGGCTCCCTACAGAGGCATGAGCACAGTTTAAGGTACTCATGATCATGTTTAAAGTATTCAGAGGAGTGGGCCTTAAGTATTTGCACAATAAGCTAATAAGCTGGAATGGTACCATCTGGGTAGAAGTTTGCGCTCCTTATAATTCCGACATTTAAAATGGTATCAAATGAGTTAATTATATCAAGGGTCTTTTCAGAACTAGCACCTACGCTTTGCATAAACTATGACAGGAACTGCATTATTTCATAAAATGGTAAAGACATGGCTGTTTCCAAAGAAGAATTGATAGTGGTGGGTGCAGGAGAGGCTGTAGTTCTGATAGTTAATCGAGGCAAAGGTGGGTTCTGTAATTCTGTTTTTGGTATTTTATTTTGATTTATATTTTATTTTATTGTTTTGTAACATAACTATGGGCCGGATTTATGCGCGTAGAGGGGGATTACGTGTGCCAGGCCTATTTTAAAAAGGCCCGGCGACACGCATAAAGGCCCGGGACGCATGTAAGTCCCGGGGCTTTACTAAAGGGGCATGGGTGGGGCGGGTGGTCCGGGAACGGGGCCAGAGGCCTCCGACATAGCAGTCATTGCTGCTGTGTCGGAGGATTGTGTGTCGGCATGGTGCCGGCAGGCGCAAAAGGTAAGACAAAAGTCAGGGGGGGTTAGAGTAGGGCTGGGGGAGGGGGAAGGTTAGGGGAAGGGGTGGGAAGGTCAGGCTAGGGGGAAGGGAAGTTCCCTCACAGGCCGCTCCAATTTCGGAGCGGCCTGGGAGGGAACGGGGAAAGGCAGTGCGGCCCGGCGCGTGCAAGGTGCACAATTGTGCACCCCCTTGCGTATGCCAACCCCCGATTTTATAACATACACGTGCCTGCACGTGCATGTTATAAAATCAGGCGTACATGCGTGCGCACCGCATAGCACGCGCACATGTACGCCCTTTTTAAAATCTACCCCATGTGTACTGTTTTATTGATTATACATGCTTTGATTGGTCTTAAGACCATAAGGCAGTATATAAATTATTTATTTATAACTTTACAATATAATATCACGCATCCACTTGAAAAGCAATACATGTAGTATTACAGCAAAACATAGAAAATTGGAAAAATTTAAAAAATAGAAAAAAAAATACCACATATCTAACAAGCCCACAATAAATGATCCAAGACTTTCACTATCCATGAGGAAATCTCTTACTATAACAAGAAGAATTAGCGATAATGGATCCGCTTAACATATAAGAGGTCAAGTTACTGCTTTAGGGAGCTCTTTAGCCAGAGGCCGGAGAAGAGCTAAACTGAATTCCAGCTTTATTAGACAAGAAGGTTATTAATTGAGAAGGTTGGAAAAACAAATAAGAAGCCCCTTGATGCTTAACCAGACATTTACATGGGAATTTCAATACAAATAACGATCCTAATTCAAGCACTTTGGGCTTTAATAACAATAGCCCTACTTACAAGAAGACAGCAGTTCAGCACCAATGCATGTCCTATTGAGAAAACACAACAAATAAGATGAGGTATTTTACTAGCCTACATGCTAGATAAATACCTCACATCAGTCATACACACAAGATCGACCTTCACCAAGTACAGAAAGACCACAAATTACAAATAAGGAGACAGAAACTGGAATGGAAACCCAAAAAAAACCACTCTGCATGCAGTGCAAAACTGGAGAAATGTAAACAGAAATACAGCACCTAACATAGTACCAGGATCTGCAATAATGCACTCAAACTAATCCGCACAAAGTTATACCTGTATTATGGCATGCACTTAAATAGAACAATCCTACCTATAAAAAGGCAACACTACAAATATTAAACCAGGCCCTAAACACCAATACACCTCCCATTAGGGAAACAGAAAAAAACAAGCTGCTACAGATTCCCACACAGAAATAATTGGAAAACTATATGAATAAATGTTTCAAAACAGCTAAACATCTAACAATTAAAAGCTCTTAAAAATTATAAAAAAATTCTCCAAACACTAATAAAATATTTCAAAACAGCAGACACATCACATATCACCCAATAATTAAAATGGCAGTCAATCAAGAAAAATGAACTTAAAAAGCCACCTTTATTTACCCTCTCCAGCAGTTCTCCTACTCCTTTCCCTGGCAGGCCACACCAGAAGCAGCAGTAGTTGTTGAAGCTGTCCTCATGATCCTCTTCCTTAGGGACCACACCTCATCTCTTCTCTCTCTCACACACACACACCCAGACCCTCAGGACCAGTTTCTATCTCTTACACACCAATCATCTCCCTGACCAGTCTTTCTTATACCTACACGTCACCTCTCTGATCAGTCTCTCTCAATCACACACCCACCCTGTTCACATATACACCACACTAGCGCCTCTTTTTTGACAGAAGTGGCGGCTGTCAGCGGGTTTGACAGCCGACGCTCAGTTTTGCCGGCATCGGTTCTCGAGCCTGCTGACAGCCATGGGTTCGGAAACCGGACACCGGCAAAACTGAGCGTCCGGTTTTCGACCCACGAGCCACGGGCCTATTTCAATTTTTTTTTTCTATTTTTTTAACTTTTTTTTTAACTTTCGGGACCTCCGACTTAATATCGCCATGATATTAAGTCGGAGGGTGCACAGAAAAGCAGTTTTTACTGCTTTTCTGTGCACTTTCCCGGTGCCCGGAGAAATTAGCGCCTACCTTTGGGTAGGCGCTAATTTCTGAAAGTAAAATGTGCGCCTTGGCTGCACATTTTACTTACTGAATCGCGCGGGAATACCTAATAGGGCCATCAACATGCATTTGCATGTTGCGGGTGCTATTAGGTTCGGGGGGGTTGGACGCACGTTTGGACGTGCTATTACCCCTTACTGAATAAGGGGTAAAGCTAGCGCGTCCAAAACGCTCCACTGGAGCGCACTGTACTGTATCAGCCTGTTTGTGACTTATTTAGCTGACTTTTATTATCCACTTTGCCCACACACACACCACATACATACCCTCCCTGTCTTACATACACACCACACACACAAGCACCCTCCTTCTCTCACAAACACACCACACATATACCTTCCTCTCTCACATACACAAACACACACCTTCCCTGTCTCACATATACACCACACACACACACGCCCTCCCTATCTCACATACACCACACACACTCAGGGACCCTCCCTCTCTCACATACACACCGCACACACTCAAGGACCCTTCCTCTCTCACATACACACCGCACACACACAAGGACCCTCCCTCTCTCACATACACACCGCACACACGTGCACCCTCCCTCTCTCACATACACACCGCACACACGTGCACCCTCCCTCTCTCACATACACACCGCACACACGCACACCCTCCCTCTCTCACATACACACCACACACGCACCCTGTCTCACATACACACCACACACACACCCTCTCCCTCTCACATACACACCACACCCACACACACACACACCCTCCGTCTCTCTCATACACACCACACACGCACCCTGTCTCACATACACACCCACACACACCCTGTCTCACACACACCCCCTGTCTCACACACACACAACACACACCCTCCGTCTCACATACACACCATACACACCCTCCCTGTCTCACATACACACCACACACACACTCCCTGTCTCACATACACACCACACACACACACACCCTCCCTGTCTCACATACACACCACACACACACACCCTCCCTCCCTATCTCACATATACACCACACACACACCCCCTTCCTATTTCACATATTGTTACCAATTGTTAATGACACCTTCTTTGTAAAGTTTTGGCTATTTTATACTATTCGTGCCCTATTGTAAACTGTTGTGATGGTAAATAACTTAATGATGGTATAGAAAAACATTTAAATAAATAAATACACACCACACACACCCTCCCTGTCTCACATACACACCAAACACACACACAAACCCTCCCTGTCTCACAAACACACCACACACACACAAACCCTCTCTGTCTCACAAACACATCACACAAACACAAACCTTCCGTCTCACATACACACCACACACACATACCCTCCCTGTCTCACACAGACACTACACACACACACACACACACACCCTGTCTCACACAGACACTACACACACACCCTGTCTCACATAGACATTAAAATACACACACACACACCCTGTCTGACGTACACACCACACACACCCTCACACCCTGTCTCACGTACACACCACACACACACACCCTCACACCCTGTCTCAAGTACATACCACACACACACACCCTCACACCCTGTCTCACGTACACACCACACACACACACCCTCACACCCTGTCTCACATACACACCACACACACACCCTCACACCCTGTCTCACATACACACCACACACACACCCTCACACCCTGTCTCACATACACACCACACACACATCCTCCCTGTCTCACATACATACCACACACACCCTTCCCTGTCTCACATACACCACACACACCCTTCCCTGTCTCACATACACACCACACACACACACCCTTCCCTGTCTCACATAGAAACCACATATACGAGCACCCTCCCAGTCTCACATACACACCACACACACACCCCCTTCCCTGTCTCACATAGAAACCACATATACGAGCACCCTCCCAGTCTCACATACACACCACACACACACAAGTACCCTTCCTGTCTCACATACACAGACACACACACACCAGCCTCCAGCTGATCTTTGGCCCCGGCGGCCTGGTCTCAGATGGCATCAGCCTGTGGCTCCGATCTTCGGGTCTTCAGCCCCATCTGCCTGGTCTTTGGCAGCAGCCAGCAGTGCCGGTCTTCACTTCTTTGGCCCTGCTGGCCTGGTCTCCGGTGGTGGCCAGCAGCACCCATTTTATGGTCTTCAGCCCTGCTGACCTGGTGTCCGGTGGTGGCCAGCAATGCCAATCTTCGTTTCTTTGACCCCGCCGGCCTGGTCTTCAGCAGCGGCCAGCTCCTCTGGTCTTCGGCCCTGCCAGGGGCAGTGGCCAGTAGCAACGATTTTCAAGTCTTCTGCTCTGCCGGCTGCAGGTAGCATGCGACACACCTGCCAGTGCATGGTGACACACTGGTGTGTCGCGACACACTGGTTTAGAATTGCTGTACGAATGTATATGAGAACTATCACCAGTGTTAATGTGCATCAAACACCCACACTGTCACAAGTGGTTAACATGTGTTAACAGTGCTGTTAGTATGTATAAACTAGCCTGCAATGGTGTTAACATGAAATACATACCAAAGAAGTCATGAGATACTAAAGTATGCAAAACAGCCAATTACCTATTACGGCAAAAAATGACATGTTAAAATGTATAAGATGCACCACGGACACATTAATATAAAAAAGTACACCTCGGAGAGGAGTAAAGTATTTGTGGTACCATCAGCATGTACGCACTTTAGCATCTGTGGTAGCTCAGGCCATGTTAGCATCTCCTCAATATCGGCCATTAATACATGCGATAAACACTAAATTTCCACATTAGCAGCCAATGTTAGCACATTTTAATACATCGGCCCCCCTCTGTCATGAAAGTGCTACAAAGTCCTGTCATGGAGTTTCACAGCTAGAACTTTGGGATGTTACCACTGGGTTTCTTACACCTAAAACCTATAATCTGACAATTTTCATGGCTGTCAATGCCGTACTTCATAAGTTGTAAACTCCTTAACAGCTGAATGCTGCTCGGCCATTTCTCATCCAAGTATGAAGTAAATGTGAGATAATCTTAAAAAAAAATTAACAGCAACTGAATTATTAATCTACCTGAAAGCCCTGAAGCCTTGGTGACTGGCCCTACTGCTCACAAGTTTCAAACTCCTTTTTGCATCTGTTACCATGTGTCCAACATATCATGCACACATATTGTTCTATTATGGAGGGGGGAAGTCAGATTTAAGGATCAGACAAAAAAAAAAACATGCAAAAAGCCTGCAAGCCACTGGGCTTGTAGAGATTTGTTGCAGCGCATCCTTTGGCTAAGGATTTAAATTACCTGCAAGTTCTGGAAAGAAAAAAATATTCAGCAGAGACAATTTCTGAATGGAAAAACTTGTGCAAAAAGCACTGGGGAACTTTTGTGCGATGCCTACATTTAACACTTTTGGCCAGACTCACGGCACTTTTTACACACATTTCTTATGGAAGCCTTATTTCTGTTTGTTTTTTCTTTCCTGACAGTAGAGGAAATAAACACCTGAATAAAAGTCATGGCAGAAGGATTACAGGCTTATTGAACATGTTTTCCGTACCTTTGCCCCAATATGCACTACCAACTGATAGGAAGGTTTTTCAGTCCTCTGATCAGACGAGGTTTGTTTTCCTCTGTTATTCCCACAAATCTGTGAGGAAATATTCAAACACCTGATAGACAGAAAACTCAAGCCATAAGTGTAACACTTCATGCCAGAGAAAGAAAGACAGGGCAAGCACTGAATTAGTAATGTACCCGAATTTCTGAGGAGACCTGGCTATATGCAGGCAGATGGATCTTAATAAAAAGAGAGTACCTGGGTCATGAGTCTGGGATACTGAATTCAGAAACAAAACAAAATAGAACTAATTTGGGTTAAAGAGGCAACAAGGAATTCTTGGATCCCAGACTCTAAACATACAAAGATGAGGGGACTGGATGACTCAAGGGAATTGTCTCAGTATTAAGAGTCTTTACTTGTTTTTTTGCATGAAGCACCATCAGATCTTTACTATGCACACTGTACTCAGGATGTAGTGTCTGAAAGCTAAATTCTGTAAGAATGGTCCTTAGCACTGGCCTGCGACTGCCAGTTCATTTCAAACAGGCCACCTTCAGGTCCCTGCTGACCTGAGCTCGATTTGAACCTATGGCCTAGAAGGAAGTTCTCCCCTCACCCAAGGTATCTACCTTATAAATGGCCTGTGACCGACGGCCCGCAAATGCGCAGTAGAGCGCAGCTCTACTGCGCATGTGCGGGCAAGGACGTCGGTCAGAAAAAAAAAATGGCGGTGGGGCCGCAGGAGCGGGAGGAGAAGCAGCGGCGCCGCGCGCGCAGTGCCGCTACTTCTCCTCCCAGCTCCTGCCGGCAGATCTCGGGGGGGTGTCACTCCCGCGCCCCCCCCCCCCCCCCGAGATCTGCCGGCAGGAGCGGGAGGAGTTAATGGAGCCGGGTGAGGGTTGCGGGAAGTCGCGCTTACGGCGCCGGGAGGAAATGGAGGTGGGTGTGGGCTGCGAGGAGTTGCGAGTACGGCGTCGGAAGGAAATGGAGGCGGGTGAAGGGAGGGACTGAGAGGGAGGGAGGGAGAGGGGACTGAGTGAGTGGGAGGGAGAGAGAGGGGGACTGAGTGGAGGGAGAGGAGGGAGTGAGGGAGAGGGGGGAGAAAGGGAGGGAGGGACTGAGTGAGAGGAGAGGGAGGGTGGAGAGGAGTGGGTGGGGGAGGGGGGTGGTGAAGAGTGAGGGGAGAGAGAATGAGGGGGAGGTGAGAGACAGAGGGATGTAGCCCGTTTTAACGGGCTTAACGGCTTGTGTATCTATAAGAAAGGCTGTACAGCATTTTCCAAAAAGCACCACAGAAACAGGCAATCCCAGAATTCACAATAGCTCAAGTCTGTTTGTCAAATCCACAGCAGACCATTTGATTCTCAGAGATTCCTTTTCCAACTGCTGCCAATACGCGGTGTTCTTATTTTTCCACACTTCTCTTTCCAAAGCTACAGAGTCACATGTGATCGGCACTATTTGCTTGGCATGGCTGATTCGGCACAGCTGGGGTGAGGTAACCTCCCAATAGCAATAAGAAGTCTAGCACGCTGAATTAAACTCCTCACACATGGAACAAACTGAAGCACACTGCAGAACTAGATTTAACCCATGGGAGCTGCGTTTATTAATCCCATTTTACAGTGCTGTTACAGAAGGCGTGAGCACATCCCCGAGATGCATACGCTCTTAATGTTGAGCAATGGAAGAAACAAATCCTGAAAAGATCAGTTTAAAAATGTCTTAGATCAATGGAACTTTTGTTTACAATAATCAAAAAAAAACAGACCTATCTGGATGATCACTGTGCAGATGCTGAAAAGAAAGGTAATTTCATGAAGTATAAAACCAAAGAACATATTCAGACAAAACACTGGTGCCCCAGAGGTAGAAGTGCTCTCAGAGGTATTCTAACAATTACCACCGGAGCTGACATGACCCAAGCTGTGCATTTACCCAGCAGGTGCTTGAAGACCTTACGCTAATGAGAGTGGATAAGGCCCTGGGACGGCACAGTGTTCATTCCAGGATCCTAAAAGAGTGCAGGTCACTGTTAACTGCATCCCTCACAGCTCTGTTCAATCTGTCCTGGAAGATGGGGAGGTGCTAAGGCCAATCCAGGAGGGGAGTAGCTGGATTTTCCCTGTATAAACCTGGTAGTAGACAAAACTAGAAAAACTCTAAAGAAAGAGACAGTGCAACACCTTGAAACAAGTAAAAGCTCGATTATCCAGCACTCAACCAAGAGGAAATGCCATGCAGCATTTTTTTTTTTTAACCCTTTTGGTCTCCAGGGGGTTGGGGAGCACACACGCATACGATAAAGAGGTTAGGGCACTTCAGCTTGGAGAAGAGACAGTTGAGGGGAGATATGATAGAGGTCTATACATTAATCAGTTGTTTACTCTTTCAAAAAGTACAAGCATTAAGAGACATAAAATTAAGTTACTAGGTGATACATTTAAGACAAAAAAGGAGAAAATATTTTTTTTTCACTCAACACATAATTAAACTCTGGAATTTGTTGCCGGAGGATGTGGTGAAAGCAGTCATTGTAGCTGGATTTAAAAAAACATTTGGACAGGTTCCTGGAACAAAAATCCATCAACCATTATTAAGGTGGAGTTGGGGAAATTCATTGCTTATCCCAGGGATAAGCAGCATTAAATCAAATCAACCTTTTGGGATCCTGCCAGGTACTTGTGACCTGGATTGGCCACTGTTGAAAAAGGATACTGGGCTTGATGGACATTCGGACTGAACCAGTGGGGCAAGTCTTATGTTCTCCTTTACAGTCCCACGGCACAACACTGGGACTTCCTGTATCAATATTGAAAGGTAAGAGAAGAGGGAGGAAGAGCTCTAGGGAAGGGACTGCCGGTTTTAAGCAGAATAAGGACTGTGCTTACATGAGGCTGATGTGCAACAAGGAGACCAAGACGACCCCTTACATCAAATCTGATTCCCAGCACAGGGAGAGAGAAAAGCTAGTTTTAAGCAGAACAAGAACCGCCTCCTGACTGTGCTTACATATCGTGGGGGTGCAAGGATGACCTCACATCACATCTCAGTACCAGCACTTTTTTTCTTCCTAGAAAAAGAGCACCAGTCTCGCCTGCCCTGCAGCTATGGTTACTACACGCGAATGACAAAAGCAAAAGCGTGTTGTATTGCTGATACGACTCAGAAACTGGACATAATTAATTGCCTGGGAAAAGGAGAACACAGAAGCAGGTTGATGCAAGAATTCATTTGTCAGCTCATCTACAATCTATGACATCAAGGTACAGAAGACAGAGTTAGAACAGTTTGTGACAAATTCTGAGACAAGCAAAGCAATTCATCAGTGCTATATGCCGTGCAAACCAAAACTGGCACATTTAAATAAGGCATTGTTTACCTTAAAACATTGACGGAGCCCAGTGCTGATCAAAAAGGCAAGACTTCTATCATGAAAAGGAAATTACAGAGTCCTGCAATTTTTCAGATGGATGAATGTCTCACTTTAAAAGTTTGCCATGTGTCAGGAGAAAAGAAAATCTGCTTAAAAATATTGGGATACATATTCAAAGAGCTGCCTATCTAAGTTAGCCGGATAGACTGACTATGCAGCTGAATATCCCCAAACAAATCATTGCTTAGCCCGAAACGTTTTATCCATCTTTGAGGCATGTCTAACTTAACCGGATGAAGCTCAATATCACTACCTATCCGGCTAGGGGCGTGATTCTGTGAGTCTATAGGAATTTGCCTTGATGAATCAGGCCATAGTTTAGCCACCCGGGTAGCATGGTCCAGTTACACCGATTGCCCGTCCAATTATAGAACTAACTATTTAGCCGGATACGTGACTTATCCAGCTAAGTGGTATAACTGGATATTCAGTGGCAGCCACTTAGCCAAATAAGTCCAATTTGTCCAGCTAAGTAGCGTTTGAACATCTACCCTCTTGTGCATTTTTCCAGAAGTTTGCTCAGAAGCATGTTTTAAACCCAGAGTAGATCTATGCTGATGAAACTGACTTTTTTGGTATCATTTGCCATCTTCTACCCTGACTGGTGCAGGGAAGGTTGGTGCAATTGGTTTTAAGCAAAACAACTGCCTGACACTTGCAAGTGCATTGTGCACACAGAGACAAGCTGGCAGCAGTAGGAAAATTCAAATGGACTACGGCAGCTGTCGTCATCATCATTTTACTTGTGACGTGCTTTTCCAGCAAGATAGTTTCACTTTATGATACAGACAGGCTAAAGCGAGATTCAATGGCTCAGTCACAAGACAGGCATCAGTATAATGCTGACAGAGTCAAGTACAATAGGTCACACAAAAGAGAGGTATCAGAATAAGTTCATTAGCATTTAAATGCAAGATCCCTCAGGAAGTGTTCAGCACATTCACAGTGGTGCAAATGACTCCCTATAGGCTTTAGGAGCGGTTCGGCGCTAGTAGGTAGGACCAAAAGCTGCCTCAATCAATCAGGTTTTTACCAATTTTCTGAGGATTGGAGAAAGCCTAATGTGAGCCGGGAAGGAGTTCCATAGTGTTGGGGCAGAGCCTGCAAAAGTTCTCTTTCTGATGTTCGCGAGGTGCATAGTTCTTGCTGAAGGGATCACAAGTCGAGCCCGAAATAGTGACCTGAGTTACCATGAAGATATATAAGGGGGGGCTGAAGCGATTGCTGAGGTAGGCTGGAGGTAGATTTTTGAGAGATTTATAGGTCAAGGTCAGGATCTTGAATTTAGTGAGGTTCAGGGTTGGCAGCCAATGGTGGACTTTTCGAGATTATTTGGTGAAACCTGTGCACCTGCCTTATCAGGACAGGCAGCGGCAGTCTGCTTGAGCTGCAAGTGGCAGCCTAAGGTAGTGGGGATTCCTGCATAGAGTTACTGTAGTCCAAGCAAGAAATAACAGTGGCCCAAATAGCCGTAATCAAAGCTGAGCTGTCAAGCAGGGGGCGGAGATGAAAAAATGTCATTTTGGTTATGGTGTGGTGGTAAGTTGGGAATCTAGCATGAAGCCTAGACTCCAGAATTGTGAGCTGAGGGTAAGTGTAGTTCCCCCAAGGGTCACTTCTGGGAGTAAGTGATTGGGACATTTGTTCCTGATCACAACCAATGCTCCCTCTAAAGACTGGGTTGCTGTGTACAAAGTTTTTGCTCCTGAGCAAACATTTTTTGTTTCATTACCCTTTGAGCACTACTTTCTTTGATGCAAATAGCTTATCAATATTTTGCTCACAGCAACCCAATCCTTAGAGAGAACATTGGAGCAGTATGCACACAAACTCTCTCACATACATACACACACTAACACACTTGCATATTCACTCTCATACTCTCTCACATGCATGCATTCTCATTCCTCTCATTCACTCCCCAGACTCTCATGCACACACAGACTCACTCAGTTCTCCTCTTCCAGACACACACTCATCTCAATAACTGCAAATTCTTCACTGCCAAACACTTTGAGGAGTAACACAAACCCCTCAGAACTGAAACAGCCGCAGTCTTATCTATGTCATGGCAGCAATGCAAATTTTATACCATGCCCTAGAACCCTAATACCCCACCTACTGGGATTAAGAGAACAAAGCCTTACAGAAAAACTACATGCCAGCAGAAATACTGCACCTCAGTTACACATGCAGAACACAGACAGACCCTTACCTAATACAGAATAAGGGACAACAAATTAGAAGCAAAAACATGCAGACAAAAATAAAATGGAAAGACTGAGAAACCAGACTCTGAACAGTGGTATACTGAAAAAAGAACAAAATACAAATATGTAATGCACATTCCCAAAGATAACATATGCCAATCACTATAAATTAAAAATAAATATTTTTAACCTTTATGGTCTAATCTTATTTTTCTAATAGATTGGTCCTGATTTTTTTCCATGCTTCCTTTTTCAGTCTTTTCCCAATTCCTTTTACAAGGTGTCTTTCTTCCCTTGCATTCATCCCTTCCTCCCTCCTTCCACACCCACAAAACTGACAGTCATATACACAAAGGCCCTCAGCCAGCCACTCTCACCCCCCCCCCCCCACCCCCACAGGCTCAAATCCCACCTCCACACACACAGCTTCTCAGACACACTCAGTCCCTCTCCCACCCACAGCCTCTTACCCCCTCCCCCTCAACACACATACACAGGCAGACACCAACACACAGCTGTCACACATAAACCCCCACCCACAAGATCTCACCCAGCTACACCCACCCACAGGATCTTAGCATTCCCCCCAAAAACCCACACACAGGCAGTCACACATACCCTCCCTCCCCCCATACACACAGACACAGGATCTCACCCAGTCATGCACAAACGGCCCAATATTAAGAGGGCCATGCATGTAAAAAACAGGGGTTATGCGCATGGCTGAGCCTTGCGCACATTTTATAACGGGCCCAGCCATGTGCGTAACCCATTAAGCGCCGAAGTGCTGGGCCCTGCAAAAGGGATGGGCCGGGAAACTGGCATTAGCCACTGTTCCGGGGAAGCGCGCGCCGGGGAGATTATTTCTGCTCCCGAGGAGCACTATTAAAATGAAAAATTAGGGATAGGAAGAGTTAGGTTAGAGGTCGAGGAGGAAAGGGGAAGAGGTAGGAAGAGCGGGCCTCCCCCAGTCCGCTCTTTAATTGGAACTGGGGGAGGCCCGATTGCGTCGCCGTGCGTATTTTGCTAAAATCCCACCCCTGCGCGCGCGAATCGCAAGCCACCCACACATGCGCACGTGGATTTTAGAATCCGGCATGCACGGGTCTTAAAATCGACCCCACGGTGTGTATCAGACACACACACCCCCACAATGCCTCTCAACCACACATGCCAGGATCTCACTCGCCCATGTAGTCATCCACAGCCACACACATAGCCTGGAACTCACCCCTACATCCAGGTACTCATCCACCCACACACAAGCAGTCACCACCCAGGCTCTCACCCAGCCCCACACACACACACACACACAAGGGGCCTGGGCCTCATCTTCAGCTGCCAGCAGGATGGGGTCTGCCGGCAGCCATCGCCTCCTCCACTTCGGCCACCAGCGGGATGAGGTGCGCTGGCAGCCACTGCACCCTCTCCAGCCACCACACAGCAGAGTTGAGGGTGGGCAACAGCAGGAGCTGTGTTTATCCACACAGCTCCTGCTGCCGCGGGATTGATGTTGTGGTAAGAGCTGTGAGATTGGTCCCGCAGCAGCAGGAGATAACATTTGGATAAACCCCGCTCCTGCTGCCCGGAAGGAGGTGTGATGCCACTGAGCAGATCGGGCAGGGCTTTGGTTTATCCCTGTGTGATCCGATCCCTGTGCGGGGGGTGGTAATAGCTGTGCATGGTCTTGAAAGAAGCTGTGCGCAGCCGCACACTTGTACAGCTTAGAGGGAACAGCGTCCACAACATCTTTGCCTTTTGGAGATTAAGGCTTAGCTTGTTTTGGAGTAACCGGCTAGCTGTGAAATAACTTGATCCTGATTAGTGCCGATTAGGCCTAAGAGTTGAATGTAATCCTCACAGAAACAGTAAGTGGTGTGGAAGTTCCCGATGAGTGTGCACATGGGTCTTAGATATATATTAAAAAATCTGGGTAAGAGGATGGAACCTCAAGCTACCCCACAGGAAAGTAATTGGAGGTTGGAGAAAGTTGTTCCAATGGAGACAGTTTGGGTGCGGTCTTAGACAAAGGATATGAACCAGGTGAGTGCTGGACTATGTTGTGCAGTCAGGTGATTGTGTCCAATGCTGCTGAGAGATCTAGAAAGATGAACAGGGCTGACGTCCCCTGGTTAAGACAGAGTCGGAGATAGTCTACCAGGCTTTCTAATGTGGCTTCTCTACTATAGTGTGACCTGGAAAGGTATCAAGGGCATTTCTCACGTGCAAGTGGCCAGACAGTGACAGAGCAGCTTTTTCTACTATGACTTTAAGAATGCAACCCCTGTTCCACAGGGTCACCTTCCCACACTTGGGGAGCATAGCGATCCCTCTCCCAAGGTGGGGGAAATGATCTCTGTAGTCTTGAGCTGGAGGCAGAATAACCTGCAGGGCCAGAACTGGGCCAAGGATACTCAAAAAAAAAAAATAACCGTCTAGCCAAAAGTTGTGCTCCAACATAAAAATAGTTTACTGTAGGTTCTTCAGAATAAAACATATTGTCAAACACCAAATAATAGAGGTAATCAACAAAAATTTACAGTTCTCAATCAGCTCTTCACTCCTCAAACAACAGAAGTTACTTCTTGCTTCTTACTCAACACTTCCCTTCCCTTAGTAACAGTTACTTCTTCTGTTGATATAATATATCCTCTTACTGTAACTTCTTCTAGTTACTCAGTCTCTACCCAGGCCTATCCTGGCCCTCTTTTCCTTTCCATTGCTAAAATATTTACTCATGCAGTCCTGTTCAGCTCCAGGAAGGACTCCCTCCGTTGAGGCAGACAGGAATCCTCCGAGCCCGGCAGCAGGTCCCTGCTGGCACAGTTGGCCTCCTGGTCCAAGCAGGTTCTCACTACAATCATGCACAGGTTTCTACAGATTTTCCAAACCAGGATTTGAAACACTTTAGTTCTTCCCTTCAGGCTTCTTGAGGTTCAGAAAATCTCTTCCCTTCTGTAACCCTTTTGTCAGTCCTTCCAATCCGGGGCAGCCCCAGACTCAGTAGACTCAGTGCTTATATCACTTTTCCTGTTGGCCGAGCCCATAGGGTCTATACCCCACTGTCAATCAAGAAGAGCGTGTGACACCCCCTGACCCGGAGATGGCCTGCAAGCACAGGAACATTGTCACTCTAGTTCCAATGCTAAATGTTGCCTTTTAATTCCCTTTGCAGCTTATTTTTTTCCCCAGACCTTTCAGATTTCTCATAACGGCAAAACCTCCACGTTACCATAAGCATTTTAGTAGCATAAAATCCTATACCCTTTGTGGCATGAATGAAGGGGAGGATCGAGGCTGGGCAGTTCAGGTCACTTGAATCCGGAGTGGCAGAGCTGCCCAGTGGTTAGCATAGCAGGCTGCAAACCACAGCAGGCAGCGTTCAGATCCCACCGCTGCTCATCCCTTGTGACCTTGGGCCAAATCATTTAAACCTCCTCTGCCTCAGGAACAAAACAGAGGTAGATTTTACAAGCGTTGCTCGGGCAAAAACAGCCAATTACGCACGTATGCAGGCCACACGTGAGCAACACGAATTTTAAGACGCCACGAAATACGCGCGTACGTACTCGTGCGCGTGAGGTATAAGGGGGTGGGAAAGTGGCGGAGCCTGGGCGTTCCAGGGCGGGGCTAAAACGTACGCGCAATACTCGGAATTTTAAAAAAGCTGACCATGGCGCCTGCCCGCGTGTTTTCCGCGGAACTTTACTGCAGGTCTGGTTGAGGAGCAAGTCTAAAGATTTTGAGCTTTCAGCACAGCATGAGGTTCGGGGTCTAAAATCCACCTGCATGTGTGTGTGTAACAGCCGCTAAAGCCCTAGCGGAAATACGCGTGGGACATTTGCTGGAGCCGGGTCTTAAGATTACGCGAGCGGCCGGGGAATTTTAACTGATACGCGCACACGATATAAAATTGCAGCGTATCTCCGCTCATGCTGCCACGCGCATTCATGGGTGCGCACGTGTTCCTTTTAAAACTACTCGGTTAGATTGTGAGCCCTCCGAGTGGACTCTGCTTTGAAGTACCAGAAAAAGCAGAATATAAAAATAAATAAATACAGAACAGCAAATCCCTTCTTTAGAGGTCTTAGATGTGCACTCTTTAGGCCAGTTGGGTGTCATGTTTTACCTTTCGAATACGACACACAACCTAGGGCAAGGATGGATCAGAAAATACTGTCGTATTGGTTTTACCATGTCTTGACACCTCCAGTAAAAATGTGCCATAAGAAACTTAGAAAGCCAGAAGATCCACATTATTCTGATTTTAGGTGTCAAGCTACCCCTCGTGAATCCATTTTAGCATCTGGAAATATTTTTACCATCTTATATCACCACGCTATTAAGTCGGAGGAAGTACAGAAAAGCAGTATTTTCTGTTTTTCTGTACACTTTTCGGATTCCTCCAAAATTAATGCCTGCTCAGGGCAGACATTAACCTTGGCGGGTAAAAATGTGCACTTCGGGTGCACTTTTTTTTTTTTTTATTCGGGAGAGGAACAGATAATAGCCTCGTCAACATGCATTTGCATATGATGAGCATTATTACCTATGGCTTGATTGGAATGTGTGTTTTGGACGCACTAACCCCCATTTTGCATCAGGAGTTATGGACATGCATCCATAACGAGTGTCCAATAGCAGGTTGAGCCGTGTGCTGCAGCCAGCGCATGGTATTCCATTGGCCTAAAAGACACTACAAGAAGTCATCCTAAGGGCCTTCTATGTAATAAATTCCCCCGTTAGTTTCAACCACTCAGTACCAGTACCATTAAAATTTGATAGCGTGTATCTGGATTCTCTTCAGGAAAAGACAGAATCTTACTATGAACTATGCATCTCCAGTTCTGTAACACGTACCATATCCACAGGAACTCCTCCAAAAATGGGAACAGAAGAGAACTAGGATATTTCACTTCACAATTCAACATAGAAAAAAAACTCTATTCAAATTCTGGTGTCACCTTGGTAACGGGAACACAAACTCCCTTCACTGCCGACACTTTGTGAAGTAACAAGAAGCCTTGCAAAAGACACTCAGGACCTCGCCATACCAGCTCCCAAAACTCAAGCAGCAGCAGCAGCAGCAGTAAAGGCTTTTCCACGCAGCGGCAGCCTTCTCAGGCGGAGACAATGGCTTTCTCCAGCTTCCCAGTGACCAGCTGAAGTTACAGTGCTGGCTGCTGAAAAGAGAAGAGGATGGCCTTAGGGTCTTCGTGCCCCTCTACCTTGGAGTGTTCATGTGCTGCTTTCACCCCTTTTCTGATGGCATGATTTCCGGCACTCTCTCCTTCTCACGCTGCTTCCTCCGCTACTTTTATGTCTACTTGCATGCAAGTTTCATTAAACTCTGAAAGAGATCCCCAATGATAGAGTTCAAAATGGGAGAAGCAATGCATCCTGTTGACTTTAATGAAAACAACTTTTTGGGAACCAAAATGTATAACTTTTTTTTTATGGATACCACTAGAACAAGTTAAAGGCTACTTACTGCCTCTCATTTTGTACGAGACCCTCCATACACATCTTTAAATGTGCAACATCTTAAACTTACACTTCTACCAAACTGCAGAAATTATAAAAAGTAAACTGCAAAATATTACACTCAGCATCCTCAACCATGAGGGTCATATCACCTTCAGTATCCTTATCATACTAGGAAATTACATTTCCTGGAAAATTCCTTTTCTTCGAGTACCATACCAAGAAAGATTTTATTATATATCCCAAAGGCACGGTAGAACCAACACTGCTGGTGCAGAAAAAGTGACACACAAGAAGCAATAAGATATGAGCACTCGGTCTGGAGGAAAGTATATACTTACACATTTGCATTCTTTTAATTATATGCGTCTTCTAAGTGGAATATCTAATTAAATATTAAAATACCACAGTCTCTGGCTCAGTCTTAAGTCTATCTAAATTGCAAGGTATAATATCTATTTTATTGAGAATTTAGAAGAGTGAAAAATCCATCCTCCACAGCACAGGATCCTATAAAACTCCTCTCAGGACAGTTTCAGAAGAGTATCCCACCAAACTCTTAATTTTACAGAAATTAACATTCTGTCTGGATCCGGGATCGCCAGCCTTTTCAAGAGAATGGCCACGTAGGACATTCTGAGTCTCTGAGAGGGCCGGGGGGGGGGGGGGAGTGAAGGAGGACAAGGACCTCCTCCTTAGAGTTTGCTGAGCGGGGGTGGGAAGGTTTGGGGAAGGCCCTTTCAGTGATCTGAAATTCGGGGGAAGGGGGGGCAGGCTTCTCAGGGGTATCGCAGACAGAATGTCACTGATATTTCTAGATTTCTTCAAAGTTGGCAACATCCTCACCTTCTTTGCCTGCCTAGAGGGCAGGGAATGTGAAGGGAGGAGGGATGGCAGGATGAGATGCGTACACCCCTCCTTACACTCTTGCTCCCTTCTCTACTTCCTTTTCCTTTCTCATCCCTTTCCCCTAATCCTCCCTTTCCCCCACCTCTCACAACATGTCAGATGCATGCTATCAGCAAAATAACCCCCTCTGAACACACTCTGACTTGGTATCTGGATTATAACAATGAGGATTTCTACACGCTGAGCCTCCAAAGCCTGCATTCCTCCGCAGCTCCCAAGAGACGGCAGCATGGTTAGGAGCTTCAGGAACCACCATCCTTACCAGGCTTTTTCTGGCAGCCATGCAGAACCCCATGAATCTGTACCACCAGTTGCCTTCCTCCACATGGCTAGCACTGCCGGTGCTCTGCACAGTGGCCAAAATCTCCTTATGATTGTGCTGCAGCCACCCTCCCTGACTTCAGCCCAAGTGGCTCCACCTGCACAAGCAGCACCAATGCCAGCAATGCATAATGCAGCCAATCAGTAGGGGCCCTGCACCGGCATACCCCACCCATGGGGTTCTGACATGCTGCTGCTTGCACTTCTGAGTTTGAAGTGTCTGAGCCAGATACCTCAGGCCAGATCCAGCTCCTTTGGTCATTGCTGCTGCAGGCTGGATCAAGATCCTTTGACTGTTGCTGCCAGGGTCTGGATGAAATTCAGCCAAGGGTCACGTCTGGCCAATGGGCCATAGTTTGGGGACCTCTGGTTTAGACTAATGGATTAAAATAATTTAATGACTACCAAAATAAGAATGTTCTACTTTCTGTCAAAGGTAATGTAGAACACCCTGTGGGTTCCTACTAAATGGGGGAGCAGATATAGCAATATTAGTGTGAGTGTTGAGCTCCTAGACTATAAAACCCCTTACCATCATCTTAAACTGTGGATTCTTTAGCTGACCTTCCCTAGAGGCAGCATAACCCTTTGCTGCTCCAGTATGGTTTATTTTTCTAGGGAAGGGCCCTTGGGTCTCTAAGTTTGAGACCTGGGTAAAGTGAAGACAACAGGTTCCTTTTCTTAGTTTTGCCATGTTTGTTGGAAACTCTTGTTAGGAGGAGCACGTTTTCTCCACCCTTCCTGCCTCCAGTTTTGGTTTCCCCTTTTTTTCCTAGAGTTTTCTTTTGTTATGAACCTGGAGTACCTTAGGTTCTTCTACCATCTCGAGGGAGTGGTCTCTCTCACAGACAGAGCACCTATTGACCCATCAGTGACCTCGTGGAGGAAGGAATTCCCATTCATTCCAGAGGGAGGAGGAATAAGAGGAACTAGAATATGACCATCAGGAAGGGAAGAGAGGAGTAACAGGTACCACCGAGCTACAACACAACAGAGGGAGGAGAATACTGAAGAACTGTGTCAATATATACCAAATGGGATCTTTCACTACTACTACTAAATTGGGTTAAGATCCTGTCCACCAGCATTTGGGTGGAAGCTTAACTACTCCAGTGAGTGGAAAGGAGAAGAAACAAAAATAATTAATTGGAATTGGCTTTAACATCTGACTAAATTTGTTGAACGACTAAGGTCACAAATTTATTGAAGATCTAAGTATAAATCTGGGCTTAGAAATACCAAGAACTGTAAAGAACCATTTCATGAATGTCCAGCAAGGCCATCCCCAGACAAGGTCCAAGAGTGGTAAAAGCTGGGGAGGAGGGGCTTCTCTGAAACCTCGCATTCAGCTTATTACAGCCAAGTGAGCGCGGGGCTGCTGCTGCTGCTGCTTCTGCCAGGGGGGCCTGAGCCTGCTCGTTAACGTGGAAAGCTAAGCGCTGGGGCTGCGACGGAGGAGGTAACCACGAACAGGTTCTGAAAGTGGAGAGGAAAGCACCAATTTCCAGCCCTGTTCCTTTCTTAAACTTGCCCACCTAGTTTTCCTGACAGTGAAAAGGTATGCATACATAAGCTGAAAAAGGGCACGGCTGGGAATCAGCAGGAGCATAAAACGCACTCCAGCACTTCTTGTAAAGAGTGACTTGGAAAAAAAATAAATAAGGGGGAAAAAAAGACAAGGTGTGGGGGAAGGGGATCTGGAGAGAAAGTGCCTCTCCCCTTGTTAATAATCCCTTTAGTTTGTGATCAGTGGAGAAACGACCCCAATGCATTCTGACCTCATCCACCTGTCAATTGATCCAACAGTCCTTTCCTCCTTGCGTACTGCTAAACTAGTTTTAGGGTTTAGGCTACCTACAGGTTTCCAGGAAACAAACAGAGACCTTTCGGAGGAGGATGGTTTCAGGTTATGGACCGGTGCGCAGGAACTCAGGCCCTTTGGATATCAGACTGGAGAGGAACTATCTGTCATTCAGAAAGAAAGTGAAGGCACGGCTTTACCCAAATTAATAAGAATAAGTGGGTGGCTTTAAATAATAGCAGCACTGAAAGAGTTTTAAATTGTGGTTTTTTTTTTTCAATGTGATGTATTGTATATTGTTTATTTTTGTTGTACACCACTCTCAACAGATTTCTCTGTTTGTGCGGTATAGACATCTGAGAAATAAAATAAAAAGTTCAAAAGCTACTGTATAGCTAATATACTTGTTCCTTTCCTTAATTTTGAGAAACTGTCACTTCCTCTAGGAAAGAAATACTGGAATCGACTTTCACATTCTTAGCACACAATGTCAAAAGCACCCATGGATAACATATTTATTGCCTACTGTGCTCCACTTCCTAACTTACAATCAATACTTTCCTTTGAAGAGTGCAGCCAGACATGGTAGGGGAGGCTAGAAAAATCTATTAACTTAGGTAATGCCATATGCTGATCTCAACATTTAAAAATAGTCTTGGATTATTATTTTTTTGTAATTGAATGTTTGACTTCATGTTCTGATTCACCATCATTCGAAAAAAAAAAAAGCCCTGCTATACAAGTTTGTCAAATATTTTCAAAATCTGGGGCATCCAACTTTCAACTTGAAATTAAAAATTGTTAATTTTTGGAGTTTCCTTGCTAATTTCAATACTTGGATTAGTAGGGTGCCAAGTTTAAACTCCCGCCATGGTCTAAGTTGGATAAAGTAGTGTGCCTGCCATGTTAGTCCATTTGAATATGTGGCAATGAAAGTCAATAAGCCAAACAATAAGGCATTTAAGGCACATAAATTGATTTATTCAGACTCCTATTATTTTTCAAATAAGTTATATTGGCATGTTCTCTCATGTTGCTTAAGCTCATCTGCTCTAAGTTTACTTGCCTTACCTTCAATTGGTCAATTACGATTGCAAACTACTTCTAAACGTACATATTCCATATTGGTCCCAAAATTGTAGAATTTGGTTCTTCAGTATATAAGACAGGAATCAGATTATTTAAGATTTAGGAAACAATCCAAATCCTTCCTATTTAGTCAAGGGTATTTAGAATAAGGGGGTTTTTTAATACATAATTTTTACATACTGTTGGTTTTTTTTATGTTGTATATTTTAATTGTGAATGTTTGCAATGTAATCTGTGTTGAACTGTTGGATTCGTTGTTGTTATCCTGAAAACCTGGCCTGTTTGTGGCCCTCGAGGACTGGAGTTCGCCACCCCTGCTTTAGAAGCAATGTGGATATTTATATAGACCTAAGCATCTTATAGAAGGAAGGAGTAGCTAACCATATATTAGATTTATGTTACTCCAATAAAAGGAGGCCTATATGTAAACCAAGACACGAGTCTACACACCTGTTAAAATATGCTTGGCATAAAGTTTGGCATTTGGGAACCTTAATCAGCATTAAACGACACCAAATAGGGATCAGAGTATTTAGAATGGGTATTTCAGGATCCAGAATGGTACCTGAATAACCAAACATTCTGGAAACCAAAATAAGGCCATTTTAGGTACTCATGTATTCTTGATCCTTCAGTGCCCATTTGAAGGACACTTTTTGGTTCTTTGTATGGCTGAAGGATGAAGCTACCAAGCTTGAAGCCCATGAAAGTTTATTAATAGATTCCTGTTCCAGCATTCATATTTCTTGAAGGAACCCGGAAAGCACATACAGTTTTGTAATCCAGCACATACAGTCTTGTAATCTAGCATCTTCATATATTTTCTCTGATCTTACTGTTCAGTATTATGCCCAATAGTCAACTATGTACCAAAAACTAGGAGGGCTACTGTTGTTTAAAGCAATGGTTCTCATCCTAGTCTCCAAGACAGCAGTAGCCAATCTAGTTTTCAAGATACCTACAATGAATCTAAGTGAGAATGTCTCCACACACTATGTAAATATGCTTCATGCACAGTCTCTGCCGAGTATCCTGAACACCAGATTGGCTGAGAAGTCCTGTACACCCAATTGAGAACCACTGGCTTAAAGGATCGTGATATAAAAGTGCTCACATCAAGCAGCACCAATATGCACACCTGCATTTTCACAATTATTTAAATTAGGAACCAAAACGCATTTGTCCAGAAACCAGCTTGCAGTAGAAAGCGGTGGGAACCTACAACTAATACAACTACCTACAGTACCTGAATGTAATCCACTTTGAAGCACTGAAAAAGGTGTGAAAAGTGGAATATAAATCTAAATTAAATAAATTAAGCAATATAAAAGCGGATTGTGACCTTGCGAGGACTGGAAGATTGGGCTTCCAGATGGCAGATAAAATTTAACATGGATAAGTGCAAAGTGATGCATGTAGGGAAAAATAACCCTAGTTGTAGTTACACAATATTAGGTTCTATCTTAGGAGTTACCACCCAGGAAAGAGATCTAGGCATCATAGTGGATAATACATTGAAATCATCGGCCCAGTATGCTGTGGCAATCAAAAAAAGCAAACAGAATGTTAGGAATTATTAGGAAGAGAATGGCAAATAAAGGATGGATGTCATAATGCCTCTGTATCGCTCTATGGTGAGACCACATCTTCAATACGGTGTGCAGTTCTGGTCACCACATCTCAAACAAGATTTATTTATTTAAGCAATTTTATATACAGAACATATTGTGTGCACATAAGAACATAAGAAACTGCCATGGTGGGTCAGACCAAGGGTCCATCAAGCCCAGCATCCTGTTTCCAACAGACGCCAAACCAGGCCACAAGAACCTGGCAATTACCCAAACACTAAGAAGATCCCATGCTACTGATGCAATTAATAGCAGTGGCTATTCCTAAGTAAATTTGATTAATAGCCGTTAATGGACTTCTCCTCCAAGAACTTATCCAAACCTTTTTTGAACCAGCTACACTAACTGCACTAACCACATCCTCTGGCAACAAATTCCAGAGCTTTATTGTGCGTTGAGTGAAAAAGAATTTTCTTCGATTAGTCTTAAATGTGCTACTTGCTAACTTCATGGAATGCCCCCTGGTCCTTCTATTATTCGAAAGGGTAAATAACCGATTCACATCTACTCGTTCAAGACCTCTCATGATCTTAAAGACCTCTATATCCCCCCTCAGCCGTCTCTTCTCCACTTCACGTCTGTTTACATAAAGATATAGTTGTACTGGAGAAAGTGTGGAGGAGGGCGACCAAAATGGTAAGGGGCATAGATTGGCTATGAGGAAAGGTTAAGTTAGGCCTGTTCAGTTTGGAGAAGATGACCGAGGGCGGATATATGATAGCGGTCTACAATATCATGAAAGGATTTGAACAAGTTAATGTAAATCAGTTATTTACTCTCTCAGATAACAGAAGGCCTAGGGGGCACTCCATGATGTTAGCAAGTAGCTCATTTAAAACAAGTCGTAGAAAATTCTTTTTCACTCAGCGCATAATTAAGCTCTGGAATTCGTTGCCAAGGATGTGGTCACAGTAGTTTGTGTACTGGGTTTAAAAATGGTTTGGATAAGTTCTTAGAGAAAAATCCATAAACTGCTATTAATTAATAAGCAATAGTATCTTATGATTTATTTAACATTTGGGTATTTGCCAGGTACTTGTGACTTGGATTAGCCATTGTTGGAAACAGGATACTATGCTTGATGAACCCTTGGTTTGACCCAGTATGGCATATCTTATGTTATACTGTGTAAAATATATTTAAAATATACCAGAAAAACATTAACATCTTTTATTATTTCAAGTTTTACTTGTAAACTGGACAGTACACTTGAAAGTATTATTGGGATAATTGCCCTTACCTTTTTGGGACATATGAGGATATGGGGCAACTACCTGACAGTAAAACCTGCTGCTTCAGGGATTGGCAACCTATGGAACCAAGAACTGACAGCCTCATCCTTCTCTTCCGATCACTACTAAATTGCAGGAGTTAATGTTGGAAGTCCTAAAATCTGCCATGTATGAAAATTCGAGTAAAGTATTTTTAGTTGTGGAAGGTCAAACTCAAAATACGACAACATCGGTTTCTTTTTTTTTTTTCTGGACATGTGTTACGAAAAAAGCAACTTTTGAGATTTTAGGAAATCCAACCTTGGAACTTTTCTGCACTTTCTATAGGGGGGGGCAGGAGCCGGGGATGGGGGGAGAGATGCCGGCACTTACTCGTCGCCGGGCCAATCGTCCGAGTCGGTCTCCGGGAGCCACTCTTCGCCGATGTCGGGCAGGGTGATGAGCAGGGCTTTGCTGCCGGGGCCGCTCCAGCCGGGTCCGGGCGGGTCGGGCTGCAGCCGCGGCGAGCGGCTGGGGCTGGCGTGCAGCGGGGAGAGCCCGGAGCCGGGCGATAGGGCAGCCCTGCCGGCGGGGATCGGCAGGGGACTGGGGGTGTGCGCGGGCCGGACCAGGACGGGGATGTGCGCGGCGGGAGTCGGGGCCCTGGAGGAGGGGCTCTCCCGAGGCAGGGAGAGGGCGGGCGGCGGCGGGGCTCGGCTGACTGAGAGCCCCGGGCTGCCGGGCAGAGAGGAGCCGCTGCCTCCCGCGGTGGCGGAGGGGATGCGGGGGAGGGGAGAGACGAGAGGGGACGGGGGAGGAGGCGGCAAAAGCAGGAGCCCCGTGGCCGCTTTGGCCGCAGAGGGCGCGGGGGTCGCGGTCGAGGCGTGCGGGAAGTTGCTGCCGCCGCCGCTCGGGGCCGGCGCCGAGGTCTTGAAGATCCTGGCGAAGACGGTGCCCAGGTCCAGCACGGCCACCTTCATGGCTCCGGCACCCGGCTCAGGGGGAGGAGGAGAAGGAGAAGAGCGGGAGAAGGCGTGGAGCGGGGACCCATGAGCTGCCTCCCCCCGGGGGAAGAGAGCGCCCCTTGCTCTGTCACATCGCCCGGCAGCGGCCGGGCAGGCGAGATCTGGTCCCCTGCTGCTAAAGCCTCCTTGCCGGCAGGCTGCGAGCACACTTTCCGGGAAGAACTTTTCTCCCTCCCCTAGGCCTCGTCCTAGTAAGGGAGTTTTGTTTGCTTTGCTTTTTTTTTTTTTTTTTCTTATGGGAGCGGGAAAATAAACAAAAACCCAGAAAAAGAAAAGCGGCGAAAGCAGAGCCGGACGCTGTGCTGCTGCTGCTGCAGGTGGCGCAGAGGGGGAAAGGGAGCGGGCGGTTGCTAAGCTAAACAAAAAGGGGGAGGAGAGGCAGCAGTGCCGAGGATTGGCCGGGAGAGAGAGGCACCACTTCCTTCCAAGGCGCCAGACGGCGGCCCGGGCTCGGGCTCTCAGCTTTGCGCTGTGGCTGCGCGATTCGGTCACTAAAGCCGGAGGCGCGCGGGTGAGCCTTTCCTCAGAAGTTTCCTGCAATGCAGGATGACACGGTCATTTTTTCAATGCACGCTCACCGGGCAATAGATTATATATATATATATATAAAAACAAAAACCATCGCTTCCAGTGTTAGGCTGTTTAAACGGATGCGCGGCAAACACATTTTTAACAGGGCAAAGGAACTGTAGCGTGGGTGGGGAGAGAGGAGGCGAAGTGGGAGGGAGCGGGGCTGGAACGAGGTGTGACCTGTGTGAGGGGGAGGAGCAGTGAACACTCTTACCCGTAACGCTAACACACGTCAACCCGGCCAGGAACAGCAAAAGCAGTGGGACTGGAAGGCATTCACCTTCTGTCTCTTCGTCTTTCTCATTTCCCTCCTATGCCCTGCCTTTCAAGTGTGCCAGGAAACTGCACAAAAATCAAGGCTTTGTGCCTGCCCCTATCTTGCCTAAGCAGCTCAAACATTCTCTGATCCTCTTTTTTCTGCAGGGAACTGGAACTGATTTACACCACAAGCTCTGCTCTGTCATTTAGTGTCCTGATAAAAAGAAGGCAGAATGTTATTATGGGTGTTGCAAACTGTTGCGGACTGGACAGTGGACCCTTGGGCCGACCTAGTGGAGGAAGATGGTTGGAAGAGAGAGCTCCACGGAGATGGGACAGGCCGGGAGGCGGTACCAAGATGAACGCAGGAATAGAATCTTCATCCTGGAGATCCGAGATCCCCTCAGGAGGAGCCCTTGAGGATCCGGACCGCTGGGACTTAGGCGGCAGAAGCGAGTCCTGAAGAGAAGATGGAATCTTCACCCTGGAGATCCGAGATCCCCCTGGGAGGAGCCCTTGAGGATCCGGACCGCTGGGACTTAGGCGGCAGAAGCGAGTCCTGAAGAGAAGATGGAATCTTCACCCTGGAGATCCGAGATCCCCCTGAGAGGAGCCCTTGAGGATCCGGACCACTGGGACTTAGGCGGCAGAAGCGAGTCCTGAAGAGAAGATGGAATCTTCACCCTGGAGATCCGAGATCCCCCTGGGAGGAGCCCTTGAGGATCCGGACCACTGGGACTTAGGCGGCAGAAGCGAGTCCTGAAGAGAAGATGGAATCTTCACCCTGGAGATCCGAGATCCCCCTGGTAGGAGCCCTTGAGGATCCAGACCGCTGGGACTTAGGCGGCAGTAGCAAGACCAAAGCGAGGATGGAGCAGGAGTCGAGACAGGCGACAGACACGAAGTATCAGAGGTGAACCGGGAACAGGAACCAAGGAGACAAGCCGAGAAGAATCCGGAAGATGAGCGGGATCAGGAACAGCAGAACCAGGATCAGGAACACAGCAGAACCAGAATCAGGAACACAGCAGGATCAGTATCAGAAATACAGCAGAACCAGGATCAGAAACACAGCAACTGGTGCCTCCAAGGAGAGAACCTCATTGCTAGGCAACCTCCTTAGCCAGACGCCGGGCTTAAATACCTTGCCGGCGTCTGACGTCATCAAGGAGGTGGGCTGGAGCTTCCTGCAGTTGAGTCTTTAAAACGGTTTCCCTCGCGCGTACCCCTGGGATGGGCGGAGTCAGAATTGGGACTAGGTGGCGTCTCCCTCAAGGAGACGCCGCCAGAGAGAGGCCAGGTAGGACCAAGAAACACCGGACCCCGTTGCAGGCCGCGGCGAGAGAGGAAGGTAAAGACCCGGTCCCAAGTCTAGCGACCAGGACTGCAACAGTACCCCCCCCCCCCCCCTTATGCTCCCTCAAGGGACCCGGTTTACCAGGATGGTCTTGATGGAACTGTTGCAGGAGAGATTTGTCCAGGATGTTGTGAGCAGGTTCCCAGGTGTTCTCCTCCTCACCGCAGCCCTCCCAAGCCATCAGGTACTCCCAGCAGCGGTGGAGGAATCGGACATCAAGGACCTCCCGAACCTGGTATGTGGGATCAGCAGCAGCCGGGGTATCCGCAGGATCTGGAGGTCTTCGATGAAACCTAGAAAGAACAATTGGTTTGAGAAGAGAGACATGAAATACATTGTGAATACGTAAGGAAGTGGGCATCCGTAAGCGATAGGAAACCATTCCAACTCTCTCAGCAATTCGGAATGGACCGCAGAACTTAGGAGCCAATTTCTTCGAAGGCAATCTAAGGTGAATGTTCTTTGTGCTTAACCAAACTTTGTCTCTTGGAAGAAACACTGGTGCAGGTCGACGATGCCACTTGGCAGAGCTTGCTGATGCAGTTAATCTGATTTGGATGAAATTCCAGAGATTATGCAATTGCTGAGCAGACACCTGGGCTGCCGGTGACGGAACGGTCAAAGGCAGGGGTAAGCGGTGGTTTAAGTTGCTTACCATACACAACTTGAAAGGGTGACTTCTCCTTGGCTGAGTGAATCTGAGTATTGTAAGAGAATTCGGCCCATGGTAGTAACTCTACCCAGTTGTCTTGTTTCTCATTGGCAAAGGCGCAAAGAAACGTTTTTAAGGAGTGGTTCATGCGCTCAGTCTGGCCGTTACTCTGGGGATGAAAGGCAGTAGAGAAACTGAATTGAACCCCAAACTTCTTGCACAAAGCTTTCCAATAATGGGCTGTAAACTGGGGACCCCGGTCAGAAACAATGTCCTGTGGAAGTCCATGAATCCGGAAGATGTGCTGTGTGGAAAGCAGAGCTAACTCTGGTGCTGATGGCAGTTTGGCCAATGGAACAAAATGAGCCATCTTGGAAAAGCGATCCACCGTTACCCAAATAAATGACTTCCCGTTCGACGATGGTAGATTCACCACGAAATCCATGGCAATATGAGTCCATGGTTCCGTGGGAACAGGCAGTGGTTGCAGCAACCCCCAAGGTTGGCCAATACGAGGCTTTTGTCTAGCACAAATGGGGCATGAACTTACATAGCTGCGAACGTCGGTTCTCACATTTGGCCACCAATAATAACGGTTTAGCAAGTCTAATGTTCTTTCTCGGCCAGCATGACCACCAGAAAGGGAGTCGTGGGCCCACCTTAATACCTCCTTTCGGAGACACTTTGGAACTACCATCCTTCCTAGTGGGCTCACTGTCACTGCTGCTATGTTGATTCTTGCTGGATCCAAGATGTACTGGGGACGCTCTCCCTCTTCTTCAAGTTCCATAGTTCATGACAAGACATCCGCACGAGTATTCTTGGCTGCTGGACGATACCGAAGTGTAAAGTCAAAGCGATTGAAGAAGAGAGACCACCGGGCTTGACTAGGGTTTAATCACTGGGCTTGGCACAAAAATTCAAAATTCTTATGATCGGTGTATACCGTAATCGGGTGTGCTGCTCCCTCCAGCCATTGCCTCCATTCTTCAAATGCTAACTTGATTGCTAGGAGTTCCTTGTCTCCTATACTGTAGTTACACTCGGCTGCTGAAAACGTTTTGGAAAAGTAAGAACATGGAAGTAGTTTATCCGAGCAAGAGTGTTGACTTAAGATTGCCCCTACTGCAATGTTGGAGGCGTCCACCTCTACAACGAAAGGACGACGCAGATCTGGATGGTATAAACAAGTATCCAACAAGAAAGCTTGTTTCAGATCCTCAAAAGCTTGACAGGCTGCTTTAGGCCAAACTTTAGCATCCGCCCCCTTTTTGGTTAGCGCGGTAAATGGTGCAACTCTGAGGGAATAATTAGGAATAAACTGTCTGTAGAAATTTGCAAATCCAAGAAAACGTTGTAACGCCTTCACCCCCACAGGGTGAGGCCAGTCCTTTATAGCGGACACCTTCTCCGGGTCCATGTGGAACCCAGTAGATGAAACAATATATCCCAGGAAGGGGAGTGACTCACATTCAAACATACACTTTTCTAGCTTTGCATACAATTGATTGTCTTTGAGAACTTGCAGTACTTGTTTAACATGTTGATGGGACTTCAGATCTGGTGAATAAATCAAAACATCATCTAGATATATTATTACATAGGAGTGTAGCATTTCACGCAACACCTCATTCATGAGGTTTTGGAAGACTGCCGGAGCATTACATAGGCCAAAGGGCATCACTAAATATTCGTAATGCCCGTCTCTTGTGTTGAAGGCAGTCTTCCATTCGTCCCCGGGACGGATTCGAAATAAGTTGTAGGCCCCTCGTAGATCAAGTTTGGTAAAAACCTTGGCCCCTTGCAATCTGTCCAGAAGTTCTGGGATTAATGGCAGCGGGTACTGATCTCGCTTGGTTATGGCATTAAGACCCCTGTAATCAATGCAAGCTCTGAGCGAGCCGTCTTTCTTTCCCACGAAGAAAAACCCCGCCCCAGCTGGAGATCGGGAGGGTCTGATAAAACCTTTAGCGAGATTCTCAGAGATGTACTTAGACATGGCGCGTGTCTCTGGCAAGGATAGAGGGTATATACCCTCCCACGCGGTGGAATGGTTTCCGGTAAAAGGTCTATTGAGTAATCAAAGGGGCGGTGCGGAGGCAAAATATCCACTTTCTTCTTGGAGAAAACTTCCGCAAATTCAGAGTAAGGTGCAGGTGGCAATACGGAAGTAGTCAACAAGGACACAGACGGTGGACCCGGAACCTGGAGACAGTGATCAAAGAAAAGGAACTCCAACGGACGATTTGTAACGAGTACCAATGGATCATGGGTGAATGGCGTTAAAGCCAAGGTAATCCCAATACTACCGGATGAACCGCTTTCTCCAGGATCAAAAAGGAAATTTTCTCAAAATGTAGCACTCTGGTTTGGAGAGTAAGCGGAGCCATGGAGTTAGAAATACTACCAGGCAACACTGTTCCTTGGATAGACGTAATCCTAAGAGAGGAGTCCGAGGACGAGTAAGTAATTGAAGTTGCTGTACCAAATTGGAAAGAATAAAATTCCCAACCACTCTAGAGTCAATAAAAGCGAGTGTGTTGAAAGACCCTCCAGGATATTCTGGTGTCACTGTACAGTACATTGAGGAGCAGCATTAGCACAGCCTAGGAGTAGCTCCTCAGTTTTGCCTAGGCCTTGGCGTTTTCCGGATGCTCTATGCATTGGGCTAGGAAGTGACCCTTGCTGCCACAGTATAAACATAGGCCCAAGGCCTGACGCCTTCGCCTCTCCTCCGCAGTTAAAGGCGTGCGACCCAACTGCACTAGTTCTTCTGTAGAAGAGTCGGAGTGTGTCGCTCCAGGACTTGACGAGGTTGTCAAGGTTGTCGACCCATATCCTTGGCAGGTGCCAAGGATATGGGTCGACATGGCGGACGTCCCTCCCTTACTCTTTGCTGAAGTCGACTGTCGATCCGGCCAGCAAGGTCAATTACTCCATTGAGGTCGTCCGGAATGTCTCTAGCCGCCAACTCGTCCTTAATGCGTGGTAACAGACCCTCCAGAAAAACTCCCCAGAGACTGTCTTCATGCCACCCTACCTCCATAGCGAGGGTGCGAAATTCAATTGCATAGTCTGACAGGGAGCGAGCTCCCTGTCTCAGCTGTAATAGCTCTGACGTAGCAGTAGGCAAGCGTGCAGGTTCATCAAATGTTTGTTTGACATTAAGGATGAACTGCTGCAGATTACTTAATAAGGGATCCTGGCGCTCCCATATTGGTGATGCCCAGCTTAACGCCTTCCCTTCCAAAAGTGACAAGATATAGGCTATTTTCACAGAGTCCGAGGGGAACTGACCAGGGAATAGAGAGAATCTGATGTAGAACTGGTTCAAAAATCCCCGGCAGCCTTTGGCCTCTCCTGCGTAGCGTGAAGGTGCGGGCAATTGAGTAGGAGCAGTAATGTTCACAGTAGGAGCCGGAGGCGGTAATGGTGGTGGCTCTGGTGGAGTGGCATCCAGGCGATTCGCCAGCCTCTCAACGGTAACAGCCAGAGCGTTGAGACAATGTTGCTGCTGTTGCAAGCGTTGGGCTATTCCCGGAATGACTTGCAGACAGGAGATATCCGCCAGGTCCATGGCCTAGCAAACTGTTGCGGACTGGAGAGTGGACCCTTGGGCCGACCTACTTGAGGAAGATGGTTGGAAGAGAGAGCTCCACGGAGATGGGACAGGCCGGGAGGCGGTACCAAGATGAACGCAGGAATAGAATCTTCACCCTGGAGATCCAAGATCCCCTCAGGAGGAGCCCTTGAGGGTCCGAACCGCTGGGACTTAGGCGGCAGAAGCGAGTCCTGAAGAGAAAATGGAATCTTCACCCTGGAGATCCGAGATCCCCCCGGGAGGAGCCCTTGAGGATCTGGACCGCTGGGACTTAGGTGGCAGTAGTGAGACCAAAACGAGGACGGAGCAGGAGTCGAGACAGGCGACAGACACGGAGTATCAGAGGTGAACCGGGAACAGGAACCAAGGAGACAAGCCGAGAAGAATCCGGAAGATGAGCGGGATCAGACACAGCAGAACCAGAAACAGGAACACAGCAGGATCAGGATCAGAAACACAGCAGGACCAGGATCAGAAACACAGCAACTGGTGCCTCCAAGGAGAGAACCTCATTGCTAGGCAACCTCCTTAGCCAGACGCCAGGCTTAAATACCTTGCCGGCGTCTGAAGTCATCAAGGAGGCGGGCCGGAGCTTCCTGCAGTTGAGTCCTTAAAATGGTCTCCCTCGCGCACGCATACCTCTGGGATGGGCGGAGTCAGAATCGGGACTCAGCGGCGTCTCCCTCATTGCAGGCCGCGGCGAGAGAGGAAGGTAAGGGCCCGGTCACAAGTCTAGCGACCGGGACCGCAACAATGGGTTGTTTCGCCAGAAATTATCGCCATGGCTGCCCTAGGTAGCCAAGGGCACATAATTCAGCCACCTCCCTAGTTTTATTTGAAAGGGGGGGGTCTCAACTTCTAGCAATTGGGTCCCCTGTAGTGAGGGACAATAGTAGGAAGAACACAGCTCCAGGGGGAGGGGGAGGGCAAATAGCATAGCCAGCTAGGTTGGTTGCAACAGATTATGGGACCGATGCAATAAGATGAATGAGCTCCCGCTCTAATGCATGCCGATCCACCTATCCGGATGCCCGATGCAATATACAGATGGCATGCTGTGGTAAAAAGGAGGTGCAAGGGGAAATTGTGCAACCCTAGTGCTTCCTCGGTAGCGGGCGCACAGGAGAAGTGACTGTCAAAGGAGTATGGGAAACGAATGCTCGATTTTACGAGCATCCATTTTCGTAACCTGTGCACACGCACGTGCACCTTCGTTAATTGAGCGTCCCTTTTCATAAACTGACTGCCGGCACACTTTAAAAACATTTTTTTTACATTTCTCCTTTTTGTGTTCCTCCAACTTAATGTTGCCACGATATTAAGTCAGAGAAAGTACAGAAAGCAGTATTTTCTGCTTTTCTGTACACTTTTTGAGTGTAAAAATGTGCGTGTCGGGCGCACTTTTTTTTTTTTTTTTGCATTGGGGGAAATAGCTACTAGCCTCATCGAAACATGAATTTACATATGATGAACGCTGTTAGCTTCACGGGTGGGTTGGACGTGTATTTTGGACGTGCTAATCCCCTTATTGCATAAGGGGTTGTGGATGCGCACACTGGGCCGGATTTTAAATGCCCTGCGCGCATAAATCCGGCCGGATTTACGCACGCAGGGCCCTTGCGCGCCGGCGTGCCTATTTTGCATAGGCTGCCGGCGCGCGCACAGCCCCGGGACGCGCGTAAGTCCCAGGGCTTCGTAAAAGGGGCGGGGCGGGGAGGGGGTGGGGGAGGGGGCATGTCTGGGGGCGTGTCCGGGGTCGGTTCAGGGCGGGACCGCGGGCATGGCGCCAGCCCAGGGGCGTGGTCAAGGCCTCCGGACCAGCCCCTGGGTCGGGTGATGGCGTGCCAGCAGCCTGCTGGCGCGCGCAGATTTACATCTGCTTTCAGCAGGCGTAAATCTGCCAACAAAAGGTAGGAGGGGGTTTAGATAGGGCCGGGGGGGGTGAGTTAGGTAGGGGAAGGGAGGGGAAGGTGCGGGGGGGGGTGGAAAGAAAGTTCTCTCCGAGGCCGCTCCGATTTCGGAGCGGCCTCGGAGGGAACAGGCAGCGCGCGCCGAGCTCTGCGCACACAGGTTGCACAAATGTGCACCCCCTTGTGCGCGCTGACCACGGATTTTATAAGATACGCGCGGCTACACGCGTATCTTATAAAATCCAGCGTACTTTTGTTCGCGCTTGCGCAAAATTATAAAAACTACCCCACTGTATTGCATCGGCCCCAAGGTGGGGGAGAGACAAAGAAATTAATAAAAGGTTCAGATCAAGACACATAGCAGTAACAGGAGACAGGCAGGGAGGCAACAGAGGTTTTATTTTCCAGAGGTAAAGCTGGAAAACTTGTTTGTTTTGTGTAGTATAAGGCCTCCAAGACTTTGTTTATAAGGAATGAGGAGTGTGGCAGTCTCAATACAGAACCAACTAGGAGATCTCAAGGACAGTGTGCCAACCTGGTTCAGAACAGGGGAAACAGAAGAGGAGATTATACCATGTGTGACGGATGAACAGCAGCTGGATATCAGACAGGTACATGGAATGGCCTGTAAAGTAATCATCCTCATGCAGAAACAAACTACAAGGACTTAAAAGAAGTTGATTTTATATGTAGTACATGCATTTATGGAACCTGAGCAGCACAATATAGACTGGACAGAGGCTGGTTTTCACTTGCCACCTGAAATTACAATTTCACTACATGGAATTAGTGCCTGTGGAGCGGTAAAGGCTGAGATGGAAATAAGAAGCAAAAGTGTCAGGACAGCGAGGAGAGAGAGATAAATATTAGAAAGCAAGGCACAGGACAGCCAGGGACCAGATAGAGATGCAGACAGAAGAAGAACGACGAGGGACCTGAGATAGATCCATCCAGACACAAAGCAGTGAGGAGCCAGACAGAGATGCAGATAAATGAGGAGTGGCAGGGACACTGGAGAGATTCAGATGCAGAGTGGCGAGGGACCAGATAGAGATGCAAACAGAAGAGCAACAGCGAGGGACCCAAGACAAATCCAGCGAGACACAGAGCAGTGAGAATCCAGATAGAGATGCAAAGAGACACGCGCCAGGGACACAGGAGAGATTCAGACACAGAGCGGCGATGGACCAGATAAAGATGCAGACTGATGAAGAGCAGCGAGGGAACTGAAAGAGATAGAAATGAGGAGAAGCATGGATATAAATAAGGTGGCGCAGAAGGACCTGTTGGCACAGAGATCAAGTGAACTACTGGACTATAGGAACTAACGTGAAGATGTTATGTCTGTTTGAGCACACAACAATAGATTCATGATTCAACAGAATGGCAGGGGACTAGAGAGAGATGCAGCAGGGACCCAACATAGAGATCAAAGCATGACATGGCTGTCCCGTATCTGAACATACTGACTGCAACCTGCTAGATGGCAGTGCAGTGGGCCCCCCACAGGCATTCTGATCAGGTGAACTACAGGAAATGAGAACGTATGGATGGAGTGTGTGTTTTTGCACACACACACACTTGGGCTGGGGGAAGGGGGTGGGAGGAATACTTCTAAGGTATGTTCTCTTTTTTAATGAAAAATGCTGTGTGAGCCATATCAATGGTTGAGTTTTATAAACAAGATAAGCATGTCCATTTGTTTAATTTAGGAGCAAAGGCATGCAGGTATTATTAGTGGACTGTAGCAGCATGTGGAGTGGGCATTGGCAACCAACCAGGAGCAGTAAAGCAGATAATCTGAATTTGCTAACAATCAGGCTGATACAGTACATCACCTGTAGAATACAGAATTGCGCGCACAGGAGAGTGGCCTGTGCGTGCACCGGGAGAGCGGGCGTTTGCCCGCTCTCCTGCGACTTTTACTGTATCGGCCCGAATGATAGTTTGTATAAGAAGCTGTTTTATATATAAAAAGGCAGGTAAATGGATGGGCCCCCCAGCAGTAACAAACTGCAACTTTCTATAAAAGGATCTAATAGCAAACTCGCTGGTTAGGGATTGCTGGAAGAATCTGATAACACCCTGCACCCAGGAATTTGTAGTTAGAGGGAGAAAGGTTGTAGGCAGGGGAATAGAGTGACTGCTGAAGTCATATGAGTTTTTATCATCCATAGAGTCTTGTCAATATAAATTTTGTTGCAAGGACATTCGATCAAGTACATTTTTAGCAAGGGGTTAACCCAAAGCAGTGATTAGCAAGGCTTTTCTTAGAGCCAAATATAGCCACCATGAATGGTTGTTTTTACCATCAACTGCTACATCATCTTCACATATAACTCATATTTTACCTTTTTCTCCTGAAATTCATCATGCCCGAGTATCTGTTCTGAGGAAGTGACATGAAAAATAGATGCATGATATTTTCAAGGATTTACTATGAATTAATTACGAGACTTATTGGCTCATTCTGATTTTATATCTTCACAGTTAGTTGATTTTACCAAGCCAATTGGAGCTCATAGTCCCTGTGGCAATTGTTCGGTCTGTCATCTATCCATGAAGACATCTTCCGTTACGGTTCACGTGATAAATCGAACCACTAAGTTGAAACATATCACTACTTGTACCTCATCCTTGGTGATCTCTACTTGATTGAATGTCCTTGCAACAAAATTTATATTAGCAAGACTCTACAGGTGATAAAAATGTGTATGATTGAACATCGCTAGAGGGTGGGCAGTAATCAAACAGCTGATTTCTATGGAAATGGCTTTCATTATTGCCCTCCCTATCTCAATGTATGAAATTTAATTTCAAAATTTCAATGATTTTGTGATTATGAATGACACTGCTTCAACAGATCACAAAAACTAAAAGGGTCTATTCATAGTACATAATAGTTGGATGATGCTTTACAACACTGAGTGCAGAATCACAGAGGACAAGGCATATTTAGAGAATCAGTCTTTAAACAGAAAAGTGTACAGCTTGCATTGTGCAAACCAGGTACATCATCTATGAAACTGTGTGCATCTTCAACTTTCACAGCTTCATCTGGAAAAGAGTATCTGTCATGTAGATTTAGAGAAGAAAGGAAAGGTGAGATGAGAACATCACAATGAGAATAATCCAATTACTGTAATTAGGGAGTCATCACATATCAGATCATCTGTAAATAAAACCTTTTATAGATAATCTGTAATCAACTAGAAGAGCATTCAGAGATGGAGACAGAGGAAACATATTGTCCTGGACCTGTGTGTGTTATATGCAAGTATAAAGCTCTGTACCTAAGGAAGACTTTTGCATGGGCTAGCAGTTACAGTTGAAGACTATTTGCTATGAATAAGTGCAGAAACTGTAATGTTTATAAATGTGTCTCATTTGTAAACAAGATATTTCAGACTTTATGTAACCCCCTTGTCCTCCTTTTCTACAATGTAAAGGCACACTTGGGTGCCGCAGGGTATCGGCTAGCTGGCTGCAGCCCCTGGGGGATTCTTCAGTAGGGAGGTTGATGCAATAGCCTTGAGACCCACAGGGCCAGAACAGAAACACTACACAGTAAAAAAATAATAAAAAATCCACTGTTCACACCAAAATGGGGTGTTCCAAAATTCAACAAAATTGCAAGAAACCCATGCAAGAAAGGAAAACTGCTTTCATGGCATATCTGAATAAATACAAGAACCAAATTGGCACTACAAAGAAAAAATACTATTCAAATCAGATAGCAGCCACTGGAAATAATTCTGCAAAATTGTTTTGTATTGTCAAATCACTAACTACTCAAAGGAACATTGATATTACATCTGTTACTTCTGAGCATTATAATCAAATAGCTACTTGTTTTTCAGAAAAAAAAATTCCCTTAAAAATTAAGGATATTTTCTCACAGCTCCCATTTCCCATAGAAATACAAAACACTTGTTCCAATACAAGATGGGACTCATTTATCACTGTATCAGCTGAGATTGTGCAATGGGTAATAACCAAAATGAACACCTCCTCAGCTCCACTCAACCCATGCCCAACTGCACTTTTAAAAGTAGTAACTCAGGATGTCTCTCAGCATATTGCAAAAATCATAAATCATGTATAATTGGTACCTTACCTGACACATTGAAACAAGCTTTAGTAAGGCCAACACATTAAAAAAATTTCCTAGATAGCATAGTGTTATGAATTAGAATGTGGACCCTTGTTCCGAGGTAGAGTCAGCGCTACCAAAGAGGAGGATACCTTCTTTGGTCTCTACCGACGGATGGCAGGGCCTGTTGATGAAGATGTTCTGGACGAAGCCTTCACCCTGGAAGCGCGTGATCCCCCCAGGAGGAGCCCATAGGGACACGGCCGCTGGGACTTAGGAGACTCCCTGAAGAGTGTAGATAGTCTGGATGCAGGCGCCTCCTGCAGGTCGTTGGTTCCAGACAGCTGGCGCCTCCAGCAGGTCGTGCGGAGTCCGGGAATAAACGTTGGAGAATAGTCCCAAGGCAGTCTGGGGTCGGAGTCCAAAGAGAGGTCGAGAGCCGGTCCAGGAGTAGACGGGAGAATGGTCCAAAGCCAGTCCAGGTCAAAAGCCCGAGAAGGGTCCAAAGCCAGTCCAGATCAATGCCAGAGAAACACCACCACCGGTCCGAAGTCAGGGGTCCAAGAGTCAATCCAACAGGAACAAGCAGAAGCGGGACGAAGCACAGACCCAGGAACACCAAACACAGGAACAGAGCACAGACCTCAATACCAAGGCAAGGTCTGGTTCTCAGACCTTGCCTTAAATGCAGGAGCCAGGAGGTGGAGTCCCAGGAGGAGCCATGACAATATCCGGTCATGGCTCCTTTAAATCTTGCTTCAGCCGTGCGCGCGGCTCCTAGAAGGCTGAGGGGGAGGAGTCAGACCGCCGAGAACCAGGCGGCCATGCGAGATAGCAGCAGCCCCCGCGAACACCCGAACGGGTCCTTCCTCCATCGCGGGAGCCTCCAGCGCTCCTGGTGAGTAAAACTTTAACGTTGTGACCGCTGACCCGACTCTGGTCGCGGCCCGCCACGGCCGGTGGCCATGACACCCGGTTGCGGGGCGCCGCAGCCGGGGTTCCTAACACATAGATTTTATTGATTTATTGATTTATTTATTTATGTATTTAAAGTTTTTCTTTACCAACATTCGTCAGGGACATCATGCCAGTTTACATGGAACAGGAGAAACAAGATAATAATCAGTTAAAAAAAACAAGGGCATAGTAAACTGGGAAATTGCGAGAAAAAATATAACTATAGATAGAACAAATTGAAAATTGGAACAGTAAAAATAATTGAAGATGAAGGAAATATTAGCAGAAATTAGGTAACATTATGTAAATAATGTTTCGAAATCTAAGGTAGCAAAGAGACAGGGGCTTATCAAAGTAGCAAGATTTGTACAAAAAAGAGCATGATTCAAAGGGGTTAGGAAGGGAAGCTAAAGGCAAAAGGAAAATTGGGGAGATAGTGGAGAGTGCTCGGTGAAAAGCGGAAGGAGATCTTTGGGGGTTAATGTGTACAGGGATTAGGGTAGGCTTGTTTAAATAGCCATGTTTTGAGTTTTATTTTTAATTTAATTGTACACTGCTCTACTCTGAGTTCGGGTGGCATGGTGTTCCAAGCATAAGGGCCAGCAATGGGTATGGCACGCTCTTTTGTGGAGGTAAGGTGTATATGTTTCGGAGAGGGAGTGTGGAGAGTGCCTTTGTATGATGATCTAGTGGGTCTATTGGATGTGTGGAAGTGTATCGAGTTGCTCAACCATTGCATGTTCTGGTTGTGGAGGGCAGGCTGGTTCCCTATGCCTGGGCCTCAACCTGGACCTAGGTCCAACAATGGAACTCGGCATGGAGGTCTAGACCCAATACCTGGCCCTAAGCTGGAGCCCGATGCTGCAACCCGTCCCAGAGTCCGGGCTCTGAAGCCAGGATCTTGACCCAGAACCCAGTCCTGATGATGGGGTCTGACCCAGAGGCAGGATCCTGATGCCTGAGCCTCAGCCTAGGCTGGAGCCTGGGAAAAGGCCTGAATGCATGGCCTGGCCTGGAGGCCATGTCCTAACAACGGGGCCTCAGCCCAGACCCAGGCCCAACACCAGAGCCTGGACTGGAGGCTGGGTCCCGACTCCTAGGCCTCAACCTAGGGTCAAGCCCAGGCCCAGAACCTAGGTCTCAGAGCAGCTCCGATGATGTCCTCTTCTTTCTTCTTTTCTTCTTCAACTGACACTATCCACTGGGGTCATACCAGAGTTAATTAACTCTGATGTATTCATCCCAGCAGATGGCACCAATTTGACATCATTGAAGCTGCTCCAAGATCTGGGCTCCAGGCCTGGGCCTGACCATAGGCCAAGACCTAAACATTGGGGCCTAACCTTCAGGCCAAGCCCTGGCATTGGGCCTGGGCCAGGGTTCTGGCCTTGGCTGAGGCCAAGATGTTGGGACCTGACCTCCGGGATGGGCTCAATGTTGGGCATGGGTCAAGGCTGAGGCCCTGGCATCAGGACCCAGCCTCTGGGCCAAGCCCCAGAGTCGGGATGGGGTCCAGGCTGAGGCCCTAGTGATAGGACCTGGCCTCTGGTCTGTGGCATCGGTCCTGATCCCAGGCTCTGGCCTAAGCTGAGGCCAAGGCCTTGGCCTTGCAACGGCGGAGGCCGAGGATACAGTGACCCTCGGCCTTGGCCTATGCTTCACCGGTGAATCCCCATTGGGTCAGGTGCCAGGGGGTGTTCTTTGCCCTGGCTTTTTTCAGAGTGGGTGAGTGGGAGGGACAGGAGACCTTGGGAGGCCCCATTTTTTGTTTCTATTGGTCCATTTTGGGGGTTATATTTTTTAATGTTTGATTCATTTTTTTCACACAAATGAAACTAATCAAACTTTCCACGAACGAAAATTCATGGGGAAAACCTGAAAACAAACCGAAAAACAAAAAGACATTTTTTTACCTGCACCACTTCTAGAAACCTCAGTATCCTGTTGGATTCAAATCTATCAAGGCAAGAGAACATAAGAACCTGCCATATTGGGTCAGACCAAGGGTCCATCAAGCCCAGCATCCTGTCTCCAACAGTGGCTAATCCAGGTCATAAGAACCTGCAAGTTCCCAAAAACTAATGGGTACATTTTAAAAGACATCGGTTATTTACTCTTTCGGATAGTAGAAAGACTAGGGGGCACTCCATGAAGTTAGCATGGGGCACATTTAAAACTAATCGTAAAAGTTCTTTTTTACTCAACGCACAATTAAACTCTGGAATTTGTTGCCAGAAGATGTGGTTCGTGCAGTTAGTATAGCTGTGTTTAAAAAAGGATTGGATAAGTTCTTGGAGGAGAAGTCCATTACCTGCTATTAAGTTAACTTAGAGAATAGCCACTGCCATTAGCAATGGTTACATGGAATAGACTTAGTTTTTGGGTACTTGCCAGGTTCTTATGGCCTGGATTGGCCACTGTTGGAAACAGGATGCTGGGCTTGATGGACCCTTGGTCTGACCCAGTATGGCATTTTCTTATGTTCTTAAATTAGGCACATGGAGAAAAACTCACCCTTGCTCTCAGAAAATGACCCAGAGCCCCGGGAGCTGAGGGGAACACTGCTGACAGCTTCCCCGGCCGGCCTTAAAAGACCCGGGCCCTTCTGCACTTCTCCTTACCTCAGCACTGAAGACTGTCAGTCAGCTGCAGTAAAAACAGCTCTTTTTTTTTTTTTTAATTAAACTTTACCAAGACACAGAGAAAAGCTGTTGCAGGAGACAAGGGAGCAGCTGTAGCAGAGACGGTGGTGAGTAGCCAGGAGCCCCTGGTCATTAGACACTGAACTATGGCGGGCGAAACCCTGACAGGAATATCCAATACCCCGGACGACTGGTTTCTACTGAGGGATGGCCCATGAAGGCGCCTAACACCTCAGGAAGCGACCATAAACCAAACAATTAAATTCAAACTAACTAAATAAAAATATAACTAAAGACTGCAGGAGTGCATCTGTACCACCCGCTGGAGTCAGAGAAATACTGAGTGAGTGCAGGTGGCACTCTCGTTATGTAGCAGTGCCCAAAGTTCTAATTGTTCTCTGACTCCACCTGCTGGTAGGGATACACAACCCACTTTTCTGGACTGATCTGGGTATGTTCAGGAAATACAGTTATGTTGCTTCACAGTTGTTGGCTTCAGTCACCCTGATGCTGACAGCACAATCCTGGATGCCGCCTGCCCTGTTCCATGATACTGCTTCATTGGCACTCATGTGTGCCTTGACAAGTTGACAGTGACTAAGAAGGCCCCCATAGTGGGAAGCTTAGTATGGCACCTCCTCAGTAACAGGTCCTTCTGCTTTGCTGCAGTACATAGTGGGCTAGATTTTATAAAAGTAAGCCCGCACGTACTTTTGTTCGCGCACCAGGCACAAACGAGTACGCCGGATTTTAATAGATACGGGAGTAGCCACGCATATCCTTTAAAATCCGGGGTCGGAGCGCGCAAGGCTGCGCAAAATCGGCAGCCTGCGTGTGCCAAGCCGCGCAGCCATACTCCATTCCCTCCGAGGCCGCTCCGAAATAGGAGTGGCCTCGGAGGGAACTTTCCTTCCATTCCCCCGCACCTTCCCCTCCCTTCCCCTACCTAACCCACCCCCCCCCCAGCCCTATCTAAACCCCCCTACCTTTGTTTTAAAAGTTACGCCTGCCAGAGGCCCCGCCCCAAATGATGCGCCACCGCGACATGCCCCTGACACGCCCCCCAGGAAAGCCCCGGGACTTACGCGCGTCCCGGGGCTTGCGCGTGCCACCAAGCCTATTCAACATAGGCTCGGCGCGCGCATGGGGCACCTGCGGCAGGTTTTCAGGGAGTACGCACGTACTCCTTTGAAAATCTGCCCCAGTGTGCATTCCTGCCTTGCCTTGCCCTGCACTTGCATTTGCCCTATCCTCCTCCTTCAGGGCAGATATTCATGATCTGACCATTGCATGGACCTGACATTGCCTGATCTCTGCCTACCCCAACCATCACTTGGATCCCAGCACCATTGTTTACCACCTGCCTTGACCTTGGTCTGTCTCCTGACATCACCTATCCACTCTTACAGTACCCTCCTCTAAGTCCTTCTGGCCCCTGAACTCAAGGGCTCAACCTGCAGGAAACGGTGTTGGTATAGATGAAGTTCTACCTCATCCCTGCCTGAGTGAGTTCACCTGCTATCAGTGTGAGATTAGCAGGTTTGCCTGTGAGGCTGTGTTAACCACAACACAGCTAGAAGGGCTCAGACAGGAAAGGTGGGGCTGGATTAGGGTGAAAAGTGGTTCTTTATTGCTGTGCTTTGTGCTCTGTCTGGTCCAGGCTCACCCTTCTGCTTCATTCCCTGCAGGCTACCAAGGAGAAGAGATCCTGGAGAAGGAAGCAGGAGGTTATTGTCTGCTCCCTGAGATTGGGCAATGGTCAATAATCATTACTGCAGAGCCCTGTGCATTCATGCAATAAGTCCCTTGCTATGTAGAGCCCCATACAGCTGCCTTTTGCCCTTAGACAAAAGCAACCTTGTTCTGAACCAAACATTGCATATGTACTATATGGGGAGATCTCTCTCTTGCTAGAGTGAGATGGTGGTATGTGGAAGCACCTTAACTTGAGAAGGTTCTACCTCATTGGAGGACTCAGACTCAGGGGGTAATGAAGGGCTCTGCCTCAGGAGAGACAGCCATTGACTTGGACGTTGGGTGGGGGGGGGCACACACACCAGATCTGCTCCCTGGGGGAAAATGTACTGAAGATAATACAGGGAGCACTCGTTTAAAGGGCCATGATCATTTTACTGTGGCCCTTTGAAAATGTATGTACGCTTTGCATTGGTACATTGGGTGCAAATGTCCAGTATACCATGTGTCAAATTAGTGCACCAAAACCTTTTTAGTCCTCTTTATTTGCCATTGAGTGAATTCACCCCTATTTTGGCCTCCAGAAAACAAATAGCAGCAAAATATCAGGGTTTCTTGATTATCTCTTGTTATTAAAGGGAGTACTTCAAATTCTCAAAAAGAGATTTGCAGAAAGCAGCCCATTTACCACACAATATTTTTTTGTGATGGAAAAGGCTGCTGAAGAAGGGAAAGAACGTAGCCGTGTTAGTCTGGTGTAGCAAAAATGACAGGAGTTATAAGGTGCCATCCGAATCCTGTCACGTAAACACTACCCATCTTCCCACTCCCAGCTGCTCCTTGACACGTATCACACAGTCCCCTGCCCCTGATCATCCCCTTTATTACAGTCCCTTACCCAGCCCGATCTATCTTCCAGTTCAGCTGGATTCTGAATCTCTCTCCATAGCATATCCTCCATTGATCTTACTATGACCCTCCAGAAGACCCCATTCCCCAGCTCCCCCCTATTGTGTCCATCACTACCACCACCTCCTTCTGACAGGGGGAGAGGCTCTTGCCTGCTGCCAGCTCATCATTTAGCCCTGCAATAGTGGCTTGCAGCATCACTTTGCCCCACATTTGGATCAAGGGACAGGGTGGTGCTGAAGGTGAACACTTTTGGTACTAGAGGGCAAATCAGCTGGAGGTAAGAGCCTTGCTTCTTGTTGGCTGGTGGATGGAGGATGAGATTGAGTCTCAAGGATCGGAATCCTCTGATGATTCATGCTGGACCAGGGGCGGGGAAGAGGTTGATTTTGTAGCGAGAGGTCATTTAAGATACAGGCTACTGGGGTGGAGACCTGTGTGATGTATGCCAAGGGATCAGGGTAGGGTGGTTGCGTGATGTGTGCCAGGTAGTGGAGGATGAGGGTGAACAGTGATGGCGGTGTGAGGTGCTCGGGGGGAGCAGCTCTGCTGCTTCCTACCTCCCCATTGCTATCCAGATTCTACTCCTGATGAGCCAACCTTTTGCACAAGGGAATCATAGCATACATACATAAGTAGAGGAGGATTGCTTGTGGTATCTGGAGTTGCTGCACTGGCTGTTAATAGTGGCAAATAAATTCATTGTAATTAAATGCCTGAATAGAATGTATCCTGCTTAGTTAACTGCTATCCTGATTCCTTATGTACCGAGTAAGATTCTGCACTCTTTAACAGCAAAATTTGTTGGTGGTTCTGTCCCCATTGGGGGCGAAGCTTGCTGAGATTCATAGCTCAGTATTTTGCATTGTAGAGCCCAAATTATCAATTGGGGTATCACAGGAGATTTGTTCTGCAACTAGCTTTCTGACATTCAGTGAATACCTAAAGGCATGGTTATTTGCCTGGGCCTTTTCATGATTTTCTGACTTGCCTTGACCCTTCCTGGATCCATGCTGATGTCTTAGGTCAAGGCTAGTGCAGTTATTGAGATCTGAGCTCAATGTGTGGCATTGGAGGTGGGGAATGTATTTTGAGTTATTTTTCCTGATTATATAAAACATTGGGCATCAGACATAATTTGTTGTTACAATATATTAGAAATTTGATTGTATCATATTTTATCTGCAGCTCACCTTAAGATTTATGGGATAGAATATCAGATGAACAAATATAAGAAATAAATAAACTTTCCTCCACTTACTGAATCAGCCCTTAAATGGTTATTTAATGTAAATAGTAAGATTAGAATTATCAAAGTTATAGATTTAACTTGTTACTGAAAATTTTGGATTATCAATATGTTTGATTTCATGAGTTCCGTAAGTGACATTTTATTTCATTGATTACTGTGTTAACTGTTTTTAATTATGTCCATTTGTTGTATAAGTACAGCATGTACAAGCTAGTTCATGCTCAGTCCTGACTCTTGAGGAAGCTTATAGCAAACCATGAATTAGGATTTATTGGCCAGTTAAGGCAGTAGTACCTATTGATAGTAAGGATACCACTTTAATCTCCCTTACTGGAAATCAAATATATATATATTTTTTTTCTTGAACAATAAGCAAATTATAGTATTCAATGGACCAATCTACAATAAGCTAGAAATATAAAAGTTTTTTTTAACCATTACAGATTTTAAATTATTTAATTGAAAACTGTTTATGAAATGTGTTTATTACCAAAGATCAGATAAAAGACAAAATGCAAAAAGAAAGCTAGATATAGCAAGTTCACACTTCTAACATAACACTAAAGTACATACTTTTTATACTCTTTTTGTGTTTCAGTATTTTTATTGTTACTCAAGTAAGCTCAAACAGTGCAGTATAGGGATGGGTGAGGTCCAGAGTTTGGGCTAGCACACTGGCAAAGTATAGGTAGCCTTGATAAGCAGTGAGAATTACAAGAACCAATATACACACACAACATATAAACAAGTAAATAATCATTTCTGATACATTTTTCTGATCATCAATTTTCTCAGTTTGTTTTCCTGCTTCCTTTATAGTTTATCTTACAAAAACAGATATTTCAATAAAACAACAATAAATAAGAATGCAGAACTTGGGTTAAAGCCCAGACCTAGAACAGAAACTAAGGAGTTGGCTCCCACCTCATCCTGGGTGCTCTTCCCTGTCTCCCTACCATCTCCAGGTCCCCTGTCTCCTCTCCTTCTTGATCCTGGAATCTCACTCTCCAGTTCAGGTCCTCTCCCTCTTCCTACCAACCCCTGATCCTAGGTCCTCCTTCTGTCTGATCCTGAGACACCAGGTTATCTCCTTCCATTTCAATGGCCCCCAAACCACGGCCTCTCTCTCTAACCCAGGTATTCTCCCCTCCTTCACCCTTGTCTCCTGATTTCAGGTCCTTTTTCTCCTCCTCAATCCAAGCCAGTCCTTCCTTTTTCTAGCCCCACCTGATCAAATTCCTTCCCCCTCCTCCCTATCCCAGGTCCTCTCCCTCGCCCATTTGTCTCCCACATTCTTCCCGGGTCCTTTCCTTTCTAAGCCCCCTGATTCCATCCTGTTCTCATCCTCCTACTCCTAAATACCACCAATCCCTGGTCTTTGATGCTTCCAGCCTGCAGTCTCTAGTTCTTGAGTGTTCCCCACCTCCCCAATCCCCAGTTCTTCAAACTATATTTATGTCAGTCTCCAGTCCTACCTTCCTCATCTTCAAGCATTCTCTAATTTTCTGTAGTGTGATGCCAGTGTCGCTTAATACACTCTTCTCACAGTATGAAACACACTGCAAGTACCACAAGACTATGGGGCTGTGCACAGTTCCTATTGCAAATCTAGTTTTCCCAGTAAGGGGCTGACAGCAGGTGAATATGAAAGGGCAGAGCACCACTCCACTCTTGCTGGGCACCAGCTGCAAGTGCTGGGTATCTGGGAAAGGACCGACCACCCAAGGAAGAGGAGAAAGAAGGCCAGGTCTGGGATCTCTTTCAGCTCTGGATCGGCAGGCCCCATAACGAATCATTGGCTAAGGCACTGGGGTCCCAACCAATAGCCTTGCTTGTCCCACTTATTACCCTGAGAACATGAATCTTATGTCTATGAATGGCACTGAGTTTTAGCAATACATTCAGTTTATTTTGTTGCTTGAGCCCAACGCAACTTTTAATTTCTGATGGAATGCATTCACTCGTTCTTGCTGAGCTGGCCAAGACAAAATGCAGTGTGATTTAACCATTCCTCTTCGCAAGTAGGTCTGGTTCAGTTTATAATCCGGAATATCTTCCAAGAAGATAAGGATAATGGAATCCTGACTTTGTTCAATAGCTTGCTGTACAGCATGGTGCACCTTGAACCTTAAACAAAGACATAATGAATAATTAGCAATGCTACTTGGGAATGGTACCTTGCAAAGAGATTTGTGAGGCAGGGCCAGATTATAAGAAGATGAAGCCCATAGGCAAAGGACCAAGGGTGCTGGATTTTTGCCCCTCAGAAATCAGGGATACCCAGTTTTGGGGGGTTTTCACACTATGGCACCTTGGGCACATGCCTGTGTTGCTGATACATAAAGCCAGCCCTGCAGTGAGGTATAGCCTAAAAAACGATGCATGTTCTGATTTTATAGGCTCATGTAAGCCATGTTGCTGTTTTAAACAAGAACCCCCAAATGACCTTTCTCCAGCTGAAGCACACATAATATGGTATGTTCTTCTCTACATTTTAATTCCATTGTTATATTAGGCCTTTTTACAAGCTAATTTAATGCATGTGCAAAAGCACTGGGGATGTTGCAATTCATTATTTCTTCCATCGTTAATATTATCAAGGTCAGCATACCCCGCCCCCTTACATAATTTACCTGCATAAAAAGAGGTAGGGCTAGAGATAGTCCAAGGGATTGGTAAAAACAAAAACAAACTTTTCCCAGTCAGTGCTGTCCTACTAAATTTGAGAGGGTAAGTATGGTCATGGAGAAGGTCTGTCCTAAAGTTATTTGGATATATTCTGCGAGGGATTTTATCCGAATAACTTACCCACTCTTCAGCTCTTAATATGGACACCTTTTCATTGTATTTCTTGAGCTTTATATTTGATTGGATGAAAAAGAGACCATTCTATTAAACTCAACTTTGGCCAATTATTATTGTTACTATATATGGTGATCAAGAAGAAGGCAAAAACGCTCTACAAAATTTATGCCAGTTTTGTTCCATTGATAAAAATGCATTCTTGACCCCAAGAGTGGATCACGTCAAATCCCTGGTTTATTCCTCTCATGCTTTCCCTCCTTCCTTCCTGTCAGCTGGATTTTTCTGTTTACCTGCTGCAGCTATAAAACAGCAGTAAACCTATACATAGAATTTCAAGACACTGTTACCTCCCATTCCCTTCCTTTTAAAGATTTTTCTGTGTACCACTTGCCATTAACCATTGGCATTTACCTTATCAGCCACTCGCACTAAACAGGTAGTGCAGCAACATTCAGTTAAACTACAAGGATACTGGAAATTTTCATAAAATTGGAGAGAGACAATGATAGAAGGTCTTGACACAGGCTGGAGTCATGTCACTGATGTCGCATTGCCCCTCCCCCAGACGTCATGGCTCCAGCCTCTGTCCTAGAGCTTATGTCTCGTTCTCCCCTCATCCCAATCATATTTTACCCCCATATGTTTGGATGTGTGTTGGGTTTAGGGAGAAATGGGGGATATGCAGAATGAATGAGATGTCTGGTGGGTTGCAGGATGCCTGAGGATGAATGGATGGATTCAGAGGCAGGGCTTGTGAGAAAACATGGGCTCAAGTTTCCAAGTCAACTATCTGTTTCAATACTGTGCGGTTCACTACTACTGTGCTCAGAGAGCCATGAGAGGATAGGCACATGCTGATGCTGATGGCATGTCTGAAGTTTAGCATTTTTAATTTTCTCTAACAAATTTATTTTTACATTTGTAGTTTAGTTTGTTTTAAGCTTTTGTGCTTACATAAGATAAATCAGGGACGGTAACTTTCAAAGGGGTGCACCGGTACACATATACACGGGTGCTGGAGTGAACCCAGGGAAGTGGCAATTTTATAACATGCACGCATATATGCATGTATGTTATAAAATAGCCTAGGCACATATATGTGGGTACACACAGCCTCGGACATCCGGGTATGAACCATTAAGTGGGGGAATTTTATAACAGGCGAACGCCCACCAGTTCATCCACCAGTTCGGCCACTCTAGAGCTAGGTCTTCCCCTACACCTGGTTCTTTAGCCTACATTCCCCTCAGTTACCCAGACTCCTTAAGCCCTCCTCTATAACAGAAGTAAAGTTACACGGCATTGGACCAGGGCACTAGAGATGTGATTCGGCCGAATCTTTTGGTTCGGCCTTTATCGGCCTGCCACAGGAAATTTCATTTTCTAGCGGTTCGGATCGATTTTAATTCGGCTGTCCCCGAAACGATATCCGAAACCCGCCCCGACTCTTCCAATTAAATTAATTAGAACGGGTTTGTGAAAAAAAATAAAATAAAACCAAAAACCCCAAACCCACCCCTTCAAACCCTTCAAATTTAATTAATTGCAACCCCCCCAAAAAACTTGCTGAAGTTCCCTGGTGGTCCAACGGGGGTCCCGGGAACGATCTCCCACTCTCAGGCCGTCAGCTGCCAGTAATCAAAATGGTGCCGATGGCCCTTTGCCCTTACCATGTGACAGACTATCGGTGCCATTGGCTGGCCTCTGCCACATGGTAGGAGCAATGGACGGCCAGCGCCATCTTAAAACATTGGGGGTTGCAAATAATTAAATTTGAAGGGTTGAGGTGGGTTTGGGTATTTTTTTTAATGTGCCCTTTCTCCCCCCCAAAAAAACGATAAGAAAACCACACGCAATTTTGTGAGTTTTCTTATCATTTCGTTGCCCCCTCGAAACACGACGAAATAGGAAATATCGTCTCTATTTCCTATTTCGTTGCAAACGAATGCACATCCCTACTGGGCACATGTCCAGGCGTGTAGGTACTTACACGCACATTTCTTGGCCCTGCTCTGGAACACCCATGCCCCACCCACACCGGCCCCTTTTTCACTCAAAGTGAGATTTTCAAGTATTGGGAGATGTGCGTACATGTGGGTGGCTTTTAAAAACAGGTGGACATGCCCATGTTCTAAATGCGTGCACATCTCCTGATTTTGGTGCAAGTCCAGCTTTTAAAATTTATCTCTACATGTTTATTTTTCAAGTTGAACATGTTATTGTAAAAATAAACTTGCAGGGTGGTAATGAAAAAAAAGAAGCTAACACTGTCTCTCTCTGTATGCTCAAGCAGTGTCTTGTCTTCATCCCCCATTCACAATCTACATCACAAATGGATGCTGTTGCCTATAGGTGATCTGTCACCAGTAGTCTGAAGTTATTCTGCAACCTAAAACTCTAGTGTGTAAAATATTGGTTTGCAATCTGAATGGGCATCTCTGTATTAAAGATCTAATTTCTATAATAGAATATTAATCAATAAAATTAAAATATGAATAAAGCCTGACTATACCTACCTATGACACCATGGATCCTTTAAAAAACGTTGAGTAATGACGAAAATTATCTTCTTGCTCCTTTTCATACTGTCAATGATTCCTTCAAGCTTAGGTAAGCCTGCTTCAAGATCTCGTTCTTCAAAACAAAACCTGACACTAGATTCTTCCAGGGGAATCAAATGTTTAACCACCCAATTCATATCCTTCTTGGCATGAATAATGTAGGCATCATAATCAAACTGCTCTCCCACTTTGTCTATTTCTTTAAAGCCAAGGATTCGATTTTCTAAAATATTCCAGTAAAATACTATCCTCCAGCCCTGAAATCTGACCAAAAGGACAATAAAAATGAAAACCAGAATAACACTAGTATTAATTATAAACAGTGCTCTAAAAGGGGCCATGTCTTTGCAGGCTGAGTTATCAAAAAGCACAATGGAAGTGCCATGATATTTAGGTGGTGTGTTACAAAGATATTTAGAATTTAAGTCAGATATACTTGTGTTTGTCACATTAAGCCAATTAGTAAACCAAGAGATACTTTCACAGGTGCAGTCAAATGGATTATAGCTCATGTCTAGTGTCTTCAGGCTCCTAAAAGCATTCTCAAACACAAGTTTTCCAACAGATGTTATAAGATTCTTATGAAGGTTCAATACATTAAGAGATATTTGATCATCAAATACAGAGTCTGGGAATAAATTCAAAATATTTGATCCTAATCCTAAGTATTTTAATTTAGACAAACCCCTGAAAGCATTTACAGGGATTTCATCCAAGCCATTGGAATCCAAACGTAGTACCTGCATCTTAACCAGATGTTTTAAAAACAAAACAGGTCCTCCAGGATAAACTTTTTTCCAAAGTTGAGCCAAGTTATTGTGCTGTAAATTCAGATTTTCAAGGTTGTGGAGACCATCCAATAAATCTTCTCCTAGATTAGCAAGGTTGTTGTTGCTAAGATCCAAGACTGTCAAATTTTGCAGGGAATGAAACGGAGAAGGAGTGACCTCCAGATTAGTAAGTGTAGTTCTTCTCAAGAACAACTTTCTAAGACTAGGCACAAAAACAAATGAATTCTTTCCTAATGTCACATGCTTGTTGAAGGATAAATAAATCATCTCAATATCATCCAGGCCTTTCAACTCATAGCCTGTAAACTCTTGGTCAATTTCATTAAATCCCATATCCAGCACCTGTAGGGATCTCAACCAGGAAAAGGCTCCTTTTTGTAATCTACTGATTCCACATTTTGTGAGGTTAAGAAAGAGTAAAGAAGAGTTGAAAAGCGATGAAAATGTTTCATTAGTTATTGTTTTTAAATCTGCTGAGCAGTTACACAGGCTCAAATATTTTAGACTTGAGAGGCCTGTAAAAGTATTAGGAGTCATTTTTGAAAAACAATTATCATCCATTTCAAGATTTTCCAAACGTTTTAGCCAATGAAAGGACAAATCGTCAATTTTGGAAAATTTAGAGCTGTTGGTTCCTAGAAGAGATTTTTTCAAATTCAGACTTTTCAAATTTGACAAACCATAAAATGTGAATGGAGTCAAATGGGAAATACGGTTATTCTCCAAGCTTAAATATTCTAAATGTGGAAGCCAGGCAAAAGAGCTATTATCAATCACAGACAAATCATTGCTGGATAGATTTAAAAATGTTAAGTTTGTTGTAGACAATCCAGAAAATGTTTCATTGAAAATACTTTTAAGCTGAATGTTGCTTAGTAGCAAAGTTTGGATTCCTGTTCCAGATAATTCTGAACAGAGCTTTTCTAAGAGGACTGGACCCAGAGGCACCTTCTCCAACAGGAGGCCATGCAGATTTCCAATGGCATGAAAACACCCTGTTTGAAACTAAGGAAAAACAGAGGTTAGATTTACATGACATCACATGTGTGTATCAATCTCACATCAGCTGATCAGATGGGACTGATTAAGAAAATAATTTAATATTTATTGTTTATGGGGCTAACTGAGCAGGAAATCTTTCCCACATGCGTGAAGGAAGGTGATAAAACCCTTCCTTGCTGCAAATTAAAAAAGATTTTAAGCACAATAAATCATTGTACTCCAGTTGATCCACTCTTTAGAATTTGGATCTTTGCTATCACTCATAATACATCCCTGACCAAAAAGGCATTAGGGCTATTGGTCAGGGCTGCTTGCTTAGGTGTTCTCCTCTCTCCTCCAGCAGGCAGTGAGCTCTGGTTGCAAGGTCATCAATGGAAGACAGATGGCCAGCAAAGAACTGATCTGTATCACCACATAGTGCTTCATGTCCCAGACAATGGATTTCACTGCATCTATGCCTGCAATCCTGCACCCCATCTCAATGGGGCTGCACCACCTCCTTCATCTGCTTTTATACCCATACTACCTGAGCACCATGACTATGCTTCTTTCAACACCCAGGGGAAAACTGCTGGGTGAGTCACAGCATAATACAATTTGTTGCCTCCCTGGATTTGCCACCTCGTGAGGCAGTATATGTTGTACAACACTTGTGCCAGCCCTACATTTATTAACGTTAAGTTGTGTTTTGGATGAATTACACTTACCGTTTTTAGAGGGTTTGATGACAAATCAAGTATCTCTAAAGCTGTCTTGTTCAGAAAATACAATTCCTCATTTTCTAAATGAGTTATCTTATTATTAGCCAATAAAAGCTTCTGCAGATTTTGCAACTGTGGCTGGGATCCTAATTTCATAGTTGTCAAAACATTGTGAGATATATCCAATATAGTCAAATTCTGAAAAACATAATTTACATGATAAAAAAGAAGCAGATTTACAGAAAGTTACACAAATTCAATTAATTTATTTTAGATAAATTACAAAAAAATGGCTTTGATGTGTGGTAAAATGGCTTGAAAAATAATAACATACATACACAACTCAGATGTACTCGGCAAGTTATTATGCCCATACTTATTTTATTATACAAACTTTAAACATGCTTTTTATTATAACAGTACTTACTAGACCACAATGCCTACTTACATCTAAAAACTTCCCCCCTACCATACATACATTACCCTTCATTCACATCACTCATACCTCTCATACAAAACTCTCATTAAAATACTCAAATACATATTATCCAACACTTCCTATTGTTGATGTTACTGTTTCGTTGCTTTCATATTATACTGATAACCAATATTACTGTTATGTATTCATCTGTTTGTTACAAATGATGACTCACACATTAACTGCATTGCCTTCATATTATACAATGAATTGATATTTCAATTATATGTGCATCCGACAAGAGCCTTGTTTCACCCTGAAAGACAGGGCTTCTTCAGGGATCTGCAATGCTAGATGGAAACCAATGTCTGTTACTGAGATATGAAAATATGAGGATAGACCTCTGATGGTTGAAATATGAAGACACAGCATTGCAGATCCCTGAAGAAGCCCTGTTTTTCAGGGTGAAACGAGGCTCTCGTCGGATGCACATATAATTGAAATATCTATTAATTGTATAATATGGATGAGGTGCAATCCAAAATAATTCCAGATTTCTTGCACAAGACCTTCCAGTATTGGGCCATGAACAAAATTCCCTGATTAGAGAGGATATGCAGGAGAAACCTGTGCAGATAGAAGATATGTTGGATGAAAAGTTTAGCCAGTCCTCATCTGGGGCCACCAAAAGTGTTGCACAATTAATTCCAAAGCCCAGGCAATAATGGGGTGACCAGCCAGGAGGGCGGCATGAGCCCACTGGAGAAATTTCGACCATAGGTGCCGAGGCACTACGATTTTCCCAGGAGGGACTGTGATTTTCCCAGGAGGGACTGTGTGGCAGCAACCACAATCTTTGCAGGGTTAATGAAAAGTGATGAAGATTCCAGGGAGCTCCTGGTATCAAAGGATTGTGAGAGAGCATCCACAAATTGAAGTCAAACCAAATAAAAAACAATGACCAGCAGGCTTGCCAGGGGGTTCAGCTTCTGTGCTTGTGCTAGGTGCTTTAGGTTCTTGTGATCCATATAGATAGATACTGGATATTTCCTTCCAATAGGTATCACTATTCTTCCAAGGCTAGCTTGACTGCTAGTAGCTCATGATCACTGATGGTATAATTCTTCTCCACTGGAGAGCATTTCCTTGAAAAAATAGGAGCAGGTCACAAGAGTACCAATATGGTTATGTTGTAGGAGGACACGCCTACTCTTAGTGTAGACACAATTACCTCCAAGATGATGTTGGTGTTTGAGGTAGTTGTGGGTGGATCCTTGGGCCAGTGGCAGATGACCATGCCCCCAGGGGAAGATCCCGAGAGGGACCACCGGTCAGGCTCAGAGTATGGAGACAGACACACACCAGTTCTTTTATTAAAGAGTATATTGAACCACCAGAGGTGGCAGTAGTGAGCTGGAAGTGCCCGGCAGGGCTGTAGTCCCTTAGGTACTGGAACAGCGATCCTGGATAACTGAGCTGTAGAGAAACTGAATATAGTGAGTAGGCAGGGTATGCAGAGTTCAGGAACAGAACCTTGATGGTAACACTCACACAATAGTCTCTAGAAGTAGTTCAGGTGTTGGAATGAGTTAGGCCCTCGAGGAGCGAGTACCTGGTTCCAGGGAAAGCTTTGAGAGAGAGATGGTAACTCACTGGTGTAGTAGGCAGCGATGACTTCCAGGCAGAATAAGTATTCAGCAACCAGTCCGGGAATATGGGCCCTCGAGGAGCAAGTACCGGTTCCTGACTGTGACCTGAAAAACAGAGAGAGCGAGGCCCCCGAGGAGCGGGTACCCCTGGTAAGTCCGAGGAGGCAGAGCAGCTTAGGTAGAGTAACCCCTTCCTTGTAATCCAACTCCTTGGTAACTCGATAGTTAGCGATTTCTGAGATCTTATATATCCGGTACGGATGACGTCATCTCAGGGGGATGCCCCTGAGGTTTGCGCCACTGCTGGTACATCAGTCGGGGCCGCGCATGCGCCCTTAGGCTCTTGTGAATCATGGCGGATGGCAGCGTCGAACCGCTCCGGGGATGCCGGCAGGAGTCAGCAGAATGACACCGCGGCAGCCAACCTTCCACTTGAGCAAGAGGGAGTCGCCAAGGAGAGCGGAATGGAGATGTCGAGCAGCGACGGTCGCAACAGTACCCCCCTTCAAAGGGCAATTTCCTCTTTGGGTACCAGACTTGGATCTTGAAGGCTGCGCGAGGTGGAACTGATGAAGCATCTCCTTGTCCAGGATATAGGCTTGAGGCTCCCAAGATCTTCTTTGGGGCTGAAACCTTCCACTTCAGAAGGTAAAAGCATATCTCTCTACGAACATCCAGAACCTCTTCGACTTGAATCTAAGTTGTCTTCTGCATTGCTGACAAGTGGATCTTGAGGTTGGAAGAAAATTCGCTAAGTATGTCACCCGGTTATAAATCAAGGTCCAAGACAGGGGTGACATACTTGTGTAAGAGATTACAACTCCATGATATTTGGCATGTACTACACCCTGACGTACGAGAATATTCTCATGTATCTAGAGCCCAAGGTACGATGTCTAGAATAGACTGTGTTCTCCTAGCTGAAAGTTTATTTGCTAGAATGGAGGGGGCGGATATGGGCACTATAGTGATAGCTGACCATGTGCCAGTATGGGTAGACATCTGATTTTCCTCTGACCGGGTAACCCAAAAGCACTGGAGAATTATGCAGACAAACATTTTCATCAGTTTTTGTGACGGAAATGGGAAGAATATGCCACCAATAATAAGCAACACTGTGGAGACCCTACACTATTCTGGGAAACAAGCAAGGTAGTCCTCAGAGGTGATATTATCGCCTACAATATTAATAAGAATAAGAAGTTAAACAATGCTATTTTAACCCTAGAATCTCAATTACAACAAGCAGAGAACCCATCATCTTTCCACAAAGCTTCTTATTGGGCTTGCTTTAATCTCCTAAATGCTCATCTCCACATGCGGACTCAAAAAGTGTTGAGGGCGTCAAGAGCATTTTTTCTTCTGATATGGTAATAAATCGGGGAAACTTTTAGTATGCCTGGTGGCCACGAAAAGGAAAAAAACTTTCATTAGTGGGCTGAAAAATTCAGGGGGAACTCATGTTACGAAAACTTCAGAGATGTGTGAAACTCTATGTTTATTTTATGAATCGCTTTATAGGGAGGATAGAGCAGGAAACAGTGCAGATTAGGCGTTCTTTTTTCAGGATTTAAACCTGCCACAATTGTCCGGGTCCCAGCTTGAGTTTTTAAACAAGCCAATAACTGAAGTGGAACTTCAAGGTGTAATTAGAGCCAGTAAGAATAATAAGTCACCCGAGCCAGATGGATTCACAGCAGAAAATTATAAGATTTTATGTTCCCAATTAGCGGGTCCCCTAACTTCATTTTTTAATAATGCGTGTGTTTCAGCACATTTCCCCCAAACCTTTAATAAAGCTTATATTACAGTGTTGCCTACACCTGGGAAGGATCCACTTCAGGCCGATCTCTCTGTTAAATTGCGATCTAAAACTCTATGCGCAGATACTGGCCCTTCGTTTGTGTTGCATTCGTGCCTGTTCTTGCCCTCGCTCCACCCTCTCTACCTTAGTTGCAACTCCCTTCGGGTCTGATGGACAGATGCTGCCGCGGTTTCTCCTCGCCATTCTTCCTGGAATCCCCGGGCTGGCCTGACGCTGCGGATCCGCCATGTTCCTGATGACGTAACGGTGCGCGCGCGCTCCAGAGTTTGTACCGGCAAGGGCGCGAACCTCGAGGGCGTCCCCCCGTAGTGACGTCATCTGCTTCCAACTTGAAAGGTCTTTGCTTGCAACTACGAATCGAGTTAGCAAGGGGAATTATTTCTCCGCTGCTCTGCCTCTACGAACTTATCAAGGGGTACCCACTCCTCGGGGGCCCCACTCTCTCTTCTTGATTTCAGATTGCTATGACGGGATCCGGTACTCGCTCCTCGAGGGCCTATCTCCGAAGACTCCCTTCTGTCTAAGATGTTATCGCAGGTACGGAGATCGTGAGTCATTATTGCAGATTGAAGATAGGAACCGGTACTCGCTCCACGAGGGCCCATGTTCCTAAAACCTTTTTCAACTCTCTTCTATCTCAGAAGCTATCGCATACCTAGATCTGGTACACTACTATTTCAGATTGCAGATAGGAACCGGTACTCGCTCCACGAGGGCCTATGTTCCTAAAACCCTCCAAAGACTCTCTTCTATTTCAGAAGCCATCTCATATACAGATATTGTGAGTACTCATTCCAGACTGCATATAGGAACCAGTACTCGCCTACGGCTCCTGTTCCTGAACATACTGAAGACTCTGTTGCATAGAGGCCATTACGGATATCTACAATTGTTAGTGTATCATCTACTACTGGTTATGTATCCAGCATACCCTGTCTACTCACTACCTATAGTCTCTCTCTACAGCTCAGCACCCCAGAGACCGCAATTCCAGTATCAGAGGAACCTCAGCCCTGCCGGGCACATCAGCTCACTACTACCACCTCTGGTAGTTCTACTTCTTGTCTAATAAAGAACTATCTGTGTTTGTCTCCATACTCCAGCCTAGCCGGTGGTCCCTCTCAGGACATCCTCCTGGGGGCGCTGTCATCTGCCATCGGCCCAGGGATTCACCAATTTACATTAGTGTTCATTCCTTACACTACTAGAGCAGTATTATACAGACTGTGGGAAGCCAACCCATTAAAGATCATTAATTCCGCCTACGGAGTATTACAATTGTTAGCTCCTCTTCTTTGGCAGAGTGATCCATATCTGGTTGCCAACTCCCTAGTGGACTTATACAGATCGCTAAATCCTAGTAGCAGATTGACAACAGATTGCTAACTCCTCCCTCTCCTGGAGGAGATTTATAACAGTTTGGGAGCGGTTTTACCGTCTTTAATATCCCTCTATCAAGCCGGGTTTGTTAAGTCTAGAAATGCTGGAGCACATGTCATTCGCCTACTCTTGGTGATTGAAACATCACGACGCCAGAATATATTATTAATGGTGGTGGTATTCGATTCTGAAAAGGTCTTCGACTGTGTATCATGGGACTATATGTTTTCGGTTTTGGGCAGATATGGGTTTTCTGGTTGAATAATAATGGCTATAGCCATCCTTTACCAGAGCCCTGAATCACACATTTTGGCAATTCCCATCCAGAGAGGGGTGTGCCAGGGGTGTCCACTATCCCCCATTCACTATATATTATCCTTGGACCAGTTACTTCGGAAATTGGCTGAATCACAGGTAGTGCGATGGTTTTCATATAAACATACTTGTTTTAAAGTGGCTGCTTTTGCAGACGATATGTTATTGTTTTTGAGCAATCCAGTCACGCCGTTGCCTCATGTTCTTCATATACAACAATTATTTGGCTGTTTTGCCAGGTTGAAGATTAACACTGACAAGTCTGAGGCCCTGGACATAATTGGGAACTTAAAACAATCCTGGCTTGGTGTTTTTCCCTTAAAATGGATACAGACACTTTTAAAATACCTGGGAATATATATTCCAGCAGATCCACCCACCTTATATGGTCTAAAAATCACCCCATTAAAAAAGAAACTTCTTAAAAACTTACCATCGTGGTGTAACCTACCCCTTTCCCTTTCCGGGAAGATACTGTTACTGAAAATGATGGAAACTTCAAGATGGTTGTATGTTTTTAACATGCTTAAAGAAAAAAGATGTCTTTGATATAAATAAAGAATTGAAGAAGTATCTATGGGGTGGTAAAAAGGTGCAAATTTCATTAGCAATTCTGATGAGACCCAAAAAGGAAGGTGGATTAAATTGCCCGAATCTGGAGGCTTATAACCAGGCGAGCTTGCTGAGGCATATATATATTTATTTATTTAGATTCTTTTAATATACCGATGCTCAAGACGAAGGTCTTATCATACTAGTGTACAGCGTAACCAGGGGTAACCAATTAAATAGAAGATAAAGTTACAATGAACAGGGATTTACAGTACTGGAGAATTGAGAGCGAAAGATATTAGTTTAACATAACATAATTCTAACAAGCGAAACGTACGTAACAATCGACGTATATATGTGACTGGATCTTTGATACTGAGTTTTGTTCTCCCTTAGAATACTATAAACATTGGTTGGCACCTTATGCTCCCGGTGCTGTGTTACAAACCAAGGCAGCATTGCTCCCAAAGCATATAAGTAATAGTGTGGTCATTCGTCCCTTTTGTAAGGTGTGGAAAAACAATATGTCACTCTCTAAAGGTGTCATCACACTCCACAGTCTATTTACCTCTTTGGGGGTGCCCTTTATTTATGCCGGATATGAATCAGGCTATATTTCAAAACTGGAATGAACTGGGATTCAAATCCATCTCTCAGTTCCTCAATAAAGAAACAATGCCGATCCATGTTTTAAGTTTCCAGGAACTTAAAGAACAATATTCACTCCTTAACAAGGACTTCTATGGATATTTGCAATTGCTTCATTTCATACTTGAAGATCAGAAATTGAATCCTACATTTTTCCAATCTCTCAACATTCATCAATTGTTGCAGGGACCAGACGGCAAGCATTTTCATGTTCTCAATACTACAAAGCACTCTTGGATTTATCTCCATCTCAAGATCTCTCCCTACTATTAACAAAATGGAATAAACAATTCCCCAATCTGGTGTCATTGATAGATATGCAATACTGCTTCCAAAGAATACCTAGTATGGTGGAGAATGCTGCTCTCCAGGATAAGCAGTTTAAATGTCTACAACAAGCATATTACTCTCAACAACGTGCCTACCATATGGGGGTGGTCTCTGTCAAACTATGCATTCGTTGCTCTCACCTGACTCCTGATTTCTTTCACTGCTTCTGGTTATGTCCTACTTTGCAGCAGTTTTGGAGCTCTTTACAATCTATAGTAAACAAACTCTGGAACAAGTCAGTACCTCTGGACCCACATATTTGGCTCTTCGAAACTAGGTTGGACCCATATATTTGGCTCTTTGAAACTAGGTTGGTCATCGAAGAGTCGCAATTGTGGTTGAGGTACAAAATTGTACTTATAGCTAAAGCTGCTATCTTGACTCAGTGGACAGGGCAGAATCCTACCCTCCTGGGATTATGGAAGAATCATTTTCATAAGCTATTACGTATGGAATATTTGACTGTGAAACAGAGATCGGATACACATTATGATCAGATGAAGTCAATATGGGAGGTCTATGTTCAGATGCTTCCTCGGGAAGTAAAAGCATATATACAACTTTAAGGCCCTCTCTATTTTTTCATCTCTTCTCAGACCACAGAGAAGGGACGTTTACCTCTACAGGAGAATGGGCGGCAAATAAACGTGGACCGAATACAGCACAGGGAGGGAATTTACCCATCTCCGTGATACCCTATTCAGGGTGGGGACAGGAACTTTACGGGCCAATTGACAATTATCCCTGTGTATGTACTCTGTTGGGCGCTTAAAGTTCTTGATATGAATATAATGCTACTATGGGTGCATACCCACAAATACTGTGTTTGCATACAGAACTATAGTGACTGCAATGCCTGGGCCTTTACCACAATATATATTTTATTCCTTTTTGCTACGACTCTCTAGGTATGAGTAGTACCAATAAGGTTACCTATACCAGTGTTCCATTGTCTAGGTGGGGGGGGGGGGGGGGGGGGGGGTAAACAGGGCGAGGAAAAGGGGTTCGGGAAGGAGGACATAAGGGGAAAGATAGATTTGCACCACTACAGGAGGTGTGACTCCTCTGTTCCCTTCCTTAACCTCAAGGAGTATAAAGAAACTATTGGACACAACAAAAGGAGAACATTAACAGTATTCAGGAATGTTTGCTTTATTACCCTACTCATATTTTATTTACGACTACAAGACGTGTAGTGATATTGGTTTCATTTGACATTTACAAATTATGGGGTTAAAATATGTGTTACATGCGCTTGCAATAATAGCATTGACTATGAGATGAATATGGTTTGTTTACAAATTGCAAGAAAGCTGTATGTAATTACATTGATACGCTGTTAATAAAAATATTCACACAAAAAAAACAACTCTGCATAATTTTATGTCATCTGCAATTTTGATCACCTCACTCATCGTAACCCTTTCCAGATCATTTATAAATATATTAAAAAACACCGGTCCAAGTACAGATCCCTGAAAAATTCGACTGTTCACCTTTTTTCCACTGTGACCATTTAAACCTACTCAGTTTCCTGTCTTTTAACAAGTTTGCAATTCACAAAAGGACATCGCCTCCTATCCCATGACTTTTTATTCGAGGGACTTTGTCGAACATATTCTGAAAATCCAAATACACCACATCTACTGGTTCACCTTTGTCTACATGTTTATTCACCCCTTCAAAACGTTTAGGAGGATGTCTGTGGTTGGTAGATCCAAGATGGCTTCTTAAGGAGAGGACCGCTGAGAGGAGCTCCTCATTTTTTGTTTAATACTTCATTCCTGTAATAGAATGCCTCATACTAAGAGAAAGGGGAAGGTAAGGCTGGTTTCCGCACTCACCGCCTTACCAAGCCCCCTTCAACCGACGATTGAGGGCTTCTTCGGCGCGGCATCCAATTCGACCCCAGAGAGGAGGTCTGCGGAGGCGCCGGGTGCGGAGCACACCCAGACGCCTTTGGACATATTGACATCGCTTAGTCCTGGGGCGCCCGACACTCCCTCTCCCCCTACCCACGGAGCGACCTTAGAACAGGCCTGGACTATGCGGCCGAAGGGGCAGGCAGGAGGACAGGCGGATGCGGCTGTTTCCGGGTCTGAAGCCATTGGAGCAGTCGTGCTTGTAGACGCTCAAGGAGAGCGGATTGAACAACAGGGACCCGCCGCGCAGGTAGTGGCGGACGAGAGCACCGCTGCGAGGGCCATCGGTGGGGGAGAGGAACCGGTGGAGGAAATTCTAAGAATTTCGGAGGTCTGCCGGAGTCAGGAGGTAAGCTCTGACCTCAGCTTCAAATTATCAAGACCACAAGTAATTACACTAGATATTGTATGGAATGCCCTAGTTGCTTTGGAGAAGGCAATTTCAACTCTAACTGTGGCAGTAACAAATTTACAACAAAAAGATAGTGAAATTAAACCTGTTTTGGACATTCACGAGAAGAAAGTTAAAGAAATTGAAGAGAATGTAACTAAAATCCAGGAAGTTCAAGTAAAGTTAATACAAAGTGAGGCAAGTACTTTGAGAAAGCTGGAAGATTTAGAAAATTCTCAAAGATATTTAAATCTCAGGATACTAAATTTTCCTTCTATAAAATATGTATCATTACGAGATCTCTTTAAAAAATACTTGATGGAAGTTCTTTTATTTCCAACTGAGGCTATACCACCTATATCAAGTATTTATTTTATAAAGAAAACAACTGAATTACCTCAGCAGGAACAGAATCCCTCTATTAATATAGAGGTTGATTTGACCGAACTTCTTGAATCTTCTACAGTGGAACAGCTAGAGTTTCGTGGAACTGTAATGTGAACTTTTGTTTTTTCTGGGGATCGAGATTCAGTTTTAAAGTGTTTTCTCCGTAATAGGGAAAAATTGTTTTTTGCTGAAAAAATTAGAATCTACCCGGACATTGCAAAAAGCACGCAACTACGTAGAAAACAAATGCTATAGATGTGCCAAGAAGCCAGGCAATTGGGAGCAAAAATAATTAGATACCCTTGCAAATGTCTAATGTATATTAATAACAATAGATATGTGTATTATGATCCTTCACATTTGCGTTCTTTTATAGATAATTTTGGAGCTGAGAGAGCTGAATCCTAAAGAGTATGGGCAGAAATGAATATGTGCACCTCTCCTTTGTGATTTCTTATAATTTGGATGTTGGTTATAATGCTCCTTTATAATTTCTTGGATCTCCCCTTTACATTCCTTAATAATTTTACTTAATGATTATAGAAGTGTGTGTTGAAATCCTTTTGGTATAATATTTAATGTCATATGTTTTTCTTGAGATTTAGGATGGATATATATGTGTAAAGTTTGATGTAAAAATCCTGAAACTCTTGTTAATTATTGAAAAATGTAATAAACATTAAATTGCAAAAAAAAAAAAAAAAAACGTTTAGGAGATTTTTTAGCAAGACTTTCCTTGGGTAAATCCATGCTGGCTGTGTCCCATTAAAACACGTCTATCTAAATGTTTTGTGATTTTATTCTTTTTAACAGTCTCCACAATTTTTCCCGGCACTGAAGTCAAGCTCACTGGTCTATAGTTTCCCAGATCACCCCTGGTTATATTGGCCACCTTCCAGTCTTCAGGTACAATGGATGATTTAATGATAGGTTACAAATTTTGAAATAGGCCTGAAATTGCATTGTTTAGTTCTTTCAGAACCCTGGGGTGTATAACATCCAGTCCAAGTATTTTACTACTTTTCAGTTTGTCAATCTGGCCTACCACATCTTCCAGGTTCATCATGATTTGGTTCAGTTCATCTAAATCATCACCCTTGAAAACCATATCTAGAACAGATATCTCCCAACATCCTTTTCAGTAAAAACCAGCATAGAATTTGCTTAGTCTTTCCGTAATGATTTATTTTCCCTAAGTGCCCCTTTAACCCCTCGATCATCTAAAGGTCCAACCGATTCCCTCACAGGCTTTTATGGCCAATGTCTTTTCAAATTCTCTCTAAGCCTGTCTTATCAATGTCTTACATTTAACTCGCCAATGCTTATGCTTTATCCTAATTTCTTCTGATAAATCCTTCTTCCAATTTTTGAATGAAGTTCATTTAGATAAAATAGCCTCTTTCACCTCACTTTTTAGCCATGCTGGCAACTGTTTGACCTTCCTTACACCTTTCTTAATGCATGGAATACATCTGGTCTGTGCTTCTAGGACAGTATTTTTTTTAACAATGTCTACCTGCTGCACACTCTTAACCTTTGTAGCTGCCCCTTTCAGTTTTTTTTTTTAAACTATTTTCTCATTTTATCAAAATTTCCCTTTTGAAAATTTAGTGATGGATTTACTTACTGTCCCCCTTCCAGTCATTAATTCAAATTTGATCATATTATGATCTCTATTGCCAAGCGGCCCCACCACTGTTACCTCTCTCAACAAATCCTGCGCTCCACTGAGAATTAGATCTAAAATTTCTCCCTTTCTCATCAGTTTCTGAACCAATCGCTCCATAAAACTGTCATTTATTCCATCTAGGAATTTTATCTCTCTAGCATGTCCTGATGTTTCACTTACCCAGTCAATAAAAAACTGATCAATGATAAAGCAGAGATACCTCAAACCCCACAAGAAAACAAATGCAACAAATTAGCACACTATTTCTCAGACAAAATCATAAAATTCAGAGCTAAGATTCCGATCCTAACTAAACAGGGAATCAAAATGCAAAAAAGAGATGTGAAACAATTCTGCACATTTGATGAGGTATCACAAACAGAAGTAGAATCCATGATAAAAAGGTTGAACCCTGCACCACATAAAATCGACACCATTTCCACCACAGACATAAAAAAACTAGCTGATATAACCTCCTACACACTAACCAAAATAATTAACTCATCACTCAGTGAGGGAGTAATGCCAGACTCACTGAAAAATGCAATAATCAAACCAGTTCTGAAAAAAAGAAACAGTGACCCAAACGTCTTAAGTAACTATAGACCTGTTTCAAACTTGTCTATGCTCGCAAAATTAATAGAAAAAGCAGTACTAAAACAATTAGAACATCTAGACAACAATAACATACTCTACCCATCACAACATGGCTTCAGAAAACACTATAGTACCAAAACATTACTAATCTCTTTAACAGATAATGTACTACGCGGATTTGATAACGGAAAACACTACATCTTGATACTACTAGATCTATCCACAGCATTTGACACAGTAAACCATAACATACTATTAAAAAGACTGGATGAAACTGGATTACAAAAGAAAACAATTGAATGGTTCACATCCTATCGTTCAAATAGATCATACCAAGTACAGATAAAAAACACAATATCAGACAAGATCGACCTAAAAACAGGAGTCCCCCAGGGCTCAGCACTCTCAGCGACTCTATTTAACATTTACATGCTCCCCCTCTGCCACCTACTGGCAGAGCTAGGTATCATACACTACATATATGCTGACGACATTCAACTAATTCTACCAGTCGAGGAATCTATTGAAAAAACATTGAACTTTGCAATGTTGTATCTAGACATAATAAAACAACTATTAAACCAAATGGAACTAGTAATTAACATAGAAAAAACAGAATTCATACACCTTGAACGGAAAAACATAGTAAAAATTCAAAATCCCATCAAACTTGAAAATGATAAATCAATGGAGTTAACTGATAAAGCTAGAAACCTAGGAGTAATTATAGACACAGAACTCAGCCTTAAGCAACACATGTCAATAAAAGTAAGAGAAGGCTATGCCAAACTAATGGTACTTAGAAGACTAAAACCCTTGTTAACTCAAGAACACTTTCGTACAGTACTACAAGCACTAATATTTGCTAGCACAGACTACTGTAACACACTTTTACTAAGATTACCATATACCACAATCAGGCCACTGTAAATACTACAGAACTCAGCTGCCAGAATACTTACTGGAAAAGGCAGGAGAGATCATATCACCCAAACACTTGCGGATTTACACTGGCTCCCAATAGAACAAAGAGTGCAATTCAAAACACTATGCACAATTCATAAACTAATAAATGATGAAAATGCTGACTGGCTAAACACTGCACTACGATTACATGTCCCTCAAAGGAATCTCAGGTCGGCCAATAAAGCACTGCTAACCATACCCTCAGTCAAAACAGCAAAGTTGACCCAAGTTAGAGAGAGAGCACTATCTTTGGCAGGACCATTATTATGGAACACATTACCACTTGAACTAAGACTAATGAAAGAATTAAAACTCTTCAAAAAAAGCCTAAAAACTTGGCTTTTCAAAAAAGCATTTCATAGTGAAGGCGCTGAATAACAACAAATGAACACAGCTGAAAGTCACCTATATATATAAAAATACAAATTGATTATTTTACTCATAATTAAATATTAAATTAAAAACAGTATACACATATTTGATTATCCCAACAATCATATAAATGGCAACCCCAACCCACTTCTCAATTAGAGTATATTACCGAACTATGTAACCGTAAAATATTGGCACACTATGGATAACTTATAAACCAAACCTATTTCGTGCCTAAATGTAAACCGTTGTGATGGTACCTTACTAAACGACGGTATAGAAAAGTTTTTTAATAAATAAATAAATACATAAATAAATATTGGGGTACTTGAAATCTCCCATTATTATTGAGCTACCAATTTGGTTAGCTTCCCTAATTTCTCTTAGCATTTCACTGTCTGTCTCAAAATTTTGACCAGGTGGATGGTAGTATACTCCTATCGCTATACACTTCTCCAACACACAAGGGATTTCTACCCATAAAGGTTCAATTATGTATTTAGTCTCATACAGGATCTTTATCCTGTGGACTCTATGCCATCCTGGACATAATGCGCCACCCTGTCATCAAGTTGCTCCTCTCTATCATTGCGATATAATTTGTACCCTGGTATAACACTATCCCATTGGTTATCCTCTTTGCACCATGTCTCTGAGATGCCAATTAAGTCTATGTCATCATTCACTGCTATACATCCTAACTCTCCTATCTTACTTCTTAAGACTTCTGGCATTAGCATACAAACATTTCAAAGTGTATTTTTTGTTTGTATTAACATAAGAACATGCCATACTGGGTCAGACCAAGGGTCCATCAAGCCCAGCATCCTGTTTCCAACAATGGCCAATCCAGACAAATCAGACTCTCATAGACATATCAAACTCTCAGACCTCTAAACTCCCATGGCATACTGAAGATCAGACAGTCATTGCTTGGTCACTGCTGGAGGTAGCATACTTGAATGTGAGATTTAGGAAGAAAAGGCATGAAAGATATTAATTACTTTAGAAAAAGAACATATCTTTCAAACAAATGATTAGCTGGTGGCATAGGAAAATGAGAAATACTATGACATTCTGCTTTTCAGTTGATAGGAATAAATTGGAATCTTTCAGCTCAGGTAAGTTTTTAATTTGGCACTTGGACTACTTTTCTTATTATTGGAACCTCTCTGTTGGGATGCCCTAACTCTAATGCTTCATTGTCTGCTTTCCCCTTTGATTTATTTTAAAAGCTGCTCGATTTCCTTTTTAAAAGTTAGCATCAGCAGGCTGGTTCCACCCTGTTTAAGATGGAGCCCATCCCTTCGGAAAAGACTCTCCCTTCCCCAAAAGGTTCCCCAGATCCTTACAAAACTGAATCCCTCTTCCTTGAACCATACCTGAAATCTTTTGATTTCCAGTCCCTTGAGCTTGTCATGGATTAGTGGGGCAGCACCAAATTTCTTCATACACACAAACAACCCAGGCAGGCTCCCATTCTCTCTCTCTCTCTCTCTCACACACACACATACGACGCAGGGGGGAGAGAGGTGGGATGCTTGTGGCGGGAGTATAGAAACCCTATATATAGAGAACCTCCGAACCCAAAACAATATCGATTGCCAGCACTGAATCCTACCACTGAAAAGGCAACACTGCAAATATTACACCGGGCCCTAAAACACCAAAGCACCTCTTATTAGGAAAACAGAACACGCCAGGCTGCTATAGAATCCTACACAGAAGCTACATGCTAGCAGAATATCTCACCTTGTCACACATGCAGAACACACACAGACCCTAACCAGATACACAATAAAGAGACCACAAAGTATAAATAAAAATATGCAGATACAAATTAAACTGGAAACCACTATAAGCCAGACTCTGCATGCAGTGCAATAATGGAAAAATAGAATTGCCATTCCTCATAAAACAAACAATAAAGTAATTCCCATGCATGCTCTCTATCTCTCACACCCACACCCACACACACACATTCATACATGCTCTCATTTTTTTATACATATATATTCTTGCTCTTTTACCTTACTCTCACACACACAACTCACATGCTCTACTTCATACATGGCCTCGCTACCTCACACCACCTATACTCACTTTCTCTTACATACCCTCTTCTCTTACATGCTCTATTATTCACAAACACTCTCTGACTCACATCGGGTCTCTCCCTCTCTTCTTTGATTGTTGACAGAAGCCCTGAGGGCCTGTTCCACTTTTCAGTTGCTAGTGGGATAAGATAAACTAGGGATGACTTTGAGGGGTGGGGAGCCCAGGGTAAATCTGCCAAAAAGGGACCCGTTACCCAAGATTGAAGGACAAGAGAGGTTCCATTCCTCAAGACAGAGATTCTACTCTGCACTCCCCCAAAAGACTCTATGAACTTTTTCCCTTCTCCCAAGACAACTCATGCAGCCTCCCCCCATCACTCCCTCAAGTAGTCTCTCCACAGTCTATGCCCCCCCCTAAAATACCACACAAAGCCCTTTCCCTTCCAAGATTCTATTAACAAGCACTCTCCTCTCCCAGGCACCAAGACCTCATGAAACACTTCCTCCTCTCTCCCTAACCCTCCCAGACACATTGTTGATGGTGACAGTCATCTCTTCTCGTCTCCCATTGATTCCGCTGCACCTTGTGAGAAGATACAAATAAACCGCACGGCCACCTTCTCTGTTCCAGCAGATGCATGCTGATGATGCTTCCCACCAACATGCAGCAGATGCTGCTTGGGGCTATTGAAGTCCTTCCTGCAGTGCAAGGAGGACCGCTAAAGCATGGATTCGGCGCAATTGCCTCAATTTACTACTCCTCCACAATGTTCCCTCTAAGGATTATGATGCTATCAGCAAAACTTTTTGGTTTTATTACCCCATGAGCACTACTTTCTTTGATGCAAAAAAGTCTATCAATTTTATGTTCACATCAACCCAATCCTTAGAAGAAACATTGGTGGCAGCGTACACACATACTTTCTCACATACACACAACCAACACACTTGTATATTCATTCTCATACTCCTTCTCATGTAAAACAGCAGTAACCTTATCTATGACACGGCAGCAATACAAATATTATGCCATGCCCTAGAACACTAATATACCACCTACTGGAGTTAACAGAACCAGCCATACTGCTACATAGCCCTTCAGAAATATTACATGCCACCAGAAATACTGCACGGCAGTTATACCTGCAGAACACCTGCAGAACACAGACAGACCCTTGCAGACAAAAATAAAATGGAAAGCCCAAAAGAACAAAATACAAATATATAATGCACATTCCTGAAGGTAACATATTCCAATTACTAAAAATTCAAAAACATTTTTTTTACCTTTGCTGTCTGATCTTATTTTTCTAATCAGTTGGTTCCAGGCTTTTATCTCCATGCTCCCTTTTTTGTCTTTTCCCAATTCCTTTTACTTGGTTTCTTTTTTCTTTCTGTTTCTTTTCTCTTCATCTGTCTTATTCTTTTCCTCCCTCAAACACATATTCAGATACTCATTCTCACACGCTATCTCTCTCTTACACACACACACACTCAGGCTCTTATTCTCACATTCTGTCCTTCTCTCACATACTGTCTCACACACACGGCTCTCTCTTTCACATGCTGACACACACATACCGCTCTCACTTTCACATGCTGTCTCTCTCACACACATACAGATTCTCACTCTCATTTGCTGTCTCACACACTGCTCTCTCTTTCACATGCTATCTCACACACACCTCTCACTTTCACATACTGTCTCTCTCACACATACACGGGCTTTCACTTTCACATGCTCTCTCACACAAACACACACACTCTCACACACTCAGAGGGTCTTACATGCTCTCTGTCTCTCACAACATACAGGCTCATCCCCACACACATTCTCTCAACTCACTCCACACACACTCTACAGGGCCTCAACCTCTGGACCTCCTCTTCGTGGGTCACCGCAGTATGGGCTCCACGGTGGCTCTGATGTTTTTGGGCCGCCGCAAAATGGGATCTGAGGTGACCCTGCCACAGACTCTATTCCTCTTTCTTCCTGCCTATGTGACTGGCAATACTTTTCTTCCAGGGCCACATGGGTAGGAAGGAGAAGGAGCACCTGGAGGTCTGGGAGTTTCTTGTTTTCTTCGGGCCATGGTCGATAACATCGACCACGGCCCTGCTGATCTTCCTACATGGGGGGGGGGGGGAGGGAATAAAAGTCGTATGTGGCTTCGCACGCGCGCAGATTAGAGGGTAGTGCTCCATATTCTCCACCCCCCCCCACCCCCCAAGGATGATCCTGGTCTCTGCTGGCAGTCAGTTTCTTCTTTTTGGCCACTGGCATATGGAGTTCTGTCGTGAGGGTGGGGGCCTCCCAATGACATTCTCCTCTTAGTTGTCATCTGGGCCAGACTGCCCCCTCGCCCCTCCCTTGGTATGCCATGATAATCAATTCAGGGGCATAATAACCGTTCCTTCTTCCCAACGAAAAATAATCCAGCCCCTGCAGGTGAAGAAGGGAGGGAATGAAACCTCAGTCTAAATTTTCTCTAATGGATTTTGTTATAGACTGTTTCAGGAGCAGAAAGCAGATATACTTTGCCTCTGGATGGAGCCTTGCTCGGAATCAGGTCTACTGTACAATCTTAGGAGTGATGAGGAGGTAGGCCCTTGGCTTGCTGTTTACTAAAAGCATCAGCAAATTCGGTACACTGCAGTGGCAGGCCTTAAGTGCTGTAACAACTGATCGAGCTGCAGATACCACAAGTGAGACTTTGGTGAGGCAATGCTCATGATAACTAGGACCCCATTTGGCAATTTGCAACATGGCCCAGTCAATGCAGGGCTGATGTAACATGAACCATGGCAGGCCCAGGATAATTGCATTGATTACTTTAGGCAGAATATAAAGGCTAATTTGTTCTCCATGCAAGATCCCTTTTTGCATGGTCAGTGGTACTGTGACTCTTGTGATCTGTCCAGGTAAGGGTTCCCCATAAATGGAAGAGATTGAGAGCAGTGTCCAAGGGAACTGTGGGTATGTGGTAATGTGGGACCAGAGGCCCATGGATAAAGCTGCCTCCAGCTCTGGTGTCCAGAAAGGCAAGTGTATCAACAAGAATGTCCCCAAAGGACAAATGCACTGGAACCAATAGTTGTGGAGAGAAGCAAGAATGACCTACGGTGGTCTTTCCCACCCTTGAGTTTCCCAACTTGTTCAGGCAGTGACTTGCAATATATCCTGGTACAGTGCAGTATAAGTAGAGGTTAAGCTTACGGCACCTTTACTTTTCTTCTGCCGACAGCTTTAACTTAACATAAGAACATAAGATATGCCATACTGGGTCAGACTAAGGGTCCATCAAGCCCAGAATCCTGTTTCCAGCAGTGGCCAATCCAAGTCACAAGTACCTGGCAAGTACCCAAACATTAGATAAATCACAAGATACTATTGCTTATTTATTATCATAATAGTAGTTTATGGAATTTTCCTCTAGGAACTCATCCAAACCTTTTTTAAAACTAGTTACACCAATTGCTGCTGAGTGAGAAAGAATTGTCTTCGATTTGTTTTAAACGACTTACTTGCATGGCTTCTGCTGGTGCAGATCCTGACTCTGGCGGCAAGCAGACAGTTGTATGATGCCAGAAATTTAACCCAAGATGAACAGGGTGATGAGCCGAACCTCTCTCCTTGGCCCATTCCTGTAACTTCAGATCCCGTTGTATGGCTAGGCTAATCAGGCCCTCCAAAGTATCCGGTACATCTTGGGCAGCCAGATCATCTTTAATGTTCTCTGAGAGTTCTTGTTGGAAAATCGCAACCAGGCTGTCATTGTCTCACTGAAGTTCAGAGGCCATAGTGTGAAAATGCATTGAATATTCTCCAACAGACTGGGAGCCTTGTCTAATATGTAGGAAAAATTTGTCGAAACTCACACAGACAGCGTGCCAGATCCCCTAAAAAAGGATCATCTCTTTCCTAAAGTGGTGAGGTCCAAGTGAGTGTGGTACTGGACAGAAAAGAAAGAATATAAGTCACTTTGACTTGGTCTGTCAGAAACAAAGATGCCTGCAACTCGAATTGCATTCAACATTGGTTGAGAAAACTTCTACAACTTAGGGGATCCCCATCATACATCGGAGGCAGAGTGGAGGCAAGTGGAGTGTGGGCATGGTTGGCCACAAGACAGGTGCCAAGGGGTTATCTGGAGGAGGCTGGACTGCAATGCCTTGAAAATATCTGGCCATGGTGTTTAACTGATCTTGCTGCTGTTGGAGCTGGAGTGCTAGGTCAGCAATGGCAGAGGCAGAAGTTGAGTCTGCCAAGCTTATGGCCTCAGCAAACTGTGATGGATAGCAGGTGTGTGATCCCTTAGTGCTGCGGCATAGTTGACACAACCTCAAGGGTGAACCTCCGAGGTCTACCCCAGCAGCTGGCAAATGCATCCTGTATCGGAACAAATGCATCCTGTATCGGAGCTTCACCTTTACCAGCCACCTCTCTGCAGGTTGAGCCCTTAGGTTCTGGTGGCTGGCAGGACTCAGGTGGTCCCCAGGTCAGGGGTAAGAACTACAGTCCAGAAACACACAAGGGACAGTGCAAGGCTAGACAAGGCAAGGCTGGAAGGCAGGACTGGAAGACTAGGCAAGGCTGGACACAGGAATCAGAAACACTAGCAACACACATTGCTAGGCAGGAGACCCATTGCTGAAGCATCAGTTGTTCCTCGGAAGGCACCTCACATAGAGGCGCCTGTGATGTCATCAGAGGGTGTTGCAGGGAGTTTTCCACCATAGGACTTTTGGGTTTGAGAAGTGCGTGTGCATGGCTATGGAACATCAGTTCATGGCATCATGGAGGCAGAGGAGGCTCTGAAACTGGCGGTATTCTCGCCACTCTAAGGCTGGGCATTGGGACTGCATGGAAGAACAGGATGATGTGAAAGGCTGACTCCAGCAGCGTTCCTACTCTGCCAAGATTGAGCTGAATCGGGAGTGAGTGCTGCGGCCTGTGGGGCCTACCTGAGGGCCACAAATCCTATCACATGGCTAAATTGAATTTACACATGTAACACACAGTTTAAAGTATAAATACTTTTGAAAATCAGACTCGTAGTATTAAAAGAAATAAAATGAAATAACATACAATGTAATACAATTAAAAAATTTAAAAAAATCATTATAGCAAAAATAAAATGAGAAGCAATAACCAATCTCAGTTATTAAAAGCTTGAGGAAAAAACAGCACCTTCAAATCTTTTCTAAGTTTAAGATAATTAGACTCCTGCTTTACGGCCCAAAGTAAAAGGGCTATATAAGAGTATGTAGTCTCCAATCTAAAGACAGCTGGAGAAGGTACTATCTCAAGCTGCGAAGAACAAAGCAACCATGAAGGAATGTAGGTCTTACAAGTACCCAGATAAACTTCTTTTAAGGCATTTAAATAATAATACTAGTATTTAAAATGAACTCAGAATAAAATAGACCACCAATGTAACTTCTTGAATAGTGAAGAAACATGACTGAATTTCTTTTTGCTGAACAACAATTTGGCTGTGGTATTTTGAATCAATTGAATGCATTTAAATGCCATTATAGTACATCCCAGGAATAGAACGAGTTACAGTAATCAATGCAGCTCAAAATCATTGCATGTACTACTCTCTCTAAATCGCTTTTTGATAATAAAGATCTAATACACCATAAATAATGAAGATAAAAGAATGAAGACCTCACTAATGCTGATATTTGCCTTTCCATCAAAAGTTTAGTATCCAATTTAACACCTAGAGTAGAGACTTCCTCTTTGGGCTTAATCTTAAATCATATTTAAAATATTATACTCTTTATTTATGTTCCAGTTAAAACTATTATTTCTTTATTTAGTACTATGTTAAATTGTCAAACAGTTATACTGTTCCATATGTTCTACGGTTCCATGTAAAGCTCCGCTCTCTGTTGAGCAGTTATTCGTTTTATGTAAACCGGAGTGATTTGTAGTCCCTTCAAGAACTTCGGTATATAAAAATTAAAAATAAATAAATAAATAAATAAATCTCAACATCTGCTAACATAGAGAACTTCTTCAAAAGATGATTCAGGCAGCTTATAGTAACCCCAGAGCCTCTGATTTAGCTGGACTGACTTGTAGTTTGTGATGAGGTAACCAATCCAGTAGAGAATGGAGACATTCCTTCAGTACGGAGCAGTTTCCTGAGTTGCCTTTATTAAAATAAGCACTAACTGTATATTATCGGCATAAAAATACAGACTAAAGCCAAAACTCTGAATAAGAGTGGCTAATGGAGCCAAATACAGGGTAAAAAGTGAAGGAGCCAAACTGGAGCCCTGGGGAACTCCATAGATCAACTTTCTGACAGAGGACTCAGATGAGTCCTAGGTCACTCAGTAAGCATGTTTCAGAGAGGAATGAGTCAAACCATTTCAGCACTGCAGCCTCACAACCAATATCATAAAGATGCTGCAAACGTAAAGATTGATTCAATTAATCAAAGGCAGCAGACATATCTAAAAAAATAATGAATGCCTCTTTGCACTATTGCTCTTATGTTTGATTTAATTTTTCATGGCCAAGAGAGATGTCTCTGTGCTGAAACCATGATGGAAACTTGACTGTCTAGGGTGAAAAATATTCATTTATTTAGAAAGTCAATGAGTTGATTAAAAACTACTTTTCTTAAAACTATAGAGATAAAAGGCAAGTATGAAACAGGCATAGAAGGATTTGGGTCAGAAGGGTCTTGTCACTGCTTCTTCCAGAGATGCTGAAACTGGGCTTGCTTCAAGGCTGGGGGTGCATAGCTTTGATCTAAAGTAGCATTAATAATGAAGAAACAGAAACTTAGCTAAGCCAAGTTCTGTGCATATTTAAATATTTACATTATCTCGGACCAACAGTCTTACAGCATTTCACAAACATGGCAGTTCCAATTCTTCATGTTTGTGAAATGCTGTGAAACTGTTGGTCCGAGATAATGTAAATTCTTGAATATGATCCCTGAGGCAGGCAGTCTGATGCCAAAATATCACCAGGGTCGGGTAATGTGCATATAAGGAAAATCTGCAAATCGATAAGTATCATTTAAAGGGAAGTTATATGGACATGGATATGTTTTAATGGAGAAATTACTTACCTGATAATTTCTTTTTCCTTAGTGTAGACCAGTGGTTCTCAACCCTGTCCTGGGGACCCCACAGCCAGTCGGGTTTTCAAGATATCCACAATGAATATGCATGAGAGAACATTTGCATGCACTGCCTCCATAGCATGCAAATTTTCTCTCATGCATATTCATTGTGGATATCTTGAAAACCCGACTGGCTGTGGGGTCCCCAGGACAGGGTTGAGAACCACTGGTGTAGACAGATTGACTCAGGACCAATGGGTATAGTGTACTCCTGATAGCAGCTGAGAGATGGAGTTAGATTTCAAGCTGACGTCAGCCTACATATACCCATGCAGGAAGCTTAGCTCTTCAGTATTCTCCTCGAAAAGCAATTGTGGATATATGTGAGTTTTAATAACTTGATTAACTTGGTTAACTTGATTAACTTGATTAACTAGGACTGGTTCAACTGATTTCTAATTGGAGACCGCCAGTGCACTCAACCGAGAAATGCCGACACCCGGCAACTATGAGTGTCTTGAACTAGGGGTAATACCTGGCTTACCCATGCTTGTCTTGTTCTCGGGGATTGTCACCCGAGGTTTCCTGAGTTTGGGGCAGCCGTGGCCGGGTTGCTGAGTCCATCTGTCTACACTTCGGCAAACAAAATTATCAGGTAAATAATTTCTCCATTTCCTAGTGTGTAGCAGATGGACTCAGGACCAATGGGATGTACAAAAGCCACTCCTGAACCGGGTGGGAGGCTGCCCGTGGCCCACTTAGTACTGCCCTTGCAAATGATGTGTCCTCCCGGGCCTGGACATCCAGGCGGTAGAACCTGGAGAAGGTATGCATAGAGGACCACGTCGCCAGCCAACAGATCTCGGCAGGTGACAGCATCTTGGTTTCTGCCCAGGACACTGCCTGGGCCCTTGTAGAATGGGCCTTGATTTGTAGAGGCGGAGGCTTCCCTGCCTCTGCGTAGGCCACCTTGATTACTTCTTTGATTCAACGGGCTATGGTTGCCCACGAGGCCACTTCTCCTTATTTCTTCCAGCTGTGAAGGACGAGTAGGTGGTCCATCTTTCATATGGATTCTGATCTTTCCAGGTATCGGACTAGGAGTCTGCCAATGTTTAGGTGGCGAAGACGGCGTGAGTCTTCCGAGTCCTTATGTTCTTCTGGGGATGGTAGAGATATGGTTTGGTTTAGATAAAATTGAGAAACCAGCTTCGGAACCACCTGTGCGTAGTTGTATGGATCTCAGTGTGAACCTGAGAAACGGTTCTCGACAGGATAGGGCTTGAAGCTTGGAGATGCGACGGGCTGAACATATTGCCACTAGGAATGCAATCTTCAAGGTCAGTTGCCATAATGACCGCGAGTAGGTCTGAAGGAAGCTCCTGCTAGGACGTCTAGTACTAGATGGAGATTCACTAGGGGCACCGGCCACTTTAAGGGTGGTCGGATTTGTTTGACCCCACTCAGGAAGCGGGAAACATCTGGATGGGTTGATAGACTGATGCCGTTCTCTTTGGCTCTGAAACAGGCCAGTGCGGCCACCTGAACTTTGAGAGAGTTGAGAGACAATCCGTCCTGCAGAAATTCCAGGATCATGGGGATTTTGACTGTCCGCGGAAGGATCTTGCGGTCCTCGCACCAGGCTTCGAATATTCTCCATATTCATATGTAAGCTAGAGACGTGGAAAACTTGCATGCTCACTGCCTTAGAGTATCTGCTCTTCTTCAGGCGAGTCCTCTCAATGGCCAGACTGTAAGAGAGAATCAGGTTGGGTCTTCGTGGAGGATCGGTCCTTGCCAGAGAAGGTCACTGTGTGGAGGTAGGCAGAGAGGGTTCCCTGCAAGAAGTCTTCGCATGTCTGCATACCATGGCCTTCTTGACCAGTCCGGGGTGACTAGAAGTACTAGCCCCCTGTGGTGTTCTATCTTGCGGATGATCCCGCCCAGTAGTGGCATGGGGGAAAGGCATACAGCAGGACTTCCTTTTGCCAGGTCTGTATGAGGTTGTCGATTCCCCGGGATTGCAGTTCTCGTCTGTGGCTGAAGAAATTGGGAACTTGGGCATTGCACCGGGTTGCCAGGAGATCCATGGCTGGGGTTCCCGAGCGGTTTACTATCAACTGGAAAGCTGTGGTCGACAGCGTCCATTCCCCTGGGTCTAGGCTCTCTCTGCTGAGGCAGTCCGCAGTGACGTTGTCTTTTCCCATGATGTGGGTGGCTGAGATCCCTTGCAGGTTTGCTTCCGCCCATGCCATTAGGGGATCTATATCCAGGGACACCTGTTGGCTTCTGGTTCCTCCCTGGCGGTTGATGTAGGCAACTGTTGTGGCGTTGTCCGACATGACTGTGAAAGATTCGCCCTGGAGTCTGTGACTGAATTGCAAACCGGCAAGCCTGACAGCTCGAGCTTCCAGTCGGTTTATGTTCCATCCCAACTCTTCCTTGTCTCATTGCCCCTGGGCCGTCATTTCCTGGCAGTGGGCTCCCCACCCTCGCAGGCTCGCATCCGTGGTGAGCAAGATCCAGGTCGGTGGGGATAGTCATTGGAGCTGGGTCCGAACGTCTGCTGGTAGCTGGAGGCGAATGGAATAGTTCTGGGACATTGGGTTCCATTGTGACAGTAGGGAACGTTGTAGTGGGCGCATGTGGGCCCTTGCCCATGGGACGACTTTTAGGGTTGATGTCATGAGACCGAGAATTTGGAGGTAGTCCCATACCTGGGGCGAGCATAGTTCAACAGTTTTCGTAATTGGTCCATCAGTTTCCTTCTCCTTGTAGGAGGAAGAACTACCCTGTCATGTTTGGTGTCAAACCGGACTCCCAGGTACTCTAGCGATTGGGAGGGCTGCAGGCAGCTCTTGGCTGTGTTGACGACCTCTGGAGATTTTGCCTTGATCAGCCAATCGTCCAGATACGGATTTAAGAGGATTCCGTCTTTCCTCAGTGTCGCTGCCACTACCACCATGATTTTGGTGAATGTCTGAGGAGCAGTAGCTAGTCCGAAGGATAGTACCCAGAACTGGTAATGATGGTCCAGTATCGCAAAGCGTAGGAAGCGCTGATGGGCGAGGTGGTCCGGGATGTGGAGATAGGCTTTGGATAGATCCAGCGAAGTCAGAAATTCTCCCAGTTGTACTGCCCTTATGACTATGCGCAGGGTTTCCATGCAGAAGTGTGGTACTCTCAGGTAGCGAGTGACAGTCTTGAGGTCCAGGATGGGCCGGAACGTTCCCTCCTTCTTGGGGACGATAAAATAGGTGGAATAGTGACCAGTATTTTGTTGGTGCGTGGGCACTGAGGCTATTGCCTTTAGGCTGAGTAGTTTTGTCAGTGTGGTTTCCACTGCCATCCTCTTGGAGAGGGAGTGGCACAGTGATCTCACAAATTTGTCTGGAGGGATGCTGTGGAAGTCTAGATAGTATCCCTCTTGAATGATGGTTAGGACCCACTTGTTCAACATTATCTCGACCCGTCTTTGGTAGAAGAGGGTAAGTCTGCTCCCTATGGCTTCTTCCTGTGGATGGGTCTGTTGATTCTCATTGTGGGGTGCGGTTGGGGCCTGTATCTGAGCCAGCTCACCTCTTGTTAGGGATGTGAATCGTTTTAGGACGATTAAAATTATCGTCCGATAATTTTAATATCGTCTTAAACCGTTATGGAACACAATACAATACAGATTCTAACGATTTATCGTTATAAATCGTTAGAATCGTGAGCCGGCACACTAAAACCCCCTAAAACCCACCCCCGACCCTTTAAATTAAATCCCCCACCCTCCCGAACCCCCCCCCAAATAACTTAAATAACCTGCGGGTCCAGCGGCGGTCCGGAACGGCAGCGGTCCGGAACGGGCTCCTGCTCTGAATCTTGTCGTCTTCAGCTGGCGCCATTTTCCAAAATGGCGCCGAAAAATGGCGGCGGCCATAGACGAAAAAGATTGGACGGCAGGAGGTCCTTCCGGACCCCCGCTGGACTTTTGGCAAGTCTCGTGGGGGTCAGGAGGCCCCCCACAAGCTGGCCAAAAGTTCCTGGAGGTCCAGCGGGGGTCAGGGAGCGATTTCCCGCCGCGAATCGTTTTCGTACGGAAAATGGCGCCGGCAGGAGATCGACTGCAGGAGGTCGTTCAGCGAGGGTTCCGGCGCCTCGCTGAACGACCTCCTGCAGTCGATCTCCTGCCGGCACCATTTTCCGTACGAAAACGATTCGCGGCGGGAAATCGCTCCCTGACCCCCGCTGGACCTCCAGGAACTTTTGGCCAGCTTGTGGGGGGCCTCCTGACCCCCACGAGACTTGCCAAAAGTCCAGCGGGGGTCCGGAAGGACCTCCTGCCGTCCAATCTTTTTCGTCTATGGCCGCCGCCATTTTTCGGCGCCATTTTGGAAAATGGCGCCGGCTGAAGACGACAAGATTCAGAGCAGGAGCCCGTTCCGGACCGCTGCCGTTCCGGACCGCCGCTGGACCCGCAGGTTATTTAAGTTATTTGGGGGGGGGTTCGGGAGGGTGGGGGATTTAATTTAAAGGGTCGGGGGTGGGTTTTAGGGGGTTTTAATGTGCCGGTTTTTCGATTTTTCGATTTTTCGATTTTTCACGATTTTTAACGATTTTTCACGATATCTTACCCCCCCAAACGGCAACAATACGATTCCCTCCCCCTCCCAGCCGAAATCGATCGTTAAGACGATCGAGGACACGATTCACATCCCTACCTCTTGTTGTGCTTTTCCAAAAGGACTGGGCCCTGCCTGTAGGGCGAGGTGCTTGGTATGTGTTTTGTACGGTCTAAAACACTGTGCTCCTCTGCCCTTGGTTCTTCTGGGAGAGGAGCGCTGGTTTCTTTTGTTCCTGTCCTCCGGGGTACTGGAGATTTGCCCCATTTGTTGGCTAACTTCTCCAGTTCACTTCCGAACAGGAGGGATCCTTTAAAAGGCATACTCGCGAGTTTCGTCTTGGAGGTCACGTCGGCTGACCAATTTCGGAGCCATAGTTGCCTTCTGGCTGCCACTATGGATGAGACGCCCCTGGCTGAGGTGCACACCAGGTCAGAGGTCGCATCCATGAGGAAAGTTATCGCCGGTTCTAATGTTTCGGCGGAAGTGGTTGCGTCCCTGGAGAGGAGCAAGCAGGCACGTGTCACAACGGCGCAGCAAGAAGCAATCTGCAGGGTCATTGCTGCGACATTAAATGACTGTTTAAGGATGGATTCCTGACGTCTGTCCTGAGCATCCTTGAGTACTGCACCTCCTTCGACTGGGATGGTAGTGCGCTTTGAGATAGCGCAGACCATGGCGTCCACTTTTGGGAACCCTAGGAGTTCTTTGGCCATGGGTTCCAGGGGGTATAGGGCTTCTAGGGCCCGTCCTCCTTTGAAGCTGGCCTCCGGGGCATTCCATTCCAGGTCAATCAGTTGTTGTATGGTGTGCAGCATTGGGAAATAGCATGAGGCCTGATGGAGACCGACCAAAACTGGGTTCGTCTTTGGCTCCGCTGTGGTACTTGTGCCAGGAATGACCAGCGTCTTCAGGCTCAGAGACATGAGATCTGGTAACTCATCTTTGGAGAAGAATCGCATCATGGTTCGGTATGGTTCCATCCCTGGAGGGATTTCCCCTTCCTCCAGGGAGTCAGACTCTTCCCCCGAGGAGTCTGTGTCCCCTAGGGGGAGGCTTTTGCCTGGCTGGGGCACTTCTCGGGGGGTCCGAGAGGGGCTTGGAAGGTCTTGCGCTTCTGGTGGAGACTGTGGCTGTGTCGCAGGTGATACCGATTGCGCCTGGACAAAGGTTTGCAGCCCTTTGAAGAATTCCACCCAGGAAAATATGGGTCCATATTGAATCCAGTGGAGTTCCCCGAGGTGCCCTTCAGAGGAGGGTCCGAGCCGGAGATACAGAGGTCCAGGATACTATCATTGGTGGAGCCGGATTCCTCTACTGGCTGAGGGGGACCTTGCTTCGGTTCCCCCTGAGTATCTTCGCACTGCAGGCATAGGGCAGGAGGCCACTTCGGGTTGTGCAGCTCTCAGGTGCAGGTTGGGCAGAGGGCTTGTCCATTGGCTTTCTTGGCCGGCGGTGCCATGATTTGTGTGTGTGGAATGGCTCAAAACTCATCTGTGCGCGCGCTGGGAGACTTAGTTGTGCACTCTGGTTGCGCTGATGATGTGCATGCAGGATGTGGAAGATGTGCATTTAGGCCGCTATTTGTGCGCTTAGTGGGGATGCGCGCGCCACAGTGCATACAGGCCTAAGTGTGCGCCCGGCACTGTTGTGCTTGCCGCTGTGCAGCTGGCACCATTGTGTGTGTCGCTGCACAACTGAGCCATGCGCCGCTGGGAGCATGGCTCAGTTGTGCAGACAATAAGGCGATCAAGGGAGGGAAATGGCGCCGACGACCATGCGGGCAAGTTGTCGACCCCCTGGAGGGTCTCCACGTGTGAGGACCCTCGCACCGGATCGGGGTCTAGCCCAGACGGGGCTGCTCAACCCGATGAAACAGACGCCGAAAGGATGATCTGTGCGGCTAACCGAGCCTCGGAGTCCGGAGACTTTAAGAAAGTTTTCTACCTTACCTTGTCTCGGCACTTCCCGGTCTCGTGCTGGGCGGTCTCCGGCTGCGGAGGGAGAGGGAAAATACCTTCACCGCCACACTCAGTATCACACCCGCTGCCTCTCAGCCACTCTGGAGGCTAAGTCCACGCCGGGAACCGGCTATCAGACCGAGGCTTGACTCTGAGGGATCTCGGAAATCACCTCAGGAATTCTCAACTGGGGGAGAGACCCTTAGGTATCACCTCTACGAGACGAGGGGCTCATCTTGTAGAAGTAAGATTTCTTTCTTCTTTGGTTTGGATTTTCTAACACTGTGCAAGTGTGTATAGTGTCCCTAACTGCTAAGGAGATAGAGAAATATTGAAGAGTATGCTTCCTGCACGGGTATATGTAGGCTGACGTCAGCTTGAAATCTGACTCCGTCTCCCAACTGCTATCAGGAGTACACTATACCCATTGATCCTGAGTCCATCTGCTACACGCTAGGAAAGTACAAATTAAAATAATGTAAGTTAAGTTGGCACAGGGATAGACATCTTTTAAATAAATCTTTAAATACATCTTAAATAAATAAATACATATGGTATAAACGTAAGTGCTTACTGATAATTCTGTCTATAGCTCATTGCTGGCAAAAGAGAGCAGGCTTTGACATTAAGCACAAAGATTGATCTAATACCACTTCTTCAAACAGCAACCAGCAAGCGCCCTGACTTTTACAGTCTGGGAAACTGATAAGCATGGGGTAACCTACAAGGCGCAGCAGATACTGGCATAAGCTTGCTGGGCAGACTGGATGGACCATTTGGTCCTTTTCTGCCGTCATTTCTATGTTTATAGATTATTTGACATATTCTTTTTTGCTGTGGTCTACATTTTGAATGAGGTGCAGTGCTTATATTGTGTTGTAGTATTTCTGATAGAGGTGTCAGTACCCAGCAACTATTCTGTGGATGGTATGGAAAAAGCAAAGATGCAACCAGGGACAAAGAAAATGTGGCAGAAAGATACAGAAATAGTCCCAGTTATATTGGCCACCATGAGCCACACCTTGACACATTGCCCATACATATTACACCCTATGAACTCCAGAAGGAGGCTCTCTTGGCACCATGAAAGTTTTTAAGAAGGGCATTAGCAGTACATTTGAATGAGATCATTCCCAACATACCCAGGCTTACAAAAGAGGTTCATTCCTATCAAGGTATGTGCAAAACAAACCCAGTTGAAGATGCTGTCCCAACATCATCCACAGGAAAATTACACCTGGGACTCTGAACTTTGCAGACAATATGGTCCATGAAAATCAGAGTTAAAACCAAGGGAGAAAACACTGAACAGAGAATCCATGAAAGAAAGCAAATTTGCTTAGTCCACATGGAGGGTTTTTTTGTTTTCCTTTTTACACAGAGAGGAAAAAAAATTCTTTGCACTTTCCACCCTGTCTCAAAAATATTGGTTGGCCCCTGTTTTTCTGCTCCTGGCTGCTCTGAGATTTCTTGCAAGAGCAAGGCAGGGGCAGCAAGGGAAGTACAGATCCCTCAACCATGCTGCTGAAAAGGATTAGCAACCAGTGCTGGCAGGGAGAAGAAGGAGAGACAGGAACCAGCAGCAGGCAGGAGATGCAGCTGGAGGGGCTTAATTTTTGTTCTGCTTTTCCACTGAAGGGAATATATGATACCGAGACTATGACTGGCTATGTTAACTTGTTTCTTTCAATTCTGCATGCCTAATGTGACACTAAAACCAGATCTGAAACCATCTGTGGTTTCAGAAACTTCTCTTTCTCCTATTAAAGATTTGTTGGTAACTAAAATTCTTCATTTTGCTATTTTTGGCCAGGGGAGGGAGGGGGGGCAGTTTTCTCCTGTTTTTGGGCTTCCAGTTCAATAGGAATGAATCAGCTTCTACTGGGCTGTACCTCCATAAACCTCCATTTGCAATTATCCACATTTTCCCCCCTCGTTTATATCCCCTCCCAGCAGAGCCCTGTTACTACAGTGATAACCCTCAGCCGGGATGGGGGGGGGGGGGTCCACATAATAGGTTTCTCTCTGGAATCCGGCAGTGATGAGCCCTAGGCCCAGCCACTGGGTGTTGCCATTGCACAATGACTGGATCTGCTACTCTCCCCCTCTCCTACTGGCTGCGAGAGGTGCCCCTACAGCATCCCCAGCCCTGGCCATCCTGGGAAACAGAAGACCTGACCCAGGAATCAAAGTCAGGTCCCTCCATATGGTAGCACTACCACTGAGCTGCTGTACCTACCAGGCAAGCTTCAGTCGTTCTGCTTTCAAAGGAAATTTTTATAAGAAAATTGAATTAATATATGCATTGACAGCTACTATTGTAAAAATGTAGAAGTGTGTGTATGTTGCAGGTTGTATACATGTATCAGGTTTTGTGTGTGTGTGTGTGTGTGTGAAATAAATAAGTTGTAAGATGACCACATTTTCAGTAACTTGGGAGGAGTGCTGCATGCGGCCATGAAGAAGGACCTGTGTTGGATTTCCAGTTCAGGATTCTGCTCCCTGGGCTGGCTAGGGCTGAGGATGAAGTGCAGGCAGAGTTCATAGCCCTTGAGGTGGGGGAAAGGAAGGAGTCCTAAACAAAATTGTGCAACAGCAATACCCAGCAGCTGGACTCAGGATCCATGATTGCAGAAGGAGTCCCGATGCACAGCCCCTGGCCAAGATCTGTCATCGAAATGACTGGATTAAGGGAATTGGAAGGGGAGATAAAATAGAAGAATCCCCAGGCAGACACTAAGATCTGCAACAAAGTGGCACACCTGAAGGAGTGGAGAGAATGAGAAGTAATCTAAGAAAATCTGGGATGTGGTTGAAGGTTTGGCGGCTGGGATTCAATGACAAGAAGTGCAGAGTCATGCATTTGGGAAGCAGAAATCTAAAGGAGCTCTATGTGATGAGGGTGAAAGACTGAAGTGCACGGACTGGGAGAGGGACCTTGGGGTGGTAGCCTGCAAACATTTTGTGCTGTTTCAGGGGTAGGCCATTTTGGGTCTATGCCTGGATTGTTGTTTTTTTTTAATTTCTCCATTTCATTAAAAAAAAATAACCCAGAATCCACCCCAATCCTTCCTGTTCATTAGAATATTGAGCCCCACAACAGATGACCACCTCATCTTCCCTAGCCCACCCTCATGTCGTCCGTCCCCCCCCCCCCCCATGATTCACCAAATTTGCCTGGTGGTCTAGCACGAAGCCCAGGAGCAATCTCCTTCTCCCAGGTCAGCGGCTGCCATTATTCAAAATGGTGCCAGCAACCATTTGTCCCATCTTGTGATAGGGGCTAGCATTTTGCAGCCCCTGTCACATGATAAGGGCCAAGGGCTGGTGACGCCATTTTGAAAAATGCCATGGACTGTCCATTGCCCCTATCATACAAGGACTAGGGGGACACTCCATGAAGTTAGCAAGAGCATATTTAAAACAAATCAGAGAAAATTCTTTTTACTCAATGCACAATTAAGCTCTGGAATTCATTGCCAGAGGATGTGGTTAAGGCAGTGTAGCTGGGTTTTAAAATGGGTTGGATAAGTTCCTGGAGAAGTCCATAAACTGCTATTAATCAATAAGAAATAGCCACTGTTTGTTGCCAGCATTAGTAGCATAGGATCTATTTATAAAGAAGTTCTGAAAGGGTGTAAAAAAATGGCTTTTTCAAGAGGCTTATGCTAAGGTGTTTCTGGGGATTTAATTGTTTTTATGTTTTTGAAATTTAAATACAGATGGTTTTTATTGTTTATAAAGGAAAGTGTTATGTGACTTTTTAATAATGTTATGCATGTAATTTTAGTTTTGAAATTGTTTACTTATTGTTATACTCCACATTGGACAGTTTCCTGCGAGTTAGTGGAATACAAATTGTGTAAATTAAGTTTTTGTAAATAAATGTAATGTTTGGGATCCTAAATAGAAAAAAGCAACAACCCTCTCTAGTCAATATCGCACACCAAAAAGAGAGGAAAAAAGGATCAAACGTCCAATTCTCTGAATTCTACCCAACCACCTAAATTATATAAAAATCAATTTTTGTATATGAAAGCAAAAGACAATATCATAAATGATCGCTTTATGATTTCAGTCTGCAGCCTCTCGCCGCACAATGGGCCACAAGCCGTGATCAGCCTCTGAAGCAATAAGTTCTGTTTAATCATTTATTGTCATATTGCTGTCTTTTTTTTATGTTCTCAAACCTGTTTATTATATCAAATTTTTAACAAATCATTTAAACCACCCGAAAAGAGTTTTTTCAACATTATTGAAAAACAATATTATTGAAAAAACTCTTTTCGGGTGGTTTAAATGATTTGTTAAAAATTTGATATAATAAACAGGTTTGAGAACATAAAAAAAGACAGCAATATGACAATAAATGATTAAACAGAACTTATTGCTTCAGAGGCTGATCACGGCTTGTGGCCCATTGTGCGGCGAGAGGCTGCAGACTGAAATCATAAAGCGATCATTTATGATGTTGTCATTTGCTTTCATATACAAAAATTGATTTTTATATAATTTAGGTGGTTGGGTAGAATTCAGAGAATTGGACGTTTGATCCTTTTTTCCTCTCTTTTTGGTGTGAGATGTTTGGGATCCTGCCAGGTACTTATAGTCTGGATTGGCCACTGTTGGAAACAGGATACTGGGCTTGATGGACCCTTGGTCTGACCTGGTATGGCAATTTCTTATGTTCTTATGAACAGAAAAAGTCTGTTTATTTCTTTATTTTAGCTAAACTAGTAATATAATGGTGGATGGCTGACCCTCAAGGCTGAATTTTCAAAGCTGTTTCCCCTTCACTACAAAAGAGAGGCGTTTCTTGTGAAAATAAATCTCTCTTTCTGAGTGCTTCAGATTTAATGCTGATCACATTGAAGGAGGATTCACAAATTAAAAGATATACTATACAAACCTCAGCAGTTTTTTCAAAGTCATGCTCTTTTTTTTTCGTTTAAAACCAAACTACATAAAAATAGCTAAAAATTTTAGACAGTCTCCTGATTGTGCAATATACCCAGACACCAACAGTGACATCAGTAAAGGAGGCTTTTACCACCAGCACGCAAGCACAGCAAAAAAGACCTGGAGAACAACTTGTAATGATGCCTGTTTCTCTGCCATCTGTGCCTTTGGTCATTTCTGGGTAATGGACAATGAATAAACATTTCATAGAAAACGTTTTTCGGAACCAGCCAGCCTTTCTTCAGGCGAAAACAAGGGTTAAGGCCACAGAAAGTAAAGAATTTTTTTTTTTCTGAGGTGAGACGGACAGGTAAACATCGGAAGTGCGTTCAGTACAGTGCATTCACGTTCAGACCTGTACTGCCAAATAAAAGAAATGAAAGCCACGTGTGTTGATGCCTTACCTTGAGATTTAGGAAAGGATCCCCTTTGATATCTTTTATCCTGTTGCTTGCTAAACTGAGCTCAGTCAGGTTGGCACAGAAGTGGAAGTCCTTTTCAGAGAGCTGATGAAGCTCGTTGTGCTGCAGGCTCAATACGTTCAGCGCGGGCAGATTTTGGCACAAGACTTTATCTATCTTTGTGATGATGTTGTACCCAGCATTTAGATCTACCAGCTGGTTGTATCTGGACAGGTTTGCAGGTGGCAGTTCCTTCAGCTGGTTATGAGACAAGTTCAGAGCTGTTATGTTACTGGGCAGATCTGCAGGGATCTGGGACAGTTTTAAGTGACTGCAGTCTGCCATTTCCTTTTGGATCTTGCACTGGTTCCCAGTAGATGTGCATGGGAAGCAGAAGGCAAAAAGTGCCAACAGAATGCTGACCGAAGAGGGGAAGGAATTTATCATGGTTGGTTTCTTCTATAAAGCAAATCAAAAGTGCAGCACCAATTAGAAAGGACATTAAGAGAGGCATTTCGAATATTGTTTGCATGGCAATGACACAGAAGAAATCAGACCAACTGCAATATTTTGAGAAACAAAAATCCAAACAATTTTTCCACTATAGGAGCAAGGAGAACAACATTTATTTTCTGCAGATATAGTAGCAATACTACATTTACATTTTATGCAGGTGTTATGTTGTTGCTATCTAGGTTTTGTTTTATTGTTTGATGCTTGTTTGCTTTAATGTATTTTTGACAATGAAACAATAGCTTAGTAACATAGCAGAAAAAGACCAGCCAGCCCAGCCAGTCTACTCACTTATTCTGTCCACATTGCTGAGGATATATCGAAACTGCCAGCCATAAAATGCTTTTCTCATTTTCCTCATTTGTCTTCTTGTTTTGGGCAGATGAGCGCACAGAATCGCTGCTTAGTTCACACCCAGCACCCCACCCTTCCCTTATCTATCCACAAAGCTTTGCAATGATCTAACTAGCTACCAATACCAGAGTAGCCAACGCCCAAACATCTGGCCTCCTAGGCTCCCTTCATAGCCTTCCAGACAGACCTGGCTACATGAGCAGCTGTGTTTCAACTAGGATGCCTAGTTATTACAATGACAAAGCAGTTGTCAACACAGAACAAAAGAGCCAAAACAGCTATCCTTGTAAACGGAAAGCACAAACTAATAAAAAGAGCAATCAAAACATGTACTTAGATGGCGTAAGTGCAACATAGACATCAGAATGTGTAGAAGTGATTATGAGGAAAGTGTCAGCAAGCTGGGACAAATGCTCTCAATCATTCCCCCCATGCGGACCCAAAAAGATGCCAATAGTCTCTGGAATACAACCTTTTGAGAATATATTTTTTTAAATTGCAGGTAAAAACTTTTCCCCAAAAACAAAGGCACAGAATGAACTGCATTAAAAAATATATTAACCCAAACCCAACATCAGCTGGCATTTCGGGAAGTTCCCCCTGATGCAGGACTTATCTTAGTGAGTGGTCACTCGACAATGGATCACACGATCTCCATGTGTTAAAAAAAAAAATTGTGTCATCCATTGTACTAAGTTAAGTACCCCCTGATGCAGGGCTTCCAAAAACATCAGCTGACTGTTGCGCCCGTCAGTCGCAGATGGCTGTGCCCACTCCTGTGCCCACTCCTGCTCATCTTTCTTTCATCTCCTCTTACACACTGGCTTCTCCATTTCGATGCTCACAGCGTTCCCGGACCGGCATGGGCGATTGCATTTGCCATCTTGCCCAGGTACCTCCTAGGAGCGCGCACAGGCGTGACTCCGCCCTTTTACCTACGTCATGGCGGGAACCTTGGAAGCATCCCCCTCGCATGACGTAAGGAAGTTTCCTCATTTAAACACATAACTCCCACAGTAATACGAGCTAGCAAGGTTTTACCTGCTTCTCTGCCTCTCTGCCAGACGCTGCTCTGGTTTTTCACTGGACTACTTGGCACTCGCTCCTCGAGGGCTATACCTCTTCCACTGGGCCTAGATAAGGAATGCCATCGAGATCATCTGGGTACCTGCTCCTCGGGGGCCTCGTTCTGTTCCTTCCTTCCTTTGTGGCCAGACTAATTATGGAAGCCTCAAAGTATTTACCTCCTCAGCTTGCCTTACTAACGATCCAGAATACCGCTACTACAGGTATGTCCGGGACACCCGCTCCTCGGGTTCCTGCCTGGCCTTCGGGGTACCATAACATTTTTTGGACATTCAGGGTACCCGCATCTCAGGGGCACCCCTTCTGTCCAATATCTCTACTTGGCGAAGGCTCTCTATCATCTGCAACGCCAATTCAGTGAGTTCTGCTGTTCCTGCATTCTCTGCTCTGTCTCATATTGAACCCCTACTCTCCACCTCCGGGGACTTCATTCTGCTTCCACTGGTTATCTGGGCTGATGAGGCTAAGCTAGTTAAGGTTCTTCACGGCCAACTGAGAACACTATAGCGCCAGAGACTCCTCTCTGGCAGGGACCTGCAACTACAGCCTGAGTCTACCATTCTTTGCAGTATAATAAAGATAATACACTGTGTCCATAAGCTCTCTGAGTTGGCCTATTGCTGCATGTCCCTACAGGGCTCCTCCCTGTGGGAGGTACCACCTCTTGCAAAGACCAAAAGTCCACACTTTATCACCCAAGATTATAACACTGACGTTTAGAGGTTGAGCACTTGCCCCAGCTTACTGACACACTCCTAATAATCAGTTCTATACATTCTGATGTCTATGTTGCACTTATCACTGTTTATGTCTATGTTTTGATTGTTTCTTTTACTAAGTTTGTAGTTATTACAATGACCATACAAGATCCTTCCCCAGGCCCTTCCCCCTCCCCAGTATCTTACCACCAAGCCTAACAATCTAAACAGCTAACAAACCCCTAGTGAGGATGTTGCCTGCACATCCAGACTCCTAGGTCCCCATGGCCTTCATGGATAATACCCAGTTACCATAAACCTGCTGGCATCAACATAGTTAGTTTCTGAAAAGTTGTAGCTCATTGGCACCAACCTGGCTACCCCATGGCTTCCAGTACTACTAGATCAGGTTTAATGTCTATGCCCTTTGCATTGTCTTCATCACTCCTCTCATTGTATCTCCTGTTGCAGGAATAAAGGGTGTGTTGTATGCAGTACTGTAACTTCATAACGCTATTTCTACCAACGTCATAGAAAACAACAGCAGGGAAGGATTATTAGGCTCATTTAGTATGCTCACTTTCATTCCTGGTGTAGTGACATAGAGCCCAGTTGGTCTCCAATTTTCCCTTCACTTCATCCCCACTAAGAATCCTCTGTATTTATCCCATACTTTTTTGAATTCTGTGCATTCACCACCATTTAGGGATGTGCATTCGTTTAATATAATGAAAATGCAAAATGTGATGATTAAGGCTAATTTGTTTTATTCAGGGGGCCCAGAACTGAATCGGGCGCCCTCCTGAATGAAACAAACCTTATTTGTTTATTTTGTTTTAAACCAATGCATCGGGCCTAGTTCTAGGCCCAAAGATGGGGCCTTGCCCAGGGCCTAGGCTGAGGGCAAAGCAGGGGCCACAGCCTAGACCCGAGTGCAATGCTGGGGTCTCAGTGGAGGCATGGGCAGATGCCGGAGCCTCGGCCGAGACCCACAAACATGAAAAAAAAAAACTTGATCTGTCGGGTATCCGATGAAGACTGGGTCCCGATGGCAGGGCCTCGGCACAGATTGAGGCCCGATGCTGCAACCCGACCCACAGGCAGGGTCCCAATGCTGAGGCCTCGGCCTTGGCCAGGGCCTGAGCCTAGGCCCAACTCTATGACCAGCCAAGGAGCCAGGATTCTGACGCAGATACCTAGGTCCAGACCCAGGCCCATCATTATGACACGATCTGGAAGCTTGGTCCCGAGGCTGAAGCCTTGGCCCAATGCCATGACTTGACCCGGAGACCAGGTTCTGTCACAGGATCCTCGGTCCAGACTCAGGCCCGTTGCTGCAACCCAAAACCGGTGACTCAGCCCGACACTATTACCCCACCTGGTAGCCAGGTCCCGATGTAGGGGCCTAGGCCCGGACCCAGGCCCAATGCTGGAGTCTCAGCCAGGAAGCTGGGTCCCAATGCCTGGACGTCAGCTCAGGGTCAGCCAGGCCTTGGAGCCCAGGCCTGGGAGCTCTTCTTTGGTCCTCTTCTTTCTTCGGCTGCTTGAAAGCCAAATGATGCCATCCACTGGGATTAATGCACCGGAGTTAACTGATATATGTCAATGCCATACACCTTGCTGTACATCTAAATGGCACCGTCCGCTGGGGTGAATCTTAATTCACTCTGGTGTGACCCAAGCGGATGGCATAATTTGGCTTTCAAGCAGCTGAAAAAAGAAGAGGACCAAAAAAGAGTTCCCATACCTGGGCTCTGAGGCCTGGGCTTGACCCTGGGCCTGGCCCTGTGCCAAGACTCAGACGTTGGGACCTGGCGAGTGTCAGAACTCGGCCACTGGATTGGGTCATGGCTAGGGCCTGGGCCAAGGCCCTGGCATTGGGACCAGGCCTCCGGATCAAATCACAGTGTTGATCCAGGCCAAGGCTCCGGCATTGGGACCTGGCCTCTGGGTCAGGTCTTGGCATCGGTCTGGGTCTGAATCCCGGCCTAAGCCCTGGCATTAGGACCTGGACTTGAGTCTGGGTCCAGGCTGCGGCCCCAGTGTCAGGACCCTGTCTTCAGGTTGAATAGTGGCATCAGGCCACTACTCAGGCCGGGATTCTGGCATTAAGACCCAGCCTGCGGTACAGGCCACAGCATCGGGCCTGTGTCCGGTCTCCAGCCTAGGCCAACGCCCAGGCATTGGGCCTAGGACTAGGCCAAAGCCTTGACCTTACTTAGGCCGTGTTCATGCCATTCTATCGCGGTTTCAGCTTAAGGAAGTTCAAGGCTTCAGCCTAATCAGAGTCAGCAGATCCCCACTGGACCGGGTAAGTGGGAACCCGGGGGGGATCCTGGCCCCAGCATTTTTCCCCTGCACATCATTAAGTGAGGAAACGTATAATTATGTTGCTCCTGAGTCTTACTCCCACTGCCCTCCTCCTGGGAGCTTCATATCATGTCCTCTCGTTCTAGAGCCTTCTTTCTTCTGAAAGAGGTTTGCTTCTTGTGCCTGATCTATAATTTTGAAGTATTTGAATTTCTTTATCCTATTTCCCTGTCTCGCCTCTCCTCTATGATTGCTTTCCACTTGTAGGTTTTATAGACTCCATATTATTTGGAGCTGCTAATATCACATGCTCCTTACATCCTTACTTTGCAAACCTTTAAGTATTTAGTGAAGCAAGTAAAGAAAGGAAGCAAATAAGTGTGACATCATTGGATTTCAACAATCTGAATGCATGGATCACAGGTCATCTGAATCTCTATTTATTGTCCTATTCCTTTTCTTCATAATCTGTCTGGAAATCTTTATTTATTTTTTTCATTTTTAACTACCATATCTATGTGGATGGCACACAACTATTACTTTCTCAGTTTTCAACTCTCTTTTTCTGCCCAGCCTGGGTGATCATCTCTATAACATCCCCTCTTGGATTCACTTCTCAAATTCACTATGTCCAAAACAAAACTCCTTCATTTTCTTCCATTTGCCACTCAGCTTCCTTATTCTCTGTTTCTGTCTATAGAAGCCTTCTCACTTTGGCCCCAGAAACCCACCCCCCTGGAAAACACCTTTAACTCTTCTCTCTCCTTTTCCTTACACACTCAAGCCCTGTTTAAAATCTTCCCACTTCTTCCTCTACAATGTTGCAAAAATCTGTCCTCTCGTTCCACTCTTATTGCCCAAATAAACACTCTTTTTTTCTGACTTTGCTGACTGTAAACCTCTTACTGGCTTCTCTTTCCCATATCTCTCCGGTGCAGGAAATGCAGAATTTTATCAGAATGAAGTCCAGGTCTCGAAGTTTTAAACTCCACCCCTCCAATATGACTCACTCTTCCTCTTTCCTATTTCTTTGGAAAGCTTGAAGTCGACTGAAACTGCTTTGAAACTCTGCACTCTCAGTCTGTATCTTTCCTTGTGTTCCTTCCTGCACCGCCCATCCCCGACCCCTTCTTCCCCACCTGCTGCAACCTGCTCAGGCTTCACTCCTTTTCCTCCTAATGCCTGGGACTCAATTCCTCTTTTTTGTTCACCAAGTCCACTCTCTCCACCTCAACCCCCTTCCCTTTTTTTTTGTTTTTTTTTTTGTTTTAACTCATTTTGCTAGCTAGACCACATATTATAGGTTCTCTTTCTCCTCCTTTGGGGCAGCCTATATGAACCACCTCGGTTTTACAGTCCTATCCCCATGTCTCTTGTCCATCTCTTGTCACCTTCACTGGAAGGGGACTGATTTTTGCAAGCAAATTGTATAAGCCAAAACTTCCGCAAACAGCACTGCGGGACTTTGGCCCGATCCTCAGAATTAACTCTTTCCAGGTAAAAGACCCCCAGTTCTTGTTACACAAGTTTTTGTTTCCACTTGTTTTCCTTTTTAGAAGTTACAGGAAATGAAATCCTTGGACAAAAGATGTGCCATTTTTAAACTGCACAACTAACTTGCAGAATTTCTGCAATTTTTTCTTACTTATTGTGCTTAATCTTTAAATCTGGCCTTACAATTTTTGGGATAGGTTCCTATAACCTTCTGTACCCATTTTTCTTTATTTATGAGATTCTAACTTGTACTGATTATTTATTTTAACAGTTGCATTTGCACTCTAGATGACACTTTTATAAATAATAAGTAGTAGTAACTACTTATCTGACAAAATTCACCAGATATTATATTCTTCACAGGCCTATGGCAAAAATCAAATCAGTCCTCATTTCTTCCATTTTGTTTCATGCTTGGTAATTCAGGACCAAGGTTTTTTGTTTTTTGTCCTGCTTTAGATATCAACACATCATATTTTAAAATATTACATAGGTTAAATATTTTCCATTTGGTAAACCATTCACACTAGGTCTGCATCCTGGGGGCTATGCTGCTTTCTGTCTTTTTAGATATACATGGCGTAGAGATGTGCAAAGTACAGTATTTACTGTACAGCCACACCCAGACCCGATAGATTTCAGCCTGTTTTCAAATTCCTGACATTAGAAACACTTCCCTCTTGTAAGTTCCAGACCCAGGATTGTCCTCTCCCTTGTGAGTTCTTTCACCAGTGGTCCGAGGAGCACCCCTTGCAGGGAGTCCAGGTTCTTCCAGCTTTGGTTTCTACAATATCTGTCAAATTTAAATCTCACCAGAAACGCCATCCCCCTTCATTGCATTGATTAAAAAAAGGGCACATTTCGAAGCCATTTCCACCGGTAAAAGAGGGCTTTGCCTGCAGAAATGGAGATTTTTGAAAATCACCTGCTCTGGGCCGGTAAAACGAGCGTAGTATCACAATGCACGCAATTTTACCCATGAGACCTTCCCAGGGACGGAGTCGGGGAAGCGCTCGTGAGTACGCAGAAGCATTTTCATTTAAAAAAAAAAAAAATTCATGTATTTGCACAAAAAGTGCAGAGTTGCTCGGGTACGTTTTCTTAGGAAATTTTCAAAAGGGAATCTTTTTCCTTTGAAAACTGAGGCAAGGTCTGCGGGTCAAAAGTACCCATGGACTCTACGCTTTTGCCGGCAGTTTCAGAATTGCTCTCTTACGGGTGAATTTTAAAAGCCCGGCATGCACATCAATTAGGGGGATACGTGAATATGTTAGGTCCGCATGCGCCGAACGGATTCTAAAATCTGCCTGGATACGTACGTATCTCCTGCTGCATGCACAAATAAAAAAATGTTTCCCAGCGCATGGGTGTGGTCTGGGCGGGGCATAAGCATTCATGGATTTCACATTGAAATTAGCGCATCAATGCTTAACGCGCACCGGCGTGCTCTGGGATCCCCTGCCTCATAACTTTACTTCTGCAATGGATGGTATGTAAGTCATAAAACAAAAAAAAAGCTAAACAGATCAGCGGAGCAGGGTTGGGTCTAACAGGGGGGGGGGGGGGGAAGGAAACCTATTAAACCAGGGGGTTTGGAAGTCCTAGCCCTTAACTGGGTGAACTGGGAACGGACTGGTAAAATGGGCAACGGCCTTGGCGCGCGCCTGTTTCAAAATCCCTCCACTTAAGCGTCAGAAGCAGGATTTGCAGCCCTGCTTAAAATCGAGTTCCCATGTGCGCGCAGCAAGGCTATTTTATATCATGTGCACGTGTTATAAAACAGCCGTGTCCCTGGGCGTGGGCTGACAAACATGCGCACTTGTGCGCCCGTGTGCTGCTTTGAAAGTGTAGCGTCTAAATCTCTAAAAACCCTCCTAAGTAACTGTAGGAAAATTCAGACATCACACATAGTCAAGAACTGTCCACTTACTAAATTTAGGGTTAATCTAATCAAAACAAATTCAGCATGTAAGGAGGCAGGAGCTCAGCTTTATTTTGCATTCACTTAAAATGTATTCATTAGGTAATTCTCTATCTGGCTCCTCCACCTGCTTTCGAGGTCTAGAGATCACACCAGTGTTAAGGAAGGTGCAATTACCCCATTCTAACAGAACCCACAGTATCTCCTCCCTTCCCCTCTGCCTGCATTTCCATTGCTTTAATGTAGTTGGGATTTTTTTTTTTTTACATAAACTGCTATAGCTGCCCCCTTTCTGCCTATTCTTTCCTTCATGAACAGATTATAGCTCGATATACTAATAATCCAGCCATGAAGACTCATTACGGCATGTATCCTTGATAGCAACAATATTCACATTTATCATCCAGACCACTAGCCTTCCAGGTATTGCTCCTTCTCTCCCCACCCCCCGTGTATCCTCATTCCTACAAACCCTGTTCATCTTGTTCTTTATAGATTTGTTAATGGGATTCCCAACTTTGTGCATTTTTCTGCTTACCTTCTCTGTCCGCTAAGGGGATGACAGCCTGATTCAAAGAGCTTCCAGATGCCACACCATCCTCAGTTTAAAACTCTTCTCAATGTGATGATCCTTCATGGACACAGGCAGGCTTCTATCCTTCCAGGCAGGGCGCCAAGTCCCCAAGAAAACCCCAGTCTTTCTTCCTTGTACTAGCACTTTAGCCATGCATTGAAGTTTCTTGTGTAACTTGACTGCATAAGACAAAGAGGGAAGATAGATAACACCTCAGAAAAGGCCACATTCTCAGCAGCTGCCCACAGACCTTCCCCTCAGTTCCTGAATTTCTTTTGCGCTGCACTGGCCTGCTTTCTAGTCAAGTCACTTGTCCCTAAGTGGACTGTGACATCTATCGCCCTTTCCCATCTTTCTTCTTCAGCAGTAGGGTATTTAGGGGTGAATTTTTCGAAAGGCTTCACTGCGTAAAAATCAAAAGTCACGCATAAAAGTAGCATGCATGCTTGTAAGCAGTATTTAATAAAAAAAAAAAAACAGAAGTATGCCTGTATTAGCAGTGACACACAGAAATGATAAAGGAAAAACGAGGTGTTTAGGGGCCTTCTGGGTTGGGGGTTCAGAAATGTACACACAGGTTAGTATTTTGTTAAGTGATAAGCGCAGATACATTTACTGTATGCTTCCATGTCTTACTATGTGTTGAGAGCAGTCTCGTGGATATGCTCTGATATACAATATTGACTTTATTCTTTGTTTGAAATGTCCCTCCCGAGGCAGCCGCACAGCAAAACATGGACCGTGTTGGGGGGACTTATCTGAGTTGGGAAATTGATTAAATTTGTTCAAAAAGTATATATTTTTTAAGGATGAAGGGTTTCACGAAATACCTTTTTCTTTCTATTTGTTTAAACCTAACCAAAAACTTAAAAACATTTCTATAAATAAATAGATTACAAACTATTTCATAAAGCCTTAAAGACGGATCAATTTAATGAAGCTTTTAAAGGGTTTTAGATGAGAAAGATGGTTATGGGAATATAAGAGTGTTTTGAATGTGTATTATGTATTTGTTTTAAAGTTTTTTGCTATTATAATGTTTTAATGGGAACATTGTTTATTTTGTACAAGCCGTAAAGCCCGTTAAAACGGGCTACATCCCTCTGTCTCTCACCTCCCCCTCATTCTCTCTCCCCTCACTCTTCACCACCCCCCTCCCCCACCCACTCCTCTCCCCCCTCCCTCTCCTCTCACTCAGTCCCCCCCTCTCCCTCACTCCCTCCTCTCCCTCACTCCCTCCCACTCAGTCCCCCCTCTCCCTCCCTCCCACTCACTCAGTCCCCCCTCTCCCTCCCACTCACTCAGTCCCCCTCTCCCTCCCTCCCACTCAGTCCCTCCCTTCACCCACCTCCATTTCCTCCCGGCGCCGTAAGCGCGACTTCCCGCAACCCTCACCCGGCTCCATTAACTCCTCCTGCTCCTGCCGGCAGATCTCGGGGGGGGTGTCACTCCCGCGCGCGCGGCAGTGATCCCCGCGAGATCTGCCGGCAGATCTGGGGAGGAGAAGTAGCGGCACCGCGCGCGCGGCGCCGCTGCTTCTCCTCCCGCTCCTGCCGGCAGATCTCGGGGGGGGGGGGGGCGCGGGAGTGACACCCTCCCCCCCCCGAGATCTGCCGGCAGATCTGGGGAGGAGAAGCAGCGGCACCGCGCGCGCGCGGCGCCGCTGCTTCTCCTCCCGCTCCTGCGGCCCCACCGCCATTTTTTTTTTCTGATCGACGTCCTTGCCCGCACATGCGCAGTAGAGCTGTGCTCTACTGCGCATTTGCGGGCCGTCGGTCACAGGCCATTTATAAGGTAGATTATGTTGTAATCCACCCAAAAGAGAAATTGGTAAATGGGTGGAATAGAAATTTCAATAAATAAATAAATATTGAAGTTATATGCATGCTTTTACACCTGCTGAGTCATGGAAATCAAATTGCACTCATTGGCAATTTTTCGGTAGGAGGTCTGGGTTAAGTGGTGAGGGAGTCACAGTGAAATGTGGAAGGATCTAGGTGACGTCTGCATGAACTGGTGAGGTATCAGTGAACTGGCGATTGCAAGTATGTGTTACGTGTGCTGTCCGCAGCACACCCGCGGCGCGGCCACCTTACCTTTTACTGGGGAGGAGCCGGCTGTCATGGTACATGTGGGCACCAACGACATAGGAAAATGTGGGAGGAAGGTTATGGAAGCCAAATTTAGGCTCTTAGGTAGAAAGCTTAAATCCAGAACCTCCAGGGTAGCATTCTCTTAAATGCTCCCTGTTCCACGCGCAGGTCACCAGAGGCAGGCAGAGCTCCGGAGTCTCAATGCGTGGATGAGATGATGGTGCAAGGAAGAGGGATTCAGTTTTGTTAGGAACTGGGGAACCTTTTGGGGAAGGGGGAGTCTTTTCCAAAGGGATGGGCTCCACCTTAACCAGGGTAGAACCAGACTGCTGGCGCTAACCTTCAAAAAAGAGATTGTTTTAGTTTAAAAGCTGCTCTAAGGGGAAAGCTGACAGTCGCTCAGCAGCGTATGGTTCGGAGAGAGATATCTTCAAAGGATAATAATGATGCATTAGAATTAGGGCATCCCGACAGTGAGGTTCCAATAATAAGAAAAGTAGTCCAGGTGCCTGTAACTAAAAACTAATCTGAGCTAAAAATTCTAACTTATCCCTATCAATTAAAAAGCAGAATGAAAATACAAAAAACAAACTTTGAAATGTTTGTATGCTAATGCCAGAAGTCTAAGAAGTAAGATGGGAGAATGTATTTATGTATTTATTTATTTATTTGAAAGTATTTATATACCGTTTTTCAAAACAGGGTATTTTGTCTAAACGGTTTACAAAGTAAAAATGAAAATAAAAATTAAATTAAATTAAAATAATATTAAAATACAAAAACTGGTATATACCTTAAAAGGTAATAATGTTAACAAAAGTCAAATAATAATGGAGCTCGGCCAAAGTTCAATTTATAATCATGGGAAGGAAAGGGGTAGAAGGGGGGGGGGGGGTTTGAAATGAGAAGAAAAATGAGATAACCTTATGGAGGCCGGGAAGGATACTAGGTAGTGGAGTGTTGTTGATTCGATTGTGAAGGGATGTTGAATGCTGTTTGAAATAGATATGTTTTTAATGATTTTTTAAATTGTTGTGAATTGGATAATAGACGAAGTAGATTAGGTAAAGAATTCCAGAGAGAGGGGCCTGCTACTGAGAAGGCCCTTCTTCTGGTGATATCTAGTCTGGCCTGTTGTGGGGAGGGAATATCTAGTAAATTTTGGGTTAGAGATCTTAAATGTCGTGCTGGTTTATAAATGCGAAGTAGTGAACAGAGCCATGTGGAAGATGAGTTATTTATTAGACCGTGAATGATAGTGAGAATTTTATATTTTATTCTATATTTTATGGGTAACCAATGAAGAGATTGAAGAATGGGTGTAATATGTTTTCGAACAGGAGTACCTGATAAAATACGAGCTGCACTATTTTGAATGATTTGTAAGGGATGAATTATAGAATCGGGAAGTCCTAAGCAGAGGGCATTACAGTAGTCTAAGCCAGAAAAAATGAAGGATTGGAGGATAGTTCGAAAATCTTGGTAAAAGAGGAGGGGACGAAGACGTTTAAGGAGCTGTAGCTTATAGAAGGATTTTTTTATTAAAGAAGAAATGTGTTGTTTCATTGATAGATCTGAGTTTATGATAACATCTAAGTTTGTAGCGTATTATGTAATGGGAATAGATGTCCCGTTTATAGACCAGTGTGAAGGTGGACCTATAGAAGTATCTGAGATGGATGATAAATGGACAATTTCGGTCTTGGATGGGTTCAGTTTCAAGCGGTTGTGAGAGAGCCAGGAGTTGATAGTAGACAGGTAAAGGGAAACCATGGATAAACCAGGATGTTTTGTAGGGAACTAGGAATTGTATGTCATCTGCATAAATTTTGATTTGTAAATTGAGAGAAGAGCGAATGTGACAAAGAGGTAGAAGATATATATTAAATAATATGGGAGATAGTGAAGAGCCTTGTGGAACACCGGATGAAATTGTGTAAGGGTTGGAGGAATGGTGGTTAATGTTAACTTGTTGAGGATGGTCTGTAAGAAAAGAAGTAAACCAGTTTAAGACAGTACCTGTAATGCGAATGGATTTGAGGCCTGAGATGAGTATGTGATGGTCTACGGTATCAAAAGCTGCTGAAATATCTAAGAAAACAATGATGTAGTCAGTGTAGGAGTCAAAAGCGCGGAATAGTGTGTCAAAAGAAGCTAAGAGGAGAGTTTCAGTGGAATGACCTTTTCTAAAACCGTGTTGATTAATGTGAAGAATGTTGTTATCTGATAGAAATTCGGTAAGCTGACGTAGAACTGCAGATTCAATTACTTTGGCTAGAGAGGTAAGTGTAGCAATAGGTCTATAGTTGTTAAGGTCTGTTGCATCTTTTGTTTTGGATTTCATAATTGGTAGAAGTTTTTTTTTAAGTGTTTGGAAAATGTCCTGTCTCTAACGATTGGTTAACTAATGAAGAGAGAAAAGTACTGGCATGTGGACCAAGGGCTTTAAAGAAGGTGCCTGAACATGGATTTTCAGGGGAGTTAGATGGTTTTTGCTTGTTGATTATGGTAAGTATGGTGTCCTCGGATATAAAAGAGAATTCAGACCATTGTTCATTGATGAACAGTTGAAGGATAAGGTAACTGAGAAAATTCTTTAGAGGTATTTGTTACTTTTGTTTTAAAATGAGTGGCAATTTTATCACAGAAGATATCGTCGTATTCAGTAAAGTTGTCGCTTTGAGGGGTAGCCAACTGTTTTACAATGTTAAATAGCATATTCGGATTTCCATTAGTTTTGGAGATTTTATTTGCATAATAAAGTTTTTTAGCTTTATCTATTTCTCTATTGTAATGGCGTAGTGTGCAGTGATAGGCATTTTTTGTTTCGGTAGTTCGATTATGTCGCCATTTACGTTCAAGTTTTTTAAGAAGTGTTTTGAAAGTTTGTAAGGATTTTGTATACCAAGGGGAGGTTACTTTCTTTTTTTTGTTGTTAGGGTAAATTTGTTTGAAAGGAGCAATAGTATCCAGAGTAGATGAAATAGCATGGTTCCATTTTTCTACTGAATCTTCTATAGTTTCTGAGGTAGTATGTGGTAGGATGGGTGAAACTGCTTCAATGAAGGTATCAGTACTAATAAATTTTCTTTTGAATATCTTAATATGTTTTTCGGTCCCTTGTTTATTGTAAGCTAGGTTAATGGAGAAATGAATTTTACAGTGATCTGACCAGGGTATAGGGGACACTGTGATGTCGTCCCAAATAGGGGTGGCAAAAAGCAGATTGAAAAATACTAGATCCAGTATTTGGCCTTTAATATGAGTTGGGGTCTTTATGAGTTGTTCCCAGCCAAGACCTGACATAGAGTCCATGAATGAGTTTGTGAGCATGGTGGAACTAGTGATATGTACATTAAAATCTCCAAGTAAAATAGTTTTGTTTAGATCTATAGGAAGTGTTGCAATAGTTTCTAAGAAAATAGAAAGTTCTATGTTAAGACACCCAGGAGGACAGTAAATAATGCCAATGTTTAGTAAAGTGGTGGTAATAAGTAGAATTTCAAAAGAACCAGAGAAAGTAAGTTGTTTTTTTACTGGTTTCAGAGATGATTTAATGATGGCTAGCAAGCCACCACCTCTACGGTTTATTCTAGGCTCAGAGATAGCAGTGTAACTGGCTGGGGTTAGATTATTTACAGTAACTGTATCTGCATTAGTTAACCATGATTCGGTGATTAGGAAAAAATCTGGTTTGCTTGTGTGAATAATGTTCAGAAGAATAGGGACTTTTTTTTCGCACTGATTGTGCATTACAAAGAAAGAAAGAGAGAGTAGTGAATATTGCAGTACATACGGTAGACGTGACAGGTATGAGAGTCCGATTGAAATACTTCTTCTTATTGGTGATACAGTTTTTCGGCTGTGCGTACATATTTAGGTAATTTCCTTGTCCAGTGATTGTAGGGATTTCCATTGCAGATGAGGGTAGAAGAGCTAGATTATGTGGGTAGCTTCGAGGATGCTAAACGAGGGGCGAAATGAAGGGGCGCGACAAAGGGACAGGCCCCTTTGTCGCACCCCTTCGTCGCGCAGTGCCTGTGTAAAACGCCGCGTTTTAAACAGTTGTCGCCCCCTGATGATGTCAGGGCGGGGCGTGACCTTGCTCTCGGTCCGACTGTGGAGGCGCGGGTTGCAGGCAGGATAATGAGGCAAATGTCCAAAAGTTTCCAGCAGAATAGCAGAGCTCTCAGATGGTAAGTAGGAGAGCAGCGGAGGCCCAGGCATGAAGCCCCTCCACAGAACGCCGCGTTTTAAACAGTCGTCGCCCCCTGAGAATTAGAATGTATAGCAGTGAATGACGACATAGACTTAATTGGCATCTCAGAGACATGGTAGAAGGAGGAAAACCAATGGGACAGTGCTATACCAGGGTACAATTTATATCGCAATGACAGAGAGGAGCACCCGGGAGGCGCTGTGGCGCTTTATGTCCGGGATGGCATAGAGTCCAACAGGATAAACATCCTGCATGAGACTAAAGGCACAATTGAATCTTTATGGGTAGAAATCCCTTGTGTGTCAGGGAAGACGATAGTGATAGGAGTATACTACCGTCCACCTGGTCAAGATGGTGAGACTGACAGTGAAATGTTAAGAGAAATTAGGGAAGCTAACCAAATTGGTAGTGCGGTAATAATGGGAGACTTCAATTACCTCAATATTGACTGGGTAAATGTATCATCGGGACATGCTAGAGAGATAACGTTCCTGGATGGAATAAATGATAGCTTTATGGAGCAATTGGTACAGGAACCAACAAGAGAGGGAGCAATTTTAGATCTAATTCTCAGTGGAGCACAGGACTTGGTGACAGAGGTAACGGTGGTGGGGCCACTTGGCAGTAGTGATCATAATATGTTCAAATTTGAATTAATGACAGGAAGGGGGACAGTAAGCAAATCCACAGCTCTTGTGCTAAACTTTCAAAAGGGAAACTTTGATAAAATGAGAAAAATAGCTAGAAAAAAACTGAAAGGAGCAGCTACAAAATTAAAAAGTGTGCAAGAGGCGTGGTCACTGTTAAAAAAATACCATCCTAGAAGCACAGTCCAGATTTTTTCACACATTAAAAAATGTGGAAAGGAGGCAAAACGATTACCGGCATGGTTAAAAGGGGAGGTGAAAGAAGCTATTTTAGCCAAAAGATCTTCATTCAAAAATTGGAAGAAGGATCCAACAGAAAAAACTAGGATAATGCATAAATGTTGCCGTAGAGGGAAAAACACACAGTAAAAACTTTTACAAATATATCCAAAGCAGAAAGCCTGTGGCGGAGTCCGTTGGACCATTAGATGATCGAGGGGTTAAAGGGGCACTTAGAGAAGATAAAGCCATCGCGGAAAGATTAAATGATTTCTTTGCTTCGGTGTTTACTAAAGAGGATGTTGGGGAGGTACCCGTACTGGAGAAGGTTTTCATGGGAAATGATTCAGATGGACTGAATCAAATCACGGTGAACCTAGAAGATGTGGTAGACCTGATTGACAAACTGAAGAGTAGTAAATCACCTGGACCGGATGGAATACACCCCAGAGTTCTGAAGGAACTAAAAAATGAAATTTCAGACCTAGTAGTAAAAATTTGTAACCTATCATTAAAATCATCCATTGTACCTGAAGACTGGAGGATAGCTAATGTAACCCCAATATTTAAAAAGGGCTCCAGGGGCGATCCGAGAAACTCAGACTGGTTAGCCTGACTTCAGTGCCAGGAAAAATAGTGGAAAGTGTTCTAAACATCAAAATCACAGAACATATAGAAAGACATGGTTTAATGGAACAAAGTCAGTATGGCTTTACCCAAGGCAAGTCTTGCCTCACAAATCTGCTTCACTTTTTTGAAGGAGTTAATAAACATGTGGATAAAGGTGAACCGGTAGATGTAGTGTACTTGGATTTTCAGAAGGCGTTTGACAAATTTCCTCTACATCTTCATTCAGAAAAAGCCTTAAAAATTGGCTTTTTTTGAAAGCTTTCCCCTCACAAATCTAATTTTTAAACAACAGCATTCTACAAGTTCCTTCTTCTTTTAGGTACATAGAATGTTACAGAACAATAGGTTTTCTTGTTTATTTAGATTTGGCATTTTACTTTATTATTGGTTTTAAATTTATATTTTTTTAAATTTTATATTTAGTGTGTTTAACTGTTTTATTGTAATCTGTCTTCATAAGTTTACTTGGAGACAATTCTGTTATGTGTAAACCGATGTGAAATTTTGAATAGAATGTCGGTATAGAAAAACAAATAAATAAATATAAATGAGAGGCTTCTAGGAAAAGTAAAAAGTCATGGGATAGGTGGCGATGTCCTTTCGTGGATTACAAACTGGCTAAAAGACAGGAAACAGAGAGTAGGATTAAATGGACAATTTTCTCAGTGGAAGGGAGTGGGCAGTGGAATGCCTCAGGGATCTGTATTGGGACCCTTATGTTTCAATATATTTGTAAATGATCTGGAAAGAAATACGATGAGTAAGGTAATCAAATTTGCAGGTGATACAAAATTGTTCAGAGTAGTTAAATCACAAGCAGATTGTGATAAATTGCAGGAAGACCTTGTGAGACAGGAAAATGGCAGATGAAATTTAATGTGGGTAAGTGCAAGGTGATGCATATAGGGAAAAATAACCCATGCCATAGTTACACAATGTTTGGTTCCATATTAGGTGCTACTACCCAAGAAAGAGATCTAGGCGTCTTTGTGGATAACACATTGAAATCGTCGGTTCAGTGTGCTGCAGCAGTCAAAAAAGCAAACAGAATGTTGGGAATTATTAGAAAGGGAATGGTGAATATAACGGAAAATGTCAAAATGCCTCTGTATCACTCCATGGTGAGACCGCATCTTGAATACTGTGTACAATTCTGGTCGCCGCATCTCAAAAAAGATATAATTGCTATGGAGAAGGTACAGAGAAGGGCTACCAAAATGATAAAGGGAATGGAATAGCTCCCCTATGAGGAAAGACTAAAGAGATTAGGACTTTTCAGCTCGGAGAAGAGAACGCTGAAGGGGGATATGATAGAAGTGTTTAAAATCATGAGAATTCTAGAACGGATAAATGTGAATCGGTTATTTACGCTTTCGGATAATAGAAAGACTAGGGGGCACTCCATGAAGTTAGCATGTGGCACATTTAAAACTAATTGGAGAAACTTCTTTTTCACTCAACGTGCAATTAAACTCTGGAATTTGTTGCCAGAGGATGTGGTTAGTGCAGTTAGTATAGCTGTGTTTAAAAAAGGATTGGATACGTTCTTGGAGGAGACGTCCATTACCCGCTATTAATTAAGTTGACTTAGAAATTAGCCACTTCTATTACTAACAACGGTAACATGGAATAGACTTAGTTTTTGGGTACTTGCCAGGTTCTTATGGCCTGGATTGGCCACTGTTGGAAACAGGATGCTGGGCTTGATGGACCCTTGGTCTGACCCAGTATGGCATGCTCTTATGTTCTTGCTTCGTTGGACTTCACTCAGGACTGACTACTGGCTTTGACTCTTGCTTCGTTGAACTTCGCTTCGGTCTGATTACTGGCTTTGACTCTTGCTCCGCTTTACCTCATATAGTTGCCGCCTGTCCCAACTCCAGCCTATTCCAGATCGCGCCTCCGTGTCTCCTTGGACTTGGCATTGTCAGGCTTTGGCCTTTTGCTGCCTGGGCACCACCTACTCTTGTTCCTCGCCCATCCTTTACCGCCCGGGCCTCTGGACCCCTGCCTCATCCGGACATGCCTCAGGCCCTCTGATACCTCCCCTGGTTCCTGGCTACCTGCTCCAACATCCACTAGGAGTCATCTGACGAAGACCTGCCTAAGACCAGCCAGCCCCGGCACCCAAGGGCTGAACCTGCAGGGAACGAAGGCTGGTATTGGCGAAGCTCCAGTCAGCCTCTGTCTCCTGGTCTGCTCCACCTCCCGACAGTGAGGACCCATGGGGCTTGCCCTATGGGTAGCATCAACCCCACCTTGGGCCAAGGGTTCACCACCAGCGCAACAAGTTGCCAAGGCTATGGACTCAGCAGAGCCATCCGCCCTCCAGGCCATCCCGGGCCTCGTTCTGAAGATCCAGGAACAGCAGCAGTTCTTAGATGCGCTGGCCTCCTCCGTCGAGCACCTCCATGTTTGTCTAGATACCCAAGCTGGGTCTACAGCACCGTCTGCACCACCCAGCCCTCAGCCTTCACCCTCGCCCTCCAGGGCTCTGCTGGCCCTACCCGCTTCTTCCTGCTTCAATGGGGATCCCAGCTCTGCAGAGAGTTTATAAATCAGTGCTATATGTAGTTTGCTCCTCAGCCCTCCATCTTTCAGGATGAGCTTACGAAGGTCACCTTCATTCTTTTGTGTCTAGAAGGCAAGGCACTGGCATGGGCATCTCCCTTGTGGGAGCGATCAGACTTTCTCCTCCAAGAATTGCCTCGTTTCATGGCTGGCTTTCATCGGACCTTCGACGACCTGGGGAGGCAGGCTGGAGCTAGTTCCAGTCTCTTATGTTTGGACAAGGTCAGCGAGCACTCAATGAGTAAACAATTGTTTCAAACTCTTGCCACAGAATTGGCTTGGCAAGAGGATTGCCTCCGAGCCTTTTATCTGGACGGTTTGTCGTCTCAGCTCAAGGATGAGCTTGCAGCTCGCGGGCTACCATCCTCTCTTGAGGATCACATCAACCTTGCAGGCCGCATCGACCACCACCTCCAGGAGTGTTACCAAGAAGTTCGGACGCCCCAACATCTCACTGAGGAACATTGCAGCTATCCACCGGTGGTGGGGTCCGCTCCCAGCGGAATTCCGCCGTACACCAAAATGGAAGAACCCATGCAGCTAGGCCGAGGACCCTTGTCCCTGGAGGAATGCCTGAAATGGAGGCATTCAGGTCTGTGCCTGTACTGAGGGGCTGCAGGGAACCGCTTATCGTCTTGTCCCGCCCGTCCAGTAAACCCCCTGGCCTAAATTTAGTTGGAGTCCTGAACTTGGGCACTACTACTCTGGCCCCTCAGTTGACACTACCAGTCACCCTGACTTGGGATTCACGCACTTTTCCTGCCTTAGCTCTGATTGACTCGGGAGCAGGTGGGAATTTCATCATCAAGGACCTGGTTCACCTCCTAGGCATCTCCACTCGCACTATCGAGAAACCTCTATGCATCGCCTCCATCCATGGCTACCCAGAAGGATCTCTCATGTGACGGAACCCATCCATCTCCTCACTGGAAGCCTGCACGAAGAAGAGGTTGAGTTCTTCATTCTAGAGAAATCCATCCATCCACTGGTCTTAGGGCTACCATGGCTCCAGCACCACTTCCCCCAGTTTGACTGGGAGACCTTAGAACTCGCTGAGTGGAGTCCAGCCTGTCGTCAGACGTGCCTCAAGAGGGTGGGACCACCCCCCATGATTCCCATCGCTGTAGCGGCTTCCAGCCTTCCTCCTCCATATGCTGAATTCGAGGATGTATTCTCTAAGCAAAAGGCAGATATACTTCCGCCCCTTCACAAGTTTGACTTCCTAGTGAGTTGCTGCCCGGCACTACGCCTCCTAGGGGCAGGACTTATCCTCTGTCTGTACCAGAAACCCGAGCTACGTTGGAGTATATCCAAGAGAACCTGGCTAAAGGCTTCATCCGTCCCTCCACATCGCCTGCGGGCGCAGGCTTTTTTTTCGTCACAAAGAAGGATGGGTCTCTAAGACCATGCATCAATTACCGCGGCTTAAATGCCATTACCCACAAGGACAGATATCCTTTACCCTTAATCACAGAGCTACTTGACTGTCTTCAGGGCGCCACCATCTTCACCAAGCTAGATCTGAGTGGGGCTTATAACCTGGTCCACATACGTCCTGAAGACGTCTGGAAAATGGCGTTCAATACCAGGGATGGACACTATGAATACTTCGTAATGCAATTTGGACGTTGTAATACCCCTGCGGTATTTCAATGCATGATAAATGAAATCTTCCACGATCTTCTGTACACCAATGTCGTCGCATACTTAGATGACATCCTTATCTTTTCGAAAGATCTGACCAATCACCGTGCTGATGTCCACACAGTGCTTCAGTGCCTACGAGAGAACCACTTGTTTGAAAAGCTTGATAAGTGCCTTTTCGAAAGGTCGACTTGCCTTTCCTAGGCTACATTATCTCCCAACTGTGAATCATGCAAATGAGCTATAGATGTGAAATTTTACAATGCAGCTAAGTTTACTGTGCTTACCACACTTTTAGATTTTGACACATAATTGTTTAGACATATTTTCATAAATTAGTCATCAAAGTCAGTGCAAAACTTTGTACGTTGATTAGTTACCTTTCATTAGTCAGTGGTGGCTGAGCTACTGCCAATTCAGCAAAATTGGAAACCCTCATCGCCTAGGGGCCACTCCAGATAGCTAGTCAAGGTACCAGCCGCAAGTTTCCAAGCTTATATTTAAGCACAGAACAAGAAAAGGCAAGACACTCATACGAGAAGTGCTTAAACTGCAGATTTCACAAAAATCCACGTAGTCTTTTTCCCTGCCTGCACATGCTTTTGACTGTCCTATCGATGCATGACAAAGTGGCTTGTGAATAAATGTACTGCCTGCCTGAAGACGTTGTTATGGGTGCTCTTCTGGAACCCAACAGGTGTCTCTATGGGGTGGCCAGTAAAATGACCTGGCAAATGTTCTAAAACATGAACATGAATATTTTCCTGCCCTTCAAGTATCCAGTTTCCAAACTGGTCAGTATTTAGCTTACATCTATGATAATTCCTGGTGGATGGCCATATATGCGAAGTCATTTTACTGGCTGTCCCAAAGAGGCACATGTTGGGTTCTAGAAGAGCACATTATTGCTACTCTTGATCTTCCCAGGGGTTGTACTAATCCACAAAATTTCAGGCCCCTGAGAGGTGTTGTCAGGCTACAGCACCTGGACAAAATGGCCATTTTAGGTTGCACAGAGCATGGTACTCAGAGGTGACCTCCATTCAACTGCCTCTAGCTCTCCAACCAATGGAGATACAGATGAAAAGTTTAGTAGTTTTGTTTGAGACCCTAGGGATCATCAGTGCAAAAGTTTGTTTCATTTGGTGGAGGCTGAGTATGGATCCCTAGTCCACTTGATATGGAAAGACCCTAAGGTGTATTTGTTTTATCCTTGAATTTACTTTCACTTGTCTGCTTTTGTTGTGACATAATTTTAAAACTTCACCAATTAACCAAGAAGTTCATAATCAGCCTCTATCTGGCTGAGTAAGTTAGGTAGAGAGGGCTATGTTTATCTGGCTAACTGCTATCAAGTTAGGTCGCGAGTACAATGTACAAATCTCATCTTTGTGTACCTTTCATCATTCCAGATCACATCATATCTTCTCTGACGTGTACTGTGCTGTTCTACCTCTGACAATGCATGTAAAACTGCCCCCAAAACCTAAGCCACCACCAAAACCTCACCCCGAGTTACTAGTTGCCCCTCCTACAGTGGTATAAATAGTTTACTTATATAAGAACCTTATAAAGAATCTCTCTTTCTCTCATAAATCTACACTTTGTTTATTCATTTTACATACATATTTTTATTGCTTCATTTGATTCATTATACAATGCTTTGACCTTTAGTACAAAATGTGGGTGATAAACTTAAGTACTCCTAGCTAATTATAGTTTCTTTAGAAATAAGGTGCAGCAGCAACATCAGATAGTAAAGAGTAGTCAGACACAGTTGTTGCAAATTGTGTTTATAAGCCGTCATATACAAATGTCTGTGTGTTTTCTTCCATAAACCTCCATACATTGTAATGCATTGTATTGTTACAGTCCATACTTATTCATTAATTTTATTGTGGAGTCATTAATGTGTTTTGAAAAGGTTAACAGCCTTTATCACAAATTTGTCTGCTATACTGTTATTGAATTTCTTTCCTTGATAGAAAACGAGGAAGAATGTATCAAACCCTGAACTTGCTTGCATACTGCAGCTCAGAGCCAGATTAAGGTCAGCTGATGTCCTAAGCACAGCCCAACAATGGTGCCCTTTCAATCCTTCCATTGCTTAATGGAAAAGACATTAAGACTCAATAAGTGCTGAAGATTAAATTGAATACAAATTAAATTTTCTTCCAGGCCAGACCCCAGAGCTATATTAAACTTTATTTTATTTTTATTTATTTAACAATATAAGCAAATTATTTACTTACAATTAAGGCAACAGAATAAATGCAAATTTTCAACAGTTTGTTATGCATTATTAATAAAATTGTTATAAGGGGAAAAATGCAAATACAAAAATTTATTAAAAACTATTTTTAATCACCCTCCCAAAGATTATAAGGCAAAATGTGAATTGATATTATCTCTACTGAAATGATGTGATCTCCAGAGCAGACTTTTCAATTCTGAAAATCCTCTATCTACAGCAATCAATGTTGGTGGCCAATTTTTAAAAAAAAGATATTCTAATGGAGAAAATCATTATTTGTACGAAACAAAATATCTTATTCCACTGCTTACTAACCTTGAAGATATATAGCATTTCAACATACTTGGATCCACAGAAGCAAAATAATGCTTATTGTTGCTTACTTATAACTTTATTTATTGTGCGAACAATTACTGTGCAGAACACAGACTCACTCTCACCAAATTCAGAATGAAGAGACTATAAACTATAAATGGAAACTGAACCAGAAACCGCAAACCGTAACAAGCCAGACTCTATGCAATGCAGCAATGGAGAAAAATAAACATCAAAAAGAAAAGTGACAACTACTTTTGTTTATAGAAGACTGATATCTGCATTTGAAACATATTCAAAATTTTACATTTGATATACATGAATTGAAGTGTTAATAATATGGAAGTATATAAGATAGATGCCGTTGGTTTAAAACACTAATTAGGGATTATGGTCATTTTTTGTCAAGTGATATATTTATATAGAAACAAATGTGAAATAGGTTTGGAGGATATACAGCAAGTACATTGTAAAATTTAACAGTGTACTTGGTATATGATTGTGTGACCATTTATATCCACCTTTTTGTATTGTATGTGTCCTATTTCCATTCATCATTGCCATTGGCACACAAAAGGATTGTTTTTATTCCAGTACCTTGGACTATTTTATGGTATGAATTTGGAGTGAAAGAGTTTGATTTTATGTAGTATTATGGTATGAGAATAAAGTGATGTTGTGTTGCAAATTATTTTAGACTCTCAGTTAGTGCATTTGATATTTAATCTATGTTTTGAGAGTCACGAGTAATTCCATCCTTGCAAGTTTACCTTTCATCAAACAATAAAATCAAGGAATATAAATCAATCATATTGTTATGCTCAGGCTTGTGAACCCTTGGGCCGACAGGAGGATGGTATACCTTAGGAGGAAGATCCGTAGGTTCTCCCGTCGGGTGGCGAGGCAGAATAGAAGATGTGACCAGCTGACCCTCAGCACTGGAGACTGAGGTGACAGTGGAGGCAGACAAAGAGTCGTGACGTCAAGGAGAAGAGCTGTGTCTTCGCCACTGGAAGCCCGCGATCCCCCCAGGAGGAGCCCGTAGGGACCAGGACCGCTGGGACTAAGGTGGACCTTTGAGAGGTCAAGGAGTCGAGAGATCGGTGCAAGGGCTAACTAGAGCTTCACCCCTGGAAGCCCTTGGTCCCCCTGGGAGGAGCCCGTAGGGACCCGGGCCACTGGGACTTAGGTGGGCTCTTGGTCCAGAAGAAGTCCAAGGTCAAGTGCCAGAAGGTCGTCGCTTACCAGTCCGAGGTCACACACCAAGGGATTGCCGCTTGCCAGTCCGAAGTCACACACCAGGAATCACCGCTTGCCAGTCCGAAGTCACATACCAGGAATCACCGCTTGCCAATCCGAAGTCAGGAATCAGGAACACCAAGACGAGACAGGAACAAGGATCAAAGCACTAGAAGACTCACCGAAGCAAGCAGATTCGACTACATGGAACGTTGCCAACTCAAAGAATGAGCAGAGGAAGCCTCCTTTTATACTTCCTCTGCTCTGGCTCATAGGATGCAGCTGTAGCTAGTTAAAGGGACCAGGTCCCTTTAAATCTGGAGAGGAGGCGCAGCCTCGAACCTAAGATGGTGGCGGCCATCTTGGATTCCCGGCCCGCGGAGGAAGCCGCCCGATGCCGCGCGGAGAGAGCAGGAATGGCTCCCAAGCCCGGGGACCCTCGCGGTCACCTGCGCCAGCACGCGGAGACCAGAAGCCTCGGTCACCCGCGATTGCCGGATGCTGCTGCAGCAGCCTGCCGGTCCCGGTCAGGTAGGGGGACGCGGAGCACAACACATATTAATAAAACCATACTTGGAAATATTCTTTTTATAATGATCTAAAGAATAGAATAACATCCAATAATTAAGAGCTCAAACAACATTTAAAAAATTTCCCAAAAATAAATTATTTCGAAATGGCAGACACTGACATCCAATAAGTTAAACTAATAAGGATGGAAAATTCACTGCTCTTCATAACTGAAAACGTTTTATTTCCAGTCATCCTGTGTAACGCAGCACAAATTTCCTTCACACACACACACACACACACCACCCCAGACAGGTTCCCATACACATACACACAACCCAGACAGATTCCTACCCCCCCCCCCCCCAACACACACACATTCCAGTCAGGGTCTCATGCACACAGAAATACACACACACACACCCATACCCCCGACAGGTTCCTATTCACATACACACAACCCTCCGGTCAGGCTCCCCTTCACATGCCCCCCTCCCCCCCCCCCCCCCCCCCAGTCAGACTCCCATTCACAGACACCACACCCCCAGGTCAGGCTTTCATTCACACATACCACATCCCCACACTCCAATGAGACTCTCATTTATTCATTCATTCACACTCACACACATACCACATGTTTTGGAAAGAGATCGCCGGCACTGAGAAGGAGTAGGAGGACGGGCTCCTTCTTCTTTCTTTGGCTGCCGGTGAGTTCGGGTCCACCGGTGGCTTCACGGGTCGATTCCTCTTCCGAGCTGCTGGTGAGATGGGGTCCACCAGCGGCCTCACAGGCCGAGACCTACATTTTTTAATTTCAAAGTCTTTGAAACCTCCTCTGACAGGCTAGGGTGCTGCAGGAGAATGAGACCTCCTCTGGCTAGAGTGCTGTGCTTACTGGTCCTGCCCTCACCTCTCTCAGAACAGGCTCTGCTGATTCAGACTCCCCAATCCCCCCATCCTCAAGACTCTGATGACGTCAGGGACAAGCTCTCTCTGCTGGAAGGAGAACAAATCGCAGCCAGCAAAAAAAAAAAAAAAAGCAGGAGCTGCAACTTTATCATCACCTTATGACAGGCTGACAGCAGCAGAAGAATAGAAGTCAAAGCAAGGGCTGTTAAGAACATAAGAACATGCCATACTGGGTCAGACCAAGGGTCCATCAAGCCCAGCATCCTGTTTCCAACAGTGGCCAATCCAGGCCATAAGAACCTGGCAAGTACCCAAAAACTAAGTCTATTCCATGTTACCATTGCTAATGGCAGTGGCTATTCTCTAAGTGAACTTAATAGCAGGTAATGGACGTCTCCTCCAAGAACTTATCCAATCCTTTTTTAAACACAGCTATACTAACTGCACTAACCACATCTTCTGGCAACAAATTCCAGAGTTTAATTGTGCGCTGAGTAAAAAAGAACTTTCTCCGATTAGTTTTAAATGTGCCCCATGCTAACTTCATGGAGTGCCCACTAGTCTTTCTATTATCCGAAAGAGTAAATAACCGATTCACATCTACCCGTTCTAGACCTCTCATGATTTTAAACATCTCTATCATATCCCCCCTCAGTCTTCTCTTCTCCAAGCTGAAAAGTCCTAACCTCTTTAGTCTTTCCTCATAGGGGAGTTGTTCCATTCCCCTTATCATTTTGGTAGCCCTTCTCTGTACCTTCTCCATTGCAATTATATCTTTGAGATGCGGTGACCAGAATTGTACACAGTATTCAAGGTGCGGTCTCACCATGGAGCGATACAGAGGCGTTATGACATTTTCCATTTTATTCACCATTCCTTTTCTAATAATTTCTAATAGTTCTTTATTATCATTAATCTTTTATTTATTTATTTTTTTGCTGCTGCGCTGCTGGAAGCCATTCTCTGCCCTACTTTGTCAGGCCTCTGTGTAAGCTGGCTGGGCTCATTTCAGAGTAGGGATGGCAACAAGGGCAGGAATGTTGCATGATGATGCTGTAGTGCCCTTATAGATCAATACAATAAGGACGCGCTAAAAAAGTGCGCCCGTTTTGTGTGCCCGCAGTTTCAGTGCGCCCAGCCACCTCTCCTCGGGGCGTGATACAATATTTAAATGAGGGAGTTGCACTAAAAAGGAGGCACTAGGGACAATTCTGCGTCCCTAACACTTCCTTGGCAGCGGACACCCAGGAGAGGTGGCTGTCAGCAAGTTAGGAGAACGGACGCTCAGTTTTACGAGCATCCCTTTTCCTAACCTGGCCACCTGCACTTTTTTTTTTTTTAACTTTTTTTAACCTTTTTTTAAACCTTTTGATTCCTCCGACTTAATACTGCCATGATATTAAGTGGGAGGATGTGCAGAAAAGCAGTATTTACTGCTTTTCTATAAACCTTTTTTGGGCCGCTAAGAAATAAACGCCTGCTCTGGACTGGTGTTAATTTCTGAGCGTACAAATGTATGAATGGGGAAAATGTTTTGTTTTTTTTTTGTATTTGGGGCGAATTGCTAATACCCTCATCAACATGCACTTGTATATGATGAGTGCTATTAGTTTCGGGGGGGGGGGGGGGTTGGACGTGCGTTTTGGATGCGCTAAACCCCTTATGGTATAAGGCGATGTGGATGTGAAATAGTGCACTCAGCTAAGTGCGCTTTACTGTATCAGCCTGTTAGCCAATCCAGAGGACTGAAAACACTACTCCCCTAACGTTGCGACTGCCGATGCAGTCCTCCGTTCGCTATCACAATCGGGAATCACTGACACAATGCAGAACAATATGAGGTGGTAATAAAGGCCGCAGCTTTATTATATAATTAACACTTCAACAACTGTATAACCTTGAGATGCATGAGTCTCTCATCATATTTGTATCTAACCCATAGTCCAGGTGCCAGCCGCCATGTCTCCAAGCACGGCGCCCCCCCCCCCCCCCCCGCCATGCTCATCCTAGCAAGGGAGCCCCGTCCCCGGCCTACCAAATTCGGCCCCGACTCGTGCACCTGCCACCAGCATGAGGTAGTAGTAGCACTTGCCTTATGCCCCCCCAAGCTGCGGCCTTCTCAACCTAAGAATTGTTCAATGGCTTCTTGAATGGAATTGTTCAACAGGTCAATGCCAATATCTGATAGCCAGCACGCATATGGGCGCGAGCCCTTGTATTTATTGCACTAAATTGTAGTCTTCACTTTTCCACTGTCCACACTACTACACCATACAAGATATTCACCAAGGGGCCCTCTAAGAAATAGACAATTTAAAATGCCTCAGCACCAACCAGTCCGGGATGGGGGGGGGGGGGTGCAGAGATAGAGACTAATCTAATGTCACCTAATATATTTATTTTATATTAATTTTTATGAATCCTTGGGCATGTAAATTAAAGTCGAAAGCAGCAGATAAGAACAATTACAAAAAATTAGACAAAAGTCGAGTGTGGCAGTAAAAGAGTTAAGAGTTAAGGTCTTGATAGCTAGGGGAAAAAACTCTGTGGGGGTCCCCTTCCTCTTGGTACCCTAAGCACCTCATTATTTTGTTTAATGAATAATCCAGAGCTGTTGCAGCTAAACACTTCACTCGATCTCTAGGCCATTACACTACTAAACCAGTTCTACTTGTTCACACCCTTAGGATTTTAGATTATTGATTTTATCACCGCCACCGCGGTGAAAAACACCATGCGGGAACGCCTCTCCCTCGGACTTCTCCGCTTTCTCATCCATTGTTCAACAAAACGTACAGTGGCTTTCCAATCACAGAAGAGAAACAGACATAGTTTCCAGGAGATCTGTTCTTCCTACATCCCCGAATAGCAGAGTCTGTACTGAAACTCCCAACAATGGCTTTTATATAGCCGTTTCCCCACCCTCCCGGAGCTGCTGGATACTTAAATCGGCCGAAAGAGACAGAACAGGGAAGGGACAGAAATAATATGCATACCTTCAGGATTTCAAATGATTACTTTTTTTTCTAGTCGTGCTGATGGTTCTTTTCTTGTAATATGAGCCATCTCTTCTGCCCTCCACCAAAACGTGCTCTCAGCAGCCACAGGCCTGGGCCACTGTCTCCTCCTACTTGCTGTATGCCTGCCTCCCAGCTCCTCTGTTAACTCCTTCTGTCTGTTGCCACCACCCAGTAGATCAGGTATCATACTATTTTAGTGGTACTCGCAGTTTAAGAATCTTTAGCATGGCTATGGCTAAATCATATTATCTGAAACATGTCATTAAAAAAAAATACCATGACAGAGAAGGAACAGAAAGAAACATTAAAATATACAGTATATCTTTAAATAATTACCAGAGCTACGAATTAATTCTGTATTTGTTTTCTGTAAACATTCTGAGGTTTTCTCTACAAATACTTCCAGAAGATACAGTTGCAGGAAGGCAGAGACAGACAAAAGAAATCCTGGGACCTGCATCTTCCAAGGATACTAATGAAGCATTAGAGTTAGGGCATCCCAACAGAGAAGTTCCAATAATAAGAAAAGTAGTCCAAGTGCGTATAATTAAAAACTCACCTGAGCTAAAAGATTCCAATTTATCCCTGTCAACTGAAAAGCAGAATGTTAATACAAACAAATAACACACTTTGAAATGTTTGTATGCTAATGCCAGAAGTCTAAGAAGTAAGATGGGAGAATTAGAATGTATAGCAGTGAATGATGACATAGGCTTAATTGGCATCTCAGAGACATGGTGGAAAGAGGATAACCAATGGGACAGTGCTATACCGGGGTTCAAATTATACTGCAATGACAGAGAGGAGCATCTTGGTGGCAGAATAGTGCTTTATGTCTGGGATGGCACAGAGTTCAACAGGATAAAGACAAAGCATGTGACTAAATGCACAATCGAATCTTTGTGGGTAGAAATTCATTGTGAGTTGGGGAAGCGTATACTGATAGGATGTCCGTCTCACCTGGCCAATATGGTGAGATTGACAGTGGAATGCTAAGAGAAATTAGGGAAGCTAACTTAATTGGTAGTGCAGTAATAATGGGAGATTTCAGCAGGGGCGGATTGGCCAATTGGGGCTTCGGGTATGCCCCGGTGGGCCGGTCACCCCAATCACGTGATAGGTGTTGGTCGCGGCGACCAACAGCAGCCATCCGCTTAAGTGCTGCTTTTGTATTTTTCCCGCGGCACCAGCCCCGGTTTCATGGGCTTATTCGCCGCAGTTCTCCCGTGTCCCATCTGTCTCCATTCGCGCCTGCCCTGCTTGCGTTTTTGCCGGCGGGAGGCAGCCAGCACACTTCTGCTGCTGCCTCACCCTGGACTGAATGCCTGCCTCCCAGCTACCACAGCTTTCCTCTGCAGCAGGCTCCTTTCATTCTCAAGCCGCAGCAAAACTGCATCTAAAAACAAACAGCTTCAGGGCTCACGTGGCTTAGCAGACCTCGGGTCTTCCCACACCAAATGGCCACCCCCTCCCTCTAAAGCAGCGCTTCTCAAGCGGTGTGTCGCGTGCTACCGGTCTCCCGCTGCTCTTCCCTCACCGAGCGAGAGGGACAATCTTCCACTGCTGCCGTTGCTGCCCGGGCTATCAGCACGTTTAAGCCTCGATGGGAACGGCAGCAGTGTTAGTGGAGGCTGACAACTGTGGCTGGGCCTTTTCTTCTTCCTGCACCTGCCCCCCTGGCCCGGAACAGGAAGTGATGTGCAGTGGGGTGCGCAGGAAGAAGAAAGAGCCACGCCGCACCAAAAAGTAGCGTCGGGCAGTGTTGGCCCTGGGCAATAATGTGCGCCCGAAGCAAAATCAGAAGCAGCCAGAAATCGGCACAGGAGACAGCAGAATTAGCCTCCCGTGGCCGATAGGAATCTTCTTTCTTGGCATGCGGGGACTAGAGGAGGAGGCTGCTGCAGCTACCATTTGTGCTCGGGTGGGGGGGGGACGACAGGAAATGAGAGAGAGAGACAGCCAGCCAGCCTGTCTGTAAGTGAGAGAATGTATGTATGATTGAGAGCCTGTGTGTAAGTGAGAGCATTTGATTGAGATCATCTATGTAAAGTGTGTAAGAGAGAGCATGTGTGTGATTGAGAGAAACTGGTCAGAGAGGTGATGTGTGTATGTGTGTATATAGGAGAGACAATGGTGTTATGCTCAGGGTTGTGGACCCTTGGGCCGACGGGAAGGATGGTATACCTTGGTGGAAGATCCGCAGGTTCTCCCGTCGGGTGGCGAGGCAGGAACCAAAGATGTGACCCTTGGACCCTCAGCACTGTAGACAGGCGTGGCTAGGGAGGCGGACGAAGAGTCGTGATGTCGGGGAGCAGAGGTGTGTGTTCACCGCTGGAGGTCCGCGGTCCCCCCGGGAGGAGCCCGTAGGGACCCGGGCCGCTGGGACTTAGGTGGGCCCTTGGAGATGATGGTCCGAAGGAAGTTCAAGGTTGAGTGCCAGAGAGTCACTGCTACCAGTCCAAGGTCACACACCGAGGGGTCACCACTTGCCAGTCCAAAGTTGATACCAGGAATCACCGCTTGCCAGTCCGAAGTCAATACCAGGAATTACCGCTAGCCGATCCGAAGTCAATATCAGGAATCACCGCTAGCCGATCCGAAGTCAGGACCCAGGAGACAAGACACGCTGCAACAAGGAATCAGACATTGGAACTCACTGAGGAAGCAGACTCTAACAACTCTCATCAGAGACGTTGCCAAGTCAAGGAATGGTCAGAGGAAGTCTCCTTTTATACTTCCTCTGGCCCTGTGGATAGGAATCAGCTGCAGCCAATTAAAGGGACGAGGTCCCTTTAAACCTAGCAAAGAGGCGCAGCCTCGTGCCTAAGGATGGCGGCGGCCATCTTGGATCTGGGCCACGGAGGAGAGCAGTGGTGGCCGCGAGGGAGGAGCAGGAACGGCTCTGGTCCTGGCGGCCAGCCCGGAGGCCTGCGTCGCCGCGCGGGGGTGCCGAGCCTGGCGCAGGGCAGTCAGCCCCGATGCTGTGGTGAATCCGGTCGGGAGATGAGGTAGGGGGCCACGCCCGCGGACGGCCGTGGGCGCGGAACACAACAAATGGAAGTGACTGGTCAGGGAGTTGACTGGAGTGTGTGTTTGTGAGAGAGAAAGAAAGTGATTATGGGAATGAGAAGTCTGTGTATGTGGAGAGAGCTAGCATAGGAGTAAGAAACCTGGGTGTGTGTGTAAGACACAGCATGGGAGTGAGAAGCCTGTATATGTAAGATAGAACATGGAAGTGGGAAGCTTGTGTGTGTGTGTGTGTGTATGTGTGTGCATGAGAGAGAGAGACTGATTGGGAAGGTGACTGGTGTGTATGTAAGAGAAAGACTGGTCGGGAGAGAATTGGTATGTGAAAGTCAGAAACTGGTCATGGGGCTGTGACTGGTATGTGTGTATGTGTAAGAGACAGAGAGACTGGTCGTGGGCCCTAAGGAAGAGGACCATGAGTACAAAGCTTCAGCCACTACTGCTTCTGGGGTGTGCTACTGGCCTGCAAGGAAGAGGAGTAGGAGAGCTGCTGGAGGGGGTTAGTAAAGGTGGCATTTTAAGTTTATTTTTCTTGATTGACTGCCATTTTAATTTCTGAATATTATGTGATGTGTCTGCTATTTTGAAATATTTTATTGGTGTTTGGAGAATTTTAAATAATTTTTATGAGTTTTTAATTGTTGGATGTTATTCTGTTCATAGTTGTTGTGAAACATTTATTCTGCTTATTAGTATAGTTATACAGTTATTTCTGCATTGGGATCTAAAGCTGCTTGGCTAGTTCTGTTTTCCTAATAGGAGGTGTATTGGTGTTTAGGGCCTGATTTAATATTTGTAGTGTTGCCTTTTCATAGGTAAGGTTGTTACTGTTTGAGTGTGTTCCATAATACAAGTGTAACTGTGTGCGGATTAGTTTGTGTGCATTACTGCAGATCCTGGCAGTATGTTAGTTCGGTTCTTTTTATGTGACCAAGGTGAGGTATTTTACTGTATAAGTCTTATTTGTTGTATTTTCTCAAGAGGACATGCATTAATAGTGATAAACTGCTGTCTTTTCATAAGTAGAGCTATTGAGCCTGGTAGTTAGTTTGTGTTGCTGTTACTGAGATGACACTAGAACCAGAATAGATTTTTTGTAAGGTGAGTTGTACGGGGAATGTCATAATTCTGCTTTACATCCATAATTGTGGGTCAGGGGAGTTCCTGTGGATGCAAACTGTACTTTTACATTTAGCCCTATGATGGTCATGTGTTCAGTGTGTCACGCATATGAGAACCATCTGTCAGGTGTGTCCCGATTGAGAACCACTGCTCTAAAGCCCACTCAGACTCTCTTCTCTTGGGCCCTGCCTGGATTTTCCCTGACCACCAATGTAAGTAAAAATGTTTTTTTTACTTATTCACAGACAGAGGGGGAGAAAAGCAAACATAAGTGAGCATGACTGAATGTATGAGGCAGTGAGGGTATGACTGTCAGCATGTGTGAGCATTAAGAGTGCAAGTGTGTCAGTGATCATGTGTGCAAGGGAGAGAATGACAGCATGTGTGAGTGTGCACAAATCTGAGCATGTGTATGAGCGTGATTGGACGGATGAGTCAGAGTTTGTGTGCCACTGAACATGTGTGAGTGAGACAGGGCGAGTGTGTCAGTGAGCATGTGTGTGAGGGAGAGTGAATGAGTCAGCATGTGTGTGAAAGCATGCATAAGGCCGTGAGTGAGAGCATGTGTGTCAGTAAGCATCTGTGTCAGAGCAAGTGAGCACATCAGTGAGAGAGGGAGACTGTGTGTATGCATGAATGAGCATATGAGAGTGATGTGTGCTAGAGAACAACTAATTCATGACCTTCTCAAGGTGACTTTAAACAGTCAAGTGATTATGGGAATGAGAAGTCTGTGTATGTGGAGAGAGCTAGCATAGGAGTAAGAAACCTGGGTGTGTGTGATTCACCGCGCGTCCGCTCCCGGACCCCTCGTTGGACCCAAACGGAACTTTTGGCCAGCTTGGGGAGTTTTGGTAAGTCTTGGGGGGGATTAAGGAGGGTGAGGGGTTTAAATTTTTATTTAGGGAACCGGTGCACGTATGGACATAGCCTCAACTTATGGAATTCTCCATATGTCCATATTGACCGAAATTGACCCCCCCTTTCGACTTATGGACTTATGAACATAAACTTTTTGTCTGCACATCCCTAATTACCATAGTGGTTATGCCGTGCTGAAGCCACTGCCACTGCCAAAGGAGGGAGTCCTGTACCATAGCTGCAATCAAGGGTGACAGGGTGGGGGGCACGAATTACAGAGCTGGCACAGCTCCAAATTGCCAACTCCTAAGTACAGAGGTGACCTTAGATGAAAGCCCTTTGCATTCCCATATTGAAACTAAACACACATATAAATACATAATTAAAAGAGTAACATTTATTTTTTAAAATCATATATAACAATAAGGTATTTCAGATGATGAATGAACAGATGAATGATCAGTGATCAATTGTAATTACCATAGCATGGGAAAACTGAAAGATTTTTCAATTATAAATGTGGATTACAAGTCTAAAAGTTTACCTTCCTTTCTGGTGCTAAATTCAGAACTAAGTTGTTTTATTTACTAAGGTTTTTCTCCCATTCTGTGTCTATGCTTAGTAGATGAAGCCCCTACCCAGTTAGTGCTGAAAATAAGTGCTAAGTTTTGTTTACAAATAAAAAATAAGCTGAGATCCCCCCCTCCCAGTACCAATAACATTTTTTAAAAATTGAACCCCACCATGAGCTCTGTTGCCCCTCTTGGCAAAACAGACATCTTTAAAAGAACTGCTGTGCTAGCCCCTTGTCTCCTCCATTTTCCATATTCTGGGCCCCCATTGGCCGTTGTGACACCGTGAGCAGGACTGGCGCTAGTGGTGGGCAAACCGTGCAATTGCATGGGCGGCACACCCAGGGGAGGCAACAGTGGCAGTGGTGAAAGCGAAGCAGGGGGCTCAAGAAAGAAAGAAAAAAGAAGAGGCCCGGGTGGCTGCCGGAGGACCCCATCTCACCAGCAGCAGAAAAAAGTAAGAGGAGGCCCATACATGACCTGACCGGGAGTAGAAGAGGAGGGGACCCGTTCTCTTGTTCCTCCTCCTGTGCCGGCCCTGCAATATTAAAAAGCTGCAGGGCTAATACTTCCTTCTATGCTGATCTTGCGATGCACGTTTGAATATCATGGGGCTGGCACATTAGGAGTGGTGCCCTTGCTTGACAGCAGCTACCTAGCTAGAGTGCATCAAACTAGATCGAGTGTACAATGTACATTGTACAAATGTTTCCTGTAAACCGCCGCGATATCTATAAAAATCTATAAATAAATAATAAATAAATAAATAAATGTCATCTTTGTGTACCTTTCCTCACTCCAAATCACATCAAATCTTCACTGATGTGTACTGTGCTGTTCCTACCTCTGACTGTGCATATAAAACTGCCCCCTAACCCCTAGACCACCACTAAAACCTCACCTCGAGTTACAGGTTGACCCTCCTACAGTGGTATAAATAGTTGACTAATATGTGCACCACGCTAGAGGTTCTCTCTCTCTCTCTCTCCTCCCCATTTTGGGCATAACAACAGGAAAAAAGGTGTAGTTATTTCCAGCATTATGACATGCATTACACCACCACACACGACATTAAACACACCTCATTTTTATAAACTCTTCCCTTTTAACTACATTTTTAAAATTTGCATGCCCATCTTATCACGGGCGTTATGGAGTTATCGCTGGGGTCCCTAATGTGATTTGATAAATGACCCTGCTAGTTAGGTTGGTAGGCCTTAACTTAAACAGAGATAACAAATAGCTCCTCAATCTCTGGAAATCAAACCAAATAACCACACTCTCTAGAGACTCCTAGCCCCCCTCTTCTAGGCAGGGATTCAGCCACTTCAGACATCCTCAGAGGGAGGTGCTGATGGAATGACATCTTCCTCCTTGCTATCTAATGGCAGGGATCTAGAGCCACCTAGTGGAGATCAGGGGGACTCTCCATTTCTGACCAGCTTCCAAATCAGAAGGGCAAAATCCTGTCTGAGGGGATGGGATTTTGGTTCCTCTGTTCTGTACCCAGTTAAGCAGAGTCATCAGGATCCAGAGAACTGCATCACCTTTCACCCAGCCAGAGTAGGCTGTGTGGATTCCTAGGAGTAAGATCTGTTGTGAGAGTCTTTTTGTTTCCTCAAGAAGGAGGGAAATATTTTTTTCCACCACCATCTCCCTGCCTATTTTGCGGAGAAGAAGAGTTTTTTCTTTTCTATCACTGGAGAAGGACTTTGGACTCTGATTCAAATTTGGAGATGGATAAAGAGACTGTAATTCTGGGAGATATCATTCTTTTGTTCCTGATGATGATTTTTGCCATTCTTGGTGGATTTTATTCTTTAGGTTGCAATAAACATTTTTTTTTAACTCTCCCAGTCTAGTAAATCTACTGCCTGATTTGTTACCTCCTGCTTGAGAGGTGTAGAGATATATAAGAGTGAGTACTGCTAAAGGAGTGATTGCGAGTCTAAGGACTTTGCGTTGGGTTCTCACCCCCAAGAGCCTAGGGCCCTGGAGGCGTGTTCTGCTACTCGCCAGTTAGACCCCCGCTTCCCAGGTGCTAAATGCTGTAGAGACGTTGTGAGGTCCGGGACAGCGAGTGTGGCCCTGGAACTGTGTGACCCCTGTATTAGAGACCTCAACACCAAGAGGAGATTACATTCGTTTTATTTGGCCCTCTGAAGATTGCGCTACTTTTGAGCTTGGGACTTCCATTTCCACGAGTTACTTGGGCTATTTTAGGGCTACAGTGTGTCTTACTTTGGCCTACAAACCCCATTTAAAATCTAGCAACACTGCTTCTGGGTGAGAAGACCGAGAGAGAGAGAGAAACGAAAAAAGGGCAGACAGGCTGGCTCAGTCTCATCTGAAAGAGATCCGATACTCTCTGCAGGGATCCTGGCAGTGAGTCTCCTGCTTAGGTTGGGCAGCTGAAACAGACAGCGTAAAATGAGCTGCAGAAGGAATTGCCGAGCCACTGAAGTGGTTTGCTGGAAGCTGATGCTTGATCGCTACAACTCTGGACAGGAGAACGGAATAAAGGCTCCTGGAGTGAAAAGTCTCCTTTTATTTATTTATTTATTTATTTAGTAGTCCTTGGAAGTGTGAATATACATAGAGGGACAGACTTTGGGCACCGAGCTTTGTGATGATTTCTGAGCTACTATTTCATTACTGTGGCAATCACTACTATGTAAAAGATACCTGTAGTTATTCATCTACATCACCTGTAACTCTTTGGATTACAAGTAAATCTAGTTCTATGGTGTTTGAACTTTAACCTTTGAATCCCCTGCCCCATCATTATACCCTAGGGATGGAAGGGGCATCTTCTTTTACTCATTCAGATTGAACAACCATTGTGCTTCAAGGGCAGTTCACATGGCTGCTAGTTCCTTTGTATTAAAGAATCAATTAGCAGCATGAAAATATCACAAAAAGTATCACCCTAAGAATACACTAAGATCTAAATCAAGATTCAGGCCACTTAGTGCAACAGTATTCAGTTTATGAATCCGTTGTTCCAAGCACAATAGGACCCAATCAAAATCTTCTCCTCGCCAACTCGGTGTGCGTTGCTCCAATACGCAGAAGTAAATAATATCATCAAATAAATGGGCTAACTCTTCACCATGGATGACTAACGGTGCACTAAGACGGTGTGAGAAAATGCTAGAATGATGTTCAATTATGCACATTTTCAGCATTCATTTTTATTTCGCAATATAGCATTTCCCACAAGGGTACACAATACCATAGGAACATAGAACATAAGGCTTGCATACTGGGTTAGACCAAGGGTCCATCAGACCCAGTAATCTGTTTCCAACAGGGGCCAAGCCAGGTCACAAGTACTTGGCAGGATCCCAAGGGATACAAAAATTCCAAGCAGCTTATCCCAAGAATAAGCAGTGGATTTCTGCATCTCTCCCTTAATAACTGTTAATAACTTTTCCTCCAGGAACTTGTCCAAATCTTTTTTAAATGCCACTATACTAATAGCTTTCACCACAACCTCTGGTAATGGATTCCAGAGCTTAATAATGCTTTGAGTAAAATAATATTTTCTCTTATTAGTTTTAAATGTATTACTAAATAATTTCATTGTGCATCCCCTCTTCTTTGATTACTATTGATTAAAGTTTTCTCATTTCATTCCACTCATTAATTTATAGACCTCTATCCTATCTCTCCTCAGCCATCTCTTCTCCAAGCTGAAGAGTCCTGACCTCGTTGCCCTTTCTTCACAGGGGAGTTGTTCCATCCCCTTTATCATCTTGGTCACTCTTCTCTGTACCTTTTCTAATTCTTCTATATCTTTCTTGAGATGTGGTGATCAGAACTGAACACAATACTCAAGATGAGGTCGCACCATGGAGCGATACAGAGTCATGATGATATTCTCTGATATATTTTCCATTCCTTTCCTAATAATCCCTAACATTATATTTGCTTTCTTGGCTGCTGCTGCACACTGAGCAGAAGATTTAAACTTATTTTCAACGATGACACCTAGATCCTTTTCCTGAGTGGTGACTCATAAGTGACTCCTGTGGATAAACAGGTGGTCTGATGTTTAAATGACACTATGAAATTTGCCGATGCTATAAAAAGAGCTGATGTTCTCATAGATAACATGACACACAGTGCGTTTACCACATGGTTGGTGAAATCAGCATTCATGGCTTGAGACTGTCACATAATAAAATCCAAGTGCACCAGAAAGCACCACAAACTAGCTCCATGCGTATATGTGATCCGAAGGAGATCCTTAATGGTATCATGCAACTGTAAAATGTGCCAATTGTTTAAAATTAAAGCCCGAATCTCCTGAACATGTGGTGAAAAAAGAAGCACACACGTGATAACGCTGTGAGCTGTCATCCAGTGATCGAGGGAGAAAAAGTCAATCCCAGTGAGTGAACCTAGCTAGTTGGAAAGCCCATCGTACACAGGTATAAGGATAGCCTCGAGAAAGAAATCTATTCATTAATGCCTTAGCTTGAACTTGCTATTCAAAAATGGAGGAACAAAGCCTTCGAAGATGAAAAAATGGACTCGTTGGTAAGCCTTTTGGGGATGCATTGTCAAGGTTTGCTAATGGGAGGACTGACTGTGTGAAATACTTGGATTTTGTTTCCCTGTATGTTGGTATTGTATATGTGTGTGTATATACATTTTGTGCACAGTTTCTAATGCAGCAGTGTTTTATTTCAGTGTTTTTGTTGGATTACAGAGTCAGTTCTCCTCAGAATTCTATTCACAGAGGGGGAATCCATCATTACACAGACCATATCCCTGGGTGGGGCTACATGTAAGAAAAGTTAATAAAAGTAAGAGGAAAAGGAAATTGATATCATTCTTCAATGAGGTGGCTGAAAAAAATAAAGGCAAAAAGATCAGCATTCAAAAAGTACAAAGGAACTAAAAAAAAAAAAGGAACATAGGGAAGAATATCTGGTACAGCTGGTAAGAAATAAGGATTTCAAAGCTTGAGTGGAAGAAAGGATCACCAAAGAGGTAAAAAGAAGAGACAATACATTTTTCAGATATATCAGAGAAAGGAGGAAGGCAAGAGAAGGTATTGTAAGATTTTTAGGAGACCAGGGTCATTGTGTGGAACTCCTGCTGAAGGAAAGGTTGGTGGTCTATCTACAATCCAATAGGTAGCAGGATCCAAGGCAATATGGTTTTACCTGAGGAAGGTTGTGTCAAAAACATAAGTGATTGATTTGTTTTGCTTGAGAGACTAGAGAATTAGATCAAGCAAGAACACTCAATATAATGTATCTGGATTTCAGCAAAACGTTTGATACTATCCCATATAGGAGGCCCATAAACAAAATGAAAAGCCTAGGAGTGGGACCCAAGGTGATGGAATGGATTATAGATTGGTTGGCTGACAGATGTCAGCGAGTAGAGGTATATAGAACTTACTTTGAGGAGAGAAGAGTGATAAGTGGAATATCTCAAGGCTTAGTTCTGGGGGCTTGTTCTGTTCAATATCTTTGTGAGCGACATAGGTGAAGAGTTAGAAGAAAAAATTGTCTTTTTGCATGTAACACTAAGAACTGCAACAGCGTAGACACATCTGAAGAAATAGCAAGTGTTTCTTACCTGTAACAGGTGTTCTTACAGGACAGCAGGATGTTAGTCCTCACATATGGGTGACATCATCAGGATGGAGCCCAATCACGGTAAACTTCTATCAAAGTTTCCAGAACTTTGACTGGCCCCTACTGGGCATGCCCAGCATGGCACTAACCCTGCAGCCAGCAGGGGTCCCTCTTTAGTCTTATTTGATAGCTACAGGCAGTGCCGAAAAAATAAAACAACAAAACGTTACGAACCCAACACCGCGGGGCGGCGGGTGGGTTTTGTGAGGACTAACATCCTGCTGTCCTGTGAGAACACCTGTTACAGGTAAGCAACACTTGCTTTCTCACAGGACAAGCATGATGGTAGTCCTCACATATGGGTGAGTACCGAATTGAGGATGTCCGAACATGCACCAAATGTACCCAACGGCGTGCAACAGGCACAACAACTGGGGTGGAATTTGGTAGAGGGCATCCTGAACCCCACCGCGCAGGCAGAAGGGTGTTGGTACGTCACGTTGGAAATAGGTTATGCAGGACAGACTGGCCGAAGATGGAATCTTGTCTTCCGGCATTGTCCATGCAATAGTGGGCTGCGAAGGTATGGAGAGAGCTCCAGGTGGCAGCCCTGCAAATGTCAGGAAGCGGCACCGATCGTAGGTGTGCTACTGAAGTCGCCATGGCCCTCACAGAGTGTGCTTTAACACGGTCTTGAAAAGGAATGCCTGCTTGCTGGTAGCAAAAAGATATGCAGTCCACCAACCAGGAGGAGAGAGTCTGCTTACCCACAGGTTGCCCTAATTTGTTGGGATGGAAAGAGACGAATAACTGAGTGCTCTTCCTGTGGGCAAGTGTACGGTCTAGATAGAAAGCTAGAGCCCGTTTAAAGTCAAGGGTATGCAGAGTCTGTTCCCCTGGATTGGAATGGGGCCTGGGAAAAAAGGTAGGTAGTATGATGGATTGATTAATGTGAAACTCCGAAACTACCTTAGGTAAAAACTTAGGGTGAGTGTGGAGTACCACCCAGTCCTGCAGGAATTTAGTGTAAGGCGGATAGGTAACTAGAGCCTGTAACTCACTAACCCTGTGAGCTGAAGTGATAGCTAAAAGGAAAATCACTTTCCATGTGAGATATTTTAGGTCACAGGAGTGAAAAGGCTTGAATAGAGTTTTCATGAGCCAACCGAGAACCAGATTAAGGTCCCAAGAAGGGGCTGGAGGACGTAAAGGTGGCTTGATATGGAGCAAGCCCTTTAAAAATCGTGTACGAGGGGTTGTACTGATAGAGGGACATCCCCAACACCTTTATGGAAGGCAGCTACCGCACTGACATGCATTCTGATGGAAGAGGTTTTTAGACTTGACTCTGACAAATGCCAGAGATAGTCCAAAAACCTTGGGATTGGACAGGAAAAGGGATCAAGGGACTGCTAAGTGCACCATGATGTGTACCTTTTCCATTTATAGGAATAAGATTTTCATGTGGAAGGCTTCCGTGAAGCAATCAGGACACGAGAAACCGAATCTGATAGGTTAAGTGGTTGAAGGTTTAACCTTTCAACATCCATGCCGTCAGGGACAAGGCCTGAAGATTGGGATGGCGTAGGCATCCATCGTTTTGAGTGATCAGATGCGGGTCCGTTCCCAAGGGAATGTGCCTGCAGATGGAGAGATCCTGGAGTATGGGAAACCACACTTGGCGTGGCCAGTGAGGTGCTATCAGGATCATGGTTCCTTTGTCCTGACGTAGCTTCACGAGAGTCTTCAAAAGAAGAGGAAGTGGAGGGAATGCATAGAGCAGACCGGTTGCCCACGAGAGGGAGAATGCATCTCTGGGCTGAGAGCGCTCGCTCCGAAAGAGGGAGCAGTAATTGTCCACTTTGTGGTTCTGAGGGGACGCAAAAAGGTCTGTCTGGGGGTATCCCCATTGGCAAAAGATTGAGGTCGCTACCGAGGGGTTGAGACCACTCGTGAGGCTGGAAGACGCGACTCAGTTTGTCTGCCAAGACATTGTCCACTCCCGGCAAGTAGGTGGCCCTGAGGTACATCGAGTGGGAGAGCACTTCTGCCCAAATCTGCGCAGCTTCCTGACACAGGAGGAAGGAGCCTGTGCCTCCCTGCTTGTTGATGTACCACATGGCCACCTGGTTGTCCGTCTGAATCAGGATGACATGATTTGATAGGCGTTCCTGAAAAGCCCTGAGAGCATATTGCATTGCTCAAAGTTCTAGGAAGTTTATTTGATGTTTGGCTTCCTCTGGAGACCAAGATCCTTGTGTCTGTAGATTGTCCACGTGGGCTCCCCATCCAAGGTTGGAAGCGTCGGTGGTGAGAATGAGTTGAGGATATGGCACTTGAAAAGGCAGTCCCTGGAGGAGATTGGTCTGATCTTTCCACCAGGCGAGAGACAGACAGAGTGAGTTGGTGATGTGGATAATGGTCGACAGAGGCTGAACAGCTTGAATCCATTGTGACCTCAGTCCAATGCATGAGTCTCATGGCCAGGCGGGCCATTGGTGTAACATGGACGGAGGATGCCATGTGTCCTAGCAGGACGGGGAATTGGCGAGCTGTTGCTGTATGTTGAGACTGCAACTGGTGAGCGAGGGCCATGAATGTTAGCACTCATTGTCGAGGTAGAAAGGCTTTTGCCTGTAAAGTGTCCAAGTCTGCCCCAATGAACGACATGTTTTGAGATGGGATTAAATAGGATTTCCCGTAATTGACAAGAAATCCTAGAGAAATTAGAGTGTATAGAGTGAAATCGAGGGACGACCGAGCGGCTTGCTGGGTTGGAGCCCTGATTAACCAGTCGTCCAGATAGGGGTAGACGTGCACACCTTCTTTCCTGAGGAAAGCTGCTACAACTACAAGGCATTTGGTGAAGACTCGTGGTGCAGACGCAAGGCCGAAGGGAAGCACTTGATATTGATAGTGCTTTGTGGGCCTACTAAAAACCTGAGGTACTTGCGATGAGTTGGAGTGATCACAATGTGTGTGTATGCGTCCTGGAGGTCCAGAGAGCAGAGCCAGTCTCCTCTTTGTAGAAGAGGTAGAAGCGAGCCCAAGGTTACCATCTTGAACTTTTCCCGCTGGAGGTACTTGTTGAGAGCACGTAGATCCAGAATTGGACGAAGCCCCCCGGATTTTTTGGTGATCAAAAAGTACCGGGAATAGAACCCTAGGCCTTGCTGCGAGAGTGGGACGGGTTCTATTGCTCTTAACTGGAGAAGAAGGGAAACCTCCTGCTCCAGAAGGACAGAGTGGTCGGATACTCTCCACACCTGCAGAGGTGGTGAGTCCGGTGGAAGAGCAAGAAAGTTTAGGTGGTAACCCTGAGCAATGATTGCTAGCACCCATTGGTCGGTTGTGATTGATTGTCATATGTTGTGAAAGTGGCACAATTGACCTCCCACTGGTATGCTTGGCAGAGGAATCAGGCTGCTGCTCTCCAAGTGAAAGTCAAAAACCTGAAGCAGGCCCCGGCTGGGGAGCTGCTTGTGGCTTTTGCTTTCGGGCCTGGCGAGGCTGAGGCTTTTGATAAGGCCTCTTAGTTTGGGACCTTGCTGGTGGAGGATAGTACTTCCTTGGACAGAAGAATGACTTCTTAGAGTCCTTCCTGAAGGGCTGTCTTAAGGGGAAGTCGGAAGGTATCGATGAGAGCTGTTTAAGGGTCTCATGATGGTCCTTTAATTCAGCCACCATTTGCTGGATCTACTCACCAAACAGATTGTCTCCTACACATGGTAGGTCAGTTAGCCTGTCTTGTACTTCTGGGCGAAGGTCAGAAGATTTGAGCCAGGCCCATTGTCTTGCCGAAATGGCAGCTGCAGACTCTCTAGTAGAGGCGTCAAAGATATCGTAAGCTGTTCTTATCTCATGCTTTCCTGCCTCAAACCCCTTGTTGACAAAGATTTGAAGCTGGTCTTGGAATTGTTCAGGCAGGGTTTCAGAGAAGTCCTGTATCTGTTTGAAGATGACCCTATTGTATTGGGTCACATACAACTGGTAAGCAGCAATTCTGGAGATGAGCATGGCCCCTTGGAACACTCGTCGACCAATATTGCCTAGGAACTTGTGTTCCTTAACAGGAGGGGTAGATGAGTGAGACTTCGTCCTTTTTGCTTTATTTTGAGCCGATTCTACCACAACTGAGTGGTGGTCGAGCTGAGATTTTTGAAAGCCGGGGGCTGACTGCACTAAATAGGTAGTGTCAGCTTTTCTATGGACTGGGGCAATGGATCCAGGGTTTTCCCAGTTCTTTTTGAGGAGGTCAAGAAGAACTTGATGAATGGGAATAGAAGTGATCACTTTAGGGGCATCCAGGAACTGGAGCAACTCCATCATCTGGTGCCTATCATCCTGCTCCGTCTGAAGCTGAAAAGGGACCAACTCAGACATTTCCTTCACAAAATTAACGAAAGAAAGGTCCTCTGGAGGAGAACGCTTTCTACTTTCAGTAGGAGAGGGAGGTGAAGGTAAGTCATCAGTGTCTGAAGAAGTATCATCACCCCAGGTGTCATAAGGATCAGCAGACTGACCTGTAGGACGAGAAGGGAGTTGGATACCCGAAGGCCCTGGCCGAGGCTCCGAGAAAATCGAAGGAATCGCCAGGGGCGCCGTGGACAGCCTGGAGGGCATCGGTGCTGGTATCGAAGGCATCGATGGCGCCAATGTATGTATCGCCCCCGATGAATGAATCGGTGGCGAGGGACGAATTGGCATCGATGGCTGAGGCAAAACTCCCGAAGGAGGAATGCGGAACGGTGTTTCTCCTCCCGATGAAACTGTCAACAGGGAGCGCACTGGAGCCATCGGAGACTTGGGAACCACCGGTGGAAGGGCGGTTATGAGCGCCTCCATCTGGGCTAGCAGTGGTGCCAGCGCTGCGATGGACGGCGTCAGGGTGTGAGCACGGAAGAGGAGTCCCATCTTCTCCATCCTTGCCTTGCGACCTTTGGGTGTCATGAGGGCACATTTGGTGCAAGTCAGGACATCATGCTCCCAGCCTAAACACATTACACAGATGCCATGAGGGTCTGTGATAGACAAGGTGCAAGTACAGTCCGGGCATCGGCGGAACCTCGATGCCATGGCCATAGAAAAAATCGAGCCGCGGGACGGACGATGGCCAGTAGGCCGCAAGGGCCAAACTCGACGGTAATCGACGGAAAACTGTCAAAAAACTTACCGGAGTAACGCGGCTAGAGAGAAGTTAGAGGAGGGAACCCTGTGGGGCAATTTAACGTTAGTTAATTCCGTGAGGAAAATTCCTGTCAGGAATCTCCACAGAGCTCCTAAACCACGAGGCTACTGCAGCGTGGAAAAAAGAAGACTGAAGAGGGACCCCTGCTGGCTGCAGGGTTAGTGCCATGCTGGGCATGCCCAGTAGGGGCCAGTCAAAGTTCTGGAAACTTTGATAGAAGTTTTCCGTGATTGGGCTCCATCCTGATGATGTCACCCATATGTGAGGACTACCATCCTGCTTGTCCTGTGAGAAAGAGAGCATGTAAAGTGATCTAAGAAAGCTTGGGAATGGTCAAAAGTTTGGCAGCTAAGCTTCAGTGCCAAGAAGTGCAGAGTCATGCATTTGAGATGCAGAAATCAGAAGGAGTTCTGTGTGATGGGGGCAAAAAATGATGTCATGGACTGGGAAAGGGACCTCAGGATTATAAAGTCTGATGATCTGAAAGCGGCAAAGCAATGCGGCAAGGTGGTGGTTAAGGTCAGAAGGGTGCTGAGCTGCACAGAGAGAGGCATAACCAGCAGGAAAAAGGAGGTGATAATGCCCCTGTACTGATCTTTGTTGAGGCCTCATCTAGAGTTTTGCGTTCAGTTCTGGAGATCTCATCTCAAAAGGGATAGAGACAGGATCGAAGCAATCCAAAGGAAGGCAACCACAAAAAGACTTATGAGATGAGACTGAAGGACCTAAATAAACCTTGGAGGAGAGATGATACAGATTTTTAAATATCTGAAAGGTATTACTGATGCACAAGATTAAAACATTTTCTGATGGAAGGAAAGTTGTAGAGCTCCTAGAGCAGTGATTCACAACCCTGTCCTGGGGACCCCCCAGCCAGTCGTGTTTTCAGACTATCCACAATGAATATGCATGAGAGAAAATTTGCATGTTATGGAGGCAATGCATGCAAATTTTCTCTCATGCTTATTCATTGTGGATACCCTGAAAACCTGACTGGCTGGGGGGGCCCCCAGGACAGGGTAGGGAACCACTGCCCTAGAGCAGGGCTTCTCAACCTGTGTGCCGCCAAGCACCGGCAGGTGTGTTGTGTGCTCCCGGTCTCTCCCGCTGCTCTTCCTTCCCTGCTGCCGTTGCCGCCGGGCTATCAGTACGTTTAAGCCCAGTGGGAACGGCAGCGGTGCAAGAAGAAGCTGTTGCACCTTTGGCTGGCCTTTTCTTCTTCCCGCACCTGCCCCCGCCCTGTGACCCAGAACAGGAAGTGATACGCGGTGCGCGGGAAGGAGAAAGGGCCGTGCCGAGTGGACAAGTAGCAGTCCCGCGGTCAATGGGATTCTTCTTTCTTGGCCTGTGGGGGCTGGAGGAGGAGGCTGCTACAGCTACCATTTGTGCTCGGGGGGTGGGGGTGGGGGGTGTGGAGGAAGTGAATGAGAGAAAGAGAGAGAAGCAGCCAGCCAGCCTGTTTGTAAGTAAGAGAATGTGTGTGTGATTGAGAGCATGTGTGTGATTGAGAGAAACTGGTCAGAGAGCTGATGTGTGTGTGTATGTGAGAGACAGTGAAAGTGACTGCTCAGGGAGGTGACTGATGTGTATGTGTGTGTGTGAGAGAGAGAACATGGGAGTAAGAAGCCTGGTGTTGTGGGGGTGTGTGTGAAAGAAAGCATGGGAGTAAGAAGTCTGATTATGTGAGAGAGAGCATGGGAGTGGGAAGCCTGTGTGTGTGTACATGCATGAGAGAGAGACTGGTTGGTAAGGTGATGGTGTGTGTGAATGTGAGATAAAGAATGTGATTCAGGGAATGAGAAGCCTGTGCACATGGAGAGCGAGCATGGAAATGAGAGAGAGACTGGTGTGTGTTTATGTGTAACAGAGAGAAAGTGATTATGGGAATGAGAAGCCTCTGCATGTGAAGAGAGTGAGCATGGGAGTGAGAAACCTGGGTGTGTGTGAGACACAGCATGGGAGTGAGTAGCCTGTATATCTGAAAGAGAACATGGGAGTGGGAAGCCTGTGTGTGTATGCATGAGAGAGATCAGGTGACTGGTGTGTGTTTGTGTGTATGTGTGTGTGTGTGAGAGAGAGAGAGAGAGAAAGAAGGTGATTATGGGAATGAGAAGCCTGTGCATGTGGAGAGAACAAACATGGGAGTGAGAGACTGGTGAGTGTGTGTGTGTGTGAGACAGAGAAAGTGATTATGAGAGTGAGAAGCCCATATATGTAAGTAGAACACGGGAGTGGGAAGCCTGTGTGTGTGTATGGCATGAAAGAAACTGTTCAGGAAGGTGACTGGTGTGTGTGTGTCAAAGACTGGGAGATGATTGGTATGTGAGAGACAGAAACTGGTCATGAGGGCATGACTGGTATGGTGTGTGTGTGTGTGAGAAACATGGGCCCTAAGGAAGAGGACCATGAGTATAGAGCTTAGCCACTACTGCTGCTTCTGGTGTGTGCTACGGCCTGCATGGAAGAGGAGTAGGAGAGCTGCTGGAGGGGGTAAGTAAAGGTGGCTTTTTAAGTTTATTTTTCTTGATTGACTGCCATTTAAATTATTTAATATTATGTGATGTCTGCTTTTTTGAAATATTTTATTGGTGTTTGGAGAATTTGTAATAGTTTTTATGAGTTTTTAATTGTTGGATGTTATTCTGTTCATAGCTGTTTTGTTACATTTATTCTGCTTATTAGTATAGTTTTACAATTATTTCTGTGTGGGGATCTATAGCTGCTTGCTAGTTCTGTTTTCCTAATGTGTATTGGTTTTTAGGACCTGATTTAATATTTGTAGTGTTGTCTTTTCATAGATAGGGTTGCTCCTGTTTGAGTGTATTCCATAATACAGGTGTAACTGTGTGCGGATTAGTTTATGTGCATTACTACAGATCCTGGGAGTATGTTAGGTCGGTTCTGTGTCTGTTACCGAGATGAGATATTTTTCTAGCATGTAAGTGTTTGTATCAGTCTTATGCTGTGTTTTCTCAAGAGGACATGCATTGGTGGTAAACTGCTGTCTTTTCATAAGTAGGGCTATTGAGCCTGGAAGTAGAAGGAGTTTGAGTTGCTGTTACTGAGATGACACCAGAACCAGAATATCTTTTTTGTAGGGTGAGTTGTATGGGGAATGTTGTAATTCTGCTTTAAATCCATTATTGTGGTTCAGGGGGTTCCCATGGATGCAAACTGGACTTTTACATCTAGCCCCATGATGCTCATGGGTCACTGTGTCATGCATGTGAGAACCATCTGTCAGGTGTGTCCCGACAGAAAAAAGATTGAGAACCACTGCCCTAGAGGGTAGACTCAGGAACCATGTCAAGAAATATTTCTTTATGGAAAGGGCAGTGGGTGCATGGAATGCCCTCCTGGAGGAGGTAATGAAGACACAACCGGTAACGAAATTCAAAAGGGCTTGAAATAAACATAGAAAATTCCTAATGGCTAAAGGATGGAAATTAAGATAAGGGGCAACCTGCATAGAGTGGCAGTTACTACCCTTAACAGAATACATAGGATAATCTGCATGGGCCAGCAGTTAATACTCATAAACAGCAATGTTTCTCCCCAGCCCCAACACAAGTTACCTCGTTACAATATAATATGTAAAATGTAATATAAGTTACCTCGTTACAATGTTAAAATGTTATAATTTACAAATTACCTCTTTACAATGTCATATCCTACTTATATTATTATATTATCTCAGATGCTATTACCTTTATATACTACAAATGTTACAATATATACTCATCTCTAGATCTTGGATAAGTTACCTTGTTATAATGTAAAATAAGGCAGACCATGTCCTATTTACTCAGTTATATGCAAACCGATGTGATATCTCGATTGAATATAAAAGCAAATAAATACATAAATACATAAAATAAATAAAATAAATAAATAAAAGTAAATAAATTAATGAAACTTGCTGGGCAGACTGGATGGGCCACTTGGGTCTTTTTTTTTGCCATCATTTACTATGTTATTGTGGATAGGGAGAAGGGAAGCAATAATACTGGGGGAGAAGGTGATGATGCCATAGGGTAGAGTGGCAAAAGAAAGGGAAAGTGGTAATGCCAGAGGATAGGGGGGAGGGAAGGCAAGGCAAGGATGCCAGTGAATGGGAGAGGGGAGGGGAGGCGAGGTGATGATGCTGTGGTGAAAAGAGAACATGTGAAAGGGCTTATACGATAAAGTGAACCCAGTGCCAGGTGTCTCTCAACATAAAAATGTTGGGAACCATTGCTCTATGTAGTTACACGTTTCTCCCCTTTCCCCATATGAAGCAGCTCTGAATAGTTGTGAAAAAAATTGGAAAGGTCGTAGGCAGCATGAAAGATGTTAAAAACACCGTATTCTGAATGCTGGATCGTTTTACGTCATGTTTATGTTTTCAGACACAAATTGAACAGCTCATGAAAATATCCATGCATAAACTCCCTGCGCACACAACACACCCATGCGCTTTCTCTTTTCTAGATTTATCCAAAGGGCCAGCCCTCCTCTCTTGAGCGTGCATGCCAAAGTAATATCCCCTCTGCTTTCTTTATCTCTTTCGCATTCTGCTCATTTTCATGTATTTTGAATGTTCTTATTGGCTCTCCAGCAGTGGGCTTGCTGTGCCTTTGCTCTTACTGGCTGCTCCATTCCTCAGCAGCATCTTTACCCTACCCTGGTGTCCCCTTCATGCATGTCCACCTGTGCACACAATCTCTCTCCCTCGCACATCTATTGCTGCTCCTCTTGGCACAATCTCCCCACGCAGTGGTGAGATTCCAGTTACCTATCAAGAGACTCAAGCTGCTTCTGCTCCTAATGGTGAGACGCTCTGTTTTGTAAAATGGTTTCAAAAGGGGCTTTCAGAAGCTGCCTTCAGAACCTTGTCAGCACTCTCACTGCCCATATTGTCTCCCCACACATTCCTGTTAGCCACACAGTTTCCCTCGCTTCCAAGTTATGCCACTGACTACTAATTGGATGTCCCCTCTAATTTTTTTCCTGACACCTAACCCAACAATTATTTGTTTTTCAGGAAAGTCATGTTAGATGTAAAGGCCCTACATTGGCACGCTGAGAAGAAGGAAAGCTAGGGTTGAAATTCTGCTGCTGCTCCTTGTGAACTTTGGGCCTGATTACGACTCTTCTCCCATTCTGGGTCTGTGGGAAAAATGCTTTGTAAATCAGGCCCTAAGATTGTAAGCCTTTTGGAGACAGGGAAATACCCAATAGTACCTGACTGTAACTTGCCTTGAGCCACCAATGACAGGGCATGAGCTGAATCCAAAGAATCAAATCAAATTGAGCAGGTTATACATTTTTGTTGGAGGAGTGACAGCAGAAAGTCATCCTTGAACCAGATAGCAAGAGATTCCCTGGTGCATGTCACCTGACCCTCTAGGGGTAGGGCTGGGTCTGCAAGGGCATCTGGATAGGATGTAGCCTGTAAAGTCAAGTCTCCATCTTCCTTCCTGCATGTTGTACTGCAATACCAACACAATCATCTGTACAGAACCATGTAACCGTATGCATTATGTTTATTGTTTTTCCGGTTTCCCAATTGAAGAATCCTTGCATGTAGCCACAGAAGAGCTCTGAGTCATTTCTGCTTCACACTAAACGTTTCTCCTGGAGGTGTGGGGCTCTTCGCTGCACATACCTGTAGGGCCGGTGCTTGCTTTTTTGCTGCCCTGTGTGAATAATTACTGTGCTGCCTCCCCCCCCCCCCCCTCCACAGCTGTTCATTCATTCTCTGACCCCGGACCCACCAAAAAAAACACCCAGCTCCCTTCAGTGATACAAACTCTAAAAACTGACACCATCCCCCCAACCGAACCCATGGCTGGTGCTAGGGTATTAGATGTGAGATCAGCATAGAGAAAGTGCTACTCTTGCACATTCCCAAAGATAACATATGCCAATTACTAAAAATTTAAAATTATTATTTTTTTTACCTTTGCTGTCTGATCTTAGTTTTCTAATCGGTTGGTCATAGGCTTTTATTCCCCACCTTCCCTTTCTTGGTCTTTTGCCAATTCCTTTTACAGGGTCTCTTTTTTTTTCTGTTTCTTCTCTATCCACTTGTCTTCTTTCCTTCTTCCCTCCTTCCTTCAATCATATACTCAGGTTATCATTCTCACATGCTGTCTCTCTCTCACACATACACAGGCACAAGCTCTCACACTCACATGCAGTCTCACACACACACACACAGTTCTCTCTAAAATGCTCTTTCAAATGCTGTCTCACTCTCTCACACACACACAGGCTCTCACTCTCACAAGCTGTCTCACACACACACACACACACACACACACACTCTCACATGCTGTCTCTTCAATCATACAGGCTCTCATTCCTAAACACAGTCTATCAACTGACTCTCACACACACTCAATCTCTCAATTCACTCTCACACATACACACACATACACACCCACTCTATAGTGCCTCAGCCTCTCTCTCTCCTCTGGACCTCCACTTTGCGGGTCACTGTGGGTGGACTCCGCAGCAGCCCTGATTTTTTGGGCCTCTGTGAGGTGGGATCCACAGTGGCCCTGCTGCCAGTCCTCCTCTTCTCGAGCTGCCATGAGGTGGGATCAGTGGCGGCCCTGTTGCTGGGCCTTCTCTTCTTGGGCCAACGCGAAGTGGGATTCCACCTCGCAGTGGCCCTGACACAAACGCTGTTCCTCTTCTACACATGGCCGATGCTCCTCCTCCTTCTTGCCTGCTCAGCTCTAGCAACGTTTTTCTTCTGGGGCCGTGCAGGCAGAAAAGAGGAGGAGCACCTGGACATGACTTTTTTGTCTTCCACCGGTGGGCATGATCCCACTGGCGGCACGTATAGGCTTCCACTTCTTCCGCTGCTGGTGGGAACCGGTCCTCCAGTGACAACAGGGGCCTCTACCTGCTCCCGATGCTACCCACTGGGTGTGCCGCCTTATGCAATTGCACGGTTTGAACAACCGGTGGCAGCGGGCCTGCATACCTGGTTGTCACCCTAAACAAGCAGATTGGCCAGAACTGGTACTGGGAAAGGGGAAAAATTCTATCAGTTTCTACCTTCAGAATGCCCTAGTTCAGTGGTTCCCAAACCTGTCCTGGAGGATTCCCATCCAGTCAGGTTTTCAGGATATCCACAATGAATATGTATGAGATCAAATTTGCCTGCCTCATGCAGATTTATCTTATGCATATTCATTGTGAATATCCTGAAAACCTGACTGGCTGGGGGTCCTCCAGGGCAAGTTTGGGAGCCTCTGCCCTATTTCATATTAAGAAGCCTGTTTAATAAAGGTTTTTCTCCCATTTTGTTTTCAAGGTAAAATACATAGCACGTAAGCCCTTAAATTTGTATCTTAATTTCAGCAGATACAGTTTCTTGTTTCTCTGCTTTAGCATTCACCTATTTTTTATGAATATGCAGATCTAGCTAGGCATATAAACCCCTTGGCATACACGCACTGCAAGCCATCTGGAACTGGCTGGAAGTTTTCATTCTAACCACAGAGTTGTTATGAAATGTTCCTACTTCCAAAACAAAACAAGAAACAATCCCTTTCAGTTCCTTTTGCCGACCAAAATACAGAAGTGACTTTATATATTCAAGAGGCTCAGAGCCAAAGGTAAAAATCATTACAGCATTTTCATTCTTTAATTATTTCAGGATGAAATATTAGCAATACAAGCACTGATTTATGAAGACATTCACCCTGCGAAAGCACCTTTGTATTACCCCTCCCCCCCACCCGCTTATTTCATTTTGTTTTTTCCAATTCTCCAATTCTATTGATATTATTCTAATTGTTATAAAATAAATTCTCTGTTTTCTGATATCTAATATTATTTTCCATATAAACACCAAGAATGCGCTTGATACAAAAAATAGAAATAAACACAATTCTTTGACTACAATAAGTAGTCATCAGGATAACAAATAACAAACATTAATCCTTAACTGAGAGAAGAAAGCTAGGAAATTTTAGTTTAATCAAGAAATACCAAATCTATATCTAACATATCTCATTGGACTCCCTAGAAACCTGTAAAGAATCTGAGGAAGAAACTGTAGATTGAAGAAATGTTTCAATCTGTTGAGGATCAAAGTATAGAAATCTGTCATTCCTGGATTTAATAAAATATTTGCAGGAAATCTCAGTAGTAAACTGTAACCCAAAGCAATAATTCTCTCTGTACATTAGAAATGTACACTAGAAACATCCAGGAATATGGCTGCTCTGTGACCTGATACATTTTTGTCCTGTACTTCCAAAAACCTTTCCAAAGTCCGTTCTCTGTCTGCTTCCAATGCATTCATAAATAAAAGTGTAGCTTTGGTATTAATCTTGGAATTTTGATGAAAGTCGGACAAATTTAAGTTTAAATCTCCCACCTGGCCTTCCTTATGCACTATACTGTCCCTCCGAGGATCAGGCTTAGTGGAAAGGTAATATAACTTAGTCACGGGAGGAAAGGATTCGGGATGAGTTTGCAATACTTCAGAATAATACTTTTAAAGCAATTCTAAAGGGGAGAACAAGAGGATCTAGGAAAATTAATGAACCTCAAATTAAGTCTTTTAGTTCAGTTCACATAGTTTTCAGTCCTCCGATGAGAATATTCCTTATCCTTAATTACAGTCATGCTACTCTCCTGAAGCTCCTTGATACTCCCAGACATTTCTTGAATTTTCACATTGAATATTTTTCTGAGAATGAGATGAAACAGTAACAGATAAATCATTGACTGTCCATAATGTTTCAAGGGCAATTAAAGGTGGTTTAGCAGCAGAAGGTTTTCTTTAATACATTAGGTGTAGAAAAATACACCACTCCTAAAGTTGTTTGAAATACAGGTTCTTCTCCACCTGGAGTTGAATAGACAGAGGGACCTTGACCTAATGTCTCTAAACCCGAGGAACCTGCAGAAATATCAACTCCTGGCTGAGGCTTATATTGAGCTACAGGACTAAGAAATACTAAGGTCTCATTTTGGGTGGGGATGGGGGTGAAACTCCCAAGCCCATAGTGACCTGCTCCTAATGTGGCAGTTGCCAAGAAAGCATTAATGGTAGGTTGTACAAGAAGGGGTGAAGAGACAGTCCCTGGTGGAAGCGTCCAAGTCTCACCCTTCTTCATCTTCCCCATCAAAATTTTAATATTTAGGAAAGTCAGATGTACTCACTACATAGGTTCAGGCGAAAGAGGAAAAATGCTCCTGGGGGCATGCCCGTTTGAAGCACAGCTTTGGCAGCACGCTGGCACCACTGCCAGCTACCCTTTATAAGAGATGTTCTGGGGCTCAGCTGCAGGGTCACACATCCGGGACAGCGGATTACCAGCACCGATGTCACGCACAGCCTGGATGGAGCTTCCCGGTTTCACCACTCTCTTCCCTGTAGTTTGCACAGCTGGCCGCTCTTTAGGAGAGATGTTCTGGGATAAGCTGCAGGGTTACACATCTGGGACAGCGGATTACCAGCACCAATGTCATGCACAGCCTGGATGGAGCTTCCCGGTTTCACCACTCTCTTCCCTGTAGTTTGCACAGCTGGCCGCTCTTTAGGAGAGATGTTCTGGGCTCAGCTGCAGGGTTACACATCCAGGACAGCGGATTACCAGCACCGATGTCATGCACAGCCTGGATGGAGCTTCCCGGTTTCACCACTCTCTTCCATGTAGTTTGCACAGCTGGCCGCTCTCTAGGAGAGATGTCCTGGGCTCAGCTGCAGGGTTACACATCCGGGACAGCGGATTACCAGCACCGATGTCATGCACAGCCTGGATGGAGCTTCCCGGTTTCACCACTCTCTTCCCTGTAGTTTGCACAGCTGGCCGCTCTTTAGGAGAGATGTTCTGGGCTCAGCTGCAGGGTTACACATCTGGGACAGCGGATTACCAGCATCGATGTCACGCACAGCCTGGATGGAGCTTCCCGGTTTCACCACTCTCTTCCCTGTAGTTTGCACAGCTGGCTGCTCTTTAGGAGAGATGTTCTGGGCTCAGCTGCAGGGTCACACATCCGGGACAGTGGATTACCAGCACCGATGTCATGCACAGCCTGGATGGAGCTTCCCGGTTTCACCACTCTCTTCCCTGTAGTTTGCACAGCTGGCCGCTCTCTAGGAGAGATGTTCTGGGCTTAGCTGCAGGGTTACACATCTGGGACAGCGGATTACCAGCACCGATGTCATGCACAGCCTGGATGGAGCTTCCCGGTTTCACCACTCTCTTCCCTATAGTTTGCACAGCTGGCCGCTCTTTAGGAGAGATGTTCTGGGTTCAGTGCAGGGTTACACATCTGGGACAGCGGATTACCAGCACTGATGTCACGCACAGCCTGGATGGAGCTTCCCGGTTTCACCACTCTCTTCCCTGTAGTTTGCACAGCTGGCCGCTCTTTAGGAGAGATGTTCTGGGCTCAGCTGCAGGGTTACACATCCAGGACAGCGGATTACCAGCACCGATGTCATGCACAGCCTGGATGGAGCTTCCCGGTTTCACCACTCTCTTCCCTATAGTTTGCACAGCTGGCCGCTCTTTAGGAGAGATGTTCTGGGCTCAGCTGCAGGGTTACACATCTGGGACAGCGGATTACCAGCATCGATGTCACGCACAGCCTGGATGGAGCTTCCCGGTTTCACCACTCTCTTCCCTGTAGTTTGCACAGCTGGCTGCTCTTTAGGAGAGATGTTCTGGGCTCAGCTGCAGGGTCACACATCCGGGACAGTGGATTACCAGCACCGATGTCATGCACAGCCTGGATGGAGCTTCCCGGTTTCACCACTCTCTTCCCTGTAGTTTGCACAGCTGGCCGCTCTCTAGGAGAGATGTTCTGGGCTTAGCTGCAGGGTTACACATCTGGGACAGCGGATTACCAGCACCGATGTCATGCACAGCCTGGATGGAGCTTCCCGGTTTCACCACTCTCTTCCCTATAGTTTGCACAGCTGGCCGCTCTTTAGGAGAGATGTTCTGGGCTCAGCTGCAGGGTTACACATCCGGGACAGCGGATTACCAGCACCGATGTCACACACAGCCTGGATGGAGCTTCCCGGTTTCACCACTCTCTTCCCTATAGTTTGCACAGCTGGCCGCTCTTTAGGAGAGATGTTCTGGGCTCAGCTGCAGGGTTACACATCTGGGACAGCGGATTACCAGCACCGATGTCACGCACAGCCTGGATGGAGCTTCCCGGTTTCACCACTCTCTTCCCTATAGTTTGCACAGTTGGCCGCTCTTTAGGAGAGATGTTCTGGGCTCAGCTGCAGGGTTACACATCTGGGACAGCGGATTACCAGCACCGATGTCATGCACAGCCTGGATGGAGCTTCCCGGTTTCACCACTCTCTTCCCTGTAGTTTGCACAGCTGGCCGCTCTCTAGGAGAGGTGTTCTGGGGCTCAGCTGCAGGGTTACACATCCGGGACAGCGGATTACCAGCACCAATGTCACGCACAGCCTGGATGGAGCTTCCCGGTTTCACCACTCTCTTCCCTATAGTTTGCACAGCTGGCCGCTCTTTAGGAGAGATGTTCTGGGCTCAGCTGCAGGGTTACACATCTGGGACAGCGGATTACCAGCATCGATGTCACGCACAGCCTGGATGGAGCTTCCCGGTTTCACCACGCTCTTCCCTGTAGTTTGCACAGCTGGCCGCTCTCTAGGAGAGGTGTTCTGGGGCTCAGCTGTAGGGCCACACTTCTGGGACTGCGAATTCACCAGGGCTGATGCTAATTACAGCCAGGATGGAGCCTCCCGACCTCACCGCTCTCTTCCCTGGATCTTATTTTATTTAATAATCAGCTCTCAGCTCCCTGTTTTCATCCCCATGAAGATACCATAGAAAACATACACGTGTAACCCCACCCAGGTGTGCCTGTCCTGCATGGATGGGGTCATAAAAGAATTTGTATTGTCTCTTTGGGGCAGTAACCCTGGCTAGCTGGACACAATCTCTTTTCTTTCTCAAATGCATGAGTTCTTTATTGGGTGGGGGGAAAGTTTCCTTTTCGAGCCTCGAATGCTAATGGTGTGTTGCGGATCTGTATATCCCTGGGAGAAGGGTACACAATAGTAGAGTTCCACTGTGGGCTATCTATGCCAGAACAAACCACTCTAGACTCTGAGGTGGTGTCAAAAATAAAGTTTATTTGCAGATAAGCAGTTGGATATGGCACAAATGATTTAATTCTCAGCCTCACAGTTAAGCCTTTTAAGTTACAGTTCTTTCAATCTGTGTAGAATTATTCCTTACAGGGTCCCAGGGTATCTCCAAGTTTCCAGGGAGTAGAGGAGTGAAGGCCTTGGCTAGGAAGAATACCCATTTTTGTTGTGTGGAGAGGATTCCCCTTTGACCCCGGATAAAAATGGACAAAACAATCTTGGCACAGAGAGTTAACAAGTCCCTCTCCCCAGGGGTGAAGGCTCTGGGTGGGTGTCCTCGGTGATGTCAGAAAAATTCTTACTCATGGTTTGATTATGTGCCTTGGTTTTGTTTCCTTGTACCTGGATCCCGAATGGGAGGAATCCTTCTGGAACAGCAGCTCCTAACGTTCCCTTCCAATAGGAAGGGGCAGCCAAACAAAACAAAGTCTCTTCCCTTGTAAATCAAATTAGCACCGGAGGGTCCTGGCACTGGGTCACCACCTCCTTCATCCTCATTGAGATGTAGAGGGGCAGGTCTTCCCTAAACCTGTGCAGCCCCAGAAACAGGGTTCCCCAATCCCTGAATTCAAGTGGTACACAGGGTTCGATCAGACCTCCTACCAAGAAAATTGTAAAAAGAAAAAAGCCCAAAAATGTACCCAGAGAGATATCCCCACCAGATGGTGAATAGACTGGATAAGAAGGCCCTCCCAACCCTCGTCAGATTTCACAGGCTGGGTTTGCCTGGCTCCTCTGACTGGGCCTGAAAATTATAAAGCAAAGTAACTCCTCACTCTCTCCTAATCTTAGCAAAGCCAAAAGAGACTGCCTAATGACTCCCTGGAGGGAACTTGTTAAAAACCCTCAGGAGACAGTCATTCCAGACCTCTGAAAGGGAAGAGCTGTGGGGAGTGGAGAAGTAGCCTAGTGGTTAGAGCAATGGGCCATAAACCAGCGTTTAAATCCCACTGCCATTCTATGTGACATTGTGCAAGTCACTTTACCCTTTGTTGCCTGTTCTACAAATTTAGATTGTGAGCCCTCTAAGGGCCTGAATATAATCGACTTTGAAGTGCCAAAAAGCAGAATATAAATAAAATATCCTGGGATTGAGTGTGCTCAGGGGGAGTTTTATTTAGGAGGGCGCTCTTGAGCAGCAACCAAAATGACTTCTTGATCCAGCAGCTCTCTCAAGATCCTTTTTGTATTTTGTATACGGACCTGGACAGGAACATGGTGCTATTTTACCTGTCCTTATTAGAAGGAAGGGTGCAAGTTTGTAAAACTGATATGGTATATTTGCTTATCCTTTTATTTTGCCTAGCTTGTTTAATTAGCTTGTGGAAGACTCTTGGTGCCAGGGAGTTAAGTTTTTCTTATTTATTTTATGTAGTTAAGAAGTAGGTCATTGGAGAAGAAAGGAAAGAAAGATCGACACCTGCTGCCATCTGACCTTCCATCCAGAGCTGCCACAGCTACAGAGACCACCACACTTGAGTACCTGAATAAGTGTGCGTACTGACATCCAGGACACATACTAGGTCTGGTTAGACTAGTACCATTTGTAACAAATATATATGCACAATGATACTTATCTCAAGGGAATCTGAATGTGAAGAGTCTGCAAAAAAAACAACAACCCACAAAGGTTCATTTTCTTAACATCCCAATTTGAAGGTTCACATGTTACAGTACAGCAAGGAGGTATTCAGAGATTATTTATTTATTTATTTTTAATTTTTATATACCGGCATTCTTGTATAATATACAAATGCTACCGGTTTACATTAAAACAGGAGATGCAGGAAAAAAGTTACCTTTGTCAAATACATTTAACATTAATAACAATGAAAATTGTTAACAAGGGATAACAACTATGAAAAAAGAGAAAGGTAAACAAAAGTGGAAGAAACATAGAAGTTAAAAAGAAAAAAAACCGAAAAAAAAGGTAGCACCAAGGGTTGCACGAAGGGGTGCACAAAGGGGAGTGCCCCTTTGTCGTGCCCCTTTGGTGCGCGACGCCAGGTGGAATGGCGCCGTTTACCGGCTCGACACTGGGCTGGATGACATCACAAGGGGGTGGGTCTCATGCTCACTGATTTTCTTCATAGCGATCTCCATAATGTTTGTCTGATACTTAGTTGTATATGGTATAAGGTTCTATAAGTAAAAGCATATCATCAATATTAAAAGCAGGTCAAGGTATTTTGCCTTAAAGAAAAGGGTTTAAATTGGTTGAAATTTCTAATTGTTGTTTAAGCATATATACGAGTGTATGAAAAGTTATTTTTTTGGAAGTATTGTTTAAAGAGAAAATATTTGTTGAAAGTGTTTAAATGTCTGTTATATTGTTTTTTTGCCAGACTGTTTTAAAAATAATTTTTGTTTTGTTTTTCCTAGTAAAATTAAGTTGTGAACATTTTTGAACCAATATACTCTCATAGGATATTTTCCTAATTTTTATCCCTGCTTTTTCTCTCTAGCCCCAAAAGACAGACTAGGTAGTAGGGGTGTGCATTCGTTTTGAACTTAAAAGGAAAACGCAACTTATTTTTTTTTTTAACTTAAAAAAGTGATGAGGCGTAAACGATCGGATTTCCAACTTATTCAACATAGCTATGTTGAATACGTTGGAAATCGCGATTGTTGATCTAAATAAAAATTTAAACCCCTCACCCTCCTTAATCCCCCCCCCCCAAGACTTACCAAAACTCCCCAAGCTGGCCAAAAGTTCCGTGAGGGTCCGGGAGCGGACGCGTGGGGAATCACGTGACGTCCGCGTCACTTCGACGTGACGCCGACGTCACGTGGTCCATCGCGGTTCCGCTCCCGGACCCCTCGTTGGGCCCAAAAGGCACTTTTGGCCAGCTTGGGGGGGCCTCCTGACCCCCCCAAGCTGGCCAAAAGTGCCTTTTGGGCCCAATGAGGGTCCCGGGAGCGGACCCGAGGGGAATCACGTGACGCCGCGTCACTCCGACGTGACGCCGACCTCACGTGCTCCTTGCAAAGGAGTTCAGAAATGGCATCCTGACCCCGCTGGACCACCAGGGAGTTTTGGTAAGTCTTGGGGGGGGGGGGGATTAAGGCGGGGTGAGGGGTTTAAATTTTTATTTGCACATATGGACATAGACTCAACTTATGGAATTCTCCATATGTCCATATTGACCGCAAATGGGACCCCCTTTCGACTTATGGACTTATGAACTTAAACTTTTGGTCTGCACATCCCTACTAGGTAGGTCTCTTTATTTGGCCACACAATGCCCAACAGGAAAGAGGGCTTTTCAGAGGTACTCCCTCAAGGAAACATTGTGAATTACTATCTACCATCCACCCCACCCTCAGTCTAGGGCACCCAAGTGCGAGGGACTCCAACCTGAAGTAGTTTATAGTATGACAATGGGAGGGTAATGAACTGTATTTAAAGTAGCTATTAAATAGTTTTTTATGTCCTTTGAGAAAGTGCGTGTTGAGTTTGGAGGTGGACCCTTTTCCTGGAGCAGTGGAGAACGGCTCCCTGGTAGGGACCAGGAAGCACCTGCCCCCAGGGGGCAGAGCACAGGAGGAGAAAGAGGCTAGGATGAGCTTCACCACTGGAAGCCCGCGGTCCCCCAGGGAGGAGCCTGTAGGGACCCGGGCCACTTGGACTTAGGTGGGCCTCGCAGGGTCTCCCGAAGAGGCCATAGAGAGGCGTGCCCACGAGCAGCAAGGGAGCATGGTCGGCTGTAGGTCTGGAGGAGCAAGGAAGGCCGGTAGAGCGTAGGCGATGACAAGGCAAGGGATAAAGCCAGAATCAGGAGACGTGGTCAATGGCAGCCGAGGACAGAATCCGAGGATCAGTCCGAAAAGTAGTCAACGAAGCAGGGGTCAGGTTCCAGAGGTCAGACGAGGTCACAAGGCAGGCAGAGGTCAGGATCCAGGCAGCGAACAGAATAGTCAAGGAGCAGGCCGAGGTCAGTACCAGAGAAACGGTCCGAGGATACTACCTGGGGAGACAGGACAGACAGACGGTGGAACAGAAAGACGTTGGAACAGAAGGACGCTGGACAAGGCTGGAACAGTAGGACGCTTGAACAGTAAGATGCTGGAACAGTAGGACACTGGAACAAGACTGGAACAAGGCTGGAACAAGGCTGTGAACAAGGAGGCAAACTAGTATACTTACAGTGCCGACCCGATTGCCAAGGCAAGGAAGTGCAGGCAGGGACTTCCTTATATTGTACATTCAATCAGGATGCGCCGCGGAGCTAGTACCCGCCCCTGGCCCTACAAGAGGCCAGGAGGTCTGCGCACACACGTATAGGGGTGTGGTCAACGCCACTGGAGATGCCGAACTCTGGCGTGAGGCCTGGTGCGCAGTGGAAGGCCCGATGACTGCCGCTGTGGGATGCCGAGGCCCGGAGGAGCTTGCCGCTGCCACTGGGGAGGCCGACCTGTGTCCTGCAGAGGAGCTAGGGAGGTGAGCAGGCCCATGTGTGGGCCGGGCGCGGACGGGGCCCCATTGGCCCCATTGGCAAAGCTAACTATTCTGTATATTCAGTGAGGCAGTGTGTGTGCAATAAAGCTATAGGAGAATTGACATGTGAGTCATCAACCCAGAAGTGATTTGGAGGAGGTACTTTCTGGTTTTACAGAGGTCAGAAGTACTTTTAAAAGTTTATAAAAATGGATCTGAGTAATGAAAGAAATTAAAAAAGCAGATTCTAGGTGGGGAAAGCCTGCTTGAGCTCCCACCTTGGATTTATAGCCTCAGTTGAATTTTGCCAAAATTGGTTTTGGGAGGGGTACCAGAGCTCTTTTTAAATTTAAAATTGTGATAAAATAAGCATTGGGGCCAATTTGGAGGAGCTTCTCCTGACAGCAAAGGTGGTCTGGGGGTCTCAGAATATGTCAAAAATACCTCAAACTGCCAACGGTGGACCTGAAGATCCATATTGGCCAGGGCAGAGATGCCTAACTAAATTCATCCTGTGTTTTTGGAGAGGTTATGTGGAAATGAGCAGAAATGGAGAAAGGGAATCCAAAACAATGTAAAAGGGTAAAAAGTCTGTGACTAAGCAAATGCCAGCAAACTCCATTTTGTCACTGGAATCCTGAGGAAAGTGTCTGTGTCTATGTAAATAAGCTGGTGACACCATTTTGTGAGCCAATTCTGGAGGGACTAGTAGACTGATTCATATGAGTTTCTCACTGATAAAAAAAAATTCAGATTCCATCCCAGTCTTAAACTGTCTCAAAATTTCCAAGTTTTCTTTTCTACAACTTCATACAAAGATAGGGGTTGTCCATTGGTCAAAAGTATATTAAAACTGGTCCTAAATGCCTCTTAGAACTGTTTTTGCAGAGGTCAGCACAGGAGCAGTGATTTTCTTGGGTGTGCCAGTTGGAGATTTCAGTTAGTCTGGGTTTAACGATGAGGGAGCAGAAGGCTCCTGTCCAGTTCTCTTCAGAGACTGCTCTGAAATCCCAGAAATACACAACAGTGGAGAGGAAGGCACACATCTCCAATATGATTGATTGAAGTATGTGTGATTGTGTTAATGTGATATTTATTTTAAAAATAAGGAAAATTCTAGGTAAGGTTCCGAGTAGAGATGTGAATCGTGTGATCGATCATCTTAACGATCGATTTCGGCTGGGAGGGGGAGGGAATTGGATCGTCGCAGTTTGGGTTTTTTAAATATTGTGTAAATCGTGTAAATCGAAAACCGGCACACTAAAACATCCCTAAAACCCACCCCGACCCTTTAAAATAAATCCCCCACCCTCCCGAACCCCCCCAAAATGCCTTAAATTACCTGGGGTCCAGAGGAAGGGTCCCGGTGTGATCTTTTACTCTCGGACCTCCGTGCGTTGTAGAAATGGCGCCGGCGCTACCTTTGCCCTGTCATATGACAGGATGCAATACTTATGGCAATATATCTAATATATCACACAACAACAATATTCAATAATACATAGTGACATATAAATTCATTTCTCAATCTTTATTAGAAAAAATTATTTTATAAAAAATCCCAACCAATATACCTTTAAATATACCCCGGATCACCACATTAAAAAATTCACCACCATCAAATATTCACCACCTTCAAATTCTCTCACATCCCATTCATTCAATCACTCACTTTCCAATTTATACAAAATCTTAATAAATTCACATTGAATATACAAAAAATAACTCGTATTTCTTTGGTAAGCAGAAAGAGTCCAAATCCACCAAACTTCTTCGTTCCCAGAACGTGACAACAGTTCAATGTATCTTCATCCTCTCGACATGTTTCGCCTTTCCTCAGGCTTCCTCAGGAGAGCTTTTGTAAGGTCTCCTGCTGCTTATGTCATCATTTGTTATCCAACGGAGTAATGTTCTCTACAAACATTTCACAACTTTAATTAATATCAAATTTAAAAATATTTATCTACTCTTAACATCTTTCAAATATTACACAACACATAACACCATGAGTTGAGATGTTTGTACAGTAATGCGGAAAACCTTACAGCGTTGTACCCCCCACCCCATCACACCCTCCTCACACACAATTAAAAATTACAATAACAGATTTTACATGAAAAGGGACATTCAAAGCATAGTATTCTGAGGTAAAAATATCACTTACAACATGTATATAATATTTACATGTACTGCAGAGGTGCCAACCAGAAAACCCTGCAAAAAAACAAGAGATGCTTGGAACCTATATGGTGTTAGGCCTACTGTAATGCATCTTGGGCATGGGCATGACCCTTAGAGAGCCACAAAAAACAATTACAATGCAATAAACTTTCTATATCAAAACAACACCGCCAGCACTCAAACAGCAACAGCTATACCCTTGAAAGTTATGGGATAGGAGGCGATGTGCTTTCGTGGATTACAAACTGGTTAAAAGACAGGAAACAGAGAGTAGGATTAAATGGTCAATTTTCTCAGTGGAAAAGGGTAAACAGTGGAGTGCACAGAGATCTGTACTTGGACCAGTGCTTTCAATATATTTATAAATGATCTGGAAAGGAACTGACGAGTGAGGTAACCAAATTTGCAGAAGATACAAAATTATTCAGAGAAGTTAAATCACTAGTGGATTGCGATAAATTGCAGGCGGACCTTGCGAGACCGGAAGACTGGGCATCCAAATGGCAGATGAAATTTAATGTGGACAAGTGCAAGGAGTTACATATAGGGAAAAATAACCCTTGCTGTAGTTACACGATGTTAGGTTCCATATTAGAAGTTACCACCCAGGAAAAGATCTAGGCATCATAGTGGATAATACATTGAAATCGGAGGCTCAGTGTGCTGCAGCAGTCAAAAAAGCAAACGGAATGTTAGGAATTATTAGGAAGGGAATGGTTAATAAAACGGAAAATGTCCTAATGCCTATGTATCGCACCATGGTGAGTCCACATCTTGAGTACTGTGTACAATTCTGGTTACAATATCACTAAAAAGATATAATTGCATTAGAGAAGGTACAGAGAAGGGCGACCAAAATGATAAAGGGGATGGAACAGCTCCCCTATGAGGAAAGGCTAAACAGGTTAGGGCTGGGAGAAGAGACGGCTGAGGGAGGATATGATAGAGGTCCTTAAAATCATGAGAGGTCTAGAATGGGTAAATGTGAATTGGTTATTTACTCTTTCGGATAATAGAAGGACTAAGGAACACTCCATGAAATTAGCAACTGGCACATTTAAAACTAATCGGAGAAAATTCTTTTTCACTCAATGCACAATTAAGCTCTGGAATTTGTTGCCAGAGCATGTGGTTAGTGCAGTTAGTGTAGCTGGGATCAAAAAAGGTTTGGATAAGTTCTTGGAGGAGAAGTCCATTAACTGCTATTAATCAAGCTGATGTAGGGAATAGCCACTGCTATTACTGGCATCAGTAGCGATGGATATACTTAGTATTTGGTACTTGCCAGGTACTTGTAGCCTGGATTGACCACTTTTGGAAACAGGATGCTGGATGGCCCCTTGGTTTGATCCAGTATGGTAATTTCTTATGTTCTTAAATATTACACCAGGCCTAAAACACCAATTAACCCCCCTATTAGGAAAACAGAACAAGCCAAGCTGCAATAGATCTCTACATACAAACTACATACTATTGGAATACCTTACTCAGTCACACATGTAAAACACAGACCTTCAAATACAGAATAAAGAGACCATTAAATATAAATAGAAATGTACAGGCAAAAACTGAACTGGAAACCGCAACAAGCCAATTTCTATATGAACTGCAATAATGAAAAAATTAGAAGCGTTATCATTTTTCATAAAACAAAATTAGTAAAACCATACCAATAAAAAGAATAATTCAAAACTAATGAATAGAATAGCATTCAATAATTAAAAACTCACATTTGAGGGCAGATTTTCAAAGGCTACGCGTGTAACATATGCGCGTAACCCTTGAAAATCTGCCCCTGCGTGTGCCGAGCCTATTTTGCATAGGTTCGGCGGTGCGCACAAGGTGAGTATGTCCCAGGGCTTGCAAAAAGGGGTGGGGCATGGGCGGTCCGGAGTGGTCCAGGGGAGCGGGGTCATGGCTGGAGCCTCCAGGCACAGTGGCCATTTGCAGGTGCGCGCGCCGACCCTGGATTTTATAACATGCACGCGGCAGCATGCGCATGTTATAAAATCAGGCGTAGATTTGTTCGCACCAGGATGCACAAACAAATCTACGCCCGCACGCACCTTTTAAAATTTGGCCCATAATTTTTCTATAATCAATAAATTATTTTAAATACATCAAATAACACTCATTAATTTGAACTAATAAGGATTTTTAAAAGTCTCCCTTTATCCATATCTGGGAACATTTGATTTCCAGAAACCCTAAAATTGTCATTGATTAGCCAGCAGAGAGGAAGTGAGGTCAATCTCCCATACATATGCTCTTTCTCTCTCTCTCACATGAATACACACATGCATACTTTCTCTCACTCTCATTCTCCCACACACATGCTCTCTCTCTCCCCCACACACATACATACCTGCTCTCTCTGTCTCCCACACACATGCTTTCTTTCTCTCTCTCTCTCAGTCCCGCACAAATACTCCCACATAGTCTTGCTCCCCTTACCCCCACTCCCCAGCACTCTCCTCTCCAAGGCACCCCACTTCCCAGCAGTCTTAATCCCCAGCCTCCTCTCCCACCCAGACCCCCCACTCCCCAGCAGTCTTGCTTTCTAGACACCTCTTCCATCCCAGAAACCCCACTCCCCAACAGTCTTGCTCAACAGGCCCTCCACTCCCAGACCTCCTTTTCCCAGCAGTCTTGCTCCCCAGCTTCCTTTTCCCTCCCAGCCCCTCTACTTCCCAGAAATATTGTTCCCCAGTCCCTAGCAATCTTGTTCCCCTCTCACTCCTCAATCAATGCAGGTGGCAGGTGCATGATTTCCTTAATGCTGCTCACACCCACAGGGTGCTACTGTGATCCCCTCATTCACCTCTATGCTCCTGAAGAATGGAAGGATCGCGGCCTTGCAGCATGGGCTGCTTCCTCCCTCCCAGTTGCCAGTGCCTGAATGACGTCATCAAGTGGAGGAAGCAGCCCGCGCTGCAAGGCCGCGATCCTTCCATTCTTCAGGAGCATAGAGGTGAATGATGGGATTGCGGTAGCACCCCGTGGATGAGCAGAATTCAGGAAATCATGCGTCGTCCCACTGCCACCAATGAGACTTCTTCCATTTTTGGCTACACCCCAATTCTGATGCGTATGAGTCAAAAAGCAGTGCAGCTCCGCCAGAATCATCAATGTGGCTGGCGGGCCACGCTGCTTTTCCACTTATTGAGTCCCCTCATAGCGGCTGTGTTATGGCGAATATGGTAGTGGCACCTATGGCCGTGGCCATATTGGCCTTAGGCATGATACGGCTCTGACTATACCTATGGGACCATGGGACCCATGCCTCACATCTCCACTTCTTTGGTTGCTGGTGAAAGAAAAGGAGAATTGTATGTGAATGTGTGTGTGTGAGAGTGAGAACCTGTGTGTGTGTGTGTGTGAGTGAGCACGTGTTAGTGTGAACTTGTGTGAGAGAGAGGGAGTATTTGAGTGAGTGTGTGTGTGAGAGAATGAAAATGTGTATGTTAGAGAGTGTTTGTATATGAGACAGGAGAAAGCTTGCCTTTCCCCATCTGCCCTCCAACCACTAATCCACAACAATCTCAGGATGGCTGGAAATCAAAACATCCCAGGGATTTTTTTTTTATCTTTACTAGGATAAAATAAATAAAGAAGTTAGTTGTAATTTTTGGCTGTTATTTGATGTGTCTACAATTATGAAATATTTTATTGGTGTTTAGAAAAGTTTGTATACAAGATTTTAATTATTGGATACAGTTCTATTTGTCAACATTTTAAAATTCGTTTTATTCTTTATTTTATATGGTTGATCCTTTATAATTCTTGATTTTATTGTTTGATGTTTTATGAGTTAAGCAATGTTTCTGTTTTTCCATTTTTGAACTATATAAAGAGTCCGGCTTCTTGTAATTTCTAGTTCAGTTTTTGTATGCATTTTTTATTTGGTGAGGGTCTGTCTGTGTTCTTCATGTGTGACTGACGTGAAGTATTCTGCTAACTTGTAGTTTCTGTATAGGGATCTATACCAGCCTGGCTTGTTCTGTTTTCCTATTAAGTGGAATAAGTTGCACTATTGAATACAGCCAACTATTTTAAAGTTAGCAGGTTAACTTTATCCAGTTAACTTTAGGTCAGCTCTTTGGCCTAATCATACATAGCCAGCTATATTCAGAGCTAGCTGGTTAACTTAGTTGGCTAACTCAGCTCCTCCCAGTTATCCAGCTAAATGAACAGATGGGCAGTTATCTAATAAGTTAGCCAGTTAGAAGTTAGCTGGATAAGTTAGGGGTGTTCCAGGGGCTTAACTGGGAGGAGATGAGTTAGCCAGCTAAGTTATTCGGCTAACTCCGATATTCAGAGCTAGCCAGCTAACTTACCCAGCTAAGTCTGGTTGGGTCAAAGAGTGTCCTAAAGATAGCTGGATAAAGTTAGCTGCATTATTGAATATACCTCCAAAGTTAACCCTAATTATAAAGCAAATACTGGGTTCAAAAAGAATTAGGAGTTAACTTCATTTTTTGTTTAACTGGGAGGGATATGGACCAGAGGACTGAATTTGTGAGCCAGCTCAAGATGTACACACACCTGAAATGGCATTCCTTGCAAAACCTGGCTCCAAAGGCCCCAGGATTTGCTCACTGGAAAAGAATGGGTTACTGTGAGGCCTAGCTAATCTTGAACCAGAAGCCACTGGAACAGGAAGATAGGAAGACTTTCAGGTAAGCCACAGGGCCAAATATGAGTGATAAAGTTTCCTGGTAAACTCATCCTTTCTGCCTGCTATGGGAAGCTCCATCAAGCTGCTGGCTCAGCAAGGACACCAGTCCTGACTGAATGCCCTGTTTCAATGGTGGCCAAATCCAGTCCTCAAGAACTACAAATAGGCCTGATTTTCAGGATATCCACAATGAATTTGCATGAGATATGCATGCAATAGAGGCAGTGCATGCAAATCTCTCTCTCTTGAGGACTGGAGTTGGCCATCCCTGACCTGTTTAATCCCTCTGCAGTCCTAGTTCTCTGCTGATGCAACAAACTTTGTGGATCTGTTTCCTGAAGTTCCATTCAGTCTTGTTCCTGAAGGGGGGCCGCCTCTCTCCTGTAGCGCACTGCACGTTCGCAGGGAACCTGGTGCTAAACCATTCGTAGACGACCCGATTCGTAGATGACCTGGTTTTTTTTACTGCTTCCTTGCCTGGAACCTTGCTTTGTTTCTGCTCTCCTGGATTCCAGCCCTGTTCTTGAATTAGTTCCTGCATGATTGTACCTTGGATTCATCTTTTGGATTTTGACCTCTTCATGAAGCTGTCTCTGTTACCTACTGAGTTCTACCTTGGAGATATCAGATACTTGCTTACTGAGAGCCTTGATCTGTCAGTCATATATGTCCTGACTAGTACCTGACAATGCATGAGATAATTCTGGATGTACCGGGTCTCTAGCAACTGCTTATGAATCAACTAAGCCAAATGTTATGTATTTTCCTCAAACCTTTTTCCAGATACATTAAGCCAGGGATTGGTACTCTATCAGATTGCCACTAGATGGCAACCTCTACCTTACATCAAAATCATACAAACATATCTACACACAGACACAGACACACACACACACACACACACACACTCACACTCACTGTAGGGGATTAGCTAAGATGGTTTTCTTCATATTTTTTATAGTATTTATATAACTACTAGAAGATTTTTTTTCTTTCCCCAAAGTATTTCTTTAATAAACCTTGAAATCTATAGACAGGCTGCTGAGATCCCTCCCAAATCCTACAATTGTGAGGATTCCTCTTTGACCAGAATGAGCAGTTTATATTAGAAGCATATTTGACACCAACTGTTATGGGGAGAATAAAACTCCATCTTTTATATTGCAGCAGGATAAGACAATCCAGACTGAAGTGTAACAGTGGCAAAGACACACACTGAGGCAGTGGAATTGTACTCTGCCTGTGACAGTGCAGAGCAGCTTCATGTGCATTGTTATACCACATAAAATGACATTATATGAAAAGGGGGGTGGGGAAGCTATGGTTTTACATGTTTTTTTTCTGGAAGGCAGTGAAATGGTATTGTGTTTCCGAGGGATCCACCCACACAACCACGCCTACAAATCTCCAGCTGGTACCTCATGGCATTTCACCACAAAACATTAGAATGTTCTTGAAAAGATGTAGAAGTTTTAAAAACTTATTGACTAATTCTGCCCATCTGTCATTACATCTTTTAGCATGCCAAGGACTATCTGATTGATAGGCAGTACTGTGCCAGGCTTTCCCCACCTCCTCAACGTGAGTTGGCAGTGCCCCAGTCAGACATAACACCGCATGCACCCTTACCAGTGCAAAAGAAAATGTTCACATGCAGAAAAACCGTTGCAAAAATGCAAACTTTATTTAAATGTAGGACATGGTGGCTGGTATACAACAACATTAGGTAAAGAACAAATGGCAAGTAACAGTTCAGTTAACAGCTGTGTAGAATACATGGAATTCATCCCCTCCCACCAAACATGCTCACAGTCTGGTTTCTTGGGAGTAGGACCTCAGAATGAACCTACTGTAACAGTGGCTAAGCCCCTACATATCATTTCCCCTTTTTCATCTGCTGGGATCCCCAGGTGATGGCCATTCTCCCTGGCTTTGGGGATTGGTCAGTGCTCCCCTTTATAATCTGGGGTTGAGCATGCTCAGTTGGAGTTGAGTTGAAGAGTTGGTTGTAGTGTTGGTTTGAGTGGCTGTCTGCCTTTTTGGAGTTTTGAGACTTTTTTTTTTATTTTTGTAGCTGATCTCAGTGGGCACTCCTATTGCTACAAGGGGATAAGAGGAAGAAACCTTAATTTTGTGACCTCCCAGTTCAGAAAGGGTTTTCCGGTGCAGAGGAGAAGAGAGCAGAGATTTTTTGGACTTGCAGAGAGTGGGCCTGTTTTTTGTGAGCTTACCAGCTTTGAAGTTAAGTCCTTCTTCTTGACAGGATTGTATTGGAACTGGATCTGCCTATCTAACAGTCAAGTGGGCTTGCAGTGCTCCAGAAGAGGTTTTTGGGCCGAAGATAATTTATGGTGGGGAAAAGGACACTGATTCAGGCTGAAAATGGACAAGGAGACCGTAGTTTGGGAGTGATTTTTTTGTTTTTTATGATGATGATTTCAACAATCCTCGCATGGATACTTTTCTTTATGTTACAGTAAACCCTTTTATTTTGAGCACCACTCCCAAGGCTGTTGCCTGAGTTTTTTGGTCTCATATTTGGAGCGTCTGACTGAAGAGAGGTCTACCTAAGTGAGTACATTGTGGGACTTTGAGAATGAGCACTGTAAGCCCTGGAGAATTGTCCTTCTCCCCTCCTGTGGAACCTCAACACCCAGGGCTGGAAATCCGGATGCATGAGAGAAGGAGAGAACCAGGTTGGTGGAAAAGGCCCTGGGCATTGCTGTAACCTCTGTGCTAGGGATTTTAAAACCAAGAGGGAGTTTTAAAGTACTCTCAACTCAGGTTCCTAGTCTCAGGTGTTCACTGGTATAGGTATCTGAAGGATTTCCTCCAACCCGTTTGCAAGACCAGAATTATCAGGGTTTACAAATTCTCACTCTTGGGGTCCTTCTCACTCCTCTGAAGGTCCTTGCCTTCCATTCCTTTCTTCTGCTGATGTTTTGCTTCCTAGTGGTCTAGCTCCTGTCATCTGATCACTCCTAGACCTTTACCAGACTACATTACACTGCATTTCTGATACCCTGAGAATTCTTCCCCAGGTTTCAGTGCCTTTACCACCTCATGTATTTGTCCTAATCAGAGCTTTTTTTCCAGGGCGTACGTGCCGGTCTGTGCCGGTACTGAGTATCGGCTTCTTTTCTTCCCCCTGCTTGAATTGTGGTCCCCCCCCCCCAAAAATAAACATGGTGCCACCTCTGTTCTCCCACCTCATGTCTTCTCTTCTGTGCAGAGAAGGAAGAGAGACTGCTGCCTGGGCAAGGAAGTGGGGGAGAGACGAGGACTGATGCTGGACTCCTGGGGAAAGAAAGTCCAGCATCAGTGCAGCTTGCCTGCTGGGAGGAGGGAGCTGAGAAGTAGAGAGGACCCCCAAGTGGGAGGAGAGAGGGCAAAATAGTGTGATGAAGTGAGAAGTGTTATGATTGGATCCCTGAGCCCCCCACATCGTTCTTTTGTGTGTGAGAGGGAGGTCTTTTATTGGGGTCACAAGTCCTCCATGATTGGCCATTTGTGTGGGGGTGGGGGTGGGAGGGAGAACTTATGTTGGAGCTGCTGAGCCTCTGTCATTGTTGGTAGATGTGGGTGCTATGTTATGGTCCTAAACATCCATACGTAACCCTCCTCCACCATTGTGGGGAGCACTGGTAAAAGGGGGTCACACAGTTCCCAGGGCAGCTCCTCTCTTCCTTTCATACATTGTCCATGCCAGCCTCTGGGATTGCCGGGGTTCATCCAGTGGGGGGAGGTTCCACCTCCTGGGCCCCTGGTGCAGTGGTGGGTAACAGTCTTAGCAACTCTCTCTATCTCTCTTCCAATGATTGGTAGAAACTCACAATAGCAGAGTCTTTTTGGAGGAAAAGCATTCTTGAATAAAGCACAAAATCGAAGAACGAGGTTCCACTGAAAATTACTTTAACTTAAAACTCAAGATCCAGGCTAGGATCATGAAAATCATGAACAGCAAAATATTTTATTTAATTTTTATCAGTTTTTATAGTCTGCAATTTATTTAGTAAGTTCAATAATAACAAAGAGAGTGATCTTTTTAGTCATAGCACCTCCTTTATTTACTCTTCTTTCTCTAACCAAACCAGTTTCCAATATCTCTTCCCCATGGAGGGTGGGAAACGTTTCTTCAGCAACGAGCATAAGGCAAGGGATTGGATGAAAAAAAATTCCCTTGTTCCAAAAATTAGATAACTCCAAATACTCTTCAAATGTCCTTACAAAACCAGCAGTCTTACCCACTGTTTACTGACCATGGGATAAAACAGCCAGCTTCCAACTCCCACAGCAAGGTGGTACTGACCTCATCGTTGGAACTGATCAAACTCAACAAACAAACAAATAAATAAATAAATAGAACAATATCTTCACTTCCAGAGTCTCTGCCTTACTGTTTGCTGGGCACAAGCAAAAAAACCCACAGATCAAATCCATTTCTTCTAGAGAAGGAGAGACTAGCCCTTATCGGGCATCGCTCTGCCTTCTGCCAACAACCCCCTACCCAACTAATCCCACTGTTGAGTATGCCATCCTGTGGGTGGGGGTTGGGGAGGTAGGGGAGTGTGGGGGGGGGGGGGGATTTATGTTGGTATACATCATTTGTTCTATCTTTATAAATAAATATTGTAAAATTTACTTTCTGTAAAGCGTCCAATCTTTATTTGGATGCATTCCCATAACTCACACCCATGTGCATCATATTTTGATACATTACACAATTATCATAAGAATGTTTTTTTTTCCCAGAATACACACATTGTCATTGATAACAAAAAGTGTGCAATTAAGAGGTAGAGGATCGGCAGCAGAGATGTCTGGAGCCTTCAAAATGCACAGCATAAGTGACCAGAATACCTATAAACAGAAAAACGCATCATTAGCAATGTGTCAGCATCTTATACTGCTTCTCACAATACTTAATACTTAGAGGTATCTTGACATCATCATTACTGGCCCATATCCTCTGACAATGGTGAAAGCTTAATTATGAGATGCTGTCACAAATGATAACACTGCCACTTAATAACTGCCTGTGATTTCCTCCCATATGCTGTGGAGATAGAGCCCATGGCTTTGCCCAAAAAGGGAGAGAGAGAAAGCATCAGCAGAGGTGAGGGTTTTGGCAAGCACAGAGCTGCTAATGGTTGGCTGCAACGGCTGCTCCAGGCCACATGATGCAAGACTACACAGAATGGCCTCTACATTGACAACCTCCATGACTTTATGTGACCATAGCTCCAAGACACTGGAGTAGCCTAGATGCTAGAGCAGCAAGATGTCCACTAGAGAAGCCAGGGTTCAAGTCCCACTGACACTCTTTGTGACCTTAGGCAATTCATTTCATTCTCCATTGCCTTAGGTACACATTTAAGGTGTCATTTACCAAGCCATGACATTTTTACTTGGTATAGCCCCTTTGGAAACTGCATGATTTTTCCCCCGGCAGAATTTGCAGGGAAGAATACCGCCTGATAAAACACCCAAAATGCACGTAATTGTGGACACTTTTCGCAGGAATACTATGTTCTAAAGAAGGCCATCAGGGTATGAAAGAGGCCACCACAATGTCTTATGATACCCTGCCGCCTCCAGAGGCCGCCCTCAAGAGAAAAAATTGAAAAAAATATTTTGAAGTTGCATGCCAACACACCAACCCTCCTTCCCAACCCCCCTTTTCCAATATATGACCCTCTTAATCTATCTGGATAGGCCATGCAGTCTTTTTCTGTCATCATGTTTCTATGCTGGAGAAGTGAGCCCTGAAAAAGGAAATCAGCTGGGCCAAGTGAGGGTTGGAGAGAGAAGAACCATCCGGCCTATGTGGCAGAAGAAGAAACAGGTGCAATTTTGTCCCCTCGTGGATGAAGGAAGAGGAGAAAATCAGTTGTCTGATCATGACATCTATTTCTGTTCCTATACAATGCATTTGGATGTGTATGGCCTCAAAATGATAGTGTCCTAAGGCTTTTACACAGTCATCTTTGCTATGAATAAGGCACGGAATATAGCTAATGTTTTTGTGATTCCAGCAGGGCCACTCAAACAGATTAACACTTACCCTCAGTTGGCTGAAGATCTTGGCACAGCTGCACTAACAGCTTGGGCTCCTGCCACCAGGGGATGCATCATCGGGCCTTTAAGGCCTTCAGCCCTTGTCTGGTTGCTGTATGACTTTTAGAAGCACACAATTATGCAAGCCAGGAAGAGCTGTGGATAGAGACCTGCACAAAAGGTAAAGTGCCTGTGAGAAACATCAGTTCTCTTAGCCTTTTAGCTCTAATCCCTCCAGCAGATCCTGCTTTTCAAACAACATAGATAAGCTACCACCCTGGCCAGGATAGCAAATGCATTGTTCTATGTACCTGGAAGCCAGCAGCACATCTGAAGGGCAGTGCCTAATAAATGTGCAATGCTACAGGAGGAACACTGTCCTCTCCTGCTTCTCCTGACCCTCTGTCCTCCCTTGATCTTCTGTCAAGACCTATCAGCTGCTGGCATCAGTGTCTAGTCCAAATACACGAGGACCATGTGAGACTATGCATGCAGATGTTAAACGTTTCCTTCTTCTCCCTCACAATCTCAGTCAGGATGGATAGTTATGTAAGGTATGTAAGGATCATTATGTAAGCTTTCAATTTATCAGATGCTTTGGCTCATTGGTTCCACTATGCATTTAGGTTACTGTACAACTCCTACCATTACAGACACTACCAACCCAGTTGCAAATAGAGCTAGCCCATTGGGGACAGGTGATACAATTAATTACCCTATTCCATCAGATAGTACCCCAGAATCTATTGCTTCCTTACCGGTTATACTACCATCTTATGTCTGACCAAGCACATGTCCTGGCCTTGAGGCTTCCTCTCCTGGGCCCAGGGGACAAGTGCATGGCCGCTTTGGCCAGGACAAGTCTGACCAACAGTGTCTTTTCTTTTCCTGTAAAACTGAGAAGTTGACTGGGTGGCGCCATTTTCACAAATATTTTCCCTGCTGCTAGAGGATGCTCTCAGCGGCAGGGCTCTTCACACACATTTTTTTTAATATAACTGGCTCTATACTATAAGGGGCGGATTTTCATACTCCGCGAATAGGCCTACTTTTGTTTGCGCTCCAGGCGCAAACAAAAGTACGCTGGATTTTAGTAGATACGCTCGGAGCCGCGCGTATCTGCTAAAAACCTGGATCGGCGCGCGCAAGGCTATCGATTTTGTATAGCCGGCGCGCGCCAAGCCGCGCAGCCTACCCCCGTTCCCTCCGAGGCCGCTCCGAAATCGGAGCGGCCTCGGAGGGAACTTCCTTTTGCCCTCCCCTCACCTTCCCCTCCCTTCCCCTACCTAACCCACCCACCCGGCCCTGTCTAAGCCCCCACCTTACCTTTGTCGGGGGATTTACGCCTCCCTCTGGGAGGCGTAAATCCCCGCGCGCCAGCGGGCCTCTTGCGCGCCGGGCCGCGACCTGGGGCGGGTACGGAGGGTGCGGCCACGCCCCCGGACCGCCCCGGGCCGTAGCCACGCCCCGTACCCCGCCCCCAAAACGCTGCCGACACGCCCCAAAAACGCCGCGACGACCGGGCCCGCCCCCGACACGCCCCCGACACGCCCCCCTCGGAGAACCCCGGGACTTACGCGAGTCCCGGGGCTCTGCGCGCGCCGGTAGGCCTATGTAAAATAGGCTCACCGGCGCGCAGGGCCCTGCTCGCCTAAATCCGCCCGGTTTTGGGCGGATTTAGGCGAGCAGGGCTCTGAAAATCCGCCCCTAAGAACATAAGAAATTGCCATGCTGAGTCAGACCAAGGGTCCAACAAGCCCAGCATCCTGTTTCCAACAGAGGCCAAAACAGGTCACAAGAACCTGGCAAGTACCCAAACAACAAGATGATCCCATGCTACTGATGCAATTAATAGCAGTGGCTATTAGCTAAGTAAACTTGATTAATAGCAGTTAATGGACTTCTTCTGCAAGAACTTATCCAAATCTTTTTTGAACCCAGCTACCCTAACTGCACTAACCATGTCCTCTGGCAACACATTCCAGAGCTTAATTGTGCGTTGAGTGAAAAAGAATTTTCTCAGATTAGTCTTAAATGTGCTACATGCTAATTTCATGGAATGCCCCCTGGTCCTTCTATTATCTGAAAGTGTAAATAACCGATTCACATCTACTCATTCAAGTGATGATATTAGAAAGTTATCTGGTAATTGTGAGATAACTGGCTAAGTAGTGATATTTAAATTTATCTGATTATTACATAGATGCTTATCAACAATAAATAGGCTTGCTCTGATATTCACTACTTACTTGTTCAGCCCCATATTCAAATATCCACTTAATATCTGTTGGGTTTGTGGCATGGTGTGGACTCTTAGTCGCTGTGGCGATGACTCCTCCCACGGGGAGGGGCCCCATAGGGAACCACAGCGATAGGCTAGACTCAGAGAGCAGACACTGGAGATGGAAAGCTTTATTGTACTGCTGTAGATAGATGGTATATGTGAAGGAAGGAAAGGCACTGAAGCTAGCAAGGTGCCAATACGCTCAGACAATCTCAAATGTAGAAGTCTCACCCAGATGTTCTAGGTTGGTAGAGTTTCGCAGAGCAGGATAAGCCGAACCTGGTGGGTGGAAATGGAGAGCTGGATCATAAAGGTACTCACTGAAGAGTAGTGCTGGAATCCTCCTGGTAGAAGATGAAGGTGGGACCCTGAGTTGGAAAGGCCCTTGAGGAGCGAGTACCTGGAAGCACAGGTAATCCTGAAATGAAAAGAGAGATCCCCGAGGAGCGGTTGTCTGAGTTAGAAGTAGAAACCCTGAAGGATGGTTGGAAGCGAGAGACCCCCGAGGAGCAGGTGCCCAGAGCTTCTTCAGGAGCGAGATATCCCGGAGGGTAGCAATGAGTCTAAGCGTGCATCTTAGAAGCGGTCGGAGTAGCTAAACCGAAGTCCTTGCTAACTCATTCGTTAGGAGCGGAGTGGAGGCTTAAATACCCGGAGGTATTGACATCATGCGGTGGGGACGCCCCGAGGTTCCCGCCATGACATGTAGATAAGCGAGGCAGCATGCGCGCACGCGCTCTAGGAGGCCACGGGAAGGAGCATGGCGGTTGGGGACGCCCATGCTGAGTTGGAGACGCCAAGGGTTTCGGCATTCAGCACCGGAAGCAGCCATCTTACCCATGGAGGAGGAGAAAGGTAAAAAAGAGGTGAGGCAGAGCAGTCGCAGCCGTCTGCACTGACGGACGCAACAATATCATTTAGCTGCCTATATTTCTAGTTGGCTTGATAATCCCGGCTCTTTTTTAGCCATTCATAATTATTCGGTAATATTGGTATTAGCCAGTTTACTGAATATTGACCTCAAAGTGATTAAAAGCACTGATGGCTTTGTGAGTTTGTGTGGCTATAATGGCCTGTTATTTTGTTGCCACTGTTGCTGTTCTTTGTCACCCCCTCAGAAGCGGATGGCCTAGGTTAGGGGTGGGCAAACGTTTTTGTGCTGGGGCCACATTACAGGTTATTGACTGCAAGAAGGACCCGGTGGGCAGTTCCTCCTTGGAGCTCCTCGACATAACAACCAAACCCCTAGCACTCGCTACAGGCATTTCAGTATACCGCAGGCTTTCACACAATCATTTTTAGCACCTTAGGAGCCACTTCAATCATGGATCCCAGCCTCTAACAAAATCAGCAAGACCTTCAACCCCAAGAGGTACAAGACGTTTTGCCAGCTAGCAGACTACCTTACCTCGGTCACAAATGCAGAACACAGACAGACCCTCATCAAATAAGAATTAAAAGGCCATAAAGTATAAAAAGCAAAGTGCAGACAAAAAAACTAAACAGTGAGTAAACCATACTAATAAAAATAATATATCAAAATAAATGAAGAATAAAACATATAATAATTAAGAAGAATAAAGATAAAAAACTCCAAACATTTCCCCAAAATCAATTAAATATTTTGAAACAGCAGTCATATCAAACACCTAATAATTAAAACTAATAAAGATAAAAATTTCCCTCCCTCCATACCTATGAACTTTTGATTTCCAGTCATCCTGAGATTGGATTAGTGAAGGGAAGGTGGGAAGAACCACACTTCTACCTTCTCTTCTCATTCCTCTCTTCCACTTCCTCACTCCCCCTTCCCTTTCACTCACCTTTCAGCCATTCACCCCTTCACTCATTCACCTCCCTTCCCTCCCAGTCACTCACTCTCCTACTCAATCCCCTCACTCCCATTCACCCTCTTCCCTTCATCCCTCACTTCCTTCCCTCAGTCATGCTCCCTCTTCCCACTCACTCCTTTCCCTCTCCCTCCTCTCATTCACTCTCTTCCCTGTTAAACACCCTTTCCCTCCCTCCATTCAGTCCCTTCCTTTTCTCCCCTCTCAGTCACACACACCACTCTCACCCCCTTCCCTTCCCATACCAACCCACCATGTATCTCAACCTTCTTGTCGGGATTGTCATCATCTTCTTCCTGCCAGCTAAGTGCTGGAAGACCACCAGCAGGTCAGCTTCGGGCCCTCCACACTGCAGGGTCTCTTCTTGCAGACAGGGAGTGGAAATCCCACCAGCACGTCACACCATGGTGCTGTGGGGCCTGTTCTTGCTGGCGAAGGATGGGAATCTTGCCAGCAAACCATGCCATGGTGTCAGTCTTCTTGCTGGTGGGGAGTGGGAACCACTCCAGCATATCACTAAATGTGCAACAATGCAGAATGGGTCCTCTTCCTGCTGGCAGGGGTAGGAACCCTGCCAGCGCATAATTCAATGCACTGCAAGGAAGACGGGTACACTTCCTGCTAGCGGGGGTGGAAATCCCGCCAGTGCAAAATTCAATGCAGCGTAAGTCAGATGAGTCATCTTCCCTGCCAGCGCACCATTCACAGCCCAACATCACATGGGCTGCACATAATGTAAATTTTAAATAGATCAGTGGGCTGGAAGAAATCTGATGATGGACCGCATTTGGCCTGTGAACCGTAGTTTGCTTACCCTTGGCCTAGGTGATTGCCTAGTCTGCCTAATGATTAAGCCAACCCTGGTTGCTCCTAATGTTATAAAGTAATATTTGTGTTTCTTTCAAATACTTCCAAGTTCAGCAGTAGAATATCCAGGGCAGGCTGGATGCCATCTTTTGCACAAAGACCTCCTTCTCCATTTGACTCAACTGAAAACATTTTATTGAGCATCTGCTAGTGATTTTCAAATGCTATTTTTCTCCCTCTCTCTCTCCTTCCTACCCCTCCCCCCACCCCCAGAGAAGCCTAAGATCAATAAATGTTTCAGCTGAAAAGTGAAAATGTCATAGAAAATCAGTGGCATTGCCAATTACAGATGAGAGGCAATATTTTATTTTTCTTTCGGATACCAAAGCAATCCCTTGAGAAAGAGAAGAAAAGAGTAAATTGCAGTGTGCAACCAATGCTCATTACCAAAAACCTCAGACGCAGAGGACTGGCTGTGCCATCCAAATGAAGAGCCAGAATTTCTATATATATTTAAGAATAGAAATAGGTGTTCATCCTGAGGGTGTACAGGCTCTTAGCATGCAAATACAAATTTATAATATCAATTCAGATATGCATTGCAAGATGTGTGTGTGTGTGGGGGGGGGGGGATATACAGTAAATCCCTGAGGCACATAAACACATGAAAATATGTGTATTAAATGCGTGGCATGCATTTTTTACATTAGACTGAACACACCATTAATTACCATTTCTAAGCAGCTATATATGACTGTTAATGGTATATTCTTGCCTTGCCTTTCAGAAGGAAAATGAAAGGTGCAGGGTTCATGGAGGAAGGATTGTGAATTTGCCACACACAATGTGCTTGAAATTCCTTCCTTTTGTGGCGTGACTACAAACCTGCAGTTGAATAATTAAGCTATTGAACTTGGATTTTTGCACAAGAGATTGTAATTTGTAAGCTGTACTTTGGAAGTTGGGTTTTCAAGACTGATTTGCATGTTTCTTCCTTTGGCATTGTATTAGAGCTTTGAGAAATGACTGCCCAATGCATATTTTCCAGCATTCCCAGCTAACTCCAGGTCATGAGTGGCAATGGGAATCGGGCCCACAGTTTAAAAAAAAAAAAAAAAAGCATGCTTGGCTCTTGCTGTCACTTTAAACTGAGCATCAGTAGGCAGCTCTGCATTATTTCTACTGGGGACCTTTTCAAACTCAAGAAGCCAAAACTTTTCATTAATAAAATGGTTTCTTTTCTTTTTTTTCTTACATTTTACTTCATGAATTGTGAACCACAATCCTTACAAGCCAAAAGCATGTCTAGAATTCAGGGAAGCAAAAATCGGCAAACTAGTCAGGTTCTTCCAGAATGGACTTGTAATTATATCTCATGAATATTTAGTATGGATAGTCTGAGAAAACAATCTGTTTCGAGCCCTCAAACACTGGAGTTAGTTAGCTCCTTTCTGCCTGTGCATTTTTTACCTGAAAATTTGACACTAATGACAATTGAATAACAAGCTTTACTGAGCATCTGTTAATTCTCAGTACCACAGTAGCATAGTAGATGGCAGCAGATAAGAACCAATTGGTCCACCCAGTCTTCCTGGTTGTTTTGTTGGCCCCATCTATGTTGCTCTAGCTAAGGACAAATTTCAGCTGTCAGCTGCACAAGTCTGACTGCTTGCAGGATACCATTCCTTATCTAAGTCAGTTTTCTTGTCTTTCCTCTTTGGTCCTCAGCCTTATACCCATACTTAAAAACCTCACAAGAGAATAAATGCAGAGATATAGCACAGTATTTCTCAGACAAAGGGCCTCATTTTCAAAGCACTTTACCGCGTGTGATAAATTTGCGAATCGCGTATTAGTCATTTGGTATTCAGGGGGCGGAGTTGGGGCGGAGCATATGTAAAGCGGGAACCTGTGTATCGTGTGCGGTGAAACAACCGCAGTGGTAGCACTGCGGGCCAGAAAAGGATTATCGCCGTCCACGATAGTTCCGGACAGCCTGTTTCAGGAGAGAGAGAGAGAGAGAGAGAGAGAGAGAGAGAGAGAGAGAGAGAGAGAGAGAGAGAGAGAGAGAGAGAGAGAGAGAGAGAGAGAGAGAGAGAGAGAGAGAGATAGAGAGAGAGAGAACCTTACTATAGTGCCTATGCCCTACATAGGTATTTGAATCCCTATGGGAGGGCTACCTACTAACTCGGGGTGGGGATTAGGTATGAGCGTCGGGGGTTGGGGGGCCACTTTTGCATTCCACATGAGACCTATGGACAGAACAGTGGTCTCTAGTGCAGATTTGCTGGCCGTCGGAGTGAGGACGCTCACTCCAAGAAGTGGTTTGGGCAACGTTCTCTCTACCTAGCTTGATGGACACTCTACCTGGGCAACAACATGCTAGGTGGAGAGAATGTTAGCCAAATCTCCGCTTGGAGTGAGCGTCCTCACTCCGACGGCCAGCAAATCTGCACTAGAGACCACTGTTCTGTCCGTAGGTCTCATGTGGAATGCAAAAGTGGCCCCCAACCCCCGACGCTCATACCTAATCCCCACCCCGAGTTAGTAGGTAGCCCTCCCATAGGGATTCAAATACCTATGTAGGGCATAGGCACTATAGTAAGGTTCTCTCTCTCTCTCTCTCTCTCTCTCTCTCTCTCTCTCTCTCTCTCTCTCTCTCTCTCTCTCTCTCTCTCTCTCTCTCGAACTATCTCCAAAAAGTGGCAAATATCGTGCACCGTGATAAATGAAACCGGCAAATATCGTGCACTGCGATAAAACACTGACAGAATCATCGTGCAGTGGGAAAACATCGCGTGCGGTGACATCCCACACACGATGTTTCCCCACTGCACGAAAGAAGCCTCATTTGCATTGGTAACACCCCCTAATGCGATATTGGAAAATAAGGCCCAAAATCACAAGCCTTAAAACGAAGATTCTGATCTTAACAAAGCAGGAGATCAAGATGCACAAAAGAGACGTGACACAATGGTCCACATTTGACGAGGTATCCCAGATAGAAGTGGAATCCATGTTAAAACATTTGAATCCCACCCCACATAAAATTGACACCATTCCCACCATGGATATAAAAAAACTAGCTGATATAACTTCCTACACAATAGCCAAAATAATTAATCTATCACTTAGCGAAGGAATGATGCCAAACTCACTTAAAAGTGCAATAATCCAGGAGCTGAGGATCCCGTTGTGTGAAAAAGCGAGGGAGAGCCTCTTGTGCTCTTGGAGGAAGCATTGCTGAGTCCCGATCAAAGGAGGCCGCCGGCACAGAGGGACGACGGAGGAGATGGTGGAGCTGACCCGGGAAATGTTTCTGCTTCCGGGGACACCCCCGTCTTGGAGGGGAGTATTGGCCCAGAGGCGTTGAGGATAATCTCACCAACAGCTGTGAACATCACTGCGGAACTCGCAGGAAGAGTGGAGGTAGCTGTGGGAGAACTGCTGATGCCGGTACAACCAGCCAGAGGAATCACTGCAGATCTTCCACCGTGCATTGAAGCAGGTAGGGGAGAGAGCAGTGATACCGGTGGTCTTGGAGGCGACCCCCCTCCTTCCCTCCTTAGTCTTGCCGTTGTGACTCTACAAGGACTCTGGGATTTGGTAGTAGGGTTTAGATTGGAAATGAAAAATGCTTATCAAACATTAAACCAAGCCAATGTTAAACAACTTCAAGAGTTATCTGCTATGGATCTTAAATTGATTGAGACAAATAGGAGAGTTACTTTATTGGAAAAGGAAGAAGAAAAGACGAAAGAATTCAAAGCTGTGGTTGCTAAAGATCATTTGAGATTGGACAGACGTATAGGTCACTCGAAAATAATTTGAAAAGTTTAAATTTGCGTCTTTAGAATTTTCCTCGTATAGTAGGAGAGACTCCATATATTACACTTAAGACATTTTTTGTTGAAGTTTTAGGATTTTCTGATATGGATATGCCTATAGTAAATACCTGTTATTTTTTGCCTATTTCTAGGAATAATGTGTCAAATGTTCCCTTTCAAGGTTATCTGACAAATTTTCTAGAAAATTCAGAACTAGTGGTCATTGATAAGGGAACTTTGCTAATTTCCTTGGTTACAAATTATGAAGTAAATAAAATCATGAAAACTTACTTTAGGAAATATCCTATCATGTACTAAGATTCTAATGTAAAGAAATTTCCAGACTTAGCTTTGGCAACGCAGCAAAGACAGAAACAATTTCTAAATCTTCGTCAAGAAGTAATAACTTTAGGATATACCTTCCTGATGCGTTTCCCTTGTGTTTAGTGAAAAAAAGAGATGAATGTAATATTTTCTTTTCACCAGAACAATTGGCAGGGTTTATTGATCTAAAAAAACAGCCCACGTCATCCCCAGAGCCATGAAATTAGGAATTAGTAGGTGTATCATGCCGCATAAAATCTTATACCTTTTCTTTAGACTGCAATTCTATAAAAATTCTCCCTTCTTCAGCCTGAATCAGAATTAGAATTAGAATCATTGACTGTTTTCTTAAGAAGTCATATACAACATGGTGTTCTCTTTTTTATTTTGTTCTCTTTTATGTTTCTTTCAATTGCGATGACATCTGTGATTTCTGTTATGAATCTTTTGATTTGTAAAATTTAAAAAGCTATAAAGAATTTAAAAAAGTGTAATAATAAAGCCAATACTGAAAAAGAAAAACAGTGACCCAAATGTCTTAAGTAACTATAGACCTGTTTCAAACTTACCCATGCTTGCTAAATTAATTGAAAAAGTGGTACAAAAGCAACTGGCAGAACATCTAGACAACAATAACATACTCTACCCCTTGCAACATGGCTTCAGAAAACACTACAGTACCGAAACATTACTAATCTCTCTAACAGATAATGTACTACGCGGATTTGACAGCAGAAAACACTACATTATGATATTATTAGATCTGTCAGCATCATTTGACACAATAAACCATAGCATACTATTGAAAAGGTTAGAAGAAATAGGATTACAAAACAAAACAATTGAATGGTTCAAATCCTACCTTAACAATAGATCTTTTCAGGTACAGATAAAAAACACAATATCAGACAAAATCGAGCTAAAGACAGGGGTCCCCCAGGGTTCAGCACGTTCAGTGACTCTATTTAACATTTACATGCTGCCCCTTTGCCACCTACTGGCAGGACTAGGTATCATACATTATATATATTCTGACGACATTCAGCTAATTCTACCGTTAGAAGACACAATTGAAAAGACACTGAACTTTGCAACGCTATACTTAGATATAATAAAACAACTACTAAACCAAATGGAACTAGTAATTAATATTGAAAAAACAGAATTTATACATCTTGAACAAAAAAACATTGAAATAATTCAGAATCCCATCAAACTTAAAAATGACAAAACAGTGGAGCTAACTGAGAAAGCTCGAAACCTAGGAGTAATAATCGACACAGAACTCAGCCTTAAGCAACACATATCACTGAAAGTTAGAGAAGACTATGCCAAATTAATGATCCTTAGGAGACTAAAACCCTTATTAACTCAAGCACACTTTCGAACAGTTCTGCAAGCACTAATATTCGCTAGCACAGACTATTGTAACACACTTTTCCTAGGATTACCATATGCAACACTAAGACCACTACAAATACTACAGAACTCGGTTGCCAGAATACTTATTGGAAAAAGCAGAAGGGATCATATCACTCAAACACTTGCCGATTTACACTGGCTGCCAATAGAGCAAAGAGTGCAATTTAAAACAATATACACAATTCATAAACTAATCAATGACGAAAATGCTGATTGGCTAAACACTGCATTATGACTGCATGTCCCCCAAAGAAATCTCAGATCAGCCAATAAAGCTCTACTAACCATTCCCTCGGTCAAAACAGCAAAACTGACCCAAGTTAGAGGGAGAGCACTATCTCTAGCGGGTCCAATATTATGGAACACAATGCCACTCGAAATAAGATTAATGAAAGATTTAAAACTCTTCAAAAAAAGCTTAAAAACATGGCTCTTCAAAAAAGCCTTTCACAGTGAGATCGGTGAGTAAGAACACCTACACACAGCAGAAAGTCACCTAAAAGCGTAATTGCTTACTTTATTATTGCTAAGTAATATTTTATTATTTTATTACTTTATTATTGCTAAGTATTTTATTATTACTTTATTATTGCTAAGTATTATTTTATTATAACTAACCTTCTCTCCCTGCTACAATAATATAAGTATTATTTTATTATAACTAACCTTCTCTCCCTGCTACAATCTGCCTCCCCTTATCCACTACCCGCCACCACTGCTAACACCATTGTACTCTTTGATTATATGTACTCTTGTACATAATGTATATATTAACATACAATTATGATATTATCTAGCATTATATATACCAATAGTTACTTATATTAATAACCTCTTGCCAGTTGCGCTGTATTTCTATGCTTTCTTTGCTTGCACCCTGCCCTTACCATGTTGTACCCCTGTTAAATGTATTTTCTAAGCATTTTGTTATGATGTAAACCTATGTGATGTACACACTAACACCGGTATAAAAAAGGTTTTAAATAAATAAATAAATATTAATTTAAGAGAAGGACAGTATAAAAAGTATATGATTATCCTATTAATCATACAAATGGAAATTCCAATCCATTTTCCATATAGAGTATATTATTGAAACATGTAACTGAAACCTTTATTGACACCCTCTAGATAATTCATAAACCAAACCAGACTTATTTACGTGCCTAATTGTAAACCGTGTGATAGTGCATTACTAAACGACGGTATATAAAAGGTTTTGAATAAAAAAAATAAAAAATGAATCATACACTGCCCCTCACCACCCTTGTCTTTCTTTTTCCAACAAGACTGTCCCACAGCAACGTTGACAGGAAGAGACACCAGCCTCCACTGTAGCTCTAAATCCTGTATTCTTTTTACTGTCCCATGACAACATTGACAGAAAGAGACATCAGCTTTCATTGTACCTCTAGATCCTTTATTCTTTCTACTATGATCACTATTTTACTAGGTAACCCTAGACATGGCAGTGTCTGCTTCTTGGAAAATCTCAGGTCTGCTCACCAGAAGGGTTTCCACTGTGCTGGAGGGTATGAGAGCTATATCTTGAGAGACTTTCCCCTCTCTCCTCAGGCAATAAAGCCCTAGCCTCCTTGTTAGCATTAGCCAGAGCACTAGAGATTATGAGGTACAGGATACAGCCTATCGATACTGGTGATCGATGGCATAACCAAGGTGGCAGAGCACACTAGTAAGGCCTTCCCTTCAGCAGCTTTCCCATTACTCATTTGTGGTAAAACCCTTGTGGGACTTCCAGTTTTGTTGGCAGACCTCTGTAGCAGAAACCTCAGATTTATAGATGGGCCTTCTGAATGAGAAGCAATGCAACTATGCCAAAACAGGCTGCTGAATGAGTTGGTAGTGTGGGCATTCATCATCATCTCTGCCAATCCTTCTAAAACCAGCCAGGGGACAACAGTTGTTAAACTGTGCCATCACATCTCACTTCTTTAATAAAAACTTTTTCCACAGCAGAGAAAAAATTTGCTTGGCTTTGTTTAGGCTTTAAATTTGCTCACCTTTCTCTGGCAGACTTCCAACATATTCTCATACGGAAATGGTGAACATAAGCTTTTCATGCCCTTTGGTAATGTTACAGGCATCCTCAGTGGCTGCTGAGTGACCATGTTGGCTGCAGTGTCCAGGTCACTCACTCATGTTTGTCCTATGGCAGGAAGTTGTCATAGATTTTCATTTATGCTCAGTGAAGATGGCAGCCATCTTTGGCCTCCTGAACGCCACAGTCCTCCAGCAAAAATCTCCAAACTCACAAGTGGATCATAGATGCTTAGTGCCCATCAAAACAGAAAAATAAAGTTTCAGAAGAAAAATCATAGACTGTCAATAGAAAATCTGCCCCCACTAGCAGTAGGTATTCTTCAGAAAAGAGCCACCCTTGGCACTTCTCCAATGGTACCTGAAAACTGGATGCAGATTCCTTCCCAGAAAGAAACTGGAACTCCTGCTGAGAAACTCCAGAAACTCCTAGGCTGATGCTTTCCTTTAGGCAGTGGCTCTTGGGATCTTTTGTCTGCAAGGCAGTCTTTCCTCTGACTTCCCATTCCTACTATTCTAGTTGTCATTTCTAAAGCAGTACTAGATATCCACAGCTTTATACAGGTACACATGAAAGGCAGTCCCATCTTCTTGGAGTTTACAATCTAGTCAAGACAAACATACATGACAAACAAAAGTATATGGGAAGTGTATTTATGGTAGACAAATCATTAGGATTTAAAAAGCAGCTTCAAATAGGTGAGTTTTTAAACTGGATATGAATATGGTCAGACTGGAACACGACACATGGACTCAGGAAGTTTATTCCATAAACACAACAAGGGTAGAAAGCGTGGAGTTGGCAGTGGAGAAGAAGGGCACAGATATGAGCAATTTGGTTGATGAAGTGAGTTCAGAAGGAACAGTGTAGGGAGAGAGAAGAAATGATAGGTAATGAAGAGCTGCAGAGTGAATGCATCTAAAAGTGAGTAAGAGGAGCTTTAACTATATGCAGAAGTGAATCGGACTTGAGAAGAGAAGTTACATGGTCATAGCGACGTTGAAGGAAGATGTCATGCAGTTTAATTTTTTTTTAACTCTTCATTTTTCTCAAAGAAAAACACAGCAATCCAAAGAAATCATAATTGTGAAATACATAGGACTTTGGACTTCCAAATTCGAAACATCTTACCACATAGTAAACAGCAAATGAGGAATTAGAATACAGCCATGGTCTATCACAAAAGAGATGAAAAAGTGAAAAATGAGCATTTTACCATTTTTGTTCACTAGGAGGCCAATATTCAAAATGGATCTTAGCTGGAAAGTGAATTATGTGGCTAAGTTTTTAGCTGGATAACTCAGTGGTGGGGAATGGGTGAATTGAGGAAGATTTCAGTTGGCCGCATAAGTTAACCGGCTAATTTGATTTTCAGAGTTAACCAGCTGAATTAACCAGTCAACTTTGGTCAGGTCATAGGGCTGTCCTAAATTTAGCTGGTTTAACTTATCCAGCTAACTTTAAGATAGCCAGGTATATTCAGTGGAGCAGTTGTACTGTCTAATATACAATGTTAGTTAGTTGTATATGGTCCTCTACATGGTGTAACAGTTATAAAACTGTCAATACTTCTCCCATATCTTATCATACAAAACAATGTTATTTCTTAACAAATGTTATCTTTTCAATGAATGCAATATCGTGCACCAGTTTACACCAATGCTCTAATGTAGGGGCTGATTTCCATTTAGTTGCAATGGTAAATCGTGCAACATGTATAAATGCTTGAAAAACTGTTTCTTATATTTAACAAGAACTTGTAGCTCTGACAATTCCAATAAACAAACCTCTGGTGTAAACTCCACTGTATCCTCTAGTATCATGCAGGTCAGTCTTTTCACCCTTATTCAAAAAGCATTTACAACAGGACATTACCATCATACATTCATGTAAGAACTCACCTGGCCACATCCTCGCCAACAAAGCCTGGATGCACAGGGAGATATTTTATGAAAAAATAAGGGATATCTATAAGTACATAAAAGGAGTTTAAACATTAATTCGGAACGATAAGAACATAGAGAAACTCTGAGCGGCTTCACGTATTTTTCTCCATCCCTCTACGCCCACTTGTATTCTAGATCTCTATTCCACTGCTCTTCTACAGTAAGAGAAGGTTCGGTAGTCAAGTGACTCTGCATTATAGTTTTGTATATTACCTGAGCTAGCCTTGCATGCGGTGTCTCCTTGTAGTCTAACCCCCCACCTCTCCGATGGGTGTATTCGTAGTGATCCTCCCATTGGTACAGCGTTGGGGTTTCAGGTGGTATCAGAGGAGTCACCATCAGAGGGGGGGAAAGGATAGAAAAGGAATTCTCCTTACCGGGTCTCCCAATATTAGGATTAGGGGTCCAGAGCCCACCCAGCAAGTCTCCCAGGGGAAGAGAGAGAAGGCAGATCCCAAATAGGAAAAAAAAACTTGAATGTAAGCAGATAGAAAGTTTACAAATCCTGAGCTATGACTCAAGATTTATTATCACAAGTTTAAACAGTGAGAAACAAGTAATGAAAATATTATAAAGGTATCGTAAGTTTTCCACAGTTAACACAACTTGGTTTTCTTTCAGTTTCTGGTTAACAAGTATTTTAAATGAAGTGAAGTTTAAAACAATCAGGTAAGTATGGTTTGAGTATTAAATGTTATACTTTCTATATCAAGAATATAGTCATTAATGCTACTATGATGAAAGTGAATCTTTGTGTCCCCAATTCTGTCTTGCAGGTGCAGCAGGACAAAATCAACACTCTAATCGCAGATCATTGCAGATCAGTAGATAAGGGTTTTGTGTTGTTTCTTTTCTGTGTTGTTGGACTCTGTATATCTATTTAATCCTTTTTTTCTTTCTCTGTCTCTTTCCAGTGAACTCTCCAGTCCCTGTGAATTTTGAGACCTTTGTACTGCGTGTTCTTCACGTATGTCTCTGACACAATTACTTATGACAGCTACTGCAGTGAGTCTGTACTCTCTTTCTTTATGATGTGAAAAAAAAGGTTTCAGTCTAGCTAGACTTTGTGGCAAGGATACACTTAACTTACTTTCTTTAGGATGACTCTTCTTACCCTCTGCTGCTGCTAGGGGCAGGGCCGGTGCAAGGGTATTAGGCACCCTAGGCAAACCTTACAGTCTGGCGCCCCCTCCCCATACACAATTTTAAATTATGCATTTATAACATATTTTACATGAAAAATGACATTCTGAGGTAAAATTAATATACAAGTTGTTGTGATAATTTCATTCACTGTTGTGATGCCAACAAGAAAACTTTGCATCTTGGAATTCATATGGCATCATACCTATTGTGATATATTTCGACATGGTCCTCCCGTATCAACACAATACTATCTGCCAACACTCAAAGAATAACAACCCTACCTATGAAAAAGAATACCACAAATATTACACCAGAATCTAAAATATCAATACACCTCCTATCAGGAAAACAGAACAGGCCAAGCTACTACAGATCCCTACAGAGAAAACACATGCTAAAAGAATGCTTCATCTCAGTCTTTGCATGCAGAACACAAACCCTCACCAAATACAGAATAAAGCCACATAAAGTATAAATAGAAATGTGCAGACAAAAACTGAACTGTAAAACGCATCACGCCAGACTCTATACAGTGTAACAATGGAAAAACAAAAATATCACCATTCCTCGTGAAACAAATCAATAAAATAAAGATATAAATCATTAATCATAATTATAAAATCATACAAATAATTTCAAAACAGCTGATGAATAGAATATCCAATAATTAAAGACTCATGCAAATTTTGAAAGCTTTAACAAACACCAATAAAATATTTCAAACAGCAGACACATCACATACTACCCAATAATTAAAATGGTAGTCAATCAAGAAAAATGAACTTAAAAAGCCACCTTTACTTACCCTCTCCAGCAATTCTCCTACTCCTTTCCCTTGCAGGCCGTACCAGAAGCAGCAGTAGCTGCTGAAGCTGTCCTCGCAGTCCTCTTCCTTAGGGACCACAACCAGTCGCTTCTCTCTCTCACACACACACACACACACCAGTCACACCCTCAGGACCAGTTTCTGTCTCTCACACACCAATCATCTCCCCAACCAGTCTCTCTCTCTCTCACACACACACACACACACCAGTCATCTTCCTGATCAGTCTTTCTCACACATACACACGTCACCTCTCTGGCCAGTCTCTCTCAATCACACAATGCTCTCGCTCTCTCTTACTTACACACAGGCTTTCAATCATACACATGCTCTATTTCACTTACACACAAGCTCTCAATCACACACAAGTTCTATCTCACTTACAAACAGGCTCAATCACACACATGCCCTCTCTCACAGCCACAAGCCAGCCAAAAACATGCTCCATCTCTCTCGCACACACACATTGACACACAGAAGCACCCTCCCTGATTCACATATACACCACACACATACAGAAGCACCCTCCCTGACTCACATATACCCCACACACATACAGAAGCACCCTCCCTGACTCACATACACATTACACGCTCACAGAAGCACCTTGCTTTCAGACTTGCAGCATTTTTCACTTTTACTAAAAGGCGAAATGACACCCTTCCTTCAGGTTCTGTTCTCCCAAGGGTCAGCCACCAACACCATACAGCTTCTCTTGTTTTATGCTTTCAGGCAATAAAGCAAGTGTCTTTTTTCAAGCTATCAGTCATATGATTATTCATGTGGGAGATATGGATCAGAAAGACAGCCTTAGTCGGCTTCCCTTTTAAATGGGAAGATTCCAGTCTTAGTCATTTAAAAATATACATTTTCTAAAGGCTTAACAAAAAAAAAGTTTCAGATTCTATTCTAGTCTTCATGTTTAAATTATGCTTCAAAAAAAACAAACCCCAAACCCCACCTGGCATCAGTATCTTAAATTTGTGATTTTGCTGAAATGAACATTTTAAATACTTTAATTTTTTTTGCTTTAGTATTTGTCTCTACCCACTTTAAGTTAAATTTTATTTTCCAGAAGAGGGATGCTTAAAATTCAATAATTTCATCTTTCATCCAACTTTTCAAAAGTTCAGGTATATGTATTATCATATTTCATTTTTTTTTAACTGGCAGATTCCTTTCTTACATACACATACACTCACAGAAAGAAGATTGGCGCCGAGACTTAGGGGGCTCCCGGGCAGGCAGCCACCCTCCCGACACCCCCCTGGTGGTCCAGCGGAGGTCCTGGGTGCGATCTGATGCTCCCTGGGCCTCGGCTGCCACTAAGCAAAATGGGATTTCTGGCCAAGTGGGCTGGCTTGAGAGAGAGAGAGAGAGAGAGAGAGAGACTAGCCATATGGCTCTCATAGTAGTTAGGTATTTATATCTCTATAGGAGGCCCACTTAGTTACTCGAGGTGAGGTTTAGGTAGTAGTGTAGGGGTTAGGGGCCACTTTGACATTCAGAGTGAGACGTATGAACAGAACAGTGCACTCGTGTGAACATTTGATGTCCTTTGGTGTGAGGAAACTCAACCAAAGATGAGATTTGTACAATGTTCTCTCAACCTAGCTTGATGGACTCTGTAACTGGGTAACATCAAGCTAAGTTGAGAGAACATTGTACTTTGTTCCTGTAGATAAGTTTCAAAGGAGATGTATGCATGTACTTATGAACTCTGCTCCTAGGTTGGGAATTTGAAAATTGCCTTCAAAACATACATAGAACTAAGTTACTGTTCACCCCGTCATGTTCTAGGTATCTACTTATTCAGAATTCTAAATGATTGCATAGCTACATAATGTATACCATTCATTTTTACATTTTTAAGATTAATCATGTTATCCCACTGTTACAAGATCTGCATTGGCTATCTGTTTTGTACCTTATTCAATTCAAGACAGGATGCCTAAACTTTAAGGCTTTTTGTTAGAGTACCCTGCCATATCTTTCAAATCTTCTACATAACACCCAGGCCGGACCTTATTCTTTGCAACCTGAGCTATTAACATTGTATTCTCCCAAAGAAATCAGACTGGAAAGAACCCAGGAAACAAGACATTTCTTTCTTGCAAGTGTATTTGAGCTGATTTGACTGCTTGTGTTTCACTTACAACTTACTTTTGTTTTTAGTTACTACCAATGTTCCCTAAACTTGTTTTATTTTGTTAAATTGCTTATTGTATTTTTGTAACTCGTTTTATTATTTTATTGTTTGTTTTAGTAATTTTAAATTGAACTACTTTCTTTTCAATACAAGAAACCAAACTAACTATTAAGGGGCTATGGAGCAAAGAACATTAAAAAAGTTTTTAATGTTCGATATTGAGGGTGATTCATCAAATCACGTTAGGGTGTTATCGTACATTTTAGGGCCCTATTGAGCGCAGCAATGTCATAACACATGTGATAAATACTGCAGTGCGAAATTTGCATGCAAACTTAAAATTAGTAGTCGACTGGGAGGAGTAAATGGAAATGAGGGCCGGTTAACGTTGTATGCGATAAAGTAACACACAGAAACGCAGGTTTTAATACCGGAAATAACTACACTTTTTTCTGTGCGTTGGGCCTGTGATAGCTGTGCGTTACAACCAAAATGGTATTTATCACAAATCCGGTTCAAGAGAGAGAGGGAGAGGGGGGGGGGGGGGAAGGAGAGAGAGAGAGAAAGAGAGAGAGACTCTGTGGAGGGTCACTTATAATTGAACTTTTTATACCACTGTAAGAGGGGACATTATGAACTCGGGGTGAGGTTTGTGGGGTGGGATGAGTTTTGGGGGCATAATTACCATCAGTGAAGATTTAATGTGTTTTCGAGTGATGAAAGGTAAAAGAAGAGCAGATTTATACATTGATTGCAGCTAGGTAGAGAGAGCATTGAGCTAGATATAGAGAACATGGTACAAATCTACTTTTCTTTTACCTTTCATCACTCCAAATCAAATTAAATCATCACTGATGGTAACTGTGCAGTTTAAACTTATGCCTGTGCATATAAAACTGCCCCAAAGCCCACCCCAGCTCCACAAACCTCACCCTGAGTTACTAATGCCCTCTCTTACAGTGGTATAAATAGTTAACATTACAAAGCATCTCTCTCTCTCGCTCTCCTTCTCTCTCTCTCTCTCTTCTCTCTCCTTATATATATATAATTGCAATAATATCCTACATGGCTGCAATAAATTGCTCATGATGTGAATATAACATGTGTTGCAATACTATATTTATAGCAAAATGCTGAATTTAGGTCATTATTTGATGCAGTAATCATTAAACTGTGTAACGTGCATACCACATAATAGTGAATACTGAATTAAAGTTGGTTTTACTGCAGTAATGCCAGCCTGTTCTCCCCCCATCCCCCGCCCAATACTCACACCTATTCTCCTTAAGGGACCATCCATTGCCCTAGGCAACAGACATGTTGATGAGACATGTGAATGCAAGGGAGAACAATCTAATTACAATAGCCACTGCAAGGGCATCTTACATGGGAAGAAAGTTTAGCAGGAAAATTCAATATTATTCTAATAATATGATGATAATGTTACGATATATAGTTACAAGCAATTGGGCGATCAAAAATTACCAAAATAAAGTGTTCAGTTATACACAATGTTTAAACTTATGCCTGTGCATATAAAACTGCCCCAAAGCCCACCCCAGCTCCACAAACCTCACCCTGAGTTACTAATGCCCTCTCTTACAGTGGTATAAATAGTTAACATTACAAAGCATCTCTCTCTCTCGCTCTCCTTCTCTCTCTCTCTCTCTTCTCTCTCCTTATATATATATAATTGCAATAATATCCTACATGGCTGCAATAAATTGCTCATGATGTGAATAACATGTGTTGCAATACTATATTTATAGCAAAATGCTGAATTTAGGTCATTATTTGATGCAGTAATCATTAAACTGTGTAACGTGCATACCACATAATAGTGAATACTGAATTAAAGTTGGTTTTACTGCAGTAATGCCAGCCTGTTCTCCCCCCATCCCCCGCCCAATACTCACACCTATTCTCCTTAAGGGACCATCCATTGCCCTAGGCAACAGACATGTTGATGAGACATGTGAATGCAAGGGAGAACAATCTAATTACAATAGCCACTGCAAGGGCATCTTACATGGGAAGAAAGTTTAGCAGGAAAATTCAATATTATTCTAATAATATGATGATAATGTTACGATATATAGTTACAAGCAATTGGGCGATCAAAAATTACCAAAATAAAGTGTTCAGTTATACACAATGTAAATACATTAACATACTGCGAACACTAATGTTATTGATATATGACAAAAACTGTAAATGTATAGATGTGTTTCCTCTTCACAGTCACCTTGCATACCATGCCCAAGTGTTTGGATCAGCAGCAGTGATGAATCAGTTATGAATTTTCTCAAAAGATTTTACTGAGCGTCAGAATTTTTTAAAAACCACGAATCTGACCTTATATCATCAGAACTGATATTGTCAGAAGATAATAAATATCAAGCTCCTGCACAGTAATATCAGGAGCTCCATAATATTCTAGAGCAGGGGTAGGTAACTCCAGCCTTGAAGTGCCACAAACAAGTCTTGTTTTTTTTTTTTGGGATATCCACACTGAATATTTATGCATTGCCTCCATTATAAGCATATATAGCTCATGCATATTCACTGTGAACATCCTGAAAACCACACCTGGTTTTGGCCCACCTGGACCAGAGTTCCCCACCTCTGTTCTAGAAGACCTCTGTTTGGTGTGCAGTAATAAGGAGTCCTAGGTGAATCAGCAGTTGGATACCTGTGTAACATAAGCCCTTGCATAATAGCTTATGCAACCCCCTTGTAGATAGAAGTCTTGTAAAGTAGGTCAGGAAGCCCTCTATATGTGTTTAGAAACCCCTAGTTTTGGAACAGTAGAGGGATCAACAGTGTTAGATGGCAAGACAAAGAGTGAATGTCTTATTAGACTAGTTCTTGAACCAGTATGAAAAATTCTAGCAACTCATCATACTTCTAGGCTGGGCTCGCTTAGTGCTCCTTGGTGGCCAATGCAATACAACCAGAAGAAACTCCCCCCCCCCCCCCCTAAGTAAAAATAGATGAATTCATCATCTGCAATTGTAAAACAGTCCCAACAGGGTATACTTTCACTTTTCCCATTGTATCAGGAATAATTTCAATTAACTTAGTGCTTTTCCTAATCAGCACCTCAGCTTTGGCGTTTAGTTTGGAAAAGTTAGCCCAGGACAAGGCCATTCTAGATTTCAGAAATGCCAGTCTGGATTTCTGATAACCCCATCCTGATGCATTCTGGTACCTGCAGTTCTGTTTCCAATGGCAGTGAAAAAGTAACTACATAAGATTTGCCAAACTTGGGCCAGGATTCATCAAACTTTCACATGTGATAGGAAGAGGGGGTGTGTTTTATGGTAATAGCCTATTTATTGCAGACTGAGATGTACGAACAGAACAATACACTCTTGTGAAGATTTGAGGTCCTTTGGAGTGAGAAAACTCACACAAAGATGAGATTTGTACAATATTTTCTCAACCTAGCTTGATGGACTCTCTACCTGGGTAACATCAAGCTAAGTTGAGAGAACATTGTACAAATCTCATCTTTATGTGAGTTTCCTCACTCTGAAGGACCTCAAATCTTCACAAGAGTGTACTGTTCTGTTCGTACGTCTCACTCTGCATATAAAAGTGGCCCCTAAACCCTACACTACCACTTAAACCTCACCTCGAGTAACTAGGTGGGCCTCATATAGAGGTATAAATACCTAAGTACTATAAGCACATTATAGTCTCTCTTCTCTTCTCTCTTTCCAGTCTAATGAAAAAGGTGTAGCTTTTTCCTGAGTTAAAACCATGTGATATGGCATTGCAAAACCAGCACTCCTTCCCATTTTCATGGCCTTGGTTGCTGTGGAGATGACTCCACCCACAGGGAGGGGAACCACAGTGATAGGCTGAATTCAATAGCAGACACAGTATGGATGGAGGGCTTTATTGTACTGCTGTACATAGAAGATGGCCATTACGTTCAACAGGCTTGGATGTATTTATTTAGCATTCGTTTATATACCGAGGTATAGCAGACATTGCCTTCACTCCGGTTTACATAATAACAAACCAGTTACATTTAAATCCATAACAGTATAACAGTAAAAAATTGAATCAGAACAATAACTTAGTAATGGTCAATAAATACATTAAATATTAGAAAATATGATTGTATAAAAAATCTTGTAGGGGGACGGTTGATACCGTAATAATCTCACCCAGATGTTCACGATAGGCAGGAGCCCATGCTGTGGGTGGAGCTGGAGCACTGGATCATAGAGGTACTCACAGGAATATAGGCATCTTCCAGATGATGAAATGGTGGGACCGAAGGTCCATGGTGCAGGATACATAGGCCTTCAAGGAGCAAGTACCTGATAGTCCGATATCCTGAACTGGAGAAGAGAGAGAAAGACCCCCAAGGAGCGGTTGTCTTAATTAGTAGAGTCCCCAAAGGGTAGATGGAAGTGAGAGACCCCCGAGGTGCAGGTGTCTAGCGCTTCTACAGGAGCGAGGCCCTTGGAGTGAAAGTGGTGTCTAAGCATGCAGCTTAGAGCGGTCAGAGTAGCTAAACTGAAGTCCTTGCTAACTCAAAGGTGGTAGCGAAGCGTAGGCTTGATATACCCAGAGGTATTGACATCATGCGGTGGGGCTGCCCCGAGGTTCCCACCATGACGTGTATTTGAGCATAGGAGATGTGCGCGCTCGCACCCTAGGAGGCCATGGGAGTGAGCATGGCGGACTGGAATGCCCATGCTAGGTTGGAGACGCCAAGACACTCGGCACCGGAGGCAGCCATCTTGCCCAAGGAGAGAAAAAAAGAAAGAAAAGAGGTAAGGTAGAGCAGTCGCAGCCGACTGCGACCGATGGATGCAATCGCCTTAATGCATGTGAAAAGCCTGTAACGCAGCTTGGAAAACAACCCCTTAGTCAGACCAAAGGACTATCAAACCCAGTTTCCAACAGTGGTCAATCTAGGTCACAAGTACCTAGCAAGATCCCAAAAGGTTGATAGATTCCATGCTGCTTATCACAGGGATAAGCAGTGGATTTCTCCAAGTCCACCTTAATAATAATTTAAGGACTTTTCTTTCAGGAATTTGTCTACCGTATTTTTAGCTCCAGAAGACGCACTTTTTTTCCCCCAAAAGTGGGGGGAAAATGTCTGTGCGTCTTATGGAGCGAATATAAGAAAACCAACAACCCCCCCCCATCCCAACCCTTTAAAGTTAATTAACTACAACCCCCCCACCCTCCTGACCTCCCCCAAGTCTTGCCAAAAGTCCCTGTTGGTCCAGCGGGGGTGCGGGAGTGATCTCCTGCACTCGGGCCGTCGGCTGCCAGTATTGAAAATGGCACCGATAGCCTTTGCCCTTACTATGTCACAGGGGCTACTGGTGCCATTGGTCGGGACTTTTGTCAAGTCTTGGGGGGGGGGTCAGGAGGGTGGGGGGTTGTAGTTAATTAACTTTAAAGGGTTGGGATGGGGTTTTTTGTTTTGCTTTGTTTTTTTCCCAACAAAGAGAACGATAAACGTTTTCTGATCCGGGGAATGGACAGAAATGGCCCTCCCCAGACCCGAAAATGAAATGGGGACCAAATAAAATGTTATGCCCTCCCCTAATTTGCTCCATAAGATGCCCAGTCGCCCAGGAACAGAGCCGGTTTAGCACACCATTATTTTTTTAATTTTCCTGCTCTGAATCCTAGGTGCGTCTTATGGTCAGGTGCGTCTTATGGAGCAAAAAATACGGTAAATGTTTTTTAAACTCAGCTCCACTAACAGTTTTCACCACATCCTCTGGCAATGAATTCTAGAGTTTAATTATTTATATTTTATTTTCTCCTAATTATCTTAAATGTACTGATTCACCTAGTAACTTCATTGAATGTCCACTAGTCCTTGTACATTTTGAAAGTGTAAACAACTGAATCATGTTTACCCATTCCACTCCATTCATTACTTTATAGACCTCTATCATATCTCCCTTTAGTCGTCTCTGCTCCAAACTGAAGAGTCCTAACTTTTGTTTTAGCCTTTCTTCATGGGGAAATTGTTCCATTCCTGTTATTATTTTGGTCGCCTTTCTCTGTACCTTTTCTAATTCTGCTATATCCTTTTTGAGATGCAGTGACCAGACTACAAACAAAACTCAAGGTATGGTTGCACCATGAAGTGATACAGAGGCATTATGATATTCTCTGTTTTATTTTCCATTCCTTTCCTAATAATTCTTAGCATTCTATTTGCTTTCTTGGCCACTGACACACACTGAGCAGAGGATTTCAACCTGTTACACATGATGACACCTAGATCCTTTTCCTGAGTAGTGACTCCCAATGTGGAAACTTGCATTGAGTAGCTATAATTTGGATTGCTCTTACATGCACTACTTTGCACTTGTCCATATTAAATGTCATCTGCCATTTGGATGTCCAGTCTCCCAGTCTTGCAAGGTTATCTTATTTATTTATTTATCTATCTATCTATCTATCTATTTATTTATTTATTTATATGATTAATTAATTGTTTTTATATACCGAAGTTTAGCTAGCTGCCTTCACTCCGGTTTACAGGTGTAACAACTTGATACAATGTAATACAATGTAATAGAATACAATCAGAATAGAACAACTGAAAACATTCTACAAGGTGTGATTCAAAAGCTTAATACATTCAGATATAACAACAATTCAATATATTCTGTACGCAACTAGTGTCAGACATGTTCATGGAGTGTATAATGTGAATCAAGTAAAATAATTTATGTTAACTTTTTAAGCAATGTGATGTGAGTTATGAAACAAGTTCAGAATTCTGTAAACATAGGGAAAATGCATATCTACGCTAGTTGAGCCTACGAGTATTACATTATAAATAATTCTGTGGTTATATACATCATCCTTGTCAGTAGATTATAGAGTTAAATATTCCTTTATAATAGCCTCGGGAGTATAATTATGTTTTGTGTGGTTAGCCTATTCCATCTTTGAAGGCGTGTCTGAAGAGCCATGTTTTTAGTTCTTTTTTAAATGATTTTGTGTTACTTTGTGAGCTTAGGTACTCTGGCAGTGAGTTCCAGATTTTAGGTCCTGCGATGGATATGGCTCTGTTTCTTACATTGGATAGCTTAGCTGAAGGTATTGATGGGATGTTTAGCTGTAATTTTCTTGAGTTTCTTGTATTGCGTTGTGGTCTGTGTTTCTGAATGATGTTTTTTAGTGAGGTGTCTTCTATTTTGTATATTGCGTTGTGTAAGATGGTTAGGACTTTGAATTCAATTCTTTTTTCAATCGGTAGCCAGTGTAGACTTTTTAGTATAGGGGTGATGTGTTCGGATTTTCTTTTGCCGGTGAGGACTCTGGCTGCTGCGTTCTGTAGTAGTTGTAGCAGTTTTAGAGTTGTTTTTGGTAGACCTATCAGGAGTGAATTGCAATAGTCGAGGCTAGTGAATATAAGAGATTGAAAGACAGTTCTGAAATCTTGTTGGCGTAGTAGTGGTTTTAGTTGTTTGATGATTTGAAGTTTGTGGAAGCCCTCTTTTATTTTCGTTGATATGTGTGTTTTGTAGTTGAGTTCGGTGTCTATCCATATTCCGAGGTCTTTCACGTAGTCCTTTGGGTTATTATAAATGTTGTCGATTTGTATGGAGTGGGTGGTGTTTAATCCTGAGTTTTTTCTTTCGATCAGTATGCACTCAGTTTTGTTCATGTTGAGGCATAGTTTCAGGTGGTTTAACATGTTCCTTATGGAATCAAGGTAGGAGGCTGCTAGTATCATTGCTTCTTCGATGGTGGAGGTAATTGGTATGAGGAGTTGGATGTCATCGGCGTACATGTAATATGTAACGCCGAGTCCCGAGATGAGTTGGCAGAGTGGGAGTAGATATATGTTAAATAGTGTAGCCGAGAGAGCGGACCCTTGCGGTACTCCAGTTTCTAGGGGGATGGCATCTGAGGAGTTATTGTTGAAGTTGACTTTGAAATATCTGCTCTTGAGGAAGGATGTAAACCATTCCAGAGTTTTGCCTGATAGACCGATTTTTGCTAATCTTGCTATTAGACTATTGTGATCTACCGTGTCAAATGTGGCGGAGAGGTCTAGTAGAATGAGTAAGTGGCTTAAGTTGTTGTCAAAACCTCTTAGAATATTGTTTGATAAGTTGAGTAGGAGGGTTTCAGTGCTGTGGTTTTTTCTAAAACCGTGTTGGGTAGAATGTAAGATGTTGATGGTTTTGAGATGATCATTGAGTTGTTTCAGTGCCGCTTTCTCAGTCATTTTTGCGAGTAGGGGAAGGTTCGAGATTGGACGGTAGTTGTTTAGTTCGTCTGGGTCTAGGTTCTTCCTTTTTATTATAGGTTTGATCGTTGCAATTTTTAATTTGTCTGGAAGCTCGCCTTCTTCTAGAGATTTGTTAATGATTGCTGCTATGGTTGGGGCGACAGAATGCGCTATTTCCTTTAGCTCTCGTGTTGGGATTGTGTCTAGTTCATGGCGTGCTGGGTTGATTTTTCTTAGTAGTTTTTCTGTTTCGGTGGTTGAGATTGGCTCGAAATTAGACCATGGTATAATATTTGTGGCGGATGTTTGGTCTTCGGTTATCGTGGATTTGTTGATGTTTACTGTTATTTTGCTGATCTTGTTCTTGAAGAACATGGCAAGTTCTTGGCTTACATTTTTGGTTTGTGATGTGGTGGTTTTGTTGTTTTCAGCTATGAGATTGTTTACTATGTTGACTTGGAGTTATTTGTGGAGTTTTTGATTTTTTGACTGTAGTAGTTGTGTTTTGTGTCAAGAATCATTTTTTTGTAAGTGGCGAGTTGTGTGCAGTATCTTTCCAGTGTCTGGGGACATTTCTTTTTTTGCCATTCTTTTTCTTTTTTTCTAAGGTTGGATTTGGTGACTCTTAGTTGGGAGTTGAACCATGGGTTGTTTTTTCCTCTGTTGTTCTTTATTTGTTTTGTTTTCTCAGGGTTTATGTTGTTGGCAGTCTCTTCTGTAAGTTGGAACCAAGATTGTATGGTGTTGTTTATGTTAGAGAGATCCAGATTTGCTAGTTGTTTTCCGAGCTCTTGTTGAAGGATCTCGGGTTGGAAGGGTGGTCGGTATTTGAAGGATGAAGATTCATTTGTTTTATTGGTGGTGTTGATGTTTGCTTGCGTCTTGCATTGTAGGAGGTAGTGATTGGACCATGGGACTGGTGTATTAGTTATTGATGTATCTGAAAAGAGGTGATTTGTGAAAATCAGGTCCAGTGTATGACTAGCTTTGTGTGTGGGGTGGATCACTTGTTGGTTGAAATTTAGACTTGATAGCATGTCAAGCATGGTTTGGCAGTTTTGTGATATTGGACTAATGTCTGTGTGGAGGTTGAAGTCTCCGAGTATGATTGTAGGCTTTTTCATACTAATGTTCATTATTAGGAATTCTAATAGTGGGAATATTTCGTTATCCAGAAGTTTGGGGGGGCAGTATACTAGGATATTTGCAGGTTTTCTGAGTCAAAGAATGCTATTTCGTATTGTCGAGGGAGAGAGTGTGGGATCAGTTTCATTGAGAAGTGTTTTTTTATAATCAGGAGTAATCCCCCTCCTGTGCGGGATTTCCTTGGCATTGAGAATAGGTCATATGCATTGTTGTTTAGTTGGTTTGTTATTACATGGTCGGTATTTTTGAACCAGGTTTCGGTTATTGCAATGAAGTCAGGGTTATTATCCTGAATGATGTCTGATATTAACATGAATTTTTTGGTTAAGGATTGGGCGTTTATGAGGAAGAAGGTTAGATAGAACATGTTTTTGATATATTTCTTGAGTGGGATATTTAACAGGTATCTGTGTCTTTTCTGAGGAAGCATGTTGTGATTTATGACCATTTATTTATTTATTTATTTATTTCGGATTTTTATATACCGACATTCTCAATACAAGTATCGAATCAGGTCGGTTTACATAGAACATTAACTGTCGCAATAAAGGCGTTACATTAAACAGCGTTTCTTAACATATATTTTCTTAACATATCACATATAAATATAACTATAAATACAACTTAAATATAAGTATAAATACAGTTTAACTTAAATATAAATACAACTTGAATATTACATAAACAATAATAATACTGATGATAATAATAACTCGTCAACAGGACGAAGATCAATATCAGGAAAGTTTAAAGCGTGAATAAATATCTTGAATAATTGGAGGGACAGTCTAAATTGTGATGTGTTTGAGATTAGGGATGTGAATCGTTTTTTGACGATTTAAAATATCATCCGATATATTTTAAATCATCAAAAATCGTTAGGGCCACGATACAATACCAATTCCCCCGATTTATCGTCAAAAAATCGTAAATCGGGGGAAGGGGGAGGGCAGGAAAACCGGCACACTAAAACACCCTAAAACCCACCCCCGACCCTTTAAATTAAATCCCTCACCCTCCCGAACCCCCCCCCAAAATGCCTTAAATTACCTGGGGGTCCAGCGGCGGTCTGGAACGGTCTCCTGCAATTGAATCGTGTTGTCTTCAGCCGGCGCCATTCTGCGCTGCCATTTTGCAAAATGGCGGCGCAAAATGGCGGCGGCCATAGACCAACACGATTCGACTGCAGGAGGTCGTTCCGGACCCCTGCTGGACTTTTGGCAAGTCTTGTGGGGGTCAGGAGGCCCCCCCAAGCTGGCCAAAAGTCCCTGGGAGTCCAGCAGGGGTCCGGGAGCGATTTCCTGCCGCAAATCGTTTTCCGTACGGAAAATGGCGCCGGCAGGAGATCGACTGCAGGAGGTCGTTCAGTGGGGTCCGGAACCCCCGCTGAACAACCTCCTGCACCGCCATTTTGCAAAATGGCGGCGCAGAATGGCGCCGGCTGAAGACAACACGATTCAATTTCAGGAGACCGTTCCGGACCGCCGCTGGACCCCCAGGTAATTTAAGGCATTGGGGGGGGGGGGTTCGGGAGGGTGGGGGATTTAATTTAAAGGGTCGGGGGTGGGTTTTAGGGTGTTTTAGTGTGCCGGTTTTCCTGCCCTCCCCCTTCCCCCGATTTAGCTACGGACCGGCGCTGGACCCCCAGGTAATTTAAGGCATTTGGGGGGGTTCGGGAGGGTGGGGGATTTAATTTAAAGGGTCGGGGGTGGGTTTTAGGGTGTTTTAGTGTGCCGGTTTTCCTGCCCTCCCCCTTCCCCCGATTTAGCTACGGACCGCCGCTGGACCCCCAGGTAATTTAAGGCATTTGGGGGGGGGGGGTTCGGGAGGGTGGGGGATTTAATTTAAAGGGTCGGGGGTGGGTTTTAGGGGGTTTTAGTGTGCCGGTTCACGATTTTAACGATTTTCACGATACTCTAAACACCCAAACGGCGACGATACGATTCCCTCCCCCTCCCAGCCGAAATCGATCGTTAAGACGATCGAGGACACGATTCACATCTCTATTTGAGATAGCTTTAGGTTGTGCAGATGATTGGTTCACCTTCTATTCACGTGGTTGGGGTTTATTTTCGGACTAGTGCGGTGGTGGGTGTTCGTTTCTTGTAAGTCTATTGTTAACAAGTGATATCATTAATTTGGATGGTGTAGCTCGTTGTGTCAGTGAATTGTCTGGAGTTTTGTGCTGTACTTTTGAGGGACGCGCCTAGGGGTGCGCCAAGGGGCATGCCCTTTTGTCTCACTCTTTAGGCGCGGACGCAGGCGTGCGGCGCCGGAGGCGCTCTGGTCGGTGATTTAAAGAGCAAGGTCAGGTCCCTCGGCGCCGCTTCATGAGCGTTGGGGGTGGGGTCTGGTAGGAGGTCCTTCCTCCTGCTGGTCGGGAGGGGGCTGGCTTCGGGCTTGGCCTATTGCGGAGGTAGGTCGGGCATTGTAGCAAGGGGGGGTTAGGCCACCGTGGAGGTGGTATTTTGGGCCTACCGTTCGCTGTTCCCCTGTCGGCGTCTGGTGTCCTGCTCCGGACCGCATCGGTGCTCTGGTCAGCGATTTAAAGAGCAAGGTCAGGTCCCTTGGCGCCGCCTCGTGAGCGTTGGGGGCGGGGTCTGGTAGGAGGTCCTTCCTCCTGCTGGTCGGGAGTGGGCTGGCTTCGGGCTTGGCCTATCGCGGAGGTAGGTCGGGCATTGTAGCAAGAGGGGGGTAGGCCACCGTGGAGGTGGTATTTTGGGCCTACCATTCGCTGTTCCCCTGTCGGCATCTGGTGTCCTGCTCCAGACCGCGTCGGTACTTTGGTCGGCGATTTAAAGAGCAAGGTCAGGTGACCTTGCAATTTGTCACAAACCTCTTGTGATTTAACAACTTTGAATAATTTTGTATCAGCAAATTTGATTACCTCACTCATTCCCATCTTTAGGTCATTTATGAATATGTTAAAAAGCAGCAGTCCTAGTACAGATCCCTGGGGCACTCCACTATTCACCTGTTTCCATTGAGAAAATTGACCATATAGTCCTACTCTCTGTTTTCTATCTTTTAACCAGTTCTCAAACCACAATAGACCATTGCCTCCTATCCCATGACTATTTAATTTCCTCAACAATCTCTCATAAGGTACTTTGTCAAATTCTTTCTGAAAATCCAGGTATGCTATATCAGCTGGCTCACCTTTATCCAAATGTTTATTCACGCCTTCATAAAAATGTAGGAAATTGGTATGGCAAGATTTCCCTTGGCTAAATCTATGTTGACTTTGTACCATTAAACTGTCTTTCTATATGTTCAGAAATTTTGATCTTCAGAATAGCTTCAACCAATTTTCCCAGCACTGATGTCAGGCTTACCGGTCTGTAGCTTCGTGGATCACCCTGGAAGCCTTTTTAAAAACCAGCATTACACTGGCTACCCTCCAATCTTCAGGTAATATAGCTGATTTTATTGATAGTTTACAGATTACTAACAGATCTGCAATTTCATTTTTCAGTTCGTTCATCATTCTGGGATGTATACCATTTGGTCCAGGTGATTTTCTACTCTTTAATTTCTCAATTTGCCCATTTACATCTTCCAGGTTCACTGAAATTTGTTTCAGTTCCTCCAAATCATCACCTTTAAAATTCACTTCACTCTCTCTGCTATGCCCTTGCACCTTGATCATCTAATGGTCCCACTGACTCCCTCACAAGCTTTTAGCTTTGAATGTACCTGAAAAAATTTTTATTATGTGTTTTTGCTTCCACAACAAGCTTCTTTTCAAATTCTGTCTTTGTCTTCCTTATCAGTGCTTTGCTTTTAACTTGCCAGTCCTTATTCTGTTTCCTGTTTTCTTCATTCAGATTGCTTTTCCAGTTTTTGAATGATGTTCTTTTGCCTAGAATAGCCTTTCTTACCTCATCTTTTAGCCATTCCAGCAGTCATTTGCCTTCCTTCCACCTTTTTTAATGTGTGGAATACATCTGATCTGGACTTCCAAGAGGGTATTTTTAAACAACATCCATGCTGGATGTAAACTCTTGACCTTTGCAGCTGCTGCTCCTTTCAGTTTTTTCATAATTTTCCTTTTGAAAGTTATATGCTATTGCAATAGATTTCCTTAGTGTCCATCCTCCAGTTATCAAGTCAAATTGATCATGCTATAATCACTATTGTCAAGAGGCCCTAACCCTATTACCTTTTTCACTAAACCATATCCTCTACTAAGGATTAGGTCGAAAATAGATCCCCTCACATGTTGGTTCATGTACCTGCTGCTCCATGAAGTAGTCACTTATTTCATCTAGAAACTTTACCTCCTAAGCTTGTCCTGATGTGACATTTAATCAGTCAATACTGTGGTAATTGAAATCACTCATTATTACTGTATTGTTATATTTGCTAGCTTCCCTTATTTTGATTAGCATTTCATCATCTGGCCAGGTGGATAGTAGTATACCCTCACTGTTATTCTAATTCCCTTCTCACATGGAATTTCTAGCCATAAAGATTCTACGGTGCATTTTGGGGTAGATTTTTTTAAAAAGCGCGATCGCGTACTTTTGTTCGTGCAGCAGGCGCAAACAAAGGTACGCAGGATTTTATAAGATACGTGCATAGCCGCGCATATCTTATAAAATCCTGGATTGGCGCGTGCAAGGCTGCCGATTTTGGGCAGCCTGCACGCGCCGAGCCGCACAGCCTGCCTCCGTTCCCTCCGAGGCCGCTCCGAAATCGGAGCGGCCTCGGAGGGAACTTTCTTTCGCCCTCCCCTCACCTTCCCCTCCCTTCCCCTACCTAACCCACCCCCCCGGCCCTATCTAAACCCCCCCCTTACCTTTGTCCCTAGATTTACGCCTGCGAGAAGCAGACGTAAATCTACACGCGCCAGCGGACTCCTGGCGCGCCGTCATCCGACCCGGGGGCTGGTCCGGAGGCCTGGACCACGCCCCCGGGCCGGCGTCACGCCCCCGGTCCCGCCCCTGAAATGCCGCCTCCCGCCCCCAAAATGCCGCATCATCCGTCCCCGCCCCCCGACACGCCCCCTTCAAAAAACCCCGGGACCTACGCACGTCCCGAGGCTCTGCGCGCACCGGCGGCCTATGCAAAATAGGCGCGCCGGCGCGCGAGGGCCCTGCTCGCGTAAATCCAGGCGGATTTACGCGAGCAGGACTTTTAAAATCCGCTCATTTGTTTTCTGTAGAACATTTAACACTTTATGCCCTCTTTAGCATATAGCCCCACTCCTCTACCAATTTGATCCATTCTATCATTGTAATCCTGGCATCACAGTGTATCATTGGTTAACTTCCTTCTAAGATGCTAATTATATCTACCTCTTCATTCAGAGCTATGCATTCTAACTCTCTCATCTTATTTTTTAGACTTCTAGCATTTGTACACAGACATTTCAAAGTATGCATTTTGTTTGTATTAACAAACTGCTTATCAGTTGACAGGGGTAATTTGGAATCTTTCTGCTCTATCTGCTCTTTACTTGAAGGCACCTGGGTTATTTTAGCACTTATTGCAACCTCTGTATTGGGATGTCCTAGTATCCCTGTTTTGTTTGTAACCTTCAAAGATACATCATTCCAAACCATGTGCTTCAGGCAATTAACTTTCCTCCATCATCTAGTTTAAAAGCTGCTCTGTCTCCTTTTTAAAGGTTAGTGCCAGCAGCCTGGTTCCACTCTGATTAAGGTGAAGCCCATCCTGCCAGAATAGACTATCCCTTCACCAGAAAGCTCCCCAGTTCCTAACAAATCTAAAACCCTGTTCCCTGCACCATTTTCTCATCTATGCATTGAGATTCTGGTTCTCAGCTTGCCTCTGGGATCCTACGCATAGAACAGGGACCATATCTGAAAATGCAATCCTGGAGGTTCTGGAAATCAGTTTCCTTCCTAAAATCCTAAATATAGCTTTCAGAACCTCCCTCTTGCACTTTTCTATATCATTGGTACCCACATGTACCATGACAGTCAGATCCTCCTCATAATTCTCTAAAATCTTATTTAGGTGGCACATGAGGTCCACTACCTTCACACCAGGCAGGCAAATCAGCAAGTGATCTTCACACCCTCCAGCCACCCGGCTAATTACATTTCTAATGATTGACATCCATTATAATAGCCATCCTATCCCTTTCCTCCTAGGCACTCAGCCCTGGCGAGAAATCCTTGGTGCAAGAAGATAAGGCATCACGTGGATGGTAGGTCCTAGCTACAGGATCACTTTCTGCTAGGGATGTGAATCGTTTTTTGACGATTTAAAATATCGTCCGATATATTTTAAATCGTCAAAAAATCGTTAGGGCCACGATACAATACCAATTCCCCCGATTTATCTTTAAAAAATCATAAATCGGGGGAAGGGGGAGGGCAGGAAAACCGGCACACTAAAACCCGGGCCCATTTGAAAATAGTCCCGGCGCACGTAAGGCCCAGCCACGTTCGTAAACCCCAGGATTTACGCGCACCAGGGTTTTAAAATCTGGCCTTAAGGCTTTTCTCCCATTTCCTATCTATGGGAAAAGACTTTGATGAATCGGCCCACAGTCTTACTCCAAATGGACATTATGCAAGTTTGCTTATCTAAAACTGATTTATCATAAATGCATTTGAGAAGGATGCCTTTAAAATTAAGATCTACTTAGGCTATTTCAGAATCAAAGGAACTTGTCCTATTAAGGAAACAAAATTCTACTGTATTATACTTATATGTTTTTAGTTTTGGAGGTTTTTTTTTTTTTTTTTTTGCATGATTGTGTCTTTGACATGAAGAGATGAAAAGAGAGAGAGTGGGAAAGTGAAAAAAAATATATTTGTATTACAGCCTCCCGGAGATGAAAATTCATTATTAATCCTATTCCCTTCCTTCTTTTTTTGGTCTTGTGAAATGGCCTATTTTTATGAGTTACCTTTAGGGCCTGGCTTTATTTTCTTTTCCATGAAACAAAGGCTGCATTCCTTCTGCTGGTTTGGCCTATGACGATTAATAGAGGAGGCATAAGTAGGAAGGATGAGTGCCATGGTTGCACTTGACATTTTCTAGGACTCAAAAAAATAAATTTTAGCAAAGCTTTATTTTAGCATTGCCCGGACTGTTTTGTAAAATACAGCAGACAAACTGAAAAAGATTTTTGGCTCCACTCCCTTGAGCAATTTTTCAGTGAACAGGAGGCACTGCTCTTTTATACCTATTTTTATTTAAGAAAAATAATTAAACAAAGCAAACACAAGCCATAAGGTGCCTGACATGGTTTTCTGCTGTTTAGTTTGAACAGGTTAATGAATTCCAAGTGTTTGCATGGAGCAGGGCACTATGGGCTAAGAGGACACATAGTCATTCTGGCGCACTAATAGTAATAACCTTTAGGTTACTCAGCAGGTTTACATTTTTACAAAATCTAGATTTTCAGTGCTGTACAGGGTGAATTGCAGGATGAGAGTTGACACCAAGGTTTACTGCAATGACGTCTGTAAAACAAGATTCCACTTTTTAGAAGAATTTGTACATTTGATGCCACACTCCACTTGGTAAAGCTAAGCTAGGGCCACATTACTGTCAGTTCACTCTCCTGCTTCTAACATAAATCATGCACAAACTCTGTTCAAATGAACAATAAACAAATACAGTTAGGTCATCTTTGTAATTATTATGTTTTTCTCATTGATATCTGGTCCTGGAATATTCTTTCCTTCCTTGAAGCCAGACCAGAGGCAGCAGCTGAATCTGCCGTTTTTCAAGACTTGGATGTATCATCAATAATATGTATTGTATCTAGATTGACATCAAAATTACTTTGTTAACTAGAGCATAACACCATTAAAACTAGAATTATGAGTGCTCAAGCAAGAGAATATTTTAAAAACCAAGTCTCCTCTCTTATGTTGCTTTGGTCTTGAGAAACCACGGATATATACTCTTTATGATATTCTCAGTCTTTAGGTGGGTGACTCCTTCTGTGGCCATAAAGACCCACATGTGAATGGCAGTTTCTGTTGCAATTAATGTAGCAAAAAATAGATGCAACTATGCATCCATTGAACTTTGTGAACTTTCTTTTTGTCATGGATCTATGTAAGTATATTCTCATATTTTTGAAGGCCTTTGTAGATTTCATGTACCCAGGGTCTGCGATCTTGAGCCAATGTTTTCCAGGTGGAAGAACTGTAAGTTAATTCTGACTTTCTCATTGTTGGACTGAGTTTTGAAACTTCTTTTCTATTTATTGAAATTTTGCTGTTATTTCAAGTAAACTTTCTTTGTTTTGAAACACGGATCTTGGTGTTGCCTATTTATATGCCTGTTTTTGGTGAATTGTGAAACCTCTCCCATTGTCCTTACAGGAGTGTTCCTGCCCCTATCTCACAGAACCCAAGCCTTTCCTCCATGCTGGGTGAGTAGTTCAGTGCTCTCTGGTGCTAGGAAGGTGGCCCCTCCCTCATGAGGGTGTTACATAGAGAAGTTGGTGAAGGTGTCGCTTAGCACAGTTTTTGCATACTTGATGACTTCAGGTAGAACTCAGTCCTTTCCAGAGGGCTTCCTGTTTGTTAATCCATAATAATTTTGTTGAGCTCTTCTTTGTTGGTTTATCATCCAGTTTCCCCTAGATAGGTAAGTTCTGTGTGGCATTGATGGCCTCATCCAAAACAGTATTTTCTCTGGCATAGATCTCTGAATAGTATTCCATCCATCGCTCCACTTGTTTTGATCCCTTGTTGGTGATCTCTTCTGTGGCCTAGCTTATTCTACAATGGTTCAATTGCCTTTTTAATGCCATCAAACATACATACGACTGATGTTACTTGTGTATGCAGAAATCTGAATGCCTTTACTAAGCTGCAGCCAGTAGTTGTTGGCACAATGTCAAGTTGTTCGCTTCAGTGTTTCTGACTGCCCTTAACTCTTTCAGAGTCTTTTGGCCGTAAGCAATGTGCTTTACTTCATTGATTGGAATCATTTAATTTAAGTGTGCTTAAAACCAAATAATTACCAATTAAAATATCTGTGGGATATCTAGTTTCTCTTATTTATAGAATTCCATGGTATTGCTTTAGAAGTAAAGACAACAGATAGTCTATCAGATGGTGAAATTGATTCCAGACAAAAGGTGCAAAGGGAGATAAAGAAATCTAGCCAAAAATGCCTTAACTTTTAGCCTTTGCAGCCTGATAGAATCAGGAAGTCTTACTGCCAACATCTAAGGATGGTCATTCTGTAAACAGAAGACTGGAAACAAATACAATGATGGCTACTGAAATGTGCAAATCCAAAGAAAAAGGTGTGTTGCGAAGATTAAAGGTTCTGTAGATATTATAAAATAAGGAGTGTTCAAATATTTATTAAAGAAGAAAGAAATACACAAATTCAAGTCACTGAGAGTGTAACACTAATGGAGTTTAAAGTATAGCTCTATCCCCCAACCCAGGACCATGTTTCGCAAAATGCTGCATTGGGAGGAACCAATGGGAGTGTTTCTAGAAAACATTCAATAAAGAGTAAAATGGTTAACTCCAACAATCCATGTTGGGTGAAAAAGTTACATATACAAACCACAGAGTATGGTAAAACAGCAGAGGACAGAAATAAATCAAAATATATAATTGATAAACAAACAGGAGAAACTAGATATAATAAATACAAAGGGAAAATATGGTATAAATAAGATGCATACATACCCACAAGAGTCAATAATAATGACTTTGTCAACTGATGACATGGATTTTTGAACATCATTCTTGCATTAGAACCTCCAAACTTGAAGCTCCTCTTGTGGCTTATTGGTTAGACTTTGGCCACTCTGTTTCTGACCTACATTTTTTTGCTTTGGAGGTTCCATCCCCCACTCCCTGGGGGGTGATTTTTCAAAACTTTTAATCCAACGTGAACAACGCTGAATATACAAACTCTACTCTTTGTTCCCCCTTGGTCTCAATAATGAAATTGAATGGTCAGCATTTCTCTGACTTTCTCATACACCCCTTTTTTGATTTCTGTTTGCATAACTTGTTACTGTTTTCATATTCATTTTTATTTTTCATTTTTTACTTTTTATTTTTTTTAATTTATTTTCTATTATCAATTTTTGAATTTTTGTTTTTATTTTTATTTTATATTTTTTTTCATTCTCATTTTTATTCTCTTCACTTTTCTTATCTTTCAAGGTGTAAAATATATTAGCTTCTGCCTTACATTTTCATTTTTTCCTTTTTTCTTCATGTTTCCTTTTTTCTCTATTACTCATGCTGCCATTGTACATCCCTTCCTATAACTGCACTGTTCAGCTCCGCCTGTTTCTTTACATTTTATTTGCACGCTTACCACCCCTGATGCCTTTACTTACAGGATGATTCTTTACCAACTTTGCTTTTGAAACTGCAAATTTTTCATGTGCTTTCAGGCATACACCCCGGTATGTATTCTTATCTTCTTATGTTCATATTCTCATTTTTTTATTTTCGTTTTGAATCGCTTCTCTTCTTTCTTGTAGCATTCTTCTCACCAACTTAATGACTTATTGCCCCTGCTGAGGTTCTTCTAGATCCGATATGAAACTACATCATTACTGTTTCCCTCTTTTGCTTTTAGCATTGCTTTGAGCTTTTTTTTTCAGACTTTCTTTAGTTTTTTACCCTTTCACTTGCAGTAACAAGGACTCTTGATGCTGTTTTAAGGAATTTATCTAAGCTGACATTTTTTCGCTGGAACAGTAATATTCTTTAAAAAATGTAACTAATCCCCTTTTTGCACCTTTCTGATGTTCCCCATTTCTTTTTTTGTTTTCAGTTTTTTCTTTCATTTACAGCTTCCCCCATCTACCTTTGTTATTGACTCTACTACAAGTTCTTTGTTAAACCAGACCTCCTTTGCCATCACGGTATCCTTTCCACCTTCCATTTGTTTAAAATGTATGTTTAGAATTGACTTTTAGACATCAAAAGTTCAACCATTTCTCTCCCCCCCATTTCCCCCTTCCCCCTTTTTATTCTTATTTTCGTACAGCTGCATTTACTTCCTGAACTGAAAATGTATTTTGACAAATTTCTTTATTATTGACTCTTATGGATATGTATGTACCTTATTTACAACATATTTTGCCTTTGTATTTACCGCATCTAGTTTCTCCTCTCTGTTTTTCAATTGTATATTTTGATTTCTTTCTGTCCTCTGCAGTTTTACCATAATCTGTGGCTTGCATATGTAGCTTTTTCACCCAACATGAATTGTTAGAGTTAACGTTTTACTGTTTATTGGATTTTTTTCTAGAAACACTCCCATTTGTTCCTCTGGACGCAGGGTTTTGCGAAACATGGTCCCGAGTTGGAGGACAGAGCTGTACTTTAAACTCCATTAGTGTTACACTCTCAGTGACTTGGGTTTATGTATTTCTTTCTTCTTTAATAAATATTTGTACACTCCCTATTTTATAATATCTGCAAACCCTTTAATCTTTGCAACACACCTTTTTCTTTGGATTTGACCTACCTGTATGTTTTGCGCTTTGTTCCATGTATTTTTGTGGTGATTACACTGAATTGTGCAGACATGCTTAAATGTGCATGATTAGACAATGCTCTTACCACCTTCTGTGCCTATGAAAAGCTTGTTTACATGCTACATCATATGTTATACAAAAAAAGAGTATTTCACTTCAAAGTATTCCATGCTGTATTTGCTGTATTCTGCTGAAAGCATATTTTAATTTTCTTGCTTCTGTTTTCAAGGAAGTGCAGAGTTCTAGTTTTCACATTGATCCTGGAAGAAACTGAATTTTTTCTAGGGTTGGGTTTTTTTTACATTTGACAGCTTCCTGTTCTCTTTGGCTTTCCACTAAGTTGCAACCAGGTTTGAGATCTCGTACCAAGAATCTTCATTCATATCTGCCTGGGGATTTTTTCTGCTACTTTATATCCCTTCTAAACTTACCTTAAAACAGTAATTTGCAATGACAGTCTTTGGCTGGGAGCCATGCACCAGGCTCCTTCTGGAACCCTGGAATCATGGGCCCTGAATCCAGCAACTAGGTGTCACCATTGCATGAGGTCTATGATGCCCTCCTCCCCAGGGGCTGTGAATGCTACCTCTGCAGCATCTCCAGCCTTGGTGACCAAGAAGTAGAAGACCTGAGCTGAAAATTGAGCCCAATTGCCTCTGCAAGGCAGAGCAGAGCATATTTTACCAGATCAACATAAGAATAATCCAAATACATTGTAGGATGAACTGGCCGCATGGTTCAGTGAAAGTGCTGTGTGCTGCCATAAGGGAGATTAGGGTTTGATTCCCATGCCCAGTGTCTGCTCCTTGGGCCAGCCAAGGCAATTGCTGCAGTAGAGCCATGGGAGAAGGGGGAGGAGAAGGACTCCCCGATATCACATAAGTGATGGTTCTGAAGGTCTAGCAGATGCAGGATACGATGAAGTTGGAAGCCCAATGTGTTCTGTCTGTGGACCCTTGGGCTGAAGCAAGATGACACTACCTGCAGGGAGGATCCTGCAGGTTCTTACCATTGGCAGATGGACCCAGGCGAAGCAGAGACCGGTCAGGACCTTCACCTATACCAGCCCATGTTCCTCTCAGGTTGAGCCTTTGGGTTCCGGGGGCAGGCAGGACTTAGATAGGGTCTCCGTTAATGATAGAAGAGAGGTCCGTGTTGCACCGGAGGTGGACCCTTGTGACGAGGTGGGGTTGATGCTACCCATAGGAGGATCCTACAGGTCCCCACTGTCAGTAGAAGGAGTGGGCTGATGGACAGAGGCCGGCTGGTGCTTCACCAATACCAGCCCTTGTTTCCCACGGGTTGAGTCTTTGGGTACCGGGGCCGGCTGGACTTAGGTGGGCCTCCATATGATGTCATCGATGGATGGATCGATGGGTCAGCCTAGATGCAGCAACAGTAGTGAAGAGAAGTCTGTACTGGATGAGATGGCGTCTTGAGAAGGGGGTGCCAATAGGATCAGAGTCAGACAGGGGGCACCTGAGCAAGAACAGGCCAAAGCCTGAAGAGGCCAAGTCCAGGATGTAGTCCAGGAACGTCGTGGGCAAGCTGGAGTCGGGGCTGGTGGCAATCAGGGAGCAGTGGCAAGACAGGCTGAGGTCTGGACGATGAGAGACTCAATGACATAGTCAGGCAATGCAGAGGTCGTGGGTTGCAGACAATCCAAAGAAGGGCAAGGAATCAGTAACTCGAAGAGTCACCAGAAGGCAACAAGGAGCGAAGGGGCCTGTTGCAAAGGCAAGCTCTGATTGTCAGAGCTTGCCTTAAATAGGTCCTGGTATGTGACGACACCAGGAAGGGCCAGCAGCCTCAGCATGCCACAGGCCCTTTAAATCGACCAGAAAGGTGCACGCCCAGGGAACCCGGATGGGGAGAGGCAGACGGCGACGGCGTCCCTGCAGCTTCCAGGACCTGCGGGAGTAGCAAAGAGGCTGGGGTCCACTCCCGGCATAGCGGCAGGCTGGGTAAGGAAAGCCGGTCGTGAGTTACGCAGCCGGCCAACATAACAGTCCAATATCGGCTAGAGTCATAGGCAGGTGGCAGTCAGTCATATCCAAGGTCCAGGCAGAGGTCAAACCAGGTATCTGTCCAAGGAAGAGGAAGAGGGATGCATAGGTTGAGGCAGACAGGCAAGGGCTGGAACAAGCAGGCAACAAAAGATGGCACAGAATGGAACAAGACGGGAGACAGGCTGGAAGCAACACGTGCTACTTAGGCAGTTTCTGTACCTGTTGCTGAGGTGAGTTGCGTTTGGTAAGCTGCCCTTATATAGGGCAGCACTGAGGTTGTCATCAGTGCTGCCCTATATAAGGGCTGAGGAAAGGCTGAAGAGGTTAGGGCTGTTCAGCTTGGAGAAGAGACGGCTGCCCTATATAAGGGCTGAGGAAAGGCTGAAGAGGTTAGGGCTGTTCAGCTTGGAGAAGAGACGGCTGAGGGGGGATATGATAGAGGTCTTTAAGATCATGAGAGGTCTTGAACAAGTAGATGTGACTCGGTTATTTACACTTTCGAATAATAGAAGGACTAGGGGGCATTCCATGAAGTTAGCAAGTAACACATTTAAGACTAATCGGAGAAAATTCTTTTTCACTCAACGCACAATAAAGCTCTGGAATTTGTTGCCAGAGGAGGTGGTTAGTGCAGTTAATGTAGCTGGGTTCAAAAAAGGTTTGGATAAGTTCTTGGAGGAGAAGTCCATTAATGGCTATTAATCAATTATACTTAGGGAATAGCCACTGCTATTAATTGCATCAGTAGCATGGGTTCTTCTTAGTGTTTGGGTAATTGCCAGGTTCTTGTGGCCTGGTTTTGGCCTCCGTTGGAAACAGGATGCTGGGCTTGATGGACCCTTGGTCTGACCCAGCATGGCAATTTCTTATGTTCTTATGTTCTTATCATCTTTCCCGCGGCAGAGGCGACGTTGGCGTGTTCACCTTGGAAGAGGCGCAGCATGCTAAGGCTGGTGGCATCCTGCCATGTTGGTGCTGGCGGTGTTTTCGCTGCATCTTGGGGTCAGCAAGGCTGGCCTGGGCCAGGAGGTAAGAGTGACGGTTTGCGGGCATAGCCCTCGAACCACTGAGCATAACACAATGGAGCAGGAGGAAGCTACTGGGCTAACAAAGAAATAATGTAATACATAAATCCCTTCATCAGATCTGTTAATATTACTGAGCTCCAAACATGTTAATTATCTTATCACATAGCAAAAGGACTTGAATTGACACAAGTTTAAAACTTGTCATCAATAGCACCAGTCGTTAAGACTTCAACCCTGGCTATTGTCTATTGGCGCGCATCTTTTGCACACATTCATAATTCAGTCATCTTAAAAATGTGTTATCTGAAGTGAAGGTTATCTCTCACATTTGCTTACTGTTACACCTGTCGATCGCAGACGGCTGCAACCACTAATGCTCACTTCTTTTTATGCAGCCCTCACAGGGCTCCTCCCTGTAGGCAGTACCATCTCTTACTTCGGCCCAGGGCCCACACATCTACAATTCATAACAGATTGCTAACTCCACGGACCTGGCACAGTCTCAGTGGTTCAGACCAACCCTGGCCTGGCCCAGCGAATTTCAGAGCAGCAAAAGGTATTAGAGACTTTGGCTAACGCCATCAATCAATTAAGCACTCGGCTTGGCTCTGCCTCGATGCCTGCCAAGCCAAGTCCTGCTTCACCTGCACAGCCGTTCCAGCCTCCTGTGCCCTTGCTGGCATCCCCTCGATACGCAGGTGACCCCTTGTTATGCAGGGGCTTTTTAAACCAGTGCAGCATGCACTTCTCTTTGCAGCCTGCATATTTCCCCAATGTAGTGTCCAAAACTACGTACATCTTAACCCTCCTGGATGGAAAAGCTTTGGTCTGGGCATCACCCCTCTGGGAACAAATGGATCCAATTCTCAAAAACTTGCCAGGCTTTCTTGCCCTGTTTCGCTCTGTATTTGACGACCCTGCTCGCAGGACAGTCACTGAATCTGCACTCCTGCATTTGAACAAGGTTCCAGGCCACTAACCGAATATGTCATTGAGTTTAGGACTCTTTCCTCTGAATTACACTGTGATTTGGGCTGCCTGCGTGCCATATTCATGGAAGGGCTAAGTTCACGCATTAAAGATGAATTAGCCGCATGTGAACTTCCTGAGGCATTGGACTCCCTTATCGACCTGGCTGGTCGCATTGATCATCGTTTGTGTGAGCGGTCGCACGAGACTAGAGGATCCAAGAGATGTTCCACGCACTCGCCAAACACCTACCACCCAGACGGCTCCATCACTCAGCACCGAAGAGGAGGAACCTATGCAAATGGGTCGCAGTCATCTATCTGTGAATGAAAGATGTCATCAGCAAAAATCAGGACTTTGCATTATTGTGGCCAGCCAGGTCATGCAGTACCCTCCTGTCCACTCTGTCTGGGAAATTCCCAGGCCTAGGACCAGGCCTAGGACCTCTCTTGGAACTATCTCTCTGTGAGTACCTTGACTCCATGGACTACTACTGAACCAGCTTTACTGTGATATCCTCTCCGATATACCCCGTATCTTGGGCCACCACCATGCCAGCACTAGTGAGGAGCCAGCTCGGTGTACCGTGCGCTGCAGGCTATTGCCATGTCATCACCACAGAAACCTCTCCAGTGTACCCTGGGTCTCAGGCCAATACCGTGCTAGCTCTAGTGAGGAACCGCCTCGGTGTACCCTGCACTGCAGGTCATTGCCACGTCATCACTACAGATCCCTCGACAGTGTACTCATACCCGGGCCACTACAACATCATCTCTGAGTGAGGAATCCCTTGGTGTACCCTGCGCTGCAGGCCACTACCGCATTGTCACCTCGGAGAGACTATTTTGGTGTACCTCGCTCTGTGGACCATTACCCGATATTCACGTCTGAGACTTTCCCTCTGGGTATACCCCTTCTCAGACCTTATCTTCTCCTCCTGCACCCCCTGCTCCGCGAGCTGTGCCTTTTCTACTTTTATAATCAATACTCTATTCCACAGCTGTGTCTGACATCCACTGTGACCGCGCCTCCCGACGGTGAGGCTCACAGGGCTCCTCCCTGTGGGCGGTACCATCTCTCAACTCTGCCCAGTGCTCACACATCTACAAGTCATAACACTTACCTCATGCTGTGATCTGAAATGCCTGAACAACATTTAGAGCATAACTCTAAGGAGTTGCCTTGGGAAATTTAAATTTCAATAGATAAATCTTTTATAGGTAGCTGTGATTACCCAGGAAAAAATAAAGCAAGATTCATACATTGCCAGTGATCCTGCCATGATCCCATACTCTTACTGTATATATTTCAAAGCTTGTTTAATTCTTTTTAGGTTTTTAGACTGTCTGATTTAATTCTCTTGGTACACTCACAGTCAAGTAACGATCTCAGCCATACAGGGGATCCATTTCCTTGGATCTGTTTTCTTCAATTAATCAGCAGTGCATCCCACTCTTTGCTCATATAATGTAACATCCTTTATTCATACATTAGATCAATAAAAAGTATCACAACCTACAAAGAATCAATTTTTTCAAAGAATGATCAGTTTATGTCTATAAGTGAAGTGGATTCAGTTCTAAACCAGTTGTAATATTCTCAGCCTTTTGGGGTTTTTTTTTAGCTAAGATCAAACATTAAGTCTGAAAAAATAATTTCTTGCACCTTCAGCCTCTGTACAATATGGGGGATTAACACCCTGCCAGTCGACCCCATTTGGGACATGATAATATTACCACCACGGACAAAGCAGGGGGATGAAGCCTGTTTAAAGATCAGTGTAATGATGTTACCTCTTACCAGTGCTCCAAAAGCTGAAAATCACATCCAAAAAAGGCAATTAATTGATGCTGTGATGTTTTATTAATGGCAGCTTTGCAAAAAGAAAGGGTTGCATAGCCCAGTGTGATATTTTATTAATGACAGAGTTCAAACTTCACACAGTTTTGTACAAAGAAAGGATTGCATATACCTGGCAGAGGAACAAACTGCTCTCCGCCCTCTTAAGCAGCCTCTCTTCCAACAACCTGCTCCAGTCCAGAAGTGCAAGGTGACAGCAAAATAGGAATGAGTGACCCCTGATTAGAAGGTATGTACTGTAACCTTACAACCAGCTTGTTATATTGACTTTTGCAATGTTTTTTTCCATAGTGTTTGTGTGAGGTTTGCCTCCTAATGTTTCATTAATATTGACGTGGGTTCTAGTATTTGTTATTGACTCTGTGTTGCCTTTATGCTGTACTGGCCAGTTCTGTACTATTTGTACTGTTCTTTGCTAGTTAAAGTTGCTCTGCTATGGGCGGAATAAAAATATTTTAGATAAATAATGTTGATATGTTTGTTCACCCACTCAAATGCATTGAAATAAAGGTTAGCAAACAAAACCCCCAAAAAAATATGAGGCGATACCTTTTTATTAGACTAAAAACTTAATACATTGCTTGACTAGCCTTTGAGAGTTTGAACTCCCTTCCTCAGGTCAGAACAGAATGAGCAAAAAATGACATTACCAGAAAATATAAGTGAATCATAAAAGGCTCTCCGATGATAGTGTGAAAGGGAAAGGAGGTGGATAATGGGTGATCGAAAGGTGACAGTCAAATTTTAAGGCTCATAAGCAGACCGATGCAGAAACGTGTGTTGAGCTGAATGCACCTTTCTGCCTATACTTCAAAGCACATTTTTTGTGCACAAAACTTACTGCCTAAGTAGCAAGGAGATTTGGGAGCAGAAAATGCGTGTTTCTAAACAGAAGTTCTGCTTAGAACCCTCGCATGGAAATCCCTTGCAAATGAGGGTATTTAAGCAGCCCTCCTCGATGCAGAAAGACTGCATCTGGCCAACGCATCTTTTTTAGTGCTGGAAACTTAACTTTGGGTCAGAGCTGGAGTTAAGCTTCAAGTGCTACTGCATTGTTTCTTAAAACCCTAAAAGGGGGGTAAAGTTTAAATAAAGTAAAAAACATATCCATGGGTAAGTATTAACTTATCCGCTGCCGCAACTTACCTGGATAAGTCTGTACTTATCTGGCTAAGTAGTGGCTGATGACATTTACCTGGATAAGTACTGACTTATCTGTCTATCTGGCAGAGGGTAACAGCTACTACTTAGCCGGATAAGTCAGTACTGACTTAACTGGCTAACTGGCAGCAGCTATGCTCTGCTAGATAGCTGGATAAATCAGTATTTATCCAGCTAAGTGGTGGCAGCTACCATCACTCATGGTCTGTCAGAGATGCCTCCCCCACTTTCTTGAGTTAAAATGTGCATTGGACCTGTGCCAAATGCATATTTTACTCTTAAACCCGCTTTTTTTTAAAACTCCCAATGCATTTGCGTTTCATTAGCTTACTGCATTGGAAGTTAAAAAACAATTAATCTGGGCATTAAGAAACTGTGCACTGGAAACTAGCCTGAATGAGTTAAGAAACCTTGGTCTCTGTTGAGGTCTTTCTTGTCTAACACAGGACTTCCCAAGTCTGTCCTGGGGATCCCACAGCCAAACAGGTTGTCAGGATATCCTCAATGAATATGTATGAGATAAATTTGCATGAAATGGAGGCAGTGCATAGAACTCAATCTCATGCATAATTCATTGTGGATATCCTGAAAATCCGACTGACTGTGGACAGGTTTGGGAACAGTGGGGTAGCCACGAGTGGGCCTGGGTGGGCAGTTGCCCACCCAATTTGGACCCAGACCCACTCAACTGGAACCAGAAGAAGCCTGTTTGAGCAATGCTGTCACGGGATCCCATCCCCGCGATGGCAAAGAGGAGTGCCGGAGTTGCAAGGCCATCACTAGATCTCATCTCTGTGACGGCAAAGAGGAGAACCAGAGTTGCAAGGCAGCCAAGGGATCCCATCCCCATGGTGACAGAAGTAGGACTTTGGCTGTGCTGCTGTGCTTAATGAAAAGGCCCTGCATGTATGTGTGGGTGAGAATGGGAGCCTGAATGCGTGTCTGTGAGGGTGAGAATGGGAAGCTGAATGTGTGTGTATGTGGGTGAGAATGGATGCCTATGTGTTCGTCTCTTGTGTATTAGAATGGGTGCCTATGTGTGGGTCTGTGTGTGCATAAGAATGGGAGCCTGTTGGGGTGAGAGAGTAGGAGCTTATGTGTGTGTGTGTGTGTGTGTAGAGAATGTGAGCTTGTGAGTGTGGGCGAGAGCATATGAGAGTGAGAGCTTGTGTGTATGAGAAAGCCTGTGAGAGAAAGCATGTGTGTGTGTATGTGTGTGTGTGTGTGTTTGTGGGTAAGGGAGGAAGAGAAGAAGGCAGTAGTAGAAGAGAAACACTGAAAAGGAATTAGGAAATGGGTGACTGTTATGGTTATTGATGTTTGGGTGGATCCTTGCACACTGTGGTAGTTGACCATGCCCACGGGGGGCAGCCCCGTGAGGGACCACGGTGTCAGGCTAGACTCTGGACACACAAACACAGATTGAATCTTTATTTACTTCGATGCCTAGTGGAACATTTGAGGACTCCCCTTGTTACTTTAGAAGCTCCACTACTCTTGTCTTCCATCCATGGAGAGCCTTTGCCCAGTGATGTGACTCTTCGCACTGAACCAGTGACTCTTTGCACCAAAGCCCTCCATACGGCTGAGGGGGGATATGATAGAGATGTTTAAAATCATGAGAGGTCTAGAATGGGTAGATGTGAATCGGTTTTTTACTCTTTCGGATAATAGAAAGACTAGGGGGCACTCCATGAAGTTAGCATGTGGCACATTTAAAACTAATCGGAGAAAGTTCTTTTTCATTCAACGCACAATTAAACTCTGGAATTTGTTGCCAGAAGATGTGGTTAGTGCAGTTAGTATAGCTGTGTTTAAAAAAGGATTGGATAAGTTCTTGGAGGAGAAGTCCATTACCTGCTATTAATTAAGTTGACTTAGATAAAAACCACCGCTATTACTAGCAACGGTAACATGGAATAGACTTAGATTTTGGGTACTTGCCAGGTTCTTATGGCCTGGATTGGCCACTGTTGGAAACAGGATGTTGGGCTTGATGGACCCTTGGTCTGACCCAGTATGGCATGTTCTTATGTTCTTATGTAATCTCCTTCTTTGTGTTAGAGAAAGCCATGTACCCTATCATTCTGGGGTTACCCTGGTTGCAGTTGCATCAACCCCAATTCGACTGGTCCTCCTTGGAACTCTCCCGCTGGGGCCCAGGTTGTCATGGCAGTTGCCTCAAGGAAGTTTCTCCTGTTCTCTGCATGCCTACAACTCCAGTGATGGCAGGACTGCCGCCTCAATACGCATCGTTCAGTGATGTGTTTTCCAAAGAAGCTGCTGACGTCCTCCATCCACACAGATCTTACGACTGTGCCATTCGGCTGAAACCAAACACTGAACCTCCTAAAGGACGCGTCTATCCACTCCCTGCAATGGGGAATAAGGCTATGTCCGAGTACATCAAGGAGAATTTACAGAATGGTTTCATTAGACCTTCAAAGTCGCCAGCCGGAACAAGATTCTTCTTTGTGGGGAAGAAGGACAGAACCTTACGTCCTTGTTGTCGATTATCGAGGTCTGAATGAGATACGATTAAAGACCATTACCCCTGCCTTTAATCTCAGAGCTGTTTGACCGGCTTCAGGGGGCCAAGATATTTTCGAAACTTGACCTGAAGGGGGCCTACAACTTAGTCTGGATTTGCAGTGGTGACGAGTGGAAAACGGCTTTCAACACTCGAGATGGTCATTTTGAGTACTTAGTAATGCCCCTCAGCCTGTGCAATGCACCCGCTGTGTTCCAGAACATTTAATTTTCCAGTGCTTTCAGTCAGATTTTATATGCACTAAAAATAAAAAAGAATGGAATTAATCAATTAAATAAGAAAGAAACAGTTGCTTTGATTAAATTCAATGTGTGCAATGTGTACTATACATTTAGACAGTACATTATTGTTATTTAAATAAGCTTCACATCAATAAAATATGAGACTCATTTTTCCAATAGAATATTGCTCATGTTTCGTATAGAAGTCATGCAGTAATGGTGGAGAAGTATTGATTTTTATTTTCATTTACCAAGCCTTATTAAGTCTAGGTACAGGAAAATTATTCTTGTTTAGCAATTTAACTCTTAAAAGCCTCCTAAGATTGCTTAGGCAACCTTATTCAACTGTATTCTCTAGTTTTTAGAAACCATATTAATATATTCTCTCATTCCATCTGCTCTGATTTAAGGCTGATTATGCTGGGTTTCTGGAGGCTTGGAAGCCATCAGTCCTCTTCAGCACTGCCTTAAGCAAATGCAGCTTATATGATTTTCCATGTGTAAACACAAAACCTGTTATTGTTCAGTTATTAGCCATTTCCCAAAAGGTTTAATTTGCATAGAACCTGGGAAAGCGAAATATTAACCCTCTTCGTTGGTAAGACAGGATTTTCTTTTTGCTATTGATGAGTACTCTACTGAATCCCCTCTGCCTATGCCCCTGGGGGAATAAATTGACTAGACTAAGGCAATGAGAGCCAGCAGCCAATCAGATTGCGAGAGGCCTGTGGCTCGAAGGCCTGTAGGCTCTGAGGCTGGAGCGGTGCTGATTCTGCCTCCTGGCTGCACTCGAATAGAACCTGCGTGTTGGCAACTAAGAGACCCAACGCAGGAGAGCGAGCATGTGCCAGGGGATGGGCGCCTTACTCCGCCTTGTGCCTGACATGCTGGTCGCAACACTTTTTGTGCCAGCCTGCTCCAGCTGGAAGGTATTTACTTCAGCCCTTTGACTTGAGAGGTTTACGCATAGGAGTACAGAATAAAGAGGGCAGGAGAATGAGGCAAAGCGATGGATTTTCAGGAAATTACGATTTTTATTCCCATTCCCCTCTCTCTTTTACAATGGCCGTGTCAGATCTACAATAAGGGAATCCGTTCCAAGCAGAAATAGGGATGGCACACTGCTGTCGCTAGAGGTGGTGACTGCAGAAATAAAAATTTAAAAAAAGCTGCATTGTCCCAGTGATCTTAGGTTCTGGCTGTTCTCCCTGTCATGAACTGCTTTCTTGGTGTCACTGTAGAGTAGGTTCTCTTAGCACTTAACTTTCATGACGTGTAATATAAGCATCAGGATGCAGAAGACAGCTAAGGATCCAATCAAAAGATGATATTAAAAACTGATATTATAGCAAGCAACTGCAAGTTTTATAGGAACTGGATTTCTTTGTATTCTGATGTCAAAGTCCTCCTCTGTTGCTGAAAGTTATCAGATAATCAGCATACTGTTAGCACCTTCATTTAGTTCTATGGCAAGGGCGATATTAATTGAAATAACAAGAAAGGCTTTTGAGAGAAGTATTTGCCTTGGCATGTGCTCTTCAAGGATTTTTTTATTATTACTTCTTGGCATTGATCTCAGGATTTTTTTTTTTTCCTTATCCCTGTAGCAATCATCGATCAGCCAAGATTTGTGCATTTTTCTCCCCTCTGGGATTGCCACAGTCACATAGTGTAGAAACAAAAGCCATTGTCTGCATATGCAGAAAGAAAGTTCAGGCATGCTTGCAATTGTGAAACTACCTGGTGGGGGACAGAAGAAAGCCTTACATGGTTTTGAAATATTGGCCACCAATTAGTGGATTTTTCTATGTGTCTCAATGGGGCACTTCAGAAAATAGACTTACTTTATAAAGAAATAATGGCAACAGCTGAGGCTGCTTCATAGACAGGATGCAACTGGAAGTGGGGGTTTTTTTTAGTATGTTGCAAATTTTCAGGCAGCATTCTGTTTAATATCGGAGCTCTTTTTCCCACTGTGATTAATTTAGAACCAGTTTTATAAGCGTGAGCAATGTGTAGCGTGCCTGGCTTTTCTGGGTGGACAGGAAGATTGAATTAAGCTATTGGTTACACAGATAACATTGCCAAATGTATAATACTGTTGTTTGGGGGCTGTCGGGTTTTCATTAATCATGTTCTACTGGAATTAAAGCAAGGAACTCCAGAATATTCTTTTACCCAGCTATAGCACACAGTGTGATTCAGTGCTGTATGCATGAGATGAAACCTCTTAGACTACTACTACTACTATTAACATTTCTATAGCGCTATACGACAACCGCAGCGCTATACAAACATACAAAAAGGCAGTCCCTGCTCAATAGAGCTAATAAGACAAACATACAGGACAAGAGACCTGGGATATTTCATAAAGCAAGACAATGGTTAAATAGAAAAGAAAGTTAGCTAACAAGATTAAAAGCTGAGAATCAGGCATAAGATTTAAAAGCAGTTTCAAAAAGGTGGGTCTTTAGATGGGACTTAAACATGGCAAGAGAGGGAGCATGACGCAGCAGTTCAGGAAGATTATTCCAAGCAGATGGTGCTACTGCAACTTGCTGTTCGCTGGCCTCCCACTGAACTGTCTTTCTGCTCTGCAATCAATTCAAAATACAGCTGCACGACTTATCTCCTTTCAATGTCACTATGACCATGTAACCCCTCTTAAGTCACTACACTGTCTCCCTGCCCTCTTCTCCATGCAGTTCAAGCTTTCACTCTGCAGCCCCTCATTGCCTATCTTCTTCTCTCTCCCTACATCCTTCCTCCTGAACCCCATTCATCCAGCAAGTCACTCTTATCTGTGCCCTTCTCTTCCACCGCGGACTCCTGACTCTGTGCTTTCCACCTCGCTGTGCCATATGCCTAGAATAGACTTCCTGAGGCCATGCATATCATGCTCACTCTCTCTGGCCATATTCAAATGCATTTTAAAAACTCACCTTTTTGAAGCAGCTTTTAAATCCTAGGTTCTTCATTTCAAAATCCTTTTTACAGATTCTTGTTTTGCCATGCATATTTGTCCTGATTAGCTTGTACGCTCCATGGAGCAGGGCCTGGTTGTTATGTGTGTCTATACAGGGCTGTATAGTAGCACTTTAAAAATGATAAATAGTTATAGTAGTCAGTATGAAACGTGGTCTACAAAATGAGATTAAGTATTCCAGTGTGAATATCCAGTCTATGAAAATGGATGGCCTAGTATGGCTGAAAATAAACACATTGCTCCCTAACTACTTTTTCAGCTAATCAACTTTCCCATTTCTTAACTCTGTTTCCATTTCTGATCTTGTATTTACAATATATATTCTTTCTTTTGTAACAAAATATCTCATAAAACATTTAATTTCCATGCAGCTTCTCTAGCTGCAGTGTATGCTTCTATTTGACTCAAGAAGGAGAGTGAGCACTATACTTGTATACTGCCTTCTGCTCTGTATTGCAACTATTCCACTTTTCCTTTGCCCTGTAGCTGCTTTCCTATTACTCTGGGGAGACCCGGTGCAGGATCCAGGAGTGTCTTGGAAGATCCTGGGGACTTAGGCTGCCTTCTGTCTACAGACAATTCAAGTACAATTACACCGAAATGGGATGATCCAGCTTTTGTTGTTTGTCACAGTCTGGGATTTGTGAGCCAGGGGGCTAGATGATGGTTTTAATATTGTTGAGCCAGCCCTCAGCTTGCAAATCACAAGTCACTTCCGCACAGGGGTATCCTGCACGGAGTAATGCTTTGCTGGGCAGACTGGTTATCTGCTGTCATTTACAACGTTATTATGTTATTTTAGGGGCGTGGCCCTTAGCAGACAAAGTCAACTGAATCAGGCCTGTTAGACCTGAAACGAATACATATGGAGGAAGCTGTGAGCATGTAACGACAAAACCTGGAGATTTACTTGAAGAGCTGGCATTAGTGTTTCAGCTTTAATTGTGTTTGCATACTGTCCCTTCCTGTTTTGTTGGTATATACATTTATATACTGGATAGTAGTAGTACATTTACTAGCAGATGCAGCTGTGCTCAGCACTGGTGACTATTCATTGCCTCGGATTAGGGTGCAAGTTACACAGATTGTGATATGAAATGTTTTCTTATTGCAGAACACATGCAGCCTCAGTCAGACATACACAATGTGCAACCTTGCTCTGATGCATGGCGCCTCCGTCACAGAAATACAAAGCACACAATCTTGGTCACAAAGACACAGCGACTTATAAACCGCAGGAGCATGGTACAGGCATAAGTAACATGGCATATACATGCAGCCAGAGAAACACTACTTGTGTGAACGCTAGACAACTGCTGCTGATAGCTCCACCGGTTGTCCCAGCAGCTGCCCCCTCGGGGTTGCTCACTTATGGAAGGAGAAGATTGAATGCAGGGATACCATGATGCAAAGCAGTGGCAGCTCCTTCTGAGCCCCAAACATTTACGCTCTCGGGGCCTGCGGGCACCACGCTCCCCAGTTCGGTCATTGTCAAACACATCCACCTTTGGCTTCCCCCGGTCCTCCTCCTCCGCAGCAGCAGAGGCTTGCTAGTAGCGACTCCACAAAGGCAGAGGGTAAGTGAGAGAAGCTGCTGCCATCTTTGTGAATTTTCAAGTGCCCCAGAGAGCTCCCTCTCTTTTTCACAGCTCATCAGGATGGGCTTTACCAAGGCCGCAGCAGCTCTGTGGTCTTCATCAGTTTCCATCTCTCAGTCCCCCAGGATCTCTGCCGCTCAGTATCCTCTCCTTCGCCACCCGGGGTCATTGCTGTCTGTGCTGCTTGGTCTAGCTGCTGCTCCTGCTCCTGCTGCATTGTAGGGCTTAGGCGTTCCATCAACTCCCAGTTCTTCCTTTTAAAATGCACTGACACTGCTTGCACTACTCCTTCCCCAGTTATAGATCCTAATATCACTTTTGCCACACTTCAACTCACAATAACTCACATAACTGGGTCTCAGGATCCCAAAAAAAGAGAAATCACTGTCCTGAGACTGGCATACTACACATTGTCTCACTGCAGGGTAAAATCAGGTATACCTGGCATGTATGAGTTACTAACTTCCACAGCTCCCTCTGCCCCTTCTACTTGTCTCCTTTTCTCTCCAATAATGTCTACTTATTATTTACCATTTTATCGTATTGCTTTTGTCCTTTCATTACTTTTCTCCCTGTCTACTCTAGCTCTCTTGCCAACCCCTTCCTATCCCTCTGAGAATGAAGGCCTGACTTTTCCAGCTTGAAGCAAGTCAACAGGAATTAGGGTGAGTGTGTTCAGCCCAGCAGCTAGGCCCTTTCTACGGGATTTCAATGCAAACTGGAACCAGAAACAAGCCAGGCCCTGTGATTTGCAGATCAGGTTTCAGGTCAACTACCATTTGCAGTTTGTGGATTACAATCCTGGTTTGAGTCAAACCCCCTCAGATCAAAAAGGTCGAGATGAGATAAAAAAAAACAAAAAGGTTGTTCCCATCTTCAAAATCATTAAGTCGCTCAGAACAAACACTAACAGGTCACTCATTTTACAGAAACCTGAAGGTGCTGTGGAGTCAGCATTCACAGGGAAAAAAAGCCCTCACAGAGTGCACTTAAAACTTATTTGATTCCGGTTTGAAATGCGTTGTAAAGAATGTTTGATAACAACTGCACTGCCGACAAAGATTTTGGGGCAGTTTGAAACTCCCAAGGCCAGCACATAGGATGGGAGCTGTGATCCAGTCTTGGAAGTTAGAGTTGGCCTCTTGGTACTTATCTTGCAAAAGTTATAAAAAAAAAAACAAAACAAAACAAAACCTAGTTGGTAGAATTTTGGCAGATATAATAAAATTAAGACTTAGTGTCTATGAAAATAAAATGCTAATTACAGGACTAAGCCATGGGAAAGATCTCCACATCATCAATGGTGAGCCAGAGAAAAGTGTGCCCTTGAACATAACAGTTATAATAACTAGCAACACTGATAGAGCGAACATGCAAAGTGAAATTTGCAAATGCCTATTGGAACAGAGACAAGATGCAAAACCTTTTACTCACTGGGAATTTTGTATTTTGACTGTGCAGTTTCCTCCTTCTCCTTCGTTGTTTGTTAAGCTCCACCTTGACTGAAGCCAAGGCTGGGATCTAGTACCATGAGCTTTCGTTCGCAACTACCTGGGGATTTTTTGTTCCTCTTTTATATTCCTCCTCCTCTCCCCACAAGGAGCCTAGTTTGGTCATTGCAGGGACAGCCCTGGGTCAGAGACCAGGCACAAGGGCTCCTTCCAGAACCCTGAGTTTGGCCCGTAGGTGTCATCTTTAAGAGATGGCCAAGACTCCTTCCTTCTCGCAGGGGCTGGGAATGCTGTTTCCGCAGTATCCCCCCCCATCCCCACCTGGCTTAAATGGGGGATTTAATGGAGAACCGTTCTCATGGCTGACCATGACCAATTCCCTGGGAAAACTCGAATGATGAGTTAAAGTACACAGTTCAATGGTAAGACTTCCAGCTACTAGAATCAGATTTGCTTTATTCAGTCTGAATTATTCCCAGTAAGTTTCTTCTTTATTGACCATATGAGATTGTTTTATCCTTTAGTAACAGCTTTTTCTTGATAAAACATGCTATACTAGCCAGAGTTTTACACAAACTAAGGGGGTCATTTATCAAAATGCACTAAAGCTTTTTTGCCTGTCTGTGATGAGCTATCACACAGACTTAATGCTGATTTTAACACCTTTTTGGATAGCATTAAGCTGTGTGACCAGGTGGTAAGGTTTTATCACCTTCGGCTCGATCCAGTAAGGCCGCGGTAAAAACAGTGAGGTAGTGTCAGGCGCACCCTTCCTCCCCGCACGCACAGTTCTCTTCACTAACTCCCCGATACTCTCCTCTAATCGCATGCAAATGCATGCCGCGGCTGTGAAGCGTTAGGGAAGGGTTATGCCCGCGCAACCCATTTTACTGTATAGGCGCTGTAACAGCGCCTATACAGTAACCTGGGTGCGCTGGTACCTGTCATTTCAAATGACATTTGAAATGACAGGCACCAGGAAGTGTAAAAAAGTTTTAAAAGTGTAAAAAACAAAAAACCTGTGTGTTATATAAAAAAATAAAACAATTTTAAATACCTGTCGGAGGGCCGTGGGTCCAGGCGGCCGGTGGGCGGCGGGCAGCCATCAGCGGCATCCGGTAGTCCCTTCTCCCTTCCTCCCTCCCTCCCCTGCCTGGATGAGCGCCAAAATCGCACGGGCGGGTCGGCAGCGGGGGGGGGGGGGGGGCGGCAGCAGGATCCGGGAGCGGCGGGTAGGCAGCAGCGGGGTCCGGGGGGTCCGGGGCAGCGGCAGCGGGGGGGCGGCAGCAGGATCCGGGAGCGGCGGGTAGGCAGCAGCGGGGTCCGAGGGTGGCAGCGAGATCCGGGGAGCCAGCAGCGGCAGCATGTTCGATCGCGCAGGCAGGTAGGTGGCAAAGTAAAGATGGCCGCCTGCACGGGAAAATCGTGCAATTGGCCGCTGAAGACGTGACGTCACACCACGTCGTGACGTCACGTCTTCAGCGGCCAATTGCACGATTTTCCCGTGCAGGCGGCCATCTTTACTTTGCCACCTACCTGCCTGCGCGATCGAACATGCTGCCGCTGCTGGCTCCCCGGATCTCGCTGCCACCCCCGGACCCCGCTGCTGCCTACCCGCCGCTCCCGGATCCTGCTGCCGCCCCCCCGCTGCCGCCCCCCCCCCCCCCGCTGCCCCGGACCCCCCGGACCCCGCTGCTGCCTACCCGCCGCTCCCGGATCCTGCTGCCGCCCCCCCCCCCCCCGCTGCCGACCCACCCGTGCGATTTTGGCGCTCATCCAGGCAGGGGAGGGAGGGAGGAAGGGAGAAGGGACTACCGGATGCCGCTGATGGCTGCCCGCCGCCCACCGGCCGCCTGGACCCACGGCCCTCCGACAGGTATTTAAAATTGTTTTATTTTTTTATATAACACACAGGTTTTTTGTTTTTTACACTTTTTACACTTACCATAGCAGGCCCGAGCCTTGCTACTTTTTCGTTTGTTTTTTTTTTGCCCTGGTCCCGTCCGGTCTCCTGCAGCCCCGTCCGGTCCGGACGGGGCTGCAGGAGACCGGACGGGACCAGGGCGGGTAAGCAATGTTTTTACCCTACACTACACTACACTAACTCCTACTAGGGGGAGGCGGTAAACTAGCAGGTTAAGGCCGCGGCAGAACAGCGGGTTACGGAGGAGATAATATCAGCGCCCGTTACAGTATCGCAGGGGAATAGCTAATTCCTTCATTATACAGCTTTTTCGTTCATTTACATGCCGGGTGCGGAAAGGGTTATGCGTCTGTTTTCAGAAGCGATACGGACGCGTGAAACTGGACACTGTATCGCCGAACTGCCTTGCGCGCCCGAATTGTGCGCTACGAGCACGTTACAGACGGGCAATCCTCGAGCGGACGATACTGGATCGAGCTGCTAGTGTGATGTCTCCTGCAAGGCCTACTTTAGATGGAGAGATGGAGAGAGAGGGAGAGAGAGAGAGAGAGAGAGAGAGAGAGAGAGAACCTAGCCATAATGTCATCTCCCTAGATAGGTATTTGTATCCCTATGGGAGGCCCACCTAGTAACTCGAGGTGAGGTTTAGGTATCAGTGTAGGGGGTTGAGGGCCCCTTTGACATTCAATGTTAGATGTACGAACAGAACAGTGGTCTCTTCACATAGGTAATTAGCATAAACCACACCCCTCATTTTGATAAATCCAGGCCTAAAATAGAGGAATGTGGCATTCACAACTAATTAAACAAACAGTAATTGGCATGCTACCTACATTTATATCCACGTGTCAGGGAACTTGTTCATTTCATTACATTATGGTAAGGAAAAGAGGTGAAGGTTGGTTGGTTCTTATCTTTGGGTCTCTCCAAAACGTATCATAGAGAACCAAAAATAAGAGGGCTTGTTCCAAACAAACAATAGTTACAGGAGTTATGTGACATGAAGAAATAAAAAAATGCCATAATTCACTCACATATACAACCTCCTTTCTTCAGGGACCTCTCTAAAACAAGCAAGGGGCTGCATTTCAGTACTGCAGAGCACTAAACAACTCACTGTGGCCCCAGAATCAGGATTCTCCAATGGAGGACAGCACAGCTGCTAGGCCCAATGGGATCAATGTACAGTCACACAAAGAGAAATCTCCACACCAGTAATATTGTTGCAAAGCCAAAGGTTTACTAAGCAAATTTAAAAAAAACAACCCTCTTCACAGAAAATTAGCCTCTCAAAAAAATACACCGACCAACAAACGTGCAGCACTCAGAGCAGTATGGAAGATCCCAGCTGTCCCTAAGCGCTTCCTTGACTCCAAGGCTTCCCAGGGTCAGTTATGCTTCTCTATTCTTAGTATAGATTTTCCTTTGCACCTAAAAGTGCTGCAGTCCTTCAGGAATGTCTCCACTCTCCTCTCCTGAAGATGGACACTTTTCAAAGAGTGCACTCAGGGTTTTTGTTTTTTTTTTATCAACTTATCTTTTATAAAAATCAGATACAGCTTACTGTTGTGGATTTCTAGCACACCACTAGTAACCCTAAATCGCAAAAAGGTGCATGGGATTGAGCTTTCCTCCCTTTGCGAGAAAACAAAGGGGAAACTCTTCCACTCCTTATAATGAGAGAAAAACAAGGGAAGCAGGTGTACTCTGTTTATAGGGAAAGGCAATAAGTAGCCTTCCCTCTTAGATAATCCACTCCGGAGAGCAGGCCAGCACTCTTGCTGTCGCTCTCCACGCCTCCAGGCCATCAACTCCCTCTAATGCTTCTTGGAGACGCCTACATGTCTTGCGGATAAAGAACCATCCCGAGAGATCAGAAAAATCACTCACAAATAACTTTGCTTTCATGGAAATTCTCATTGCTGGAAATGTCTGCAATTTTAAACCTATGATGAGGCCTCGCAAGCCTTACATTTGAGATAATTTTGCTACCATTAGTGGCAACGTAATCCAATTCCCAATTATATTTCAGTTTTCAATGTCCACCTACCTCTTGGTCTTGGTCCATGTTTTTCAAGACTGCAATTATGGAGAAAAAAATGTTAATGTTGGATTCAGTTGCAGCAACAATTTCCTTGTAGAGAAGGAATGTGCTCATCTTTGCACTGAAAATATGTTCTTACTAGCAGTTTTGTTTCCACTGCAGTTCTCATCTCTCATCACTACCAGGAGTTCATTACACTTATGCTCCATAAATCTATTCTACTGTAAAATCACTCTGTCATTCTGTAGCAACAGCAGGATCTAGATAATAGGGGAGGGAGCTGAGGCACTATTTCATCTTCTCTCACGGTGGAAAGTATGATACGGAAATGAAAGCAGAGAGCACTGCCGAGAAGTGCAAGTCCCATCAAGTGGACCCCCCCTAACAGTGAGGAGTTCTTTACCTCAGAAGGGCTCAGGGTGTGGGGGAAACCCTAAACCAAAGCTCTCAATCACAGGCCTCACAGCCAAATGGGGCAAGGAAAGGGAAATTCTGGCTCTAGAGAGTCTCTGAGTGCAGGACACAGGGCTTGCAGTAGTTTGGGATTCTCGGCCACACTAGCAGTTAGGTCAGATTACATTTAAGGCATAGTTACAAATACTTTAAAAAAAGAATAGGGAGGGGCTCTGTAAATGTTTAGGCACCCCTATAGGTTTCAATGAACCTCTAAGTAAACAGAAGCTGACATAAACTAGATGGTACAAAGTTAAACATGACAGCCCTACAGCCATGTGCTGTATCTATTTCAGTGGAGGAGTGGTTTGAGACTACTCTGTGGGTGCACACCTTGAAAAGAATCCACTTTAAGGAGAAAGGAGGGGAGGCCATATTGAAGGACTACAGCACCCACAGCTACCCGAAGGACCTATGATTGTTACAGCAGGGCCTGCACATATTCTGGGAAGGCCTTGGGGACAAGTGAGGCCAGAAAGAATCCTTGAGCTTTATTTTACTGCTCTGTGATTTCGTATTTTGTCTGAACTGTATGCTTTCCAGAAATCTAAACTCTGGAGCAGATTATTTTGTTTCCTTGCATTGAGCTAGTTTTTCTTTGTTTTGGAACATCTCCTTTTGTGTGAAGATTCTTCTTTCAATAACTGCGTGTGATCCCCTTGGTTCTTAGAGCTAGAGCTGGAAGAATCCTGATCAAGGCCTGCAGCTAGGTTTTTTCTTACTCTGTAGTACCCAAAAGTAGCCCCTTAGCTAAACAGGGAGTGCTGTGGGAAAGGGGCCGTCTATGTGGGAAGAAAGAGCGAGCAATATCAATATTGCCCAGTTACGTATAGACAAGAAAACAGCACATTGCCCAAGGTGCACGACAAGGCAGTGAAACAGCCAGGTTTAGAATCCATGGGTCTTGGCTCCCAGCCTACTCTACCTACTTTCTTCTTGTACTGATATTGCTAGACATCAGTGGAGGAAAAAGATTAAAGTGTGTAGCTTTAAAAAGTAGTCTTGCGCTGAATGATTGAGTGGTGACTGCTACCTTTCCCTCGGACTTGCTTGTTGATCCAGACTATTTGCCTGGCCACTCCGTCTGTCTTCAATGTCGTGGACTATAGCGGATTGCAGGGGGGGGGAACCGGGGGGGGGGGGGAGATTCTGCATATGGGGGGGAGAAAAGGTGTATATGTTTGTTGGTTTGCCTAACCTCGGGAGGGCTCAGGAAACACCCTCTTTACTTTGTATTTATTTTGTAAAACCAATAAAAATTGTTTGAACATAAAAAGTCGGAGAAAATAGTTTTGCACTGATGTGTGGACCATGGAACTTGCTTATAGCTTTGATTGACGAAATACAAAATGAACAATGAGATGTGCTCTTCATGCTTCCTGTGTCTGAAACACTTTTGCCTAAGTCTTAATTAAATTTTTACTTAGCTGAACTTTACATCAATCAAAGGCACACAACACTAATTAATTAACATTTCATTTTATTGTGTTCCACCTACACAGCACTGACATAACTGGCTACATTTGCAGGATCAGTAATCTGGTTAATCATATCTGATTGCTGGAAGGAAGAGGGAGTTTTCTTCTATTAGGAATTAAAGTAGGTTTGAAAAATTCATGAAGAAACAACTTTCTTTGCCCTGTAAAACAGATTAATAACTGAATACATTACAATTGCCAAAATTCTAGCATTTAGTGGCAAAAATGAACAAGAATAAGAGGGTACGTAATTTGTCCAGCATACTTCCCCCCAAAAAAGGAAACACTACTTCATGCCCAACAGAACACCTTTCTATTTCTCTCGTAACATCCTATCCCAAAAATACTGAGTGAGCTCCCCGAAGAGGTGGTCATACAACCTCATAGAAAGACCTTGAGTGGAGGGGGTACAGGAGGGATATCGTGATGGTGGTGCCTCCACCTGGGAGGACATGTCATGCACATATTACAAGACTGCTGCCTCTGAATAAAAATAAAGAATAAGCATAGAACTACCTGGTGACTGACAACTGCAGTGACAACAGCATAAAAGCACACAGAGGCTGATATCCAACAGATCTATAACCCTAATAAGGATCTGGGCACCTAGATCTGGTCTGGCAAATTGAAATATTTGTTGATGTGAGCATCTAAATTTACCATGTGCCTATATTTAGGATCTTAAAAGTGGGAGTGGCAAGGGAAGGAGGCATGTTGGAGAAACAAAGTTAGGTGCTCAGCGCTAGGCAATGCCCCAGGCTCCTGAACTGAATAGCAGGCTTAAATTTAGGAGTCTTAGTTTTTGGCTCCTATTTTTAGCGAACTTAGGTGCCTACATTTAGGAAGTCAGCTTTTTATTAAATATTGACTTCATAGTAAATACAATAAAATGACTGTCAACTGCACAAGGTAATGCAATTGTTATCAAGAGATGGGCAATGAACATTTTTTTCCTCACCCTACCAAAAGTTACAGGGAAAAGTTGAAGGTTAGAAGGGTCCTGAAAGCTATTCCGATGACTAGGGGGTAAGGTGAAGCAGGCAATCAAAGTAATTGCCTGGGGCTCCCATGCCACATGGAGCCTTGCAGGCCCCTACGACCAACCTGGAGCTGAAAGAAATGCAGCCCAGTAGACATCTTCAGGTTGCAACAACAAGAAGAATCAGCACGGGGCCTGTCAGCTGGCATATGCTCACAGGCCCTGCAGCAGCCCTGCCTTTAGAGCTTCCTGCTACCAGCAGATCTTTTGTGAGGCACTGGCATCTTGCAGGACCAATGAGTGTGCACTCCCCAATGGCACCTGCCTTGATTTTTCATTTTATTGCCACTGAAAGAGACTGGAATCAGCAAAACGAGGAAAGGAAGTGGAAGACTCACTCTTTACTGTCACAAACTTGTGCACAATGTTCTTCAGGGTCTATCTGAAATGCTCCACAAGTCCATTGGTCTACAGGTGGTAAAAGATGTACAAATGGACCAGATTTTGAATGTTTGGCATTACTATTTTAACAAACAGGATATTACATTTTCCCCTGGTCCTTGAGTATTTCCATAGGAAGACCAATATGGGCAAAAATCTTAGCCAATTCTGTGGCCATGAGCTAGGCTGACATTGACTACAAGGGCATGGCTCAAGGATACCCTAGAGTGTAAATAACCAGCAGAAAACAATACCCTGTCTGACTGCACTGAAGAGCTCATGATATCCACTCCCACTCAACCAAATGGTATTTCAATTATTGGGAGAGAGATTAATGTGGCCAGGGTCTCTCTTTGAAATGAGCTGACACTTTGGATAGGTCATGCATCAGTCCTGCATCTGGTGATAAATGTCTGGCATGAAGAATCAGGATGTTGCCTGGCAAGAGGACTTGAAGACTCTGCATGACCCACAAAAGGAGTATTTTAGGCAAGATCCACGAGGTCTTTTTGATAAATCCGAAGAACCAAGAGGCAGACCACTTTCCCCCTGCCATCTACATTCAGTGTGTCACTTGACACGAAAATCTGCCAGACATTTCAAAATAGGGGAAAGATAGTACTTTGAGGATCTGTACCTCTCAAACTGCCACCCATGAATACAATGGGACCAGGACTGGATCCTTCCCTTGTTCCTGCCATAGGTTGGGGATTTGGGGATCTGTGTCTCCAAAAAGAAGATCCAAGCTATTTGTAAATTCCTGGGCTGTTTCTGATTTCTAGACAAAAGGGTCCC